>NC_134456.1:32093458-32721166 GCF_047948215.1 Lycorma delicatula
TGCTACTACTTGCGCCACGGAGGCCGGCTACATAGATAAGCTTTAGTTCTCATACTCCCGCACGACGGTTAACAACAATTTTATTGTCTTAAAAATAATATCACAATGTCACGCAGAATTATAAGGTAAAAATACAGTTATTTAATTATTTCATGTTTTTTAAGGTTTTTTTGTCTTGGGTTTTTAAAATTTATAATTTTATTTTTTTTACGTTGTGGTATTATTCGTAGTACTGGACATCACGATTTCTAGTTCATTACTGGCTGGACGTGGTCAGTGCTTATGCTACCTTTGATTTGCTGTTATCTAGAATCTCATTTAATTAAGATGTTTCAAAGAAAACGCCTTTATAACCTGATTATTGTGATGAAATTTACTTATGGAGTTTAATCTACGAAACGGATTGATTATAAATGTAATTTGAAATAGAAAAAAAGAAAAACAAATTTTTAACTAGTATAGTAATTGTTGGTACAACTATCTTTTAAAAAAACTGAGTTTTTCGCGAAAATAATTTTCCAAAATTATTTAAAAATTTTTTTTTTTTTTTTTTTTTTTTTTTTTTATTATTATTATTATTACCCTAATTTTTGCGTTATTTTACTATTACTATTTTTTTAAACGAATAAAATATTTCTACATAAAATTTTTTATTTCACTTTTTAATATCATGAGAGAGATAAAACGCAAAAAAATTTTATTGTACAATAAATTAATCCCCGGATGTATTACATATCTAATTGTTTTAAATTATAGGCGTTGATTTCATTGATTTTTTTATAAATTTCATTCATGAGTTTTACCGACCGGACATTACTCATATGTAAGTCCCTCCTATTAAATGAGAAAATGTGAGTAATACAAAAGAAATACAGGATGTACTAATAATAATACTAAAAAAAAAAAATATATATATAAGATTCTAATAACGATATAAGTTTAATAATTTAAGCAAGAAATGTCTAAAAATTATAGATTTTAAATGGATTTTTATTCCTTTTATCAGTGAAATATTTCTTAACCTTAAAATTTTTATAAATATATATATAAAACTGCTGTTAAACCCCCTGAGATACAGGAATTTATTCAGGGAAAGGTGTCAGTTGGTCAGCAATTAACATGTTTTTACTACAACTACATTTTTTGATTATTCTAAAAAACGAATGAGAAACTATGAGCGTGGTTGTACGAGACTCTAAATGATGTATAACTAACTGCTGAAATTAACCTAGCCATTCTCAAGGTTAGATTCCACGCCAAGCTTATTAAGCAAAATCAGAAGTGAAGTAGTTTCCCACCTCCTTTTCATTGAGCCAAACGTATTTTTAGACATTAGGATCCAATCCCACTGAAATGCAGAAGATATTTAATTCTACAAGTGACTCATCCACTTTCTTTTACCTTTGGTGTACACCACTACTCTCAGAGAAAACAGCTTTAAGTAGTGCTATTGCACTAAATAATTTTTTAATAAGAAAAACAAACAGCAGAAATTTCTGAAACTTCAATTTTTTAATAATTAAGTTGCATAATTATGGATAGACTAACTTCAACTGTTTGTATCTACTTCTTTAGACAACTTTTATTGGCACTATTGCAAGTACCTACATAATTTGGATTATCCGTACGTATTACAATAGTAGGGAAGGAGTGTAGTTTATTTTATTATCAAGCAAATAACATACCCTTAGGATTGTTTGAGTGCTAAGTCTAAAAACCATTTCTTTAGAGATTATTGAAGTTCAAATCATTCAAAGATGTAAATGATTAAAAATAGAGCGATACTTTTAAAAACGAATTCATAAAAACCGTATTTATTTCACTACTGTACGAATCCGAAACAGGAATATACGTTAATAGCTCATAAATTTATATTTATTGTCTGTTTCAGCATCATAATCCGACTGAGTAGTGTATTATATAATGCACAGTTTATTTTTGAAAAAAGTACATTGATATGTTCTTTTACACAATCTATACCGATCTTTCTTACTGTTATGCAACACGTAAAGCACCGAAAACGCAAGAGGTTAATTCCATTGATTTTCTTTCAGAGTAATAATGTATACTATATAAAAAGTTTCCTTATGCTGCTGTTTATCAACAGAATTTGGGTTTGACATGCTGATATATGTATAAGTAATGAAGAAGACAACAAACCACTTCCTCTTTATTCTAGTATCCCTGGCATTGAATTCTTCTTATTCATGATGATGAATATGCCACTTCTATGACTGATATCTGTTCAGTGTTACACCACCTTCAACTTTATGATTATGGTAACTAATAAAACGAGTAGTATCACGTGAATACTTTTGAAAAAAAGGAAAAACCTTTTTTCAGCCATGTATGTAACCTTCTTTATTGTATGAGTACATTACATTGTGAAAAATTAATGTTTTACAGTATAAACACCTTAATTATTTGTAACACCAACAATCGTTTCACGTATTTTATTACTCCTTTAAATTAAACTCGACTAAAAAAATATAAATTTTAGTTTATTAATTTTAATTTTAGATATCTACAAAACGTTATTGTCATTTAATTATGTAAGGAAATACTGCTGAAGAACTAAAAAAAAAAAATAATTAATTTTTTTACTTTTGAAGTAGCCTACATACTTTCTAAAATGATTTTATTTTAAACCAAAGTTCCGTGAAATGTTTTTCTTTTTTTAATATTAAAATCTAACTTCCATTGGCTTCACTCAATTATTTACGGAGGTATGACATTAAACTTCCATCGGTTTTTTTTTTTAGCTAGATAGGAATGTCTTTGGATATAAATTGGATCTTTATTGAAATCTTTTAGTTTTTATTTCATGGAAGTTTATTAAATTATTTCGACAACAAAAGTAGAAATTAGCTTTATGTTCAGACCGATAAATTAAAAAGACACCATTAACCGATTTTAAACATTTTGATTCAAGAATTGTATATGTAGACACCATCAAATATTTTTTTAAAACCATAATTTTAACTCATAAGTTTTTCAGCATGGGTGCATATTTTAACATACGTCTACTGTCTAAAAAAAAAATTATAATATATATATATATATATTAAATTACAAATAATTCGTGCATTTTATATAAATATATGTATATAACTCGTGAATTTATTTAGATCTATCCATCTTCTAATCAGATTATTTAATATAACGATAAACTAAACATTTATTGTGCATCTTTTTTTAGATCGTTACGTTATTAGCGTATAGCTGAAATTTGCCTAAAATAATATGGTTGGATTTGCAGTCAAATTATACGATTAATTGAAACAAACAAATATTTATTGCAGTATATTCTAAACTTTGCCTTAATGTCGTATGCTTGCTAAATAGAATGGTCCATAATAAATTGGAAGGAACTTATTTTAGTTCTTTCTACAGTTGGCTAATTAGCCTAGCTTCAGTTAACCTTAATACTTGGATCATATATCAAATTAATGATTGCATTTGCAAAATAACCGATGAATTTTAAATGACAATAAACAATTAATACTTATTAATTATTTATTATCATTTAAAATTCAAGTTGTTTGGTATTCGATTAATTAATTTATATAGATATTAGTTATATATAAATTGATATATATATATATATATATATATATATATATATATATATATATATATATATATATATAAAGTGAGAGAGAGAGAGAGAGAGAGAAATTTTATTCCTTTTGCACGCGGAACTTTTTTCTCGTTTATTGTGTCAAAGTTGTTAAGAATACTAAACTACACAAGACATATTTCTTTTCATTCAAGGATACTTGGATCAAAGAAAAAAATGAAATTATAAATGATCGATTCATAATTCAGGTTGAAAATGACAAAAAACTAAACTAAAAGCTGTCTGTAATAGAACGAAGTGCTGTTATGAAAAGATTGACCCCCGTTGAAAGGGAAGCGAGTGTCTGCAATGAATCTCGCACCTTTCCGATACAATTTCGCTTCCTCCCTTTAATCAGATAGAAGCGCCGTCCCAGAGTAGTGGGGTGAAACGAACCAATGAGAGACTCTGCGAAGAGACACGCCTCTCTGTACGGTATCGGAGTAGGGACTGCAGCTCAGTGGCGCGGGGAACTCGATGCGAGTTAGGCGCGGGTGAGGTGTACTTGCGATTTTTACATTCTCGGAACATAATCGGTGAAATGAGTCGCACCGTAATAGTGATGAGCTAGTGTTCGACAACGCGTTACAAGTGAGGAATGACCGGGTGCTTAAGATGAGTACAGGTCAGGACGGTAGGGATGAGGACGGTGGCCGACGACCCCTGGCTTTTTCCCCGGAACAAGTGTCGTGTATGTGCGAAGCTCTGCAACAGGCCGGAGATGTCGAACGTTTGGCGAGGTTCTTGTGGTCGTTACCGCAGAGCGAACTGCTGCAAGGACACGAAGCGGTGCTACGAGCGCAAGCTCTCGTCGCATTTCATCGCAAAGCTTTCCGCGAACTTTATGCGATCCTCGAAAGCCAAGCTTTCGATCCTAGATATCACAACAAACTGCAAGAGATGTGGTTCAAAGCCCATTACCTGGAGGCGGAAAAGATTCGCGGCCGTTCCCTAGGAGCCGTCGATAAATATAGAATTCGTAAAAAATACCCCCTTCCTAAAACTATTTGGGACGGTGAAGAGACAGTCTACTGTTTTAAAGAAAAATCTAGGACCGCATTAAAAGAATGTTACGATAGAAACAGATATCCCACTCCGGACGAGAAACGGGCTCTGGCTAAACGCACAGGCTTAACTCTAACGCAGGTTAGCAATTGGTTTAAAAACCGAAGACAACGGGACCGAACACCTCAACAGCGCAAGTAAGTGGAGAATTTTACCGTGAATGACACACAACTTAAAATTATTGAATTGTAATTTAATAAGGATACTTTTTAGAAAATATAAATGAATAAGAAAGTACTTAATTTAGTAGTTATTACTGTTCCGTTTTATTTTTCAACAAAATATAGATTTACAGATTCACACGTGCTACTCGCAAATAAATTGAAAAATTTATAAATAATAACTAAAAATTAAAGAAATACTTTTTGTAAAACTTGACTGTATTCTACAAACCTAATTTCTACAACACTAATCGTGTTATCAGTTGTTAAAGATGTACATTTCAAGGCAGAAAAATTTTCTCAAAAACTTCCTCACTCTCGGAAAGAGTTAGACGATAAAATTTAATAATGAAATAATCGTTTTAACGATTGATTTATCGATAAATTTTAAAATCATTTAAAATTATAATTCAGATTATTCAAACAACAGATTTATTCATATTATGTCAGGTTTCGTTTAGAGGATTGAAACCTTACAATAAGACAGTTTGAATAGTTAACCTACTAAAAGATGGCTGTCGTGATAAACATTAAGAAAAAATTTAACATAACACTTCATCTCATCTTCTTGTGAAAGTATTTATGAAAAGGCACGTCCGAATTCGTAAAAGATAAAAATACATTCTCTTCTAATGAATATTCACTTGTTTACATAAACACTAGTAATTTTAATTTAATGCCTAATCAGGCAAAGCATTTATATAAATATAACATGTATACATGAATTTATATACAAATATTTTATAACATTATAGTATAATTTTTCACCAGTTGAATATTATTAGAGAAATAAGTTTTATTACTATATTGAATAACACTTTAATTTGGACTATTTTTAGTTTAATCTGAAAAATTATAAAATAAAAGAGTTATACTAAAACTGTGCAATATAAACTGGCTGGATGTTTTGGAAATTTATTAACAAAAATCAAAACCATTAAAACATTTTAACATTAAAACATTAAAACCATTAACATTTTAGCAGTTAAGTTTAACTTTCATCATTAATTCTATCCACTTGTTCTTAACGAATAATGTTTAAATAGTTTTAAAGTATATTATTACGCTTATAAAAAATCAAAATAATAGCCGATGAAATTTTAATAAGAAACAGTAACATCATTACAATATATTTATAATTTTTTTAGATGATATCTGTTTAAAATTTCGTAAATTTTTTTCATTTAGATTCTATTTATTGCTTGACACAAACAGTATTGTTTAAAATAAAAAGATGATCCTATAAACAAAATAATATTTTAAGTCGTTTGAATATTTACCTTCTATAAAAATTAGAATAGTTTCTTTATTTTCAAATTATTATTTTTCATATAAAAATTGTCATAGTTCATTTTCGGTAATCGATAAAAATATTCGGTGTGAAGTATTTAATAAATAAATATTTTATTTAGACAAGAATATAATAACAAATTCATTTCAAAGATTGCATCAAGAATTTACGTAGTCTATTCTACGGTTACAAAAAAGAATCTACTTCAATATTCTTCAGGAAGGATCAAGGGAAACCGCGTTAAAATCTTAAACAATCATTACAGTTAAAGTTAAATCAAAAAAGTGAAGCGGTTGTAGTTCATATTACTACAAAAAAGATATAACTCTATGAAATAGTAATAATATAAATATACGAGTAGTGCATATAACCAACATTAAAAATAAAATTACAACTTGGTTATCAAGAATTAAAAAATACTTTACTTCGTGTTTAAGAAAACAAGTTTGTAGAAGATTCAGGTTGATTAATAATTATTATTATATTTAAAAACTATTCAATAAATTAATAAACGCTTCTGAAAGAAACATCGTTTAATTTTTCCATGAAAATTAGACCGATAATTTTACATGATGCTATTCCAAAGCTATTGTAAATTTTCATAACAATAATTATATAATTTACTTAATTAAAACTTGTCTATAGAAAACTCGAAAATGTATAAATGGCCATTTCTTTCTGATGTAATCATTTTAACGCTTGTATTGATGTGTAAAAACAATAGCACGAAACTACAGTCGACTCACAATATTCAGTATGTTTGAAAGTTTTATATTTAATTTTCAGAATTTAAAAAGACAAGACAAGATCGGATTTTATCTTATTCTATTACTGAAAAATTATCGTGATTTTTTTCTTATTCAATTTTGGAGAAATTTGGATGATTCCAATCCTTGTATTCGTAAAAGTGAAACTTAGTTAAATTTTTAATCCCTGGAAGTATAAATTTATTATAGGAGTTTATCTACGTTTTATATTCTTTGTTATTTATGCACAATTCTTTACCTTCTGATGTAAAAATTGTTTTTTTTAACTATAAATTAAACATATTATTTAGCTGATGCTAAATAAGCATATTATTATTACGATGATTCTTGAATGATCGTTCATATTTAAACGAACTAATCAACCGTTTTTACAATAAAAAAAACTTTGTTAAAGTGCATCTGAAGAGCCGATTTCCGGTTTTAGTTAACCTTGAAAATATACCTAAAAACCCAGTTTTTTGCCTCTAACTTCAGTTCCTATGAACCGATTCGCTTGAAAATCAATAGAGTTCCATTATGTTTACATAATAACCAAGTCCCATCAAAATCGGTTAAAAATTGCGCCTAGTAAAACGAAAAAACCTGAAAATATATCCAAAAATTTCGTTTTTTTTTCCTCCGATTCGCTTGAAAATCAATAGGGATCTATTATTACAAATAGATTTACATCACCTCCACCACGTTTCATCAAAATCGGTTAAGATTTGCGTCCTTAAAATCGGACGAAAAAATCTTATACAAGCATAAAATAGATATTCAAAATTCTTTGGAAATCCGATAAAAAAATACCTTTACACCAAGTTACTCATATTATTCGAAATAACTATATTTATTTCTGATTTTTGTTTTTTTTAAGATTTTCATTTAATAATAGCCCAGACAGTACAGACTTTGGCATCTCAGACTATGAATTAATTGCCTATATTAATGCTAAACCTGAAAATAAACGTACGTTGTTATAAGTAATGAACTCCTTAAACACCTAACTGTAAGGCATGCATAGTTATTTATACGTGTAAAGATCAGTTCAATTTCAATGGAAGAATTTTTTTATAAAAAAGTATGTTACAACCACTTATTTGTTTCAAAACTCTTTCAGTAATGTATACGTATATAATTATTTTAAGTGTCTATTAAGGTGTGTGGTTAGTTTTATAAATTACTATTTTGCAAAGCAAAGTCCCGCAGTTTCATCATTCCATTTTTGGCATTACAATGATTACATATTTTAATCGTTTATTCATTTGCACGATAACAAGCCCAGTCACAACAAGCTTAAAACCACGTATAATAACTACCTTACGCCCACTTATACTTACCGATGGATAATAATGGATTCTGCAACCTGTGAAAAATACCATACCTGACCGAGATTCGGATCCGGGAATTCAGGATTAAAGACCGAGTCGCTACCACTCCGCCACGGAGGTCGGCATGTATAACTTATTTGAATAAATTTCAATTTTAGGGTGGTAATCAAAAATCGATTTTGTGACCTAACATATTTCTCAAAGGTTGAAATCGATTTTGAGTCGATAACGTTGCCCTTCAAGTCTTTAAGAACGCTCTGACATAGATTCACGTTATCTACGATCATAAATTCTAGTAGCCGTAGAAGTTCTTCTATCTGTGACCTCGACGACCTAGGCATTTTGAAAAATCTACAAGTGCTACTTTACTCGTGAGAGGATGACCTTGCGGGTCGCTAGCAGATTAGACAATGATATTAAATTCAGTAAACATAATTTTAATAATTATCTGAAAAAGCTGATATTTTCATAGATAATGATCGATATGGACAATTAGAATCGATTTAGACAATATGCATCTATCGATATAGACAATTACATTAGATTTAATAAAAGAAGTTGTATGTTATTTATTTATATTTTGCTTTTTTTTATTATTATTATTTTTTAACTTACGATTTATGCATAAGTGATATTGGTGAGGTTTGAACGGAGGTTATAAGAAAGCTACAGTTAAAACTTTGTAATGATTGATTCAGTAGTTTTCTCGATTATCAGGAACAAACAAAAAGACTTCATGCAGTAGTGAGATATAGATGTACCAGAAAACCAATTATTCTTATACCTTCTTAATTTGTTAATATTTTGGCTTTTGTGCAAGAGATTATTGCTAATAATGAACTTTGATTATATCAGGATTTAGGAAAAATTGTTTTATTTTTTTAATATAATTTTTTCGTTCAAATATAGAGATTTTAAAAACACAAGTGTTTCATTCGTGATAAATAAGACGCTCTGATATAGACTGTGAGAGAAGTATTTATAAATCTTAATTTTATACTTTTTTAGTTTGGCTACAGCAGTCTTCAAAGGCTCCACAAACGAGGCTACTACATCCCGAACCATAAATTTGCCTTTAGAAACGCCTTCTCCATCCATTCATCTTCAAAAATTCCACTGAAATCATCCATTATTTTTTTCTGGCTCATCATTTTCCTCCCTTCCTTCACAGTCATAATCAATGCACTTTTGATGTTTCTTTTGATTCTTGCTATATAGCTCTACCATCACGCTTTCTTCTCACGCATCTTGGTAGCCAAAGTCACCGAATAATTAGTGTCAATTCCTCTACTATTTCTTCTCCTCCATTCGCCTATGTTACTATCTCTTATCTTTTTTTAAAATAAATCAAGCTCCTTTTATTCTCTTTTGTAGAAATGTAACATTTACATCCATACGTCACTTCTTGTAGTATTGAACTACTCGAAACTATTTCTTCAAGTTGGAAATCGGGCAATCAGCCGACAATAAAATAAACTCTCAACTCTATAAAATAACTGACTTACGAATACACAAAGAAACCATTGATTTATACATAAATAATAACTGAATTATCTGCATATATTTCAAAAAGAGTCGTTTTGGTACTTTTTCGTTTATTTCCACCCAAAGATTCTTGCTCAAATCAACTCAAAATCACTCTGGAATAATTATTATGTTGAAACAAACAATTTCTAGGCGAGAAAAAAGGTGAAAAAAAAAAATTTTTTCTATTTTATTTTTTGTACTAAATCAAGGGAATATAATTATTATTCGTCTTGAATCAAAGAAATACTACTTCAAATAACAAAAAAATAAATTTTATTTCTTAATTAACATAAAATAATATAATCGTTGAGTTGAAAATGCCATAACAATCGTTAACATATACGTACATTATGAATACGAAATAAATCGTTGTAAATCGTTATAAATCATAATAAATCGTTAATTGTAAAAATATCATAACAATCGTCAATATATATGTACATCATGAATACATTAATATAGTAAACAAAAAACTCAAATAAAGTAATAACAAATTGATTGAAGTACTAGAAAAATTTGAAGTATTTTCTAACATTACTTCAAGCAGATCTTTCCTGTGCCAATTACGCCACAGAAATTCACGTAAATAAGAATCAATCATAGTTGTACCATATTCTTTTTTGTTGCATCGCCCATAAATTTTCAATATTTTGTGTGTGAGCATCACTCTTTGGATCTACAAAATTGTCTCTACGGTTCACTCTATAATGTAGGAAATCATAATTTTCTAATAAAGGAATACTATCGTACGTTTTCCACTTATCAGATATTATTGTTGAACCTTTCTTAATGCAATATTATGAGATGCTAAGCAACGTTTGTTTCTTTTTTCCTATCTGGCACTGAATACACAAAACATTCACGTTTTTCACGACAAAAAATCAATGATTTGGCAACACACGCTCTCTATTATATTTTCGTTTTGAAAAACTAGATTCGTCTATTTCTATTGTCATTCCTGGTCCACAATTTTTTGGGATTCTTCAATATATCATCGGCATATACTTCACGTAAATAGTTTTTCCAATCCGTGATTGCCTCTGATGCCATTCCGGATTCATGTTTGCAAAGTTTGTAGTTGTATATTCCTTTGACCAGCAGTAAATAAACATAACAATAGTATCAAATGATAATTTCGTATCTTGTAACCTACTATTGCGTAAACTAATTTCAGATCGACAAGTTCGTTTTTTTGCACAGCCACCTATCACGTCCGTCTAGGTGAAATACATGAGTTTTCATCACCAAAGTGAAGTGAAGTTGTAAACATGTTAATTCACTTTTAGTTTTGAGAGTAAAATTATAGAAATGTGAAATTATAATTTTATATTTATGAACCGTATATTATAACAATCGGTCCATAAACCCCTCGAACAATCATTATATTTCCTTGATTTTGAATATAAAAATAATTTTAAAATCAAAAAAATTGAAAAAACAATTTTTTTTTAAATTGAAAAAATAATTTTTCCTCGCCAAATCAAGTTATGAACATGTTACGAACTTAATCAATATAATCATTTATATTTATTTATTTTATAAATATAATTTAACTAAACTTAACCTACACTCGCTAACCTTGACTAATTAACACAGAAATATTTTGAGTGTTTAAATAATAAATTCAGTAAATATTGCAATTATTTATTATTTAAATAATCAAAACATTACTGTTAATCAGTCGACTTAGCGAGCGAAGCGAGCGTAGGTTAAGTTTTGTTAATTTATATCTATAATTATAAGCAATAATGCTTATTTAATTTTTTGTCAAAACGTTTTTTAAAAATTGAAAAAAAATTAAAAACATTTATACTTTTTTCTCGCCTAAAAATTGTTTTATTTTTTTTCAACGTAATAATTATTTTTGAGTGATTTTGAGTTGATTTGGGCAAGAATTTTTGGGTGGCATAAAACAAAAAAGTACCGTCGTTTTTAATACAATATAATCTTATGATAATCAACATTACTGGTACATTTTTTAAATGGTAAATTTTCAACAAAAAAAGACTAGTTTCAGGTGTCCGGCATCTCCCGTTAGTTTTCTACCGAAAATATAAGTGTTTTGCTTGCATCAACTTTTTTAACAGTAATTTTTTAAATCATAATATAATGCTTTTTAGTTCAAGTGAGAAATTACATTTTATCAGTATGGATCAGACCAATAAGGTACTTTTAAATTAACAACCGATAATGTTTGACCTATTAAAAAGAAAAACATTTTTTTTTTCAATAATTGTGTAATAAAAATTATCTGCAGATGCAAAAACATAGGTGAAAATTTTATTAACCAGCATAGAAATAAAAAGTATAAGAATTTTATTTTGAATTATATTTTAAATCGCATTTTAAAAAAAATATATAGATAATTATTGAACTATAATTTCGTATACTTACAGATACTAAAATTACATGTGCAAATATAATATTAACTTACTGCATCTTTATTCATAAACTACAAAATACGTATTAATATTTTATCAAAATCTTAGAACTATTTTTGAGAAATCCAGCTTTAAAATTAGAGAGATTCCTGATTGGATCAACGAATAATAAGAGGTAAAAAAAATTCCATACCCTTCCAGGTATGGAATTATGTACATTATATTACTGGTTTATTCATTATTTTATGTTTATTATTTTTGTTGAGAATATTGGTATAATTACTGAAATTTCTGTCTAAAATTTAAAAAAATTTTGTGATTAAAAAAATGAATTGAGAATGATTTTAGTATTGATGATTTTTTTGGAATTCACATTCTGATGGAGAATTTTTTCTCGTCTTATTTTTGTTTTTTTTTACTTCCATGTACGAAGTAAAGGAAGTATTGTAATCGCGAAAAATTTCGGTTTTCAGATTTCAACGGAAATATCCATTTTTACCATCTCTGAATCCATTTTGATAAGATTCGGCGTGAGGTCTCTACGTACGTACATATCACGCATAACTCAATAACGATTAGCCGTAGAATGTTGAAATTTTGGATTTAGGACTGATATAATATCTAGTTGGGCACCTCCTCTTTTGACTACAATCAACTGGGTCAAAAATGTGCATACAATCACACCTCTAAATAAATGTGAATTTTGAATTTTTTTCTTAACTGCAGTAATAAGCCCTCACTGAGAGCTTTTCAGCGATATATCATAAGTGATAGTTTCATTGATTCCACAGTTACAGTCCAATGAAATTTTAATTAATGAAATATTTTGATCTTATAAGGGAAAGGCACATCGGTTCGAATCCGACTTTTTCCCTTTTTTTAATTTTTTTTTAGTTTAAGCATATTGATTTATTAATAATTATTAACCTCTGATTTAAAAAAACATTTTAACAATAAATAATAATTCAATTACAATACAAAAAAAAATGAAATAAAAATCAAAAGTTATTAGTGAAATAAGATTTTATGTACTTTTCACTTTAATTCAAAATTTTGACAATCAGCTGTTAGTAATTACTAATAAATCAATATGTTTAAATAAATAAAAAGTTAAAAAAAATATATGTATATGAAGTCACATGTATATGAATTCGAACTGATGTCTACATGGTTACGGATCCGACACGTTATCACTTCCACCACATTTCTACTTGAACGAATGAAAGAAAATTAATATGTAAACTAATATAAAATGCTGAAACGAACACCACAAAAACGTGATGCAATCTGGTGTCCACCGCAACGCAATTGTGTAATTGTCACTTTATTAAAGAATTGGAGGATCGTATCTCACTTTTAAATGAAACAAGTTTAAATGAAGTAACATGTGTATATGTAATTTAATAGGCGTACAAGGAAGTCATGTGGTGTCCACATCAGAATTTTGAAATTTTTATTGTAATTGCCATCAATAAAACGTTAATTATTAATATGGTTAAGGAATCGAACACGTGCTGAAATTAAAATCAATAACGATAATCATTATATCGCACAAGTAGTCGACTACTTAGTTTAACTTTGTTTCCTAAAATTTATCAACATATTTAATAAAAAGATATAGTAAAAAGATTTTACTCTTTTTATTACGAACTCCTAAACATCTTTTAACTATTGTGGAAATATAATAATTTAATTTAAAATTACCAATTATGCCAATTTTCAATATCATGGAATTTTAAAAAATTAGTCATTATAATTTCAAAAATATGACACCAATTTTTATGGAAAAATCTTGGAAAATCCTTCAGAATGCAGCTGGTAAAGACTAGTTGAATAAAACATTTTAAAATCCTTTCAAATTTTATTCTCATGAAAAATCTATAGGATCTTTCAGTCAATAGTAAGCCACCGTTAGACATTCTTCTTTCATCAAAAATAGTTTATTTACTTTTTTAAATGGTATTTTTACATTATTTATTACGTACCATTTTCCGCTGATTTTAACATCCTGTTAATTTATTTTCAATTATTATCCAAACTGATCTTTTATTTACATTTTATAGGATTTTCCCATAAAAATGGTCCAAGATTTTGCCATAAAAATTGGCGCAATCTTTTTGAAATTATATTGAAAATTTTGTAAAAATACAAGATATTGAAAAGTGGAAAAACTGGTAATTTTATATTAAATTATCATATTTTCACTATAGTTAATAAGACAGTTATCAGTTACTATTTTAGAAATACCTTATTAGTCTGATCCATACTAATATAACTTTTTACCCCAACAGTATATTTAAAAACCATTAAATATACTGTATGCATTAAAAATAACTGCTAGAAGAGTCGGTACAAGCTAAACATTTATATTTTCCGTAGACAACTTTCGTGAGATCATCCGAAACTATTATTTAAATTAATTGTAAGAATTAATTTACAATATAATAGTCTTATTTAATTAAGATATCATTATTTTTACCGCTCTATAACTACGGCTATACCTGCAAATTAAAAAAATGTATGTCGACACCACATAACTTCCTTGTACGCCTATTAAATTACATATACACATTTTCTTTAAAAATGAAAAGTACGTAAAATTTTATTTCATTAATAACTTTTGATATTTTTTCATTTTTTTTTTTTTTTTTTTTTTTTTTTTTAATTGAATTATTATTTATCGTAATATTTTTTTTTACAATCTGACGTTAATAATTATTAATAAATCAACATATTTAAATTAAAAAAATTTTTAAAAGGAGATGAATTCTGATTCGAACCGGTGTGTCTTCCCCTTGTAAGACCGAAATATTTCATTAATTAAAATTTTATTTGGCTCTAACTCTGGAACCAATGAAAATAAGTACCACTTATGTGTGATATATCTTTGAAAAGCTTTTAATGAGGGCTTATTACCGCAGTTAAGAAAAAGTCCAAAAACCATTTTTTTTATTTTGGGCTTTTTTGGAAACTTTTGGTCCAGTCGATTGCAATCAAAAGGGGAAGTGCAAAACTAGATATTACAACAGTCGTAAATTCAAAATTTCAACTTTTTACGGCTAATCGTTTTTGAGTTATGCGAGATATACGTACGTACAGACGTTACACCGATACTCATCAAGACTCGTAGAGACCTCACGCCGAATCTTATCAAAATGGATTCGGGGATGGTCAAAATGGATATTTCCGTTGAAATCTGAAAACCGAAATTTTTCGCGAATATAATACTTCCTTTACTTCGTACAAGGAAGGAAAAATCATGAAAAATTTCTGTTTAAGTAACATTGTTTACTTCTTTTGTTCGTAATTAATTATCTCATACATTCTAAATAATATAGTGAATTCCGGTTTATAGGACCACCGGTTATTCGAGGCACACATTTAATTGGGGTAGTTTTGTTATATTGGTGTAATTCAACCGATTTAACAACCCTAAATACCATTACTTCATTTGTTTCTTTATTTTACGAATAAAATAATTCAATTTTATTAATAATGTAATTTTTTAAACGCTATAGAGAAGGAGATTTATTCTTTACCACTAGGAGAAAACTTTTCTTCGTACTGGTCTACACAGTAATAATTATTTCAAGTTGTATGTAAACCAAAACGCGTACCTACGCAAAATCCAAAAACAATCATTGTCGGACTTCACCAGTACTTTATGCAAGAATGTAGCGAAGAAAGCTCGCTAGCAGAACTGCTAGTCTGTGTCAAATTTGTAAACCCCCAGGTTATGAGAGGGAGATGACAGAGCAAAATATAAGATTTTTTTCAAGAAGTTTAACTAAGAGATATTAAAGTAAATATTTTGTATTTTACTGATCATAAAAAGCAGTCATTATTTTGACTTGTACCTCTATTTGGTTTATCAAGTTTTATGTTTTGTTAATGATGTAAGATTACAAAAAGAATTTTATCATTTTATAATTTTATAATTAAATAAAGTAGCGTAATACTGTATTAGAAATAAAATACATATTTTGTATTTAATACTGTATTAGAGATAATATTCCGAATACGACATTAAATCGTGTTTAATATAATTAATATACACTGAACTGTACTTGTGTATATTTCCTCATTTTCGTTAATATCGCTTAATAGGGACAGCCGTTAAGTTGAAACATACGGTCTCGGTTTAACCGATTAACCGGAATCCACCATATTAGTGTAATTTTTATTGACTACTGCACAAAACTGTAGAATCTTTCGTTCTATTTACGTTTATGAAGCGTTATTTAATCTTTAAAAATTTCGTCAAATATTAAAAGATACTTTAAACAACTTATAATCATCTTAAAGTTATTTATGAACATTTATAAAGAAAGCACACCATATATCGACAAATATTTCAAAATAAATTGCGTTAATGGATTAAACGGAGTAATTTTATTCAAAATACTTTACTGAAAATTATCCTATATTTCTTTCAGCGTGTTAAAATTATTATCAGAAATATTAGTAATAGCTATTTTCATCTTCCGTACATAACAGCAGATTTAAAAATATGATCTCTGCATGTGCCAGTAGAACTGCAGCCAGTCAGTCATCGCCCCACCGGTATTTTGTGTAGGCGCCCGCTTCTTCTAGAAACATAAAATGAATTCGGGAATCTTTTCTTAATTTTCATATTCATTTACAACAAAAATTTCCAAATGTACTGAAATTTCGTCCAGTTTTCCTTTATTTCCGTAATAAAACAAGAATACCAACGTTTGAACCAATTCAATCATTATCTTTGAACGTAATTGCCTGACTCCCAAGTTACCATACTTAGCGGATTGGTTAAGAAATTCGAACATTTTAAAAAGTTATATACGTTGAACAACGGGAGTAAAATACTAAATTATTGCTATATTTGCTAAAAAATCTCGACCTACACGAAAAATATGGTAAAAATCGGGGTTTTCCCCTAAGATGGTATTTTTATTGTCAAGTTGAAGATAGATTGATCATTTTCATTACATTATATATACATATCAATTAATTTAAAAAAATAACAAATATAAAATAAATCATGAATATAATTTCTGTGACTTCTAACTAATTATTTGCTTTTAAAGATAGTTTCATCTTTCACTTTACGCTTGACACATTTGTTTATTTGAAGGTATAAATCAGGGGCTCACATTTCAAAATATTACAATAAAAAAGCTAATATTTTTTTCAACGTACAAATATTGTTCACTAATCGCATTAATCTGAGAAGATCTAATTTGATAAATTTATTCTACATTATTTAGAAAGATACTTTTCTAATGAGTTAGATGATTTTAGGATCACAAAGAGGTAAATACGTATAACTGTTGATTTTTCCGCGTTATTTGTTTGCTCTTATGTTTGAAATTATTTAACATATTTTCAAATGTCTTAGCCACAATGTAGAATTGTAACCCTAAATTGCGTCCTGGAACTATTTTTCCAAAATTACTCTATAACTACCAAAAAAAAAGACTAAAAATTTTAAAAAACAAACTTGAACGGATTCGTGTCTTTTTTACTGCCATACTTTCGAAAAAAATCTGTTTAATGTTAACAAGATCTAATTTATGTGATCAAAAATAGTGAAAAAGTGGGTACGTTTACCCCTTAACCGATCCCTACAAAGAATATGTGTTTTTATGAAAAACCATATAAATAACATCATTTCGATCGTTTAATTTTTGCTTTTTTATTTAACGTAGTTCGGTGTAAAAATTTTGGCCACATTAATTAACAAAATAAAAGAACGCACGAAAACGTTTTTTATAGATAGTATTTTTATCTTAATTATATAGACTAAATTAAAACATTACATTGCACCAGACAGTCGCTTCTAACACTTATGACATTAAAATTCGACTGACCCTGGTTTTGACAACTGCCAAGGTTCTGGTATTTTTTCATCCTGCTATCCTCACTTCAACTTCATCCAAAACAACAAAAATAAAACTTCGACCTATTATTGGACGCCCGCCTGAAGTTTCCATATTTCACTATTCAACCGTAATTTAGAGTAGAGCTTCCAATCCGCGCTTGGATGAAGTAACATCGTATTCAAATAAAAATAATTTTATAAAGGTTTAATTTTTTTTTAAATTAAGAAAAATCGCTATTTAAATTCGTAAAATTAGGATATATACTTATTTTTTAAATAGAGCCAGGTCTATAGTGTATATAATCAAAAAAAATCTTTTTTGTAGATATGTATACGTGTATATGAGATAGTTCGTGTGTTTAGAAGTGTTAGTTTAGATTAAAAAATACAATATGTTGAGCTTAAATTTATAAACTGAAATAAAATTTTAATAACATAAACGTTTTTATTAAATACAAAGAATGGAAATATTACTTTAGCAACACAAACATATGTTAATTTATTACAAATCATTACTTATGAAAAAAGTACATGGTTATTGTACTGTTTTTGATAGGATAATCCCCTTCTAAACAAAATCTTTGTCCTGCTTCAACACTAAACGCCATATATGATGACGAAAACGGGGTGATACTGGTTTTAAACTAGATATTAGAATATTATAGTTGGAATATCACCCCACATAAAATGTCGGAATACTAATAAAATAAAACCATCCACCATTTTAGAAATTAGGTTCGATGTATGCAAAAAGATTTAATTTTAATTTACTGTATTTCTTACACAAAAATACGAGTATATATTAAGTGCAATGTATACATATTCATAAATAATACTTTTATACTTTAATATAACCTATATAAAATATAAACGTAACTTACAGGCCTTTTAAAATATTAATTTTATACATTTTTGCGATTTATTTCGTACAAATATTTATGTGGGATTTTGACTTAGAATCAATTTAATTAATCTTAAAATTAAATTTTAATTACATGGTATTTATTTATTACACGGTTTATTTATTTTAATACATGGTTATTAATAATTCCTATTCTTGAGATTAAAACGAATGGTCCTTTGAAGATGTAGTTTATAATTGACACACATAATAAATAGCGATACAAACATATTTCTGAAGTGAATAAATTGAAATCATTTTTTTCTCGTTAAATACGAATATAACACATCCGAAGTTAAATAAAATATACTCTTCTTTCTATCTTCAGAAAGTTTCTGATACCAACTTCTTTTCTTTTTTATAAAAGATGTAAGAAAGAAAGTTTATTCTCTTACAAAATAACATCTTACCTTTGTAAATAAGTGTGTTTGTATACCTTTCTCAAAATTTTACCATACAATCACCTCAAATTAGGCTTACTACGAAAAGTGAAGCGGTTTTCCGTGCTGCCTTCTTGACTACGCCAAAAATACTGTGTATATCATTTCAATCCCACCGAAATTTAACTTTCAATATGTTTAACACAGGGAATAATCGTATAATAAACATCATTGCTCTCAAAGAAAGTTACCAATCAATATTATTAGTACCTCACGTGCTTTACTCAAGCCACAACCGTAAGAAAGACTGAAGCAAATTCTACGAAGTAAAAAATTAATATATTCCTCGTTGTGACATAATTCGTTTTATAGTTTCAACTACAATAATAAATATTTAACTTTGTTACACTTCTCCGACTCTACAGAAGTTTTACAATTATAATGAAGAAAATAGAAAACTTATTATAAAAAACTTCATCTGATTTTATTTTTATTGTTAATTGCAAAGTAATATCAAAAATCACAAAATATAAATATATTTTTTTTTTTTTATTCAAACATATCTTATTTAATTTGTTTTTCAATTAAAATACAATTTTTCTTGAAACATTAAAGGTGAGGGCTAATATTTCCCTTTAAATTGATATGGTATTATTTGATAACGATAGTAATTAATACAGAAATATTCAAGATTTTTATAGTAAAAATATTTTTACTTTGATATAACTTTGTCTTATTTATTAAAGATCTCGATTTTTCACGAAGAAAAAATTTCTCTGAATATTTTTCGTTAGTATGGATAAATCGTTGAATAATTTTATACTTCTATTCACTAAAATACATTTTAAAAATTTTCAGGTAATCTTTGAATGACACAATAAGAAAATATTTACCATATATATGTTCATTATATGAAAAGTTTCATATAATGAAACTATTGCAACCTGTAATGAAGAAACTAAAAATAATGTTGCTAAATTTTCCCTGAATTTACATACGGCTTAAAATTTAAATTTTCTGAATAACAAAGCTGTAATTTACTTAGATTTATGAACATAATTAGTTTTATATTTATTTAATTTGGTAATTAAAAATGTTAATAACTTTCTAGGCTGAACTGTTAATATAGGCTGAATGTTTCTGAAATTTGCATAAATTAAAAGCTATGTATAATAAATCAAAAGGCTCGTTCAAAAGATTCGGCATATGAAGGTTACATTCTGATAATCCTTCTTGCTGACATTACTCTTTTAATTTCACAAACTGCAAATTTATTTTATTAATTATAATACTAAAGTATTTTTTATGTAATGTATAGCAAATAGATTAGATAAGAAATAAACTATAATTTAAAATACACAATAATTTTATTATCCTTATTATTGGTTGCTTAGCATTTCCTATTCTAAAATTATTAAAACCGTAATAATATACATGCGTGTTTATCATATTTTAAATAATTTTCATTATACAGAGCGTCTCACAAAGAAATGGAAAGATTTTCTTGACATATTCTATAAATAAAAATAAAGAAAAGCATTCATACAAACATTTTTATTTAAACGCTTCATTTTCGAATTGTATTTTCAAAAAGCCCTGATTTTTGCTCCAAAGATTAAGCGATGATGAAATTCTTGTAAATTAAAATAATGAGTAAATTTGATGGTTTCATATATTTATTAATGTGAAAAATTGAATAAAATAGGTCCCAGAACTGCATCTCTAATAATTTTTAGAAAATTATTGTAAATCATAAAAAATGTTAGGTTTGACTGACAATTAGTTCCTTAAATTGTCAGCAAATAATACAATTTTTGCAATAAAATTTGTAGGCAATTTAATTCTAAGAAAATCTATGTCATTATCATCAGCTAACGTGAAGAAGAGTTTAAGAAATTTGTTTAAATGAGAGCACACCTTTCTGCCACGAAAGAGACAAAAAAATATTAAATTATAATTTTAAACGTAAACAAAAATCATTTCAATATTGAAACATAACTAGAAACAAAATCTAGAATTAAAAATAAATAGAAAGAAAAATTACATAATACAGTAGTTTAATAGTAATATTAAAATTTAATCCTCAAGGAAAATATCAGATAAATTTTGTCATACATAAAGAAGTGTGCTGTAAAAGTAGTCTTTAACAAAGTAAAAAAAATTATTTTGACACCACATCACCTCCTTGTACGCTTATTAAATTACATATACACATATTTTAAAATGAAAAGTACATAAAATTATATTTCACTTTTTATTTTTATTTTTATTGTTATTATTGAATTATTGTTTACTTTATTCTTTTTACAACCAAAGATTAATAATTATTAATAAATCAATTTATTTTTAAAAAAAGTTAAAAAAAAAGGAAAAGAAATCGGATTCGAACCGATGTACCTTTTCCTTATAAGATCCAAATATTTCATTAATTAATATTTCATTGGGCTTTAATTCTAGAACCAATGAAAATAACTACCACTTATGATATATCGTTGAAAAGCTACGATCACTGAGGGGGGGGGGGCGATTACTGCAGTTAAGAAAAAGTTAAAAAATCCAAATCTTTTGGATTTTGGGCTTTTTTGGTCAAGTCGATTGCAATGAAAAGGGGAGGTGCACAATTAGATGTTACAGTAGTCCTAAATCCAAAATGTCAAAGCTCTATGGCTAACCGTTTTTGAGTTATGCGAGATACATACGTATGTACGTACCTATTTAAAATCGTGTTTATTAAAAAACTAGCGGACTCGGCAATGCTTCACTATTGCTAAGTTTGAGTGTATTTTGTAAATAAATTTTATATTATATTTTACAAATTATATTACGAAAATAATAAAATCTACAATATTAATTGTATTTCAATTAAATAAATCAAATTGGAAGCTATATTCAATTTCAGAATTATACTGAAATACAATATGATCAAGTGTTACCAATTGACACAATCGATCATTTTCACGTTCTTGCGATGATCCTGTAGCCCGGAAGTGTGACATATTTCGTTCATTTTGTTTTGCTGTTTCTTCGTCCGTTTTATTTTTTCTATATTCCCTCGTTCTGTTGGCTCAAATTGTGTGTCGATCAATATTTTGTCGTTTTGGACGCACTGTTATTTTTAAATTATAAAAGTTTTATCTTCTTATATAAATATTAATATTATTATTTAAGTTTTTTTTTTACATTTTTATAACTTACGAAAACAATGAAACGGACAATATTACGAAAATAAGAAATTGTACAATACTAATTTACTATTAATTTTCTTTATTTCTTCTTATGACCCCGTAATGCTTACCATAGTTCAAACCTCACCAACCTCACTACTATATAAATCATTTTTAAAATAAATCTAATGTGGACACCACATGACTTCCTTGTATGCCTAGAAAATTACATAAACACATTATTTTAAATGAAAAGTACATTAAATGTTATGTCATTAATAACTTCTAATCTTTTTTTATTGTTACTATTGAATTATTATTTATTCTAAAGCATTTTTTACAATCAGAGATTAATAATTATTAAAAGTCAATATATTTAATTTTAAAAAAAATTAAAAAAAAGGAGATGAAGTCTGATTCGAACCGATGTGCCTTCCTCTCTTGTAAGATCCAAATATTTCATTAATTAAAATCTTATTTGGCTATAATTTTGGAACCAATGAAAATAAGTACCGCTTATGATATATCGATGAAAAGCTCTCAATTAGGGCTTATTATTGCAGTTAAGAAAAAATCCAAAAATGTTTTTTGGACAGTTTTGGTCGTCAATTGCAATTAAAAGGGAAGGTGCACAACTAGATGTTACAACAGTTCTAAATACAAAATTTCGACATCTTACGGCTAATAGTTTTTGAGTTATGCGACATACATACGTTCGTACAGACGTCATGCCGCAACTAGTCAAAATGGATTCAGAAATTGTAAAAAGGGATATTTCCGTTGAAATCTGAAAACTAAACTTTTTCACCATCACAATACTTCCTTTGCTTCGTACAAGGAAGTTAGATAACCTAAAACGTATAAATAGATAACCTAAAACTTCTTCTACTAAATTTAATGTCGTGTATATTTCGAGAGATATCGATTTTCATTGACTACATCGATTTAAATTTTACTGGACTTGATTGAAAATAATGGTATATTATTTTCAATATATCTACTTTAAACTGTCTTCAGTATATGTAACTAATAACATGAAAACACTCCCGGGACAAATAATAATAAACTGTGAAATTTTCAGCGAAATTGGTTAAATATTTTTTAGTTATTGGGGCACACAAAATACCGATGACTTATCTATATAGATATTATAAAACAAATATTATCATTAAAAAAATAAATTACAAAGAGAAGAAACTGGAAGGAGAAGAATACCTTTTAATTTTGTGATATTTTCGCAGAACGACGTTTGCGTTTAATTTCTTTTTACGATAATATACTCTTTTAACATATCTACATTTCTTTATCTACATCTCGATTTGCAATACACTTCTATTGTTAAAATTATATGGGCTTTTGTAAATTTATTTTTAAAAATTAAAATATTTCCTAGTAATCATAAAATACAGTTTAGAATTCTTCCGATGACAATATTGCTGATCTCCGTCGCGGAGTGGGAGCGTCTCAACTTTTCGTCCTGGGATCGAATCCCGGTCAGGCATGTCATTTTCCATACGCTAAACAAAAATCCATTATATATTCCCATGCACAAGCTTTTAAACTTATATATTTTGGGCAATCTGAAAAATAACACTTTTTTTAATCATGTTAATTTACCCCGTATTTTGTAATAAAAGTTTATATGTTACATTCAACATGATTTATCAGCATGTTTATATGCTGACGTCTGATTAAAATAATTTTGTATAAGGTTTCTTCGTTAAAAAAAAAAATTATAATTACAACTGTTAAAAATTGAAATTTTTTTGTAATTTTCAATAATATCATTTTTAAAAGCATACAAGAGTATACTTTTTATAAGCTAAGAATATTTTAAATAAAAATATTCATTAGTCGAACTCCTTTCGACACGTGAGATTAATAATAATACCTGTATTATTAATTAAAATCATTTTCGCTAATGCACAAGCAGCTAAATCAAATCATGATTTCAGGTTAAAAATTCTTCAAGGTATAAAGCAAAATATAGGTCAATTTACTAGCAAACCCATACATATAGAATTATTTAAACTAGATTTTTTTTTTATTTAGGACACCTCAAAACATTGAGAAATAAAAAACATCTGGGGTGACTTAATTTCTTTTATCGATAGTAACACATTCCAACTACATATATATATATTGTAACAGCTAGGAAAAGAAAACAGTAAATAATGCTATGTTTTCATCCACGTAGTCTACTAACTTACTTTTGATATTACACCAGTAAACTACTTTTAAAGAAGCTGAATGGTAATTTAATACTTTTTGACCTTCAATAAAAATATATTATTATTATTATCATTATTATTTTTAGTTTTTATAATATGTTAGGACTAGTCAGAAGAAATAAAGCTAATATGGCTAATTCGCGTAATTTTATAATGAAATTACGGTTTATGAATGCGGAAGACAACAAATTAAACAAAATGTTTCTTCCAGATACCAAATCGAAATTAAAAAAGTTATTTTTTTTTTTAAGTTACAACGTTATACTGCCACTGATCAAAGAGAAATTGAATGACAACTAATTATTTCAATTTTTTACAAATTCTTGTCAACATTTTAACAGCCGAGATTGACCGTGAAATTATTTTAAATTTTTTTTTTTAATTTTAATTCATCGTATAATCTTGAAGCTTATGTGTGAGAATATGAAATGAAAATTTTTTAGCGTGTGAAAAATGGCATGCCTAATCAGGGGATTCGAGCCCGAGACGTTTTGAATGAAAAGCTGAGTCTGAGGCTGTTACCACTGATTGTTTCTTAACATTTAAAAAGAAGTAAGTTTATTCGGTTAAAGGAATAAAGCGAAGAGTTACGTCACTACTCTGAAGAAAAAAAAAATCTAATTTCATCACAAATTTTATTTATTTCGATGTTATTTTATTTCCAGTCGCATGGAGAGAACTATTTCAACACAACTAAAATAACCTCGTGATAAAAATGATTTTAAAATTTTTTCTAAAAAAATTAGTGTTATATTTTTACTTTCCCGTCTAGATAGCGCTAAAGCAGAGCTATAGCTCTAGAAGGGAAAGTATTTCAATCGGTCCAGTTTGGGCATACCCGGTTTTCACCGGATCTTGACATTTTGATACTTAAAGAACCCAAACAACCGGATGGAAATTTTAACGTCCGTATGTACGTGTGTTCGGTGTTGGCCTCTAAATCACCTTATATATCCAGAACTACTGGACCGATTTTTACCAAACTTGGTCAGATTACTTCTGTATATGGAGAATCGATGCCATTAGATTTTCAACTTCAAGGGGATGAGGCTGTAGAGCAAGGTCACCCTCAGTATCTCAAGATTTCGCCTAATCAAGGTCATATTTTTCTTATGTACATTTGTTAACAATTAAAAAACAGCAAAAAACTTTTTATGGCTTTTTATTTGCCATAAAAAGTTTTTCAAAATCGCACCCCCACCCCAAAAGATGCTGTTGTAGTCGGCTGGTATGTTGTGACATCACAGGTGAGCGGTAGAATTTAATAAATTAATAATATTTAAAGTTTAAAAAAGTTAATCAGTCTTGTTGGGTCACGAACTCGATCGCTCGGTTGACTTGGTATCTGGCCCGTTAAGCCTCGCGACTATACCAGCCTGCCGAACGCACAAGCAAACTTTTTTCTATCTAAGTTGTGAAATTACATTAGTTTAGTCAGTGCCGAACGTCGCCGCTAGTACCGCCACACCTGCGCGAATTAAATATGGTATGCGCCCGCTTTAGATAAAATCATTGAATTAAATAAACGAAAAATATATTGTATTTAAATTATAACAAATATTTTAAATTAAGTTGTTGTGTATGCGATTTGTAAGCGGTGCATTAGAAATAACCCACAGTTGTAGCACTTTTGGGTCAACTACATCTAAAAACTATATATACTTATTTGGACATACATTTTACAGATGTTTCGTTTTTTTCATTTATTTCTTTTATTTTATTTTTAAAAAAACAATGTCACTTATGTTACGGAAACTATTTAGAGAATATTTTTCTATAACAACCCTTCAATCTATTAAAATTGCACTTATATTTGCAAATAAATAATCAAATATTTTTTTTTTAAATTATTAAGATAAGTAGATTTTGTTCTATTTAAATGCAATTAAAAATACTGAATGACAGTCTTAGAAAACCGTATTCCAACAAGGTAAATCTGGTTTTACTAAATCTTTTTATCTGTTTTTATATATTTTATTTGATCTTCAGGTGTCTAATTGAACCCATCAGGTTGGTCTAGTAGTGAACGCGTCTTCGCAAATCAGCTGATTTCGAAGTCGAGAGTGTCAACGTACAAATCTTACTAAAGGCAGTTACTTTTATACGGATTTGAATACTAGATCGTGGATACCGGTGTTCTTTGGCGGTTGGGTTTTCAATTAACCACACATCTCAGAAATGGTATATAATTTTGGTGAATAACGTGAATAAATTAAAAGTGGTAAAAAATGTTTCAAACATATTTAAACATTTTTTTTATTTGTATTAAATCAGCTATGAGATTAGTTTGATTCATTAATGTTACCAACAAGAAAGCCAAATAAGCATTGATAAAAAGCACTAGGTCCAGAGTTTGCAGTAGGGCATCCAATTACTTTCTTCCCTAAAAAACATACTCCATCGCACAAAACATTATTGCACTTCAGTGGCGGAGTGGTAAAGCTTTTCATCCAAAAGACACCGAGTTCTAATCTTACGTTTGGTATTTTTTACTCGCTGTAAAGTTTAATTTTATTTGTACAAATAAAAAGAAAAAGTAACTGTTATTTGAGATCAATACTAAGCTTAATAAATAAATATTTATTGATACAATATCCGTGCTTGTGACTGATACATACTTTCATCACATACTAAGTAATCTTCCGACCTTACAGAAGTAAGATCCGTACAATTTGCCTTTATAGGTTGAGGTTATAATAAATTCAAAAAAATTACAATGAAATTGTAAACCGTACGGTAAGAGCCTCGCAGATATCATTTCTTCCGCTCAAAAACAAAAATTTCTGTAATATAAATAAAACTGTTTTTAACAAAATGATACTGATATCAAAAAATGTATGTCAATTATTAACAACGAATAATCAATCAGATGAACTGCATTATTTCTATAAATGTGATATAATTACATATAAATGAAATCGAGCCAGTAACAGTTTTGTTAACAATTTTTTCTATTTTTTGCTTATTATATATGGAATGCTCTTAAACACTGTTTATTATCATCTATTATTGTATATCTATTTTTTATTACATATATTTAACGTGTATTTTTTTTTAAAGAAATTTTGTGAATTAATAACAGATTTTGATAATAGAGATATAGTGTTCTCTATCTTTTTTGATATCAGTACATTTCGTTAAAAATAGTTTTATTTACTCGTATATTACACAAATTTTTGTTTTTTGAGCAGAAGAAATATCTGCGAGACACTTACCGTACGGTTTACAATATCATTAATGTAAATAGTGAACATTACTTGAACCACCTACACCAGTATTTTCCCTATATATGAGGTCAGTGGTTCCCAAACTTTTTCGAGTTGCGGCGCCCTTTCTGAATTAAAATTTTTTCATGGTGCCCTACCCTAAGTAAAAGATAGAAATAAATAAAACTCGTCTATCTTCATTATTTTTTTACTTTAGTAACACAAAATCAATAATTATAAATGTCTTGGTCAAATTAATGATGAAGCTTTTACAATATTTCGCGGCGCCCTTGTGAAGAGGCGCACAGGTGCCGCGTCGCACAGTTTGGGAATCACTGTATGAGATGTAGATCGTTTGTATACTTTAATGAGGGGTTTCGTCGAGGACCTCTCTTCACGTGATTATCATTAATAAAATTTACTTATGGTCCCGTATGAGGTACCGAGATTGTAAATGCTAACAGATAGGAAAAAACTTAAGTATCCTTGACTTATTAAATATAAAACTTTTCGCATTATGAATTTTCACTTCTAATGACTGAAATTATTCTTGTTTAAAACAATTTATTTATATAAATCATAAAAATGTATATGTTTACAAAGGAGACTAGCTCAAAAGAATGAGGCTGAAATGCTTATTAATCATTAATTGGCATCTTATTTGATCAGCCGTTAAATTATTCTATGATATTACAGGACCCTAATTCAAATCTAAGCAAAGATTTAATTAAACTAACGTTAATTAAATCTTCAATACCCATGTTGCTGATGTATATCATTCTTCTGAGTTCAGTTAACGACATTGTTGTAAGTTAAAACGGCCTCGTACATCACATATTTATCGTATGAATTATTTTTATTTTAATACAGAATACGTATTGTATGTATTATAGCGATTCGTACTTTTCTAAAAAATAATAATTTTTCTAATGTAATTTATTTTAAAAACAAAACGGTTGTGGGTTTTTAAATTAAAAACTTAAATTAACATTTCACAGTTTGAAAAAAAACCATTATAAAAACTCTTGCGCAGTTTTGCGCAAGAAGACGGGACTTCCGTTATTTTATTTTGATTTATTTTGAAAAAGTATCAACTAATTTTAATTTTTAATTTTACAAATAAAACTAATTAAGAAATAAATAAGTAAACAAACAAGAAGACAATTAAAATAAAATTGTTATACATAAACATAAACAATATTAAAAAATAAATTTTAACATACTCTGACAAAAAAAAAAAAACAGTAATACGTTAATAATTCCGACGCCCTCTATATTTCTCAGTCAGAAACGCACTGTTTTTCAAAATACAATACATTATACACAGTAGACCCTACACATAAGCATCAAGTTTTAAGTCGCTTACAACTGTGACTCACTGCATAAGCGCGTATAAAAAATACACCACTACACATTCAACATACCCCTTAGATAAAAAACACTTAACCAGCCATGACCTTCAAAGTAGGTAACGCTACCTGAATACGCCGAACAATATTGCTAATACAGTATAGATACCGCAGATAAAAAAACGTCAACGTTCCACCTTGCATCATAACGAACCACGCTTCTATCTTGCCCTACTTAATTTTTTTCGATTGAGCGTAAAGAATGACTCAACCAATCTTCGTCAAATTTTCACAATCACAACTTCAGGTTACACTAGTATAGCATATCTAAATTTCAATACATATTTCTAGTATTTCTGGAGATTTTCGGGCCAAAAATTTTATACTATTACATAGGCCTATCAACCTATGTATTTTTTTTTTTTTTGTCTTCAGTCATTTGACTGGTTTGATGCAGCTCTCCAAGATTCCCTATTTAGTGCTAGTCGTTTCATTTCAGTATACCCTCTACATCCTACATCCCTAACAATTTGTTTTACATATTCCAAACGTGGCCTGCCTACACAATTTTTGCCTTCTACCTGTCCTTCCAAAATTAAAGCGACTATTCCAGGGTGCCTTAGTATGTGGCCTATAAGTCTGTCTCTTCTTTTAACTATATTTTTCCAAATGCTTCTTTCTTCATCTATTTGCCACAATACCTCCTCATTTGTCACTTTATCCAACTATGTATTAGGAAACCCCAATTTAAGTGAAAAAATTCATTATTTCGAAAACTCCGTAAAAAAGTGATTTTTATCAAATTCATTTTTTCAAATAAATATTAATATTTGAGAATTTATACTGGTAATGATTTAGCTTACCTTATAAAAAAACATAATCTTAAATTTGCATACTTGTCTGCAAATTTAAGATTTAAAATATATTTCTGCCTCCACAAATTACAGGTTTATAGAAATTATAATTTGCGGTTACGAGGTTCATAAAAGTGTTAAACAATAAATTACTTCAGTACCTTATTAAGCTAAGCTACACGGGGTTCAACATTTAAATAAAAAATTAGAAAAAATAAATTATAATCTTTCTTTAATTACCAGCAAAAGTTCTAAATAATTAACTAATAAAGCTGTTATTACACTTATCCAATAACAATCTATTACTGTAACGAAGAAGTTTCTAACTCGTAACATTCAAAAATCGATATGCAAGCTTGTAATGATGAGGATCACTGTTTTTAATCAGATATGTTATTTTCAAATGTTTTATGAACATTATATATATATATATATATATATATATATATATATAATGTTCATAAAACATTCATAAACATTAAACGTAGATGTCGCATCAGGTGCTTATAATCACGGCATTGTTAGGATGCCTTGTAAACTGAAAAAAGAACTAATTACATTGTGTACATAATTTCAAATATACCGCTCGAAATCAGATCAGAAATTATAAATAGTAATAACTGAAATTCATAATTATCTCTTTTTTGCTGTGTAAGGAGGGACAAAACGGCTATCTCATTTCATCAGTGTACCGGTTATAAATTTAATCATTTTTCATTTCTTCTTATCGTATTTTTTTTATTGTAGTATAACTAGAATGGTAAGAGGAGTCTGTAAGGGAAATTGGGCGGGCGACTTTAAAAATAAATTATAATATTGAAAGTGAATCAGTAAGACATTAAAAAAAACCTCATAAAAAATTCTTTGAGAAATTCTACGTATATAACCCGATAAATAATAAACAGAATTAGATGACAAACCAGCAATCAAAATAAAATAAACCCCAAATCCAGAAAACACCAAAAAAATAAAAACCATAAATAAATCCAACATAATTAGAATTAAAGGGAAACCAACAACTAAAACAATAAAAAACAACTATTCTAAAATAGGAATCAAAAAAAAATAATTACCAAAAGAAAGAGAATAAAATTCTCAGACGTAGTTTTTCTTGGTGTTATTTTTTTTTTAAGCTTGGATAATGTTATGTCCAATTGTTATTGGATATAAAGTTTTATAAAACAAAACTCTTTCAATACGCACAGATTCTTATTCTACTGGGCGAATAGAATATTTTTTTCTTTATTCATCTAATATAATACTATAAACCACAACAAAGATAAGATAAAAAAGCTGATAACAAAGTAGTTGCACTTTCCTGGCACTGGTTATTTATTCTTATATATTGAAAAAATAATTATACATGAAAAATTAATTAAGATTGTTTTTTAGAGAAGGTGGGGGGGTTAATTATGATATTTTATAGTAAAATTATCATTACTGTTTAAATAAACCAAAAAACTATTAAAAATTCAAAAAATCGGGTTTTTCCTGCTCCCAAGTCTAAAATCATCTTCCAAAACGGTTTTTTTATTTTTCTTCATTTATTATGTTAAATGAAAGAAACTAAAAAAATTAAAAACTAAAAAATTTACAACCAATAAAACGCTATCTAAAAGTTCTTTTTTAGGGGTGGGAGTGAATTAGGAAGAAATTTTATTATTTAAATTTTTAATAATGTTAAAAGTTTGAAAAAACTAAAAATCGGTTAAAAAATATCCAACAAATAAAAAAATTGCTTTTTTCGATTTTTGGGGAAAGAGGAATGTTAGGGTGTTTTTTTTTTTTAATTTTAAGATAATGCTGCACTCGTGAACTGAGTTTACTATAAAGTGAGGTTGCCGGCCTCCATAGCGCGAGTGGTAGCGTCTCGGCCTTTCATCTGGAGGTTCCGGGTTCGAATCCCGGTCAGGCATGGCATTTTAACACACATTACAAATCATTTATCTCATCCTCTGAAGCATTACTAACGGTGGTGGACCTTGAGGTTAAACAAAAAAAAAGTGTGGGTATGTTAACAAAACTTTGAAAAAAGTTACCCTCAAATAATCCCCTCATTCCCTGGAGATATTGACCCCAAAAATAAATTGCCCCATTTACACAAGTTTCTGTACAAAATTTCATCAAAATCGGTTTATCCAGTCAAAAGTTATTAAGCTTCAAACACGTCAACACACACATATGTACGTAAGAACATTATCCCCCTTTGTTTTGTTTTTTTTGTGGCTCCTGGGTCATGAAACGTCGAGCAATGCAAAAAGCAACCTACACCCCATTTTTTGACTGATTATCAAACTTTCCTGCTTGTAGCATACCTCTTGAGCTGTGATCCCAAGAAAGTAAAAATAATTAAAAACAAATATCAAACAGAGCCCATCGGCCTGGTCTAGTGGTTAACTCATCAACGTAGATCAGCTGATTTCGAAGTCGAGAGTTCTGAGGTTCAAATCTTAATAAAGGCAGTTACCTTTAGATGGATTTGAATACTAGATCGTGGATACCGGTGTTCTTTGGTGGTTGGTTTCAATTAACCACACATCTCAGCAACAGTCGTCCTGAGACAGTGCAAGTCTACACTACATTTACATATATATATATATATATATATATATATATATATATGATCCTCATTCATCCTCAGAAGTAATACCTTACGGTGGTTCTGGAGGCTAAATAGAAAAAGTGAGAGAAATATCAAGCAGAAAGATAATAAAAGTAATAGTATTAAATAATATTTTGTGATAAATTTTTTATAAGGAATAGAAGATAAATAACATATATTAAAAAAATAAAATAAAAAATTTTTAACTGATAATAAAGAAAATTGTTTTCTTTTTAATCTTCTAGTTGCCTATTGTTTGATAAGTCTAACAGATTTTGTGAAGAGATAGCTGTTCATAAAATATTTATTAAATTAATTCTTTTACCACATCAATAAAAATAACTTTTACATCAGATTATAATATTTAATTAGAGACGCAAAATTGATAATTAGTAATCATAGAGAAATTTTGGATTGCAAGGTTTTGATGTATGCTAAAACGTTATTTTATCACAACCTCAAATCTAAACGCCAGACATTCAAATATGTTTAAAAAGTATGATTAAATATTTGCTTTTCAAGCGATTATAGCGAGAATCACTACTAAGAGTACATGAAAGATAAAGTATGGTGATTATGGCAAAAATGGGGTGTCAGTTTTTTTGGAAATCTTTCCTTTTTAGGATCCAACTAGTTCATCTAGAGTCTAGACCAAACAAACATACGAATATGTACGAACATATGTGGGTCGCACTGTGACCCACATATGTTATGCCCTGATACCTTGGGAGTGGTCTAACCGATTTTCTTCAAATTTAACTTAAATATTTCTATATATGAAGCATTGATTATATTAATTCTTTTTCGAAATTTGTTCAGGGGAAGGGAGGATATCGTGAAAAAACTATTTTCTATTTTCTTCTGAGACAATTTAGAGAAAGCGTTTTTAAAGCAAATTTTTTACCTACAATGCATACCACCTACATGTACAAGCAAGCAATAAAACATTTCAAAAAGGCAACTCCATCTCTTAAAATTGAAATATACGTTTTCTGTTCTTTTGCTTCGGTTAAAATATTTTTTTTAAATGTTTTGAAAGTTTATACTTCAAAAATACTGCTATCTAGAAATCTCTACGTTTTTTTTAATTTGTTGACCCCGGACCTAAAATGAAGAAAGGTTTTTTTGAGAATTTTCTTTTCTTATTTTAGCCTTTATTGAAAGGGGTGTTAGGTTTAGAGAAAACTTCAATAAAGCAAATTCATTGAGCTTAACCTATATATGAATATTTAGAAAAATCTTTCTTAAAATTTATTTCCCACCTCTAAATAATATACTATATTCTATTTTTATTTTTTTTGGCTCTAACTCTAATTTTTATTAGTAGCCGGGAATGTCATTTAATACCTTCTGCTTTTTTTAAATAAAAAAGTGATTTGTAATTAGTAACGTTTTTACTGTTTAGCCTCCGGGAATCACCGACAGGTATTACTTCAGAGGATGATATGTATGAGTGTAAATGAAGTGTACTCTTGTACAGTCTCAGGTCAACCATTTCTGAGATGTGTGGTTAATTGAAACCCAACCACCAAAGAACACCGGTATCCACGATCTAGTATTCAAATTCGTACTAACTGCCTTTACTAGGATTTGAACGTTGGAACTCTCGACTTATTCTGATGCAATGGATGTGTCGCAAGCATAAGTTTTTTCTGTAATATTTTGAACTACAGGAAAGACAGAAAGATAAATTGAATAAAGAGTGGATAAAAGTGTAGACCTTTGTCGAATTCCATAACAAAACAAATTTTAAAATGAAACAATACGAATGTGACAGAAATTATTTAATTTTGGATGAGAACCATTATGCTAGATATTACTGAAGATTGATGTCACAATGAGGAATACATCTGAGAAACGAATTTCCTTTTTTTTAAATCGATTGACAGAATATTAACGAATAGATGCAATTGATGGACAATTAAAATTAAAAAATTAAAATGGACAATTAAAATAATCCCTTGAAAGTTTGGAATGATGTTTTCATGAAGGATCAACATTACTCATACTTGTATAATGAATTTGAAAACATTCGAAAATAATGAACAAGACACAGTTGTCCAATGTTGTTATCATAGTTGTCTAATAGTTTAGTCTAATAGTATTAAACGAAAATATTGCGATAATTTTCCAAGTTTTGGAAAGATAACTCCGCTAAAAGAATTCATAGGATTCAATTATGGTATGTTATAGAATTTCATGCTAATTTATGTACTAAATATTTCCTTTTCACTTAAGACATATCAAGTTATATCTTGAGACATTTTTGGAGGAAAATCTTTTGTAACTTTCCATGTTTTGTCGACTTTTGTCTGTTAAAGTGGTAAGAAAGAAGTATAGTTACTTATATTTATTTTTAATAAAGAAATTCAGTTTAAATTAAAACAACAAACAGACTGAATTAACCTCTCTCTCTCTCTCTCTCTCTCTCGTAATACCGTAAGGTATTACTTCAAAGGATGAATGAGGATGATATGTATGAATGTAAATGAAGTGTAGCCTTGTGCAGTCTCAGGTCGACCACTCCTGAAATCTGTGATTAATTGAAACCCAACCATATGAACACCGGTATCCGCGATGTAGTATTCAAATCCGTATAAAAGTAACTTCCTTTACTAGGATTTGAACCTAGAACTCTCGACTTTGAAATATGATGATTTACGATGACAAGTTAACCACTAGACCAGCTCGGTGGGCTAGATAGAATTAACCGTGAGCTCATAACATTACATCAGCTCATAAAATTACATCAGCTGTTAAATTTCGTATTATTCGTTATGTTGACCTGCTTGCATACACGCATGCACATACTCATTTCGCTTTCAAAAATTAGACTATTTATTTTTGTAGCTTTTTTATAACTTTTTTGTTAACAGTTACCTGACGGGTGTAATGAATTTCAAATTTAATTTCTTTTTATTTAGTGCAAATTTTTTAATCTCAAAAAATTACTTTACAATCTCATTATAAAATATTGTTTCACTTATTTTCTTTATTATAATCTTCGTCTTTCTTTAGATCTTTCTTTTGTACCTTTCTTTCTACTATTAAATAATTAATCCTTGTTGCCTTAATATATAATCCAGCGATTTAGTTCTCTCAGTAAGAATTTAACACACGTTTCTTTTTTTCTCTACATTGAGTCTTACAAATGCATTCATTAAATTACAGAATATCAAGGGTTTTTTATATTGGAATATAACTGTAATATTTTATCTCATCATACTTTCTTTGTGGGTCGTGTCAGCCCATTTAATCAGCCGTAGGAATTAATCTCATAATACGTTCTTAAACTAGATCGTGGATACCGGTGTTCTTTGGTGATTGGATTTCAATTAACCACACCTCTTAGGAATGGTCAACCCGAGACTGTACAAGACTACATTTCATTTACATTCATACATATCATCCTCATTCATCCTCTGAAGTAATATCTTACGATGGTTCCAGATGCTAAAAAGAAAAGAAAGAAAGAATATTTTAAGAAGTGACATATTCAGTTGCTAGACAGATTTGAAACCCTCTCATACCTGTATATGACTTCACGCTTTAACTTGACAACTCTCTCTTAAGTTTTATTACTTCATGAATGAAAGAAAATTTAACAAAGATTATTATTAACATTTTATCAGTTTTTTTTTAATATAATTCTTTTATTACTTTTTCTTTAAACTTTATTGTAAGATTTTTACATCGATCTAATAATAGTTTTAAGCTACTATTTAATTCAAATAAATGAGCGAAATATCTTGAAATATAGATAAATATTGATAAAAAATTATTTAATTACGAGTGTAAATTCAGTAGTACCAAATAATAATAATTTTATTCAGGCTATATTTTAATAATTATTATAAAATAGAATTCTTATTTCTTCATGATTAAGTTATTATTTAATTTGTTTATAAAATTTTTCATGATAAAATTAGCGTATTGCAGTTCGTTTTCTGTAACAATTAACCGAGATGTTAATTGTTAAAAATTTTAATTTATAGGCTAATAAACATTATGTAAACATTTGTTAAAAATATTTCCTCATTAGTGAACAATAACACTGATAATAAAGAAAGTTTATTGAAACAAAACAAAAAAAGAAAAAATGAAAATATAAATAAGAATCTCAAGTTTCTTAATTTTTCTTTTATAAATAGCCAAATTAATAAAAAAAATAACGTAGTAGAAATATGTGAATTACATTTTGTTGTGTAAATAATAGAATTCTGATTTTGCGCTTAATGAAGCTTTTATTGACATCGAATAATTTTATAAACCGTAACTTAGTATTCGTTTAATAGCTGCAATTATTTCGCACATATCTTGAAAGAAATTGAAAGATTATATTTTTATCGACTTAATAATAAACACATATAATTTTGGAAATCTTAACAGAAAATTGTAGAACGATCAACTCATAACTTCCTTCTTAAAATTTAAGTATGTAAAAGACATTTTTATTAATTCTACATGAACTCTATGGACAATTCCATCTTCAACTCCGTGCAAACTATGAAATCAAAACACGTTCTGTCAAGCTTAAACTTCCATTCGATCCTTTTCCTACTACACGAAGTTTCTTTTATATTTCAATATGAGACATTTTTTCTACATGCAATTCTATACCTAAACATATTTATATTGAGTTAATGTTTTTTCTCAAACCATTTATATACATCTCAACAAAAAAATATTTGATAAAAAAAATGTATTACAACTTATTTTTAAACAGTATTATTAATAGTGTTTCATATTTTACTGAATTCATCCTGTAGAATTCGTTGTAGGATAAAAACAATACGTCTCGTATTAAAATGGGATCGCTATAGAAAAAAACCAATCGACAAAGTAACACACATCGTTACTAGATTTATTTCCAATCGAAAACACACGGGAATTTGACCATACTTGATCGGTCCGCCAAAAGAGATTGAAGCATCTAAAAAATATAACTTTATCCAACTAAGCTAGGCGTTTTCTAATATTTACTTTTATCTTTTCATTTGAATTGATAAATAATTTATCAATATTTTATCATTTGAATTGATATTATACGCTTTAATTTCATATGATGGTGAAATAAAAATGAAACTACGTACAAAAAGAATGATCAAATGAAAATTTAAGCTTGACAGAATGTGTTTTGATTTCATTTTTTGCATAGTTGAAGATGGAATTGTCCATATAATTCCATATAGTGCGTACCATAATGTTACACTTGCTCCTAAATAATCTATTTTGTAAAATAATAAAGATCACTAATCTTGAAACTTCATATATCCAAAATCATTCTATTTATTTAATAAATAGAATTTGAAGATACGGAAGGTGTCGAAAAACCCTATTTTAAAGATTATAGAGGTAGCGTCGCCGCCTCTTTATCAAGTTGTCATACTTGCCAGTGGTGGTACTAACGACGCCCCTCGATTTCATGTAGGTAAAAAGAAATCATTTCCTCTTTAATGTGTTTTCTAGAATACTAGTTCTTAAAAAATCTATTAACTATATTTAAAGAAACAATTATTTGACAATGTATTTTTATTTTTTAATCGAAAATTACATTTTTCTTTCTTATTTCCGTAATTTTGCATATGAGAATTCTTGATGGAAAATGTTAATGTAGAATTTTTCTATACAGTGCCATATGAGAGCGTGTGTACGTGCCTACACACTGAAGAATCAGTTTCCTAGTGATTCTGCCTCTCCCAAACATTATGTTTTCTAATGACATAAATATAAATACAATTGCAAGGAATAATTATCAATATTATTCCAATAGCACTTCATCAGCGATATTAGTGCTAGAAAAGTATGATCACTGTCTTCATCCAAAATATCTGAAGAGTTGGAATCTCGTTCATGTGTGCCTGTTTAACATGCTATATACTAATCCTAGTAAATTGGTTTTACTAAAAATTGTATCATTCTTCGAAATGAATAAAGACTTCCAATTTACATTAAAAGGTACTTTTATCATGTACCGGCAACTGATTATTTGTTTAAATACCCATTTTATATTTTTTTAACAATATAGGAATGCTTTTTGAATTAAATCCCTCGGAAGAAAGGATAACTTAGAAATAAATTTCCTTATCACAAAGACTTAAATTCAGCTCTACATCTTTATCTAATATATTTCTGCCGGTTACCTAAATATGGTTCTGTGAGTTTATCGTGAAAGTAGTTTAATTTCGCTACCGACGTTCAACATGAATATTTGAAATTTGCCGAATAACGAGCACGATATCATTGAGTTCCTGGAACTGCGTAGTATTCCACCGGAAACTAGGACATGTTGAAAATCAATATTGTTGTCGGTACAAGACTGAAAAATTTTAATCTCAGCTTCGTGATCGTCATACGTTTTCTTTAAAATGAGCGTTTAAAGCTTTGCTCGGTGCAGCCTTGAATGTATGGGGAATGATCTGTGTGGGTCCGAATGCATTAGACGTCTGGAGTAATTTCATTACAGAAGTGTGTGTCGACTATATTGAACAGCACAGGCAACGAAAATCAGGGGGGGAATGGTATAATCGTTGAAATCGATGACGTTGTTCTCGAAGCGCAAAAATCATACTGGTCGCCTCTACCCATAACAAAGGATTTTCGGCGGCTTTTGTCGTGAAAACGGCGAGTTTTTCGTTGTGAAAGTTAGTTACAGATCAATTCAAACCTTGGTGAATGCTATCACAACAAAGTTAATGATGGGAGCATTTTGTACCCGGATTCCTGCGTACCAAATCGATGATTTGGAAACGGAAGGGATCCGCCATTATACTTCAAATTATCAGTACCATATGTTGATCCTCTCAACGATGTCATACTCAACCCGTTGAACGGTTTGTGGAGGTCACTGAAATGGCGGAATAAAAAGCATACGGGTATAGCCAGACACCACGCGGAATTCTACTTCATATGGGATAGCATGATAGGCGACGAAACCCCGTTCAAAAAAAAACCTCTATGCAATAAGACACCTGGCCAATGGAATTTGCTATGTAGCAGTCAATAAGTAGATCCTCCGTAAGCTTTAAGTTGAAATAATGCAGTTGCCCGTAAATTAACAATGAGTAAAGAAATTCGTTTGAAAAAACCACCAATTTGAACGGAACTACTGGTGATGCCAGTATTCGATAAAGTACCCATTGAAGTGAATGAACCTTTAATATAAATTGAAAATTTTACATTAGCTAAAAAAAAGGTATTTCCCCATTTTATTGTTAATAGAAAAAATACCTAAAATAATCTAATTAGAATTAATATTTTTGAGAATGTATTTATAAATTTAAAGATAAAAGAGAAAGGTAAATTTATAAACATTTCATGTATGTACGTATCTACTGTACTATCTATAGTAATTCTATAACATTTATGAAAGTTTAAAATACAACATAATATACTTTTAATGGCAATATAGTTAACTGCAATATAACGAAGTAAAAATTTTGTTTATAATTCGAAAAAATATTGTTATAAAAAAAACGTAATTGAGAATTCGCTAAAACATAATATAATTTTAATTTAATGAAAAATAACTGAACGCTACAAACTGATTTATAAAGACATAATTCAGTTTTATAATAAGATAAAAATTAAAACCCGACTAGATGTAGTTTTATAATTCTTGATATCAGAGAAGAAATTACGTTATAATCTTGGTTAAACAATCCGTGTGAAAATGCGGTTTTTGCAAAATTCTGGGCAAAAATATCTTTTGCAAGTTTAATTCACTGTCTTTGTGATAAATCACGTGTAAACTTTTCAAGTAAACTGATATTATAAAATATTGTGCATGGTATAACAAGATTACGTGTAAATACATGAGATGTTACATGTTTCTTTCGAAATAAATTATACTAGATTTCGAATTCAAATTTTAATTTGATTTTTTTGTAAATTTAATACAGGTACACATTTGTCTTTTATTTATATTCTGCTATTTAAAATTATGTTTATTTAACATGTACGCTTTATTATACACGCAACTATCATATTACCGTGATTCACCAAGGATTTTTATTAAATAATAAGAAATTAATGGTTTTTAATAAAAATAATATCTAAAAGCCTCTGTTCCAGGATTTTAAAGATCCTAGGTGAATTATGACTATGTTGACTTTCGTATTTCTCTCTGCAGGATTACCACACAATTACAGATCATATGTAAATTAAATGATCGAGAAAAACAATTGCCCTCCTCAATTCCTCACTATTTTTCCTAAATATTTTTCTTTTTTTTAACCTCCGGGACCACCGTTAGGTATCCCGGAGAAATGTCATTCATCTCATCCTTCAGAGGATGAGATGAATGACATTTTTGTAGCTTGTGAAAATGCCAAGCCTGACCGGAATTCGAACCCGGGACCTCCGAATGAAAGGCCGAGACGCTACCACTCGCGCCACGTAGGTAGGCTCTTCCTAAATACCTTTTTTTTTCCTGTTTAGCCTCCGGGAATTACCGTTCAAATATTACTTCAGAGCATGAATGAGGATGATATGTATGAGTGAAGTGTAGTCTTGTACAGTCTCAGTTCTACCATTCCTAAGATGTGTGGTTAATTGAAATCCAACCACCAAAGAACAGCGGTATCCACCATCTAGTATTCAAATCCGAATAAAAATAACTGACTTTACTAGGACTTGAACGCTGGAACTCTCGACTTCCAGCTGATTTGGCAAGATGCGTCCACCACTAGACCAACCCGTTGGGTTCCTCTTAAATACTGGATCATCCAAAACACACCATTAATAGGAATTGAAAGCGTTTTAAGTGGAATAAATAGCTTTAAAAAGATCTTTCCAAATATCCAACGTGTAACAGAAGAATTCGGTGACGAAAACACCGTTTTTTTAGGTTTGAAGTAAAATAATATTGTTAAATGGCTAACAAATGAATAATTTCTATTACTAAAACTTGTTAAAAATCTAATTCTGAGAAAATTGATGTCGTAATAAAGTCTATAAAAAAAATAAAAAAATTTATTAAAAACAAAACAATGAAAATATGTTATGAATTCGTAAAAATTAATAACAGCTGTTTACAGTACAATAAATTTAGTATTTATTAAAATACTTTTAATTAATTTTTTTTAAATATTCACTGTGGTTTATACTATATTAGTTTACAATAAATATTCGAAAATTCCACTATTGTCATCGATGCCCTTTTCACCTCGTTTCCTTACAGTTTCTGTCACCAACCTAATTATATCTTCGCGTTCTTTTATGAAAACGATTCAACTCGTATTCAAAATGCGAGCAATCAGTTCATCGCATGTGTCTAAGTTTTTAATTGTGTACATCGCATTTCATTAATTCTCATAAACAGTAATTTAAGGGGGTAAGGCCCGGTGTTCTAGGAAGACAATTTACCGGCTCTCTACGTCCAATCCATTTATCACCAAATTTTTCATCAACAATTGCGTTAGTTCATTCGTGAAATGTTTTGGCACTACATCAAGTTGATATCACATTTCAATTCGTTTCGCCAATGAGAAATTTTCAAGCGCTATAAGAAATTCATTGTTTAAAAATTCCACATAATTTCTCCCCGTTGTTTCTAGTATGAAAATGCCTATTAATGCCTATTAAATGCTATTAAATCCTATTAAATGCCTATCATGCCACACCGAAAATCGTTACTGGAATTTTGATTCAACTTCAGCATATGGGTTTTCTTTAAACCGTTGTGTGAATTCCGGGTATTGTTTATACCATTACGAGAAAAAGTATTCACCGAAAATAGTATGAACGAGATTTAACGGTAATTATTGTTAAACCGTTGACAAAACTGCAGTCGTCTAGCATGCTCATAAAGCTGAAGATATCGGACTTTCTGAACATTATAAGGACCCAGTCTGTGAGCATATAATGACCTACAAACTGTACTTTGTGGATCTTAAAGTCGTGTAGAAAATTTTCTCCTGCTCCCTTTGTAGGACTAAGCTGTACCATCTGAAGAATATTTTCCCTTTCATCATCATGTACCGTTGACGTTCAGATGAAACATGAGCGTTGGAAGTGTACCTACCATTCTCACGAAGATTATTAAAGATTCTAAAAGCAGTCTTCTTGTAATTGTTACAAATTCATAGCATTTTCTTATTTTGTTCCGGGTGAAATTTTTCGCTAGCCCTAACTCGATAACAAAGAGTTTTCGGACATATATTTGTATGAACCTTTTTCCTTATTTCAAGCTCTAATATATATATATAAATAATTTTCTTTGTTTTCTAGAATTCTTAAAAAATTATTATTAAGGTAATTTGTTTATGTAGATAACACTGATAAATATAATTTTTTTCCTAACATGCAATACATGATTTTGATCTTTTTTTTATGCTAAAAACGAATATGAACTCAGAATCTTTCTGTCAACCACCATTTTTGAAAACTTTTTAAATTTTAATTAAAGGATTTTTTTACATTTTTCAACGTACAGTTAGCATTTTAAGATCCGATAATGTATTATGTTAGCTCATTTTTTATTGCTTAACTTTGTTAACATAATTTGTAAGCTGTAAATAAACAATACTAGACAAAGAATTAAATCATATCATAGTCACATATTCATATCTAATGCTGAAGAGTGAACCTTTATGAACAAGATTAATCATGTCTGTGCAAGTCAAAACATGTAGCTGAAAACACAGCTGTGTTGTTTGTACTAAGCACTGGATTTAAGAATGAATTAATTTTGTTCAGTCTTATTGCTGTCTTAAGTTTGTTAACAGTGCACTATCATAATGTCTCGAAATTGTGTAAATGATGTGGATGCCTTTTGTTATGTATATGGCGAGTTTACAGAATCAAATAGAAAAAACATTACACCTTTAATTAAAAAGCATATCATTTGTACTTTCAGTGTAAAATTGGTGATCAGGATAAGCTCCTCATATAGTATGCACTGATTGTTTTATATATTTAAGTGGATGGTTGAAAGGTACACGGAAGGCTTTGCCATTTGGTGTACCTATGGTTTGGCGTGAACTAAAGGATCATGTAACCGATTGTTCCTTTTGTTTAACAAGTGTGTCTGGAATTTCTAAAAAATCTAAACATACTGTAAAACATCCTTCATTGCAATCCGCAATCAGGCCTGTACCTCACAGTGAAATTATTCCAGTTCATGAGCCACATGTGAATATATGTTTCGAAAACAGCGATGAAGAATCAGGCGGTACTGAAGAAGACAACAATGATTTTGATTTTGAATTATCTTTCAGTAAGCCACATCTTATATCACAAGATGAATTACATTACTTGGTTAGGGGTATAAATTTATCAAAAATCAAGCTGAACTATTAGAATCAAAACTGCAAGGTTGGAATTTACTTCAAAATAATACAAAAGTTTTCGGGCTTTCGATGGCGACAAAAAGAACTCTCTCAGTACTTTATTGATGAAAATAATTTGGTTTATTTTGCACAAATATTGATGAGCTTATGTTGCACTTAAGACAAGTTCATAAACCTGAGGACTGGCGGTTTTTCATAGATTCGTCCAAGTGTAGTTTAAAAGTGGTTCTACTACACAACGGTAACAAATATCCTTCGATGCCAATCGCTTATGGTATTAATTTGAAAGAGACATACGATGTGATGAAAGACGTTCTTGAAAAAATAAATTATAAAAACATAGCAGAAACGTATATGGTGATTTGAAAGCTATAGCTATTTTGTTAGGCATGCAGTTAGGCTATATAAATACATGTGTTTTCTTTGCGAATGGGACAGCCGGGCTAGGGATATACATTATGTTACCAAAGAGTGGAAGAAACGAGACAAATGGAAAAAATAACTCCAAATGGGAAAAATATTATTTATGAGTCCTTAGTTGAACCCAAAAAAATATGTTTATCCCCTCATCATATCAAGCTAGGACTAATGAAATGTTTTAAGAGCAATGGAGAAGGATAGTCCCGGATTTATTTAAAGACGTTTGCAAAACTTTTATCGGCAAACAAAAATCCGACAATTACCACGATATTGTTAATCAACTTCTTACTTCATACAGAGCTATGGGATGTAATATGTCTTTGAAAATACATTTCCTCCATTCACATCTGGATTTTTTCCCAGACAACCTCGGAGACGTAAATGACAAACACGGTGAACGTTTCCACCAAGACATTTCTGTAATGGAAAGCCACTATAAAGGGAAATTGGAATACTAACTTTCTAGCCGATTACTGTTAGACATTAATTCTGGATGTGCCTGAGGCTATTTATAAAAAAAAGCATCAGCGAAATCATTCTAACATAGTTATGTCCATGCAAAATTATAAATTTTACAGATTTTAACTATATTTTCCCTTAATTTTTTTGAAGCGTAATTTATTTAAATCTAAAGGTGGTAGAAAAATTGTATATACAGATCTGTAATATACGCAAAAAAGCAATTCAAGAAATGTTATCACACTTAGAGAAACATTTTTTTTTTTCGTCTGTCAGTGTAATTTGTTTACTTTAGGAAATAACAAAAACCTGAGAATCGCTGAATTATGTCTGCGCGCGTGTATGTGTGTATGTACGCGAAAGAGTGTGTGAGAGAGAGTAAATTATCTTAGAAGTAACAAAAAATTATTTAAAATAAACAGAAAAATAAATAATAAAAATTTTGTAATTTAAAAATATCTAAAATCTCCGAAATTTTCGACTAATTAACATTTAAAATTGTTATCTTAAATGACTTTAGATTGTTTTATAGCCCAGCTTGTGGAATTTTTACCATGAATTGGGAATTATTTACTAAAGTCAACAAACAATTTAGTATGAAGCATCAACTCTTCCTTCCCCCCACTCCTACCGTGTATGTAACTTACATTGTAAGAAATAGTTATTTTCGTCATAATTCATCTGAGATCCCTGAATAGACAAATCTTTCCAAACATTGGGAAATTAAAAGAATATTAAAGTAAATATAAATTAACTATAAATATAATAATCTATATAAATGAAAGACAATCCTCGTTTTGTGTGTACCCTAATAACTCAAAAACTACTTAGCCGAGTTCGCTGAAAATGTCACAATTTACTATTATTTGTCCCGACAGTGTTTACATGTTATTAGTTCCATAATATTTAATCACATAATAACTGTCTGAGGAAGTCACATAGGTTCTACACACATTAGGTATTGACATAGAAAATAATCGATAAAGACAACGACAATCGATGTAGACGATATCTCTCGATATATACAAAGACATAAAATTTAACGAAAGAAGTTTCGTTATTTATTTATACGTTTTTTTACGAATTATACAGCAGTGAGATTGGTGAGGTTTGAACTGTAGTAAATATTCCGGGGGTCATAAGAAGAAAGAAAGAAAATTAATGGTGAATTAATATTGTACAATTTATTATTTTCGTAATACTGACAGTTTCATTGTGTTCAAGTTACAAAAATGTAAAAAAAAAAAAACTTAAATAATAATATTAGTATTTATATAGAATATAAAACTTTTATAATTAAAAATAACAATGCGTCCAAAACAGCAAATTATTGGTCGACACACAATTCGAGCCAAGAGAATGAGAAAGAATACAGAAGAAATGAAACAGAGGAAGAAACAGCTCAACGAAATAAATTAAATATGTCACAGCTACGAGCAACATGATCATCACAAGAACCTGAAAGTAATCGATTACACCAATTGGTAACACTTGATCGTATTGCATTTCAGTATAATTCTGGAATTGAATATAGCTTGCTTTATCGTTTGCTTCAAACGATTGCAATTTCCAGTTAAACTGGCTTTTGCAATAACGATAAACAAATCACAAGGTCAATCGTCAATGTGGACTGAATGTGGAAATTTTTACACTCAAATTTCTGTTTTTTATTGTACACTCAAATTTAGCAACAACAAAGCATTTCTGGGTCCGCTAGTTAAAAAAAATTAGAACCACAATTTTTCACGTTAATTGTTTTTCGAGGTTTTTCACCTATTAATTCACTACATAAGCTCGAAGGTTGTGCGTGAGGAAAATGGAGCGGAAGTTATTTAACTAATTAAAAGAAAAACCATGCTTCATTGAGATTCAAAGCCGGGACAATACTATTTCGCGACGTACAAACTTCGAAACTCCCGTACAAACCATGTAAATAGTTAAGGTTCATTTATATCAAAAAAATTCACCTTCGAATCGATGGAATTTTAAAATCAAATAATTTATGTGTTTGTTAATACTAAGACTTATAAAGTATCGTACTGATATTTTTCCATTTTTGGGGATGAACGAGCAAGTAGTTAGAGACCATAAATTGCAACAAAAGATCTTAAAACGAAATGTTTTCAGAACACAATCTGAAAATTTGTTCTTATAGATCGGAGTATTACATAACGGAGATGTTAGTACAAACTTTATAAAAAGAATTTCAGCGGTAACTTCAAAAAACTATCGGTTTTCATTATAATTAACAACTTTCAATTAGAGAAAAACAATATTCCTTTTTTTCTTTATAACTGAAAAACACTGTTCTGTTAAATATTTAATTCCATACACTCTTTGGTTTCTAGTGGTTTACCGACAAAAAACAGGAAATATTAATCGGAATAAATAAATCTAAAAAAAAAAAAGTTTAACATTTAAAACAGTTTTAGAAAGATTTATCAACATATTGAGTCACATTCCTAAATAATAGAAGAAATGTTTTATTTTTGTAGCTTTCAGTAAGTTTTTTTAAATTTAGGTTTTTTATTTGTGTTACTTTTTAAAATATAAATAAACCTATAAAAATAAACGCGCCCACGCGAAAATTATCATTCACAAAAAACGCTAAATGCGAAATGAATTTTGATATACATATGAAAGAAAATTCACAGAAACGACTACAGAATCAAACTAATTTTCATGAAATTTTATGTAAAAGATAGTCGTATATTAAATATAAAAACGACTTCAGGATGTATATCATTACTATTATAATCCAATAATAATATTGACGTCAATATACACAAAAAATATTCGCAAAAAAATTTTGGAAGAAACTCGCTGTGGGATCATCAGGAAAACTTCCCCTACAAAATGAAAAGAAATAATCGAAATCGTTTCATTTGGTCATAAATACGGCTCGAATATATTTAAAACAAATAAATAAAATAAATTCGTATTCTCTTTTAAGTTTCTCTCATTTTTTTTTATATAGTACATTCACGTACAATGGAGATTCTATTTATTTGTTTATCCTTTTTTCTTTTGTAACTTTAATGGGTTAATAAATTAGTAGATCAATATTAATTATCGATTTAGACATGAGTAAACCTATTTTAAAATCCCAAATTATAGTAGCAAAAACATCGTTTACACAATTTTAACGGCTAAAAATAGCTATTAAATTTAATTAACATCAGATTATGAATGTAAAGTACACAAAAAGAAAATTTTATCTTTTGTCTGCTACGTCTAATTAGATGTACATTAGTTTCAATTAGTAGGAGGGCGCCTTAAAAAAATAAGTATGTTAAAAGCACTACTCCGTAACAATGTTTAAAATAAATAACTATCTGCTATCAACCAGTTTCCTGTAACAAATAAAAACAACATTAGTTTTGAATGGAAGCTCTTTACTCTTTTTATACAATTAAAAAATAAAACAAGATAATAAAAATTATTATTCATAATTGTTATAATGACTTTACTTAGATTAACAGAAAGACAATGGTTACATAAAAGATTAATACTCATTCAATGAATGATCGATCTGAATTAATAAAAACAATAATGATAATATTTATTATAATTACACTTGCAACATAAAGAAAATTGTAAGATTCATTTCCGCTGTTAAAAAAATACTGAATTTTCTGACTGTTAATTACAAAAATAAATCAGAATATTCTTATTTAAATATAGAACGAAGACATTTAAATAATAATATTAGACTAAAGTTTTTATTTCTATTTTTAATGTTTTATCTGCATAATTATAACAATTTATCAATCAGTACGTAGTTTTAGCCATAAAATTCTGAATTTTGTAAAAATAATAAAAACATTCTCTGAGAAAATAATTGTTACAAATTATTTAATTTTTATTTCTTTATACAAATTACATCGCCTACTAAATAAAGATTAGTAAGTTGACAACTTCACTGAATTATAATTAGATATTTGGCACATGTTAGTGGCTACCATCTCAAATCTATAGAACATTAAAAAAAAAACACATATGTATTGGAGAGGACTTATGTAACTTAACAAATATCAACCAATATTGCCACCATTTTCAGGTAAAAAATTATTCTGTCGCTTTCAAAACAAACGAAACATATACAGAAAAATAGAGAAAAAATTCAATAATCCAGGAGTATATTAAATAAAATGATGTAATTTTACTTACTTTTGATAGACTAGACGTAAATTCACCCACATACCTAAGAGGACTGCTTTCTACAGGAACTACGTACATAATAATAAATAAGCTCAAATAAATATAAGGTAAGTAAATCTCCATTGGCTGACTTTCAAAAGCATTTTCATTTCAGTAAATTTTAAGAAATCTACAAACAAAAATGATCAGTATATTAAATTTAAAATTTCTGTCTTATTGTAAAAGTGAACACAGGCAAAAATAATTTGCGTTTTAATAGTGGAGACTATAGTTTATATTAATGCTAATAGAAGGATATGTAAAATGTAAATGTAATTGTAAAAAAAGAGATTAGAACATGAAACAGATAAATGAGTCTATATAATGTGGTAATTATGTCGAGGTTGGAACAGGATAGAAAAGAATGGAGAATTGTATCAAATCGGTCAAAATTTTATAATTTCTTTTTTACTTCCTTGTACGAAGTAAAGAAAATATTGTGATCGCGAAAAATTTCGGTTTTCAGATTTCAACGGAAATATCAATTTTGACCATCCCTGAATCCATTTTGACTACTTTCGACGTGACTTCTGTACGTACGGGTGTATCTCGCATAACTCAAAAACGATTAGCCATAGGATGTTGAATTTTTGTATTTAGAACTGTTGTAACATCTAGTTGTGCACTTCCTCTTTTGATTGCAATCGATCGAACCAAAGGTTCCAATCAATTGAAAAAAAGCCCAAAATCCAAAAAAAATTGAATTTTGAACTTTTTAACTCAAAAAACAAAAGTTATTACTGAAATAAAATTTTATGTACTTTTAAAAATGTGTATATGTAATTTAATAGGCGTACAAGGAAGTCATGTAGTATCCGAAAAGATTTTTTACTTAACCAAAGAAAGATTAATCTCATCAGTTGCATTTTATTTATGATTAGCATTAAAAAGAGTTCTATTTTTTCATAAATTTAATTTCTTTATAAATATCACTTTTCCAATAATTACATTTTTCGTAACAGTTGATTATGACAAAGAAATCACCTACACTTTACGACAGATAACTGTTATTTTTTTTTATTCAGTGTAAAGTGAAAACCTCTTTTTTTAAATTATTGATTGTTTTTTCTTAGAGAAACTTTTTTATAAAAGCATAATAAACACAATAATTTCACATAACAGTTTTAAAAATAAGCTATATCTATTCAAAATAATCTTATACGTAGTACTAACTACAATACCTGATATTTATCATTGACAAGATCTAATAGCTTTTTGAAACCATCATTTGTTTGAAAATTACATAACTCTCTGGTTTAACCGGTATCAGGTTGAGATACTTCTGGGGCCTCATCTTTATTCAATAAAAACAAAAATTAGATCGTAGACTACTTTTTTCGGTATTATATTTTTAAGGCATTTAAATAAATCACCAGTTTATGCATCGATAACAACGTCTGCCTCTAAGAGCAATATTATTCATATGAACAGAGAGAGAAAGATTTCAACTGTAGGTCTGATCTTCATCTATATTTCTGTACCCTTAACACGCTATCTACATCATACATTCTTTATTGAAGAAATTAATCTACTTACTTCTGACTCCACCAAATATACCTTATTTGGGATAATAGTTATTCTTGTATATCTTTGGAATTTTCGAATGAGATTTTGTCCCCTGGTAGGGGACAATCATAGAATTGACAAGCATAGAACTATCATACAATCATACAATCATAGAACTGTGGCACTAAAAAATTTACTGTTTCATTAAAATAATGAGGACCTCAAAGTGTTAATTTTATGGAAACTGACTCAAATATAAAAATAACAACGTCTTCGTAAGTTCCATAAGTTTTAAATTTAAATTTAATTGTAGATATCATAATTATAGGATTGAATATGATAAGTTTTTTAAGGATGGAAAATGCTTTACGCACTTCAGGATGTTGGCGTGCACCCCCCTGGTGTGTGAGACCCACGCATGCGCATACCCATTAAAAACCCTCTTGTTTTTCTCCGCAACTCTAGCCTGGAACCGTTTATCGCACTACTTCAAGCTATTACAAGATTAAAAGTATAACCATAAGTATAATGTAACAGCAGAGCATTCGATACATTGATTCCGGTCTGAATTTTAATTTTAATGTGCGTTCCAAAAAAAATGGTAAATTCTTTAGATATTAACAATCATTATTGTTTACAAATTTAAGAAACATTGAGATAAGTTATCTTACAATATTATTTATTTGAATGAAGAATTATTAGAATACTAAACAATTTTTTTTTAAATATATAGATACAGTATTATTATTTGTGATTATAATTTTATTATTAAAAAATCTGATCTGGACAACGCATGACTTCCTTGTACGCCTATTAAATTAAATATACACAATTTTTGCTGCACTTCATTTAAACTTATTTCATTTGAAAGTGAGATACAATCCTTCAATTGTTTAATAAAGTGGATAGTTACACAATTGCTAAAATAAAAAGTTATTAACATCAAATATTTATACAATTATTAATTCAACAATCTTACCTGAAATATTAGCATAGAGTAAAAGTTCCTTTTGTTGACGGTTACATCATAATAATTTAAAAAACATAGTATGAGATAGATGTAAGACTTACATTTATTTAAAGAGTAATAAATAAATGTAAGTCTTACATCTATCTCATACTATGTTTTTTAAATTATTATGATGTAACCATCAACAAAATGAAAACAAAATAGAATAATCAGATGTTTCACCAAATCTGATGTGGACACCATATGACTTACTTGTATACCTATTAAATTACATATACACTTATTTTTAAAATTAAAAATACATAACATTTTATCTCATTAATAACTTTTGATATGTTTTCTTTTTTTTACTGATATTATTGAATTATAATTTATTGTCATTTTTTTTACAATTAGAGGTTAATAAATATTAATAAAACAATATATTAAAGTTAAAAAAAGAGATGAAGTCTGATTCGAACCGATGTGCCTTCCCCTTATAAGATCGAAATATTTCACTAATTAAAATTTTATTTGGCTATAACTCTGGAACCAATGAAAATAAATAACACATAATATATCGTTGAAAAGTTCTCAATGAGAGCTTATTAGTGCAGTTAAGAGAAAGTCCAAAATCCAATTTCTTTTAATTTTGAGCTTTTTTGGACACTTTAGGTTCAGTCGATTGCAATCAAAAGGTAAAGTGCACAATTGATGTTACAACAGTCCTAAAACCAAAATTTCAACATACTACGGCTAATCGTTTTTGAGCTATGCGAGATACATACGTACGTACATACATACAGACGTCACGCCGAAACTAGTCAAAATGGATTCATGGATAGTCAAAATGGATATTTCCGTTGAAATCTGATAACCGAAATCTTTCGCGATCACAATACTTCCTTTACTTCGTACAAGGAAATAAAAATTACTAAAGTATTATTAAAATTACAGACTTATAGAAAAATCATCAAAAACATTTTCTAAAAATCATAAAAGTTACGCTGAACATTTTTAAGCGATTGAAGCAAAATCATTTAATAACACAACTTTCGCATGTCATCTGTTTGTTTGTCGTGATGGCAAACAAACAAAGTTACGGGTAAGTGTGTTTTCCAATTTTTATAAAATTTTTCACTAAGATTCCTTGCATTTAGCAAAACTATTTACGCGAACTAATTTTTCATCAAATTTTCCGTTTCAAAATAAAGGAAGTTACTAAACCACTATGTGGTAGATGTTTTTGTACAGATTACTTTATAAATATTAGTATTTTGGTGAACGATACTTTATTTAACAACTAATTTATACATATCAGAACCTCTGTGAATAACACACTTCGCTCACTTTGTACTTAAATTAACGAATTAATTTTTTCAATGAACTTGAATTAAAATTTTTTAAGAAAGCAGTTTTCAGTTTTTTTACAAATAAGTGTCACATAAAAGATAAAATTAAATTTATCAAAAACTAACATAAAATTAAAATACTATTATTTACATGATTCTCTACAGTAATAGAAGAACTTTATCTGAGACGAACGTTAGCGTTACAGATGGTAGGTATATTTTAAAAGAATCAAGTATCTAATGCGTAGCTGCTAAGAGACAGATTGGAAGAAGTGTGTGACGACGTTAGGAATAGGAAAGATCACGTATTAATTCTGCAGTAGCCTTGACTTGGCGACGAAACCTCTCATCGATCGCATCGTTTTTTCCTATCCAATCTAAAAAAAACAATAAGTTGCCACTTTTAAACAGAAAATTGAATGAAAAATCTTTACACATATATTTCATCATCGTTATAACAAGGAAATACAAAATTTCATCAAATTCGGATAAAAACTATTTGGCGACTATTTTATTTAAACTGTGAGGATATCGCTTAGCTTTACTTATTGTAATACACTATGGTTAAAAAAAAGTTGAAGAATATTTTTTTTAAAAATCACGTGGATGTAGTTAGAGTAACTTCTCGTCAAGCATCAGTCAATGATGTCCAGTTCCCAGGAAGCAATCTTACAATATTGCTAATGAAGTAATACAGTTATTGTCAATTTTGTAATGCAGGTCGACACCGGCTAAATATTCCATAATCAAATTATAATCGACAATTTCGTTTTGTACGTAATTTTAACTTATTAATTCTACTTTGGTATAGATTTAATTTTTTTAAATTCATTAAAAAAGAACTAAGTTGACTGTTCATAGAATTATTACTGGAAAATAATTGTTAGTTTACACTTAATATTGTAGGATTAACAGAATATAAAGATTTATGAATAAAAACAGTATTTTAAAGAAATGCTTCTTCTTTTCATTACTTATTTCTTTTTGCAATTACTTGTAAATATCTAAATAACAAATAACTAAGAATACAGATGTAAGGATATTATTTTAATTTATTTACTTTGATCAAGATTGAAGTAAATAAGTGATTGTTATTTATATTTCCTCCTGCGACTCTAAATAACATATATTGCTACTAAAGACACTTGGAAAATATAGACTTCTGAATAGAAAAAAAAATCTGATATGGAGACCACATGACTTTCTTGTATGCTTATTAAATTATATAACACATTTTTTTAAATGAAAAGTAGATAAAATTTTACTTCATTAATAACTTCTGATATTTTTCCATATTTTTTTTTAAATTTTTATTGAATTATTACTTATCGTAAAACTTTGTTTACGATCAGAGGTTAATAATTAATTATAAATCAATATATTTAAATTTTTAAAAAAATAAAAAAAGGAGATGATGTCTGATTTGAACCGATGTGCCTTTCTCTTGTTGTAAGATCCAAATATTTCATTAATTAAAATTCTATTTGGCTATAACTCTGGAACCAATGAAAAAAGTACCACTTATGATATATCGTTGAAAAGCTCTCAATGAGGGCTTATTACTGCAGTTAAGAAAAAGTCCAAAATCCAATTTTTTGGCAAAAGGGAGATGCACAACTAGATATTACAATAGTCCTAAATCCAAAATTTCAACATCCTACGGCTAATCGTTTTTGAGTTATGCGAGATACATACGTGTACTTATAGACGTCACGCCGAATAGTCAAAATGAATTCAGGGATAATGAAAATGGATATTTCCGTTGAAATCTGGAAACCGAAATTTTTCGCGATCGCAATACTTCCTTTACTTCGTACAAGGGAGGAGTAATAAAACAAAAACCTTTATAATGTATACAAAGGAAAACGAAGTTGCAATAAAAAAAAATGTATATAAAAAGATTAATAAATGCACTATTTTTATCAGAATAAACGTTAACATTTTCGTATAAATTGCATTCTAGTAAGTACAATTCAAAAGAGATTAGGTGGAATTAGATAAAACATCATGTGCAGAAAAATAAATAACACTGTATACGAAGGCGTTGTCTAGCCTCCGACGAAGCAGATTGCCATTATATTAAACCGGCACATACTGTAGAACAAGCACGCCACGCAGGCGCTGGTTGATGCGGGTGAACTAGTCCTACAGATGCCATGCCCGATGATGGACGGGGGTGGAAAACCAAAGCAACACGTGTTGGTAATAATCGAGCTCATGACAAATCACACAAGCCTCACTGAAACGGCTACAATACTGACCGTCCGCTTAGCGCCCTAATACATATTTATTTTCCGTAATTAATGTCATCCCTCCATTAATTTTAATTTATAATTATTTATTTTTAAAATAATAAAAATGATAAATTCTAATTACTCGTATTTATATTCGTACTACCTACAAAAAAAGTACTGAATGCAATTAATTTTTTTTTTTATATTAATTTCCCGTAATAATACACGGGTTTTTTTTACACCCCACTAAATTATATTTGCCAAAGTTGTTACTCGGTATAATTAAGGGGAGGTATAGCTTTGTTACGTTTCCAGATTAAGAAAATCGGGTGACGACCGACTTAAAATAGTTTTCTACTATACGCAAAAATTTATAAACATCAGTTCACATTTAATCTCGCAAAATACTAACAGAAAAAATAAAACAGATTTAAAATAAATGGAGGAATTGAAACAGTTAATTTTAATTAAGCATTTTAAAATAATTAATTAAATACTTTAACAAAAGCGTTTTCGTTATTTTATTAAACATCAAATTTATTATTTTGAAGGTAATATATTGTACTCATAATATAAAAATATAAATCATAAATCCAAATACTATTCGGCGTCTTGTATGAACAGATGTGTTTCAAATTTTAATTTACCGCAAAATTAGCATTACTTATTTGTAAATTAAATAATCATAGTTTCACGATTGGTTTGACATAGATCGTCAATCTTTTTTCGTTTTTATTAAAAATCTCAACCTATTTTTACCCCCGACATCTTAAGATAGAATTATAGAAACATTAATATTAATAATATTTGAAAATGTCAAACAAATATTATATATATATATATTTTAAACTGATATTTTTTTTATTTTAAAATAATTAATATCCATCTGCATTTTGATGATGTAGAACCTAGATCTAAATTCAGTTACATACATGCTTTTTAATTCGTTGGTTCTCAAATTTTTATACATCTAATGATACTAAAAAATCTGATGTGGATATCACATGACTTTTCGTTAAATAAAGTAGAATCCTTAAAAATTAAATAAATACATAAAGTTTTATACGGTATAAAAATCAGTTATTTTTATTAAGTGATTTGTAAGTTATAACTAATCAAAGACAAAAGTTTTAAATTTCGTGACGACTACTGTAGTAACTTAGACTGACTCAGTCGCTCCTGATTGTTGCATAGGAGATACTGCAGTATCCATATTAGAAATGAATTAATATATGAAATAAATAAAGTAATTTTGCATAAAATTTATGCATTAAAGTTATTTTGCATATCGCTTTATTAAACAATCTGATCTGGACAATACATGACTTCCTTGTACGCCTATTAAATTACATTTACATATATTTAAAAGTACATAAAATTTTATTTCATTAATTACTTCTGATATTTTTTCTTTTTTTTTGTTATTATTACTGAATTATTATTTATCATATTTTTTTGCAATCAGAGGTTAATAATTATTAATAAATCAATATATTTAAAATAAAAAAAGTTAAATAAAAGAGGTGAAGTCTGATTCGATTTGCCTTCCCCTTCTAAGACCTAAATATTTCATTAATTAAAATTTCATTTGGATATAACTCTGGAACCAGTGAAAATAAGTACCACTTACGATATACTCGTATATTTGAAAAGCTCTCAATTAGGGCTTACTGCTGCAGTTAAGAAAAGTCTAAAATCCATTTTTTTTTTAATTTTTAGTTTTTTAGGACACTCTAGGTTCAGTCGATTGCAATCAAAAGGGAAATAGTAAAAGGGAAAGTAGCATAACTAGATGCTACAACAGCCCTAAATTTAAACTTTCAACATCCTACGGCCAATCATTTTTGAGTTATGAGAGTTACGTACAGTACGTACTTACAGACGTCATGCCGAAACTAGTCAAAATGCATTCAGGGATGGTCAAAATGGATATTACCGTTGAAATCTGGAAACTGACATTTTTCGTGATCACAATACTTCCTTTACTTCGTACAAGGAAGTAAAAATGATTAAAGGAAAATTTAATATAAGATAATAAAATTTTCAAGTTTTGTTTGATGTAATTAAGATAAGTGCACTGTTTTATATATATATTTTTTTTTATTTTGGAAATTGTTTTTGGGCTAATATACTGTCTTCAGGACAGTATAATTAACATTAGAAAGAATAATCTTAACAAAAATACTCTTTTCAATTAGAAGTATATATATATACATACATGTTCAGTGCCGTTTGTAGAAACTCGCATTAGTTACAAGTCACTTCTAAAAAGTATATCGCCTTTCTTAAAAAACAGCATCGGCTAGGCTTACTGGAGAAAAGAAAGAGTGAAGTGGTTTATTTATTTTATTTAACATCACAGTGAATGATGTCAACAGTATTCTGCAGAGAGTCAAGGCATCTGTTCACAGTCTGGTGTCTAAGTGTAAATGTGCCGGTAAATATGTAATCTTGAACAGACTCAGGCCAACCATTCCTGAATCGTTTGGTTAATTGAAACCCGACTACCAAAGAACACCGGTATCCACAGGCTAGCATTCAAATCTATATAAAAGCAACTGCCTTTACAAGGATTCGAACCTTAGAACTCTCGACTTCGAAAATCAGCTGATTTTGCGATGACGGCTTTAACCATCCGGTGAAATTCAACCGTACAATGAAATCTTCACACTTTTTACGTAAGAAGTGATTATTTTTTATGAGCATCATTATTTTGAGAGAAAACAGATCTAATTATTGGCCTCTTGTACCTTAGATACTTCGTACGGGTTATAGCCATAATAAATAATCGATGGATGAATCCGTTACTTGAAGAAAATTTATCATAACGAAAAAAGCAAAATATGTTGTTAGATTTTCACAAAATAACTGTGAATTGAGTATTCTGTTCGTAGCACCTGAGGAAAGTACTGTGTACCGAAACAGCTGTAGTAATTTTTAAATTTATTTTGTGAAAATCTAACATCACATTTTGTTTATTTTCTTTTGTTTTGCCATAATAAAAAGTAGGACAGATAGTTTAAAGCAACAAACTATTTTACTCCACTGCTGTTGTGAAATAGTGTTTTTCATATATATACTGCTTTACTTCAACTTTCAAAATCACTAAGTATATCAAATTTTAAATTTTCAGTATAATTTTGTAATGTTACATTTAAAACTTCTCAATTTCTACAGTTTTAGCTTTTCTATTAGCTATGAGAAAATGTAAGAAATTTAGTATTGTAGAGGTAAAAATTATTCATGAAATAAAAATACGCAGTTTAAACTAAAAACTAAAAATTGTCTAAATATACTTATAAAGAAAGAGAAAAAAATAAGGTAGTCAATGCAACGTAGTTAGAGCATCATAGATTGATAAAAAGTTGCTAGTTGGCTAGATTCTTGGGAACAACTAGCGAGTGAATGTGTAAAACAACTATTACATTAGTCGAACAAGACAAATAATTATGTTAAATAAGAAAGATGGAATATGTTATGTTCCCATAGGCACAAGTAGTGCTGAGCATGCAGTGCGTGCAGCTTCCACCATACACATAGAACCTGCGTAGTGATTACGCAGCCCTGGCGCCTCCACATGCAGGTCGTTGTATCTGCATTCACGTGCCAAGGTGGACGTTTTTCCTGAACCACACTCGATATGAGTTTTCCCTAGGGATAATATAGGTTAGCTTTTACAGATAGGTTTAATTAAACAAAGATAATTATAGCTTGTTATACTCAATATATCAAATAAAGATAATTATTAACACAACTTTATTTATATCGTTATCAGTGAATTTTTTAACGCAGAAATTTTAGTTAGTTATATTGAAAGTAATTACATTAAACCTTAAAATAATATTAGAATAATTAATATCAAATTAATCTATACAATAAAACATTCTCTTTTTTTGTATGAAGGTACTAATTTTGATTTATAAAAATTTATAGAATTTTTAGCGAACAATCCGTTCTATTTGAATTCCATTAAAAAGTAATAAAAAACAATAGGAACTGGAAAAATATTTTTAATCATATGTAAGTGTAAGAAAATAGTAATTAAAACGGCAATCTTCATGGTTGAGTGGTAGCTTCTGAGATTTTCATCCGAAAAGTCCCGAGTTCGAATCTCAGTTAGAGATAACATTTTTCATAGATTTTAAAAATTTTCATTGATAATTTGCATCCACAAGTTTTATCTTACGTAAATAATTAAATAACTAAATAAAACAATTAAAGAAAGTAATCAGCGCAAATTTTTATTTACCTAAGTGATTTCCCTTTAATGTTCTTTTTTTAAATGATACGTTTTTGAAACAAGCTTGAACATTAAATACTCCTTTCACCGAACACCCAACTGCAAGTAACGTTTTCCATGAGGGGTCTAAATTGTTTGGGAATCCAAAAATGGGTTTTTCTTAAGATTTTTTTTCGGCTTTTAATTATTATAATATCCCTCTGAGAACTTTCAAACCAAAATAATTTAAAATTTTATATATAAGATTAGAATAGAAATAGAAAGCTGCCGCTAAACGATTATTGAAATAATTTGAAAATCAAGATTACACTAAACAATGGGCATTTACAAAAATTTTACACAAAATATAAACCTGATAAAAAATATATTAATTGATACCTAACACTTTGTAAAACTTTTTCAGCAGTTTCTACTAGTAAATGTTTAACAAGCAAAATAGCTTCATATTTTACGTAAACATTTTTTAAACAGTTTATAAAAATAATCTTGTTTTTCAATTTATTAAAATTAGAAGTTTGAGTAATTTCATATCAATTTAACCAATAACTATTGCAGTTATGTGGCACAGAATAAATGTTAGTTATATTTTCTAACTTTCACCTGTGATTTCGCCGTCGCAATTTTTCTGTTTCTGCAAAGTTTATGAGTAAGCTTAATTTGGATCTTTAAAAATTGTTTTGTATTTCATAATTTTGATAATCATTTTGCGTTGTAATTAATATTATGTACCTTAAGGGAAATTAAAAGACTTGAACTTTTCATTCTGAAAGTGAAAGAAAAGAAAATATAAGATTTAATAATTTCAAATGTAACAAATACAGAAAAAAATTAATCTAATCGTTTTTAAGTTTAAGAAACAAATTTTTTTTAAATATAATAAAAAATCCACGGTTTTTAAATTAACACATGTTCAAAAAATAATAATGATTTAATTGCCACGAAAGGAATAGTAATAAAAAGAAAAACAATGATTGAATTAATTTCATACCCATTTTCCATATCTTAAAAATGCAATTTTTAAAAACAAAAATAAAATTGATTGACGTAAGCAAATAAATAACAACTTATAATATTTGGAAAAATGAATTCTGGATGTATTGTGTTAACATTTTCAATTTTGATAAATTCTATTTTTTTTTTTACTTTTTTAAAGCACTTTTTGACAAAAACTTATCGTTTAATCAAAGGATAACTTTTCGTCAAGCCACCGCAATTTAATCTTTAAAAGTTTCATTGGATTTTTTCCTTTAGTTAATATCACATGAATTAAGATTGCATTATTTTCATTTAATTTCAAATTTGTTGTATCCTTTTAAACGCAAAAAGTAGAGTTAGTAGCAAAAAATAAAAAATAACTGAAATTTTTTTTAAAGAATCATGTGAATTTTTTTAAGATGATTAATTCATCACATAAGCTCGTGCTTGGGAATATGGGAAGGAGGTTTTGTAATGTAATTATTTATGTTAAACCTAATCGAGATTCAAAACTTTTTTTTTAAAGAGCTGGGGAATCCCATTTTTGGACGTAAGCAGTGTCGGGCTCGCTAACAGGTGCCGCAAGATGTTATTAATAATATTAATATGTGTATGTAAACCTGCGCACTACCGATTAAGTGTCACAGCACTATCAGTCACAGCAAACAAGATACGTCAAGATTAACAGATTATGAAACTACATACAAAGAAAAAACACAATATATACAAATACAAGAGAAGAAAACAATAAGAATCACAGCAATATAAACATCATATAAAAAAAATCATCAAAACCAATACAGCAAGAACATAAAAATACGCCTGAAAAGAGACATTCATTAATACAGTTGTGTAATACACGATCAGTGCAACAACGCAACACTAAAAATGCATACATCGGACAGCAGTAAAAATCTGCAGCCAAACAGCTGATCCTCACGGAATGCAGTAAATACAAAATACTAAATACTACAATAAGGCCCCAAGTAAAAGGGAATTAGCCCAAGATCAGAAAGACATAATATACATCAAAAGCAAAATATTCAAATATATACGTAAAAATTATAAATCAAAAACATTACATCATATCAGTACAGTAAACTTACATAAAAAATTAACCAGGCATACATACATACCCCTTATACTTACTACCTGCGGACGCCATCAGATATGGGAGCGGAGTGTCCGCGGCCTCTTCACGTCAAGGCGACCCACACATGCACGGGGGACCCCCTAGTCGCTCACTCGCGAACCTATCCGTCCCGGCACCATCCGATGCCGCCTATTGTTTTGTGACTCCTCCCATGCTTGGAGGTCTCATGATTTTCACATACGTAGTGATCGCCCTCCAGTTTTCTTTCTTTTCTATCATTATGTCCATCAGCTTCTCAGACTGAAACATCATTTCCCTGCCTAGTATATCGAGTAGCTCTGTCCTAGGTTCTTCGTATCTCGGACAGTGGAAGAACACGTGGTATAGCGTTTCCTCCTCTTTGCATACCGGGCAGTTCTAGTCATCGTCGAGGCCGTACTTATGAAGGTATGCTCTGTATCCCCCATGGCCCACCATAAACTCAGTAAGGCAGTAATCCAGCGAGCCATGAGCTCTCCCTCGCCAGCGCCTTGCATCTCTCACCAGGCGGTATGTCCATCTGCCTTTTGTGCTGCCGTCTCACCGTTCTTGCCACTTGTTCTCCATCTCCTCCGTCAGTGTGCGTGTCCTTCTTCTGTCTGCGGGAAAGAGGGCCCCAAGCTCACGTAATCTTATCCGTATTTCGATTACCAAATTTATCGGAAGGATTCCCGCAAGTTCTTCTATCGCATCCTTCGACACGTTCCTGTATGCTGTCGTGATTCTTAGGCAGCACCTCCTATGTAAGGACTCCATCATGCCTTTGTACCTTTGGTACACTTCGTTACACCCCTCCCCATACCTCTGCTCCGTAAAGTACCGTTGAATAAACAATGCTTACCAGTAGTTTCCTCCTTTACTGCCTCGGACCATGACAGTTCGGGAGAATGGTAGCAACTAACTTCCTTCTTCTTTCGGCTATTTCACATGCCTCTTTTACGTATGTGCCGAAACGAAGCCGGGCATCTATCTAGACGCCTAGATACTTAACTGCTGGTCATGACACTATTCTTTGTCCTCCCAGTGGTATCACTACGGTGGGTCTTCCTTTGTGATCACGACAGCTTCTGTCTTTTCGGGAGCCATCTGTAGCACGACCTCGTTCAACCATCTGCTTATTGTGTTGAAAGGATTGGTTATCTTCTCGACTGCCTCCCTCCTGTTCTTGGCTTCAGCTACGAGGGCCAGATCATTAGCGTAGCCCTGTAAGGAGACTTTTGGGGGGGCGGGAGCCGGAATACCCCGTCATACACAATATTCCATAAATTTGGTCCAAGTATCGACCTGCGGTACTTCCCTTTCGATGATGATTCTATGATCGATGATTCGATCGATTATCCCGTTCTCCACCTCACAGCGCAATTTACGACCGGTCAAATACGACATTATAATTTTTGTTATATATGGATGAACTCTGCGCGTTATCAAGGCCCTGCCTATTGCTGCGTGTGAGACACTGTTGAAGGCGTTTCTAACATCAAGTGTCACCAATACGCATAGACTGCCTCTGACCAGGTTTTCTTCTCCCCTGATGATCCCTTCCGCTATTCGACGGACGGCAGCCACTTCATCAAGGGCCGATCAACCCCTCCGAAAACCATATTGATTCTCGGAGAGCGACTCTTTTCTTCGATCGCAACTTCTAATCTTCGCTGAATCATCCGCTCAAACAGCTTGGCTGGAGCGTCGATCATGACGAGAGGTCTGTATGATGAGGGTTGCTCCGGGTCCTTTCCAGGCTTTTGCACAAGGACTAGTCTCTGTGTTCTCCATTTTTCTGGGAAAATGCCCACCCTTAGGCAAACGTTGTATACGTCCAATATCGTATAGGACCGAGCCCGGCCTGCCACCTTTACCACTAAGTTCGGTAGATGATCTGGGCCAGGAGATTTGTCCGTTGACATGCGGGCAACTGCCGCTGCGAGTTTGGCATCGGTGAACGGCGTCGGGAGCTCCGTTGATTCGAACCTATACTTTCCAAAAGAAAGGCTGAAATATGACCACTCCACCGGGTAGATCAACTAAACCAGATACTTTGTTACCAAGTATATGCAAAAAATTAGATATCATCCATTAATTATGACAGTCCACGGTTAGGTGAATGTTTAAAATCTGCGCGTTTAATATTACTGGAGAAAAAAGAGCACAGGATTCAAACATAAAAAGATATGAAATGCCCAAGGAGCGTTTCAATAAAGACTTTTGAATCGACTTTTGATCGCCAAAAAATCACTATCAAATACTCCCTTTTGCTTATCAAGTTCTTTAGGTATGCGCCTGATCATATCGTCCTTAACTCGACCAACTGTATGAATACAACTTCACTCTAGATGCTGATAACTCTGGCGGTCTATTAATATTGTAATTTATGAATAGGCAGAAATGAGCACCAGTAAAGTTCCAATGAAATATAACGAGCTGCTTAATACTTGATTAACGAGTTAGGTATCTACGAAGAGTGACAGTATTTAAATACTTCGTCCGTTATCCAGTGTATATGGAGATAAAACTAAAAACAGTTTCATTTAGTACAACTTCTATTAATTCTCTTTGTAATCATCAACTAAAGGTTAATAATATTTTTAGAATTGCGGGAGAATTTTTTCCGAATGGTAAGATCTTAATTTTTTTTAAAACATTAAGATACAACATAAATAACAAAATAATTATAAAATAGCCAGTCGACCTCGACTACTTATCACAAAATAACACAAACTACGATGGTTTTTATGTTATCGATTTAATTAGATATAATCGCATCAATAAAAAGATCGATAAAATACCTTTAAAGTCTTATTGACTAATTTTATTTTACATTTCTATTGCCTCTTTAACATATCTCTAGATTTGATCTCCTAACTTGATACAACAAGAACTAAACAGGTAGTCCAACACCTGCCACTTTTTACGTCAACGAAAAGTTTATTTTAAATTATACCTGACTAATAATAAAAATGTTTAAAAACTAATTTTTTATTACACGACTGCCCAAAAAGGAATTATGTATGCCCAAAAAGGTGTATAGATGTATGTATGTTTTGTTCCACCGTAGCAGCTCAAAGGCTGAACCGATTTAGATATAAGACCCCGCGTTGGAATTCTTACATTACCAGTAGTGTCATAGGCTATTATATATATATATATATATATATATATATATATGTGTTTAAATAAATCTTAAAAATTAGAAAAAATATTATATTATATAAAAAAAAAACTACATACAAAATTGGCACCTGCACACTGTTTTTTTTTTTGGTAGTCGTGTTTTTTATGTTTTAATATTTATTCTTATTACATTATACAATTTTTTTTTACGTCCAATAATGATTTAATTTTAATAACATTTGAAGAGTAAAGGTATAAAATAAAGAATAAAATTATAGGTAGACAATCTCGATTGTCTATTATCTAGAAACGGTGGTAACATATAATTATAAACGCTTCTTAAAATCATTTTAATAGTTCTGTAATTTTTTTATGTATGTGTCCCTAATTAATAAAGTTTTAACAATTAATTTAGGGTATAAAGAATTAAACAGATGATTGTTCCGTCTGCGACATCCTACCTAAATATTTATTTCAAATTTGACTTAAAAAATAGTTAAAATTTCATTTATTCGTTATTATTGAATTCTATAAAATTCCAAAGAAGAATAATATTTTCAATTCACTGTAAAATTATTTCAAGGAATAAATTTTATGATGATAAAATCGAATTTGTATTAACGAGAACTTCGTTAACGTCTTACTGATTTATTTTATGTCTTATTATTTCTCAATAAATATTACTCGAACACTGGGGAGTTAATGTAGTGATGTGCAACAACGCCATAAACTGGAAAGATAGCTTTTAATGGATTCCTCTCTAGTTAGGAGATAAGAGAAGTCACATTCTCACCAAACTATCTCAAAACTTTCTTACGTTCTCCTAATGTTAATACTAATAGGGTAAATAGTTGAAATTGCATTAACAATATTTATTTTAAGTATAATTTTCAATACGTAAATTATTAACTGCAAAATTAAAAATTTTTATGAAACACTTAACATATTTTCCGAAAAGCAAACAATCACCTCTGTTAGAAAACTAGAAAGACATGATAGTAACATTTTTCATAAATCATTCGTATGAGAAAAATACAGCCGCAAAATTTCGGACCTGTAATAAATATTCAATATATTTATACATAAATATAATATATATTATATATAATATAATATATTAATTATATATAATATATATTTATATATAAATATATATTTATGTAATAAATATTCAATATATTTTTCTAGAGCCGACTGATCAGTGGATTACATTATTTTTTTTACTTCCTTGTACGAAATAAAGGTAGTATTGTAATCGCGAAAAATTTCGGTTTTCAGATTTCAACGGAAATATCATTTTGATTATCCCTGAATCCTTTTTCACTAGTTTCGACGTGACGTCTGTACGTACGTATGTACCTCACATATTAGCATAGATTAGCCGTAGAATGTTGAAATTTTGGATTTAGGACTGTTGTAACATCTAGTTGTGCACCTCCCCTTTTGATTGCAATCAACTTGGCCAAAAATATCCAAAAATCCCAAAATCCAAAACATTTGAATTTTGGACTTTCTCTTAACTCCAGTAAAAAGCCATGATTGAGAGCTTTTCAACGGTATATCATAAGTAATACTTATTTTCATTGGTTCCAGAATTATAGCCAAATAAAATTTTAATTAATGAAATATTTTTATCTTACAAGTGGAAGGTATATCGGTTCTAATTCGACTTAATTTTCTTATTTTTTAATTTAAATATATTTATTTACCTGTGACTGTAAAAAAGATTTTACATTAAATAATAATTTAATAATAACAATAAAAAAATATGATGAAAATTAGAAGTTATTAGTGAAATTAAAATTTTATCTACTTTTAAAATGTGAATATGTAATTTAATAGCCGTACAAGGAAGTCATGTGGTGTCCATATCAGATTTGGTGAAACATCTGATTATTCTTCAGTATAATTTAATACTGCAGGTTAGTATTTTATGATGAAGCCGCTAAACTGTGTACTATTCACAAATTCAATACGGTTCAAATCGGTGTGCTGATTTGAACTTACTTGGTTCTCCATTTCTCCTGTATAAATACATTTTTATTTTTTATTTATGCGTTTGTCTCGGTCTACTTCATAATAAATATCGTTAATAAAATTTAGTAACCTTCTCCTGTTTCGTTTTTGTTTTCATTTTGTAGATGGTTACATCGTAATAATTTAAAAAACATAGTATTAGATACAATGACACATTTATTTAAAGAGTAATAAAGGTACTTTTACTCTAACCTAATGTTTCAGGTAAGATTGTTGAATTAATATTTGATATTAATAACTAATATTTTAGCAATTGTATAACTGCCCACTTTATTAAAGAATTGGAGGATAGTATCTCGCTTTCAAGTGAAATAAGTTCAAATGAAGTGCAGCAAAAAATGTGTATATGTAATTTAATAGGCGTACATGGAAGTCATGTGGTTTCCACGTCAGATTTTTTTTGCTTCCCGACGGGTGTGTGTTGTTAAGTGGCAAAACCGTAATGGTTGTAAGTGACCTGACATGAGCGAACAAGTCACTCCTAAAAACGACATATTCCTAAGAATAATAACATCAGTCAGGTTTATTTAAGAAAGAGAGACGTAAAATGATTTTGCTCTTGTTTTCTTCTTTTACCCGAACATACTGTTGCATTTAAATTTTCTAAACTCACTGAAATTCGGATGATGTTCACAACCTACACGGACCAGATAACGAATATCGTTATTTTCAAAAAAGCAGCTCTGACTGGTACGTCTTATAACTCAGTCCTTTATATGTGTCATATCCGTATAAAAGATTAAGATAGTGCAAAGCAAAGAATTAAATATCTCTTTCTATTTGAAAGTACGAGTGAAGTATGTTTCTTCAATCCAGAAGCGGACACTCATCTATATAGTTTATAAAATTCGAATCGGTTCATAGAACAAATAAAATTACAGAAGTTTAAAATGATCAATCCGTTCGGATAAAATAGAACAATGATAAAAAATACATCAGCTTTCTTTGTATAAATTTTTTTTTAAATAAATTTATTACTAAAATAAATGTATTTTACTAATCGATTTACAGAAAAACAAAATTATTTAAAATTGCATACCATTAGCCTAATATAAATTAGTTTACAAGAAAACTAGGATAAATTAGCTGACGGTAAAATTACAGAAGGCGGAGGATCGTAAAGGGAAAAATATTTCAGGGTGTGACACTCACTGGGGTGAGGTTAGTAGTAAACTGTCAGAAAATAATAATTAACTGTAACAGGCCGAGCAGTTAGGCACACCTTCTGCTAAATATTATTAATCTTTGACCCTTATATGTATCCAAATTCCGGCGATCAAGACATACTGAACAAAAAATCAAAACAATATTCCTAAAATCTGAAAAACACAGTACTTTTAATCTTACAGGTTCGTATAAAGGTTAAAATGTAGGGGCAATAACATTTTTGGATAAAATATATATTTATTTACAGTTTATTCTTGATTCCTTTAACCGTGTATAAATATCTCAGTAAAATTAATTTAGAGTTTTCCAGTTTTACAACGAGTAAAATACAAATAAACACTTAAATGAAAAGAATTCAGAATTTGTTTCTTTCTTAAAATTAATGAAAAATTTAATTATGAGTTTACAAGCACAGAATAATAAGTTATTTTTCTTATTAGTTAATAAGAATTTTGTTTCCAAAATATATGCTGTCAAGACATTAGCTTCCAACTAAAATAATCGTGAATCATGACGTAAAATTATTTATTCCATCTGGAAATGAAATAAGTGAAAAATATTTAGTTTAACGTATCAATTTTACAACTGATACGTCAGTTGCGTTCATGACAGTGAACGCAACTGTTAATTCTGCTTAGTATGATGCACGATAACAGATTTAAAAAAAAAATGAATAATCGCTAAAGTTTTTTTTTTAATCTTCTACTGTAACAGACTTCACAAAAAAAATGAATATTACAAATAATTCTTTTCAATAGTGGTTATTAACTGTTACTATATAGTTCTTTTATTACTTCCTTACACTTCGAACAAGGAAGTATTGTAATCGCGAAAAATTTCGATTTTCAAATTTCAACGAAAATATCCATTTTGACCATCCCTGAATCCATTTTGACTAGTTTCGGTGAGAAGTCTGTACGTATGTACGTATGTATTGCGCATAACTCAAAAACGATTAGCCGTTGAAATGTTGGATTTGGGACTATTGTAACATCTACTTCTGCACCTCCTGTTTTAATTGCAATCGACTGGACCAAACGTGTTCAAAAAAGCCCAAAATCTAAAAGATTTGAATATTGAACTTTTTCTTAATTGCAGTCATAAGCCTTCATTGATAGCTTTTCAACGATAAATCATAAGTGATATTTATTCTCATCGGTTCAAGTGATAGCCAAAAAAAATTTCCATTAATGGAATATTTGGCTCTTACAAGGGGAAACCACATCGGTTCGAATCAGACTTCATTATTTTTTTAACTTTTTTTTTTTTTTAATTTAAATATACTGATTTATTAACCTCTGATTGTAAAAAAAATGTTTACAATAAATAATTCAATAATAACAATAAAATAAAAAAATATGAAAATAATCGGAAGTTATTACTGAAACAAAATTTGATGTATTTTTTAAAAATGTGTATATGCAATTTAATAGGCGTGCAAGGAAGTTTTGTAGTGTCCACATCAGATTTTTCATTTTTATATGTAGCGGTATTAGGAGAAAATCTATTCTACTCGTATTTGTTTTTTTATCTTTATTCTAGCCTAACTACCAGATGCAACTACTTCGATTAAGTTTTTATTTATTTCATAGATAAATTTCCTGTAGTGACCCAGTAGACATCCTATTTTTAATATTAGTGGAATAAACCAAAAATTAAATTGTCAAGTAAACGTTTTGAGGATACTTTTTCTTTAGCGTTAAATGGTAATTTTTATAAATATCCTGAGATCATCCTTATATTCAACACATTTTCACGCTTAACTTCAAGAAAACAGGAAAATTTGAGTTAAAAAAACATTCCTACATTCCATACAGCCTTAATAAGTAATAAAGTCGTGTGTCTGCATTTTGTTTTTTTTTTTTACTTTTTACTTTCCTGGCATCAGAGCTCTAGACCTATGGTGTAAGAAGGAAAATATGATAATCAATCAAAAAATGGGGTATCTTTTCTTTGCACTGCTTGATGTTTCATGACCCAGGTATCCTAAAAAACAAAAAAATGAGGGTAATATTCGTACATGCATATGTACGTGTGTTGGCGTGTTAAAAGCTTAATAACGTTTTAACGGATAAACCGATTTTAATTAAATTTTGTACACCGACTAGCATATATGGGACAATTTGTTGGTAAAATATTGGGGTCAATATTTCTAAAGGGTGGAGGAGGTTATTTGGGAGTCAGTTTTCTCAAAATTTTTCAAACATAACCCCACTTTATATTAAACTCAGTACATTCGTACATGCTCATCTTACCATTTAAAAAAAAAATCCCCAAAATTCCTACTTCCATAAAAATTAAAAACCTATCTTTTTATTTATTACGTATTTTTTAACCGGTTTTTGTTATTGCCATCCTAGGTACAGTAATAGTGCAAGCGACCCAAAAAAAATCCTTTTGAGGGCAATATTGCGGCTGGAGGTATCGATAAATTTTTCTAAATCTTTTTAGGCTTATTTAAATTTGTAATATTTATTAAAAGTTTAAATAATAAGCTTTTATTAATAATACTAGCTGCAGGGTGTGCCTATGGCACGCCTCCGCAGCTAGGTCCTCCGGGCGGTTCTCGGAATTGGATTATTAGGTCTCCAAATTGATTACCTCTTGTGTAAAAATATTTTTTTTTAAATGATATAAGTTAAATTAGAAATTTAACTCTAGAATTTGATATTAACGAATCGGAATTTTCAGGTAGCGATCGGTACATTCCGGCGCCTACTTTTTGGTTTAGTTCATTATTTTATGAAGAAAAAACAATCGCATAAATAAAAAATATGTAAAAAAATTTTTAAAACACCACTCTTAATTAAACGCACTAAAAAGTAAAAAATAATTTTACCTTACAGAATGGATTTGACAACAAGCTTTGATAGTAATATGTAAATGGAGTGCTCCCACCTCACTCTTTAGGCCATTCATCACGCATAAGAAAAAATTGGCAAAAACATCAAATTTTTGATTTAAGTTGACTTTTACATAATCTTACATATCACAATCAAAGCTGGTTTACAAAACCATTCTGAGGTACCGTCCTAAAATTATTTTCTACTTTTTAGCGCATTTAATATAAGACTGGTTTTTAAAAAAAATTTCATTATTTTTTATTTTCTACTTTTTAGTCTTCATGAGTTTATACCTTACAGGTGCGTTCGCACAGGTTTGAACGTATTTAGTGAAAGATCGGATCGATACTTTTACGGTGAATGAGTGCAATCAAAACATAGGGCTAAACGATTTAGTTTCCGGATAACCAAGATCCGGTCGATGAAGAGTGTACCCGATGCGTTAAACAGTTAGCGTTTAACCTGCGGATACATACGCCGTTTGAATCGTGAAAATCGGACAAGCTGTTGCCGCTCGTCCGATTACGGTGGCACCCCATCGCTGCCCCTTCCCAATTTCCGAACGGCGCTCCGGGGGCACTTGAAAATATTATTACCCGACGGGCATCACTGGGAGCGGTTACAATTATCGTCGAGGGGTCGAAAAACTTTCGAAATATTTGGTATTTTCGTCCGAATATTCGTATCCGGTTAAAAAGTACTAAATTTTCCGAAAACTTCTATTTATATATCAATATATATTTCGCATATATATATATATATATATATATATATATATATATAAAAAAAATATATATATATATATATATATATATTATTATGTTATATTATGTTATATATATATATATATATATATATATATATAACAGTTGGTTATATATTCGATTCGTTATATATATATATATATATAACGAATCGGTATTTTCTGCTAGTGATGGTACATTCCATTCCTACAATGCTAAGCTAAGGGGGACGCACACACAGACACAAGTACAAAAACCCTTTAGTAGAATAGGATTACAAAAAATATTTCATCATAATCACCCCCCAAAAAAGAAATCTCAAATAACGTTTTATTGGTTGTACATTTTTTAGTGGAATTTTTGTTTTTAGTTTCTTCCATTTAACATAGTAAACGTAGAAAAATTAAAAAATTTCTAGGAAGGTGATTTTGGAGGTGGGGGAGCAGAAAAAATACAGATTTTTTTTTTAATTTTTAAAACTCTTTTTGGTTTATTTAAAGATGAAATGATAATTTTACAATAAAACTTCATCATAAATTACCCCTTCCCTAAAACAATAAATTTTAGGTAACTTTGTTTACGTATACGTATAAGAATAAACATAACCAAAACCAGGAAAGTGGCCCGTGGCGCGAGTGGTAGCGTCTCAGCTTTTCATCCGGAGATCCCGGGTTCGAATCCCAGTCAGGTACGGAATTTCCACACGCTACAAAATTCCCATTTCATATCATTCTCTGAAGCAATACCTAACAGTGGCCTCGGAGGCTAAAAAAAAATGCCAGGAATTATTGCAACCTTGTTATCAGCTTTTTTCATCAGGACACAGGATTTCAGGACTTTTTTTTCATTTCCTCCGAACGCTCTTTTTCATATGGTCCGTCTTGTTCTTGATAAAAATTAAACAAAAAAAAAATTTTTTAATTGAGATTATATCTCAAAACTGCTGGTTTTAATTTTTTTTTAATTTGTAATAAGTTATTTGTTTTTAATTTGTCGTCGGCTCTAAACGTCGAAATTTAAACAAACCGTATCTTTTTTAATGCGCTCTTTTAAGTCGATTCTATTTTTTATAAAAGTTGATTTTATTTGATAACTAAATTAATTTAAGGAATTAATTCCCTTACAAAATAAAATTTATTTAATCTTTTTTTTACAAAATAAATGAAGCGTATGAGATTTAGCATGAGTGTTTCTCATAATTCTAACGCAAGTAAAGCATTTAACGTACAACTATCATTAGTCATAGTCGTTTTCTATAAGAATAAATGTTGTCCATTCCAGTCGCTGCGGAGAATAAGCTGAATAATATGTCACTTATGAATGTAATCTGCGATCAGGATTGAGCATATTTGGCTCATCGTAAAGAAGATAACCGGAAACGATTTCTTTTCACTTTCCCTGATTATCCTGATAGATGGTTTTTATTCTTCAGAATGCCCGTGCCATTTTCAGGAGTCTTGTATCAGGTCGCTTATAACCGTTATCATAAACAAAATATATTTCATGTTGAAGCACACAAATTAATTACATTTTTGTGATCCGCATATTAAATTGAAACTAATAGCAGAAAGATTTATATAGAAATTTTGCAAGGGTGAAAAAAAAGTAGATGGTATACTGAAACAAATTAATGAAAACTTTTTTATAGGAAATAATTTGTTTTACATAATGTCTCCACTCAGCAGAGAGCAAAACAGGGAAAATACAAAAGATCCCTCTACTCATTAGGGAAAATACATATCAAAATAATAGTATGATCACTAAGTAATTATTTTAATACAAAGAAAAGTTTTATTTTTTTATAATTATTTAATTATAAATCATTAAGTATCATTTCATAACAATTATAAAAAATGTCATTTATAGAAGAACCTACGAATTTTCAAAGCGATCTTACTAACCTGTTACAAAGGCTTGAAATAATAAACATGTCATTTTTATTTTTGTAATGTTCCGTAATTAGGATTTGTATTTCCTAAGGAAGCTAATAATAATATGTATTTTTTAATTACACAATTTTTACCAATAAAATTAAGATGGTTTATATTATATTTCATTCAGGAATTATTCTTTATTTTTCATTGACTAATGAAAATTTATAACATACGGATCGTTTGTAACTGATAGAAGGAATTTTAATAATATTAATATAATAAAGCTAGTGGTATATTCTTCAAACGTGAGATCTAGAGATGAATTTTGTTTTGAAATCTGGGATTCTTATTACGCTATTAACTTTTAAACAGAGTGATTTTTTAGTCCTGTTACCAATTTTAAATGTAATTTAAGAAAGGGAAATTTAGGTGGAATAAAAAAATGTATTAGTTACTTACAAAAGAGATTTAATAAAAAGCTATTACTTACATAATTGTTAAAGAATATGCTCAAAATGCCCACCCCTTGCGGTTATACACGCACGGACTCTTTTCAGCATATTAGCAGAAACCTTTTTAAGAGTTGCATTGGAAATATTCGTGATTAAGTCTATAATATTGACTTTAAGTTCATCAATAGTGTGAGGATTATTTTTGAAGGCCTCGGACTTAATATAGCCCCACAAAAAGTAATCAGGAGATGTGAGATCTGGGGACCTTGGAGGCCATAAGCCCTTGCTTATTATTCGATCATCAAAGAACTCTTGCAGAAAATCCACGATTTCTCGAGACGTGTGGCATGTAGCACAGTCTTGCTGAAACCAACAATACCGTTCTTGAGGTTCCAGGAGGGACACAAATTGGCGCACAATTTTCCTGTATACTTCACCACCATTTACTGTCTGTTCGAAGAATATGGGTCCGACTATACGATGAGATATCGCACACCACACACTAATTTTTTCAGGATGCAAAGATTTGTCTTGTAAAGCGTTAGGATTTTCAACCGCCCAAAATCGACAGTTTTGACTGTTCACATAATCATCGAGATGGATCCAAGCTTCATCACTAAAGAACACTGTGTTTAAAAATTCGATTCCGTTATCATTTACGAGAGACCTAAACCAACGGCAATATTACAATCGCTTGTTTAAATCTAGAGGCTGAAGCTCTTGGACTAATCGTATGCGATACGGATACAATTTCAATTTTTTAGCAGCTTTCTGAACACTCGAATATGACAAACTAACTTGCGTGGAAAGTTTTCGTAAACTTTTCCGTGGAAAATTGAGCAATCTTGTTTTCATATTCTCTAAAACGTCATCTGTCAAGCGAGTTGGTCGACCACTAAGTTTTCTGTCGCAAACACTACCTGTCTCTCGGTTTGCTAGCTACCTGAAATCGGTTTGCTAGCCTAGAAATTGACATTTTTTCTGGAGGAGGAACACCAACAAATTTAATTTGAAATGATTCTTTTACACTCGCGTACGATTTCGTAGCAAAATATTGTTCAAGAATGAAAACCCGTTGTTCTATGGTAAAAGACATTCTGTTCGTAACACGACCGGAAACAGCACAAGCGTTTACACAGCTCAAGAAGAATCAACTCACACTGCCGTATCTATACCGGTTGAGTAGCGTTACCAACTTCGTGTCACAAAACAAAATTCCCCTTTCTTAGAAAAAAAATTACCAGACATTAACAACTGGGTAACAGGACTAAAAAAAATCACCTGTAGTTTAGCTTTAAAAACATAAACACAAAAAACTTTTTGAAATATTTATTTTTTCGTAAATTTAATTGCTATTCAATAATAAATGTAACTTATGTAGAATTATATAACATTTTTGAATTAGGAAAAGCTAACTTTTTTTTTGAGCGAAAAGAACCGTTGATGCTGTACTTTGTATACGAAAACTGATGAGAAGGTAGATACAATTAATAAGGACACTGATCATTAAAATACTGGAAAATGATAATTCTTCAAAAACTGTTAAAAAAAACGTTACTTAAAATTTAAATGTAGATGGTCATTTCGATTGTTAAAAAAGTATTCTATACATATATTCATATACTGCTTCTTAGTAGAAACTACCAAAAAAATATCATATAAATAAAGAATAATAAATAAAAACTGTTTTTTTTCTGCAGTTATTAAAAAAAAAGAGTTTTTAGAGAAGGGGCAGTTAGAAGATGAGTATATGATCAGAACTGATTTCAGAGAGAATTTCGTTCTATGTTCTTTAATAATAATAGCTATCATTAACATTGTATGCACATTTTTTTTTACATTTCTCATTATTATTGCACAGAACTGGCTAAGTAATTTAATACCTTATTCCTTGAACAGGATTTTTTGTTATTTAGTTATGATCTTTTTGTCCATAATGATGAAATAATCGGACGTGAAGCAGTTGCTGTTTGATTAGTATTAGAAGTTAGGTGCTGTTAAAAAAAAAAATTGTTAATACGTTTCATGTTTGCGTCATACATGTAATTCAACAGATAAAAGTTGCCCTATCTATGACATTTTGATAATGTGTTACAATATTTTAAGCTTCATTATAACGCCATATCTAGTTATTTAAATTTATTATAATATCTAGATTTAATTTTTTTTAATTGTGTATTACTATTATATATATATATATATAAAATGTGTGGGGGGGTTGTGTGAAAACAAAAACACATACACTCAGGAAAGGTCGGCTTCAGTCTGTTCAAGACTATACTTTTATCGGTACAGTTATAGTTCAATGTGTGTGTGTGTGTGTGTGTGTGTGTGTGTGTGTGTGTGTGTGGGTGGATGTGTGTGTTTGTGTTTGTTTTATAATGATGCAATAAGATACTACAAATAAATTTTATTAAATTATACCTTTTAATTAACTGTATGTACTTTCAATGAAAATTGCCTGCCTAAATTGCAGTATTGTCTATTAAAGGCAATGAATTTAAATCAAATTAAATAAAACAATTTAAATAATTTAAACCCACTGGAACGGTCTAGTGGTAAAACTCATCATCGTAAATCAGCTAATTTCAAAGTCGAGAGTTCTTAAGTTCAAATCCTGGTTAAGGTAGTTATTTGTTTATATTCGAATTTGAATACTATAGAGTGAGCCAAATAAAATCGGTCCCAGGAAATAAATTTAAAAATGAAAGGCCAAAAGTAATACTAAATTACTTACATTTATTAATTCTCGATTGCAGTGCTTTTGAAAAAAAGAATGTTTCAATGTAATTTTAAGATCTCTGTTCAAAATACTCACCACCAGTCACTATACAAAATTTAGCGCGAAGAATCATGTTCAGAAAAACTTTCCACAATTCTCCAATTGGAATTCTAGCAATCTTTTGTCGTATGTTGTCTTTCAACTCTTCCAACGTTCATGGGTTGTTCTTGTAAACTATCCCTTTCAGACAGACCCAGAGGTAACAACCGCACGGCCGTAAGTCTGGAGATCGGGGTGGCCACAAAGCCTTACTGACTATGGAAAAAATTCTTTTTGGCAAGTCTTGTTGGAAGAATTCATAAGAAAGTTCTTCTGGAGTCAAGCTATGCGTAAATTCTTCGTACAGTCGTAAATAGACGTCGGTATTAATAGTCTCTTCAAAAAGTATTACTCCGATGATCCGGCTTCCAGAAATTTATACCAAACCCCAACTTCTAAATCATGGAGTAGTATCTGATTGGTTTCATTCGGGTTTTGTGTAGCGCAGCGCCACGAATTCTGAGAATTAACGTAGCATTATAAATGTAACCACGCTTCATCTGCTGAAATGAAGAGAAAAAGATCAAGAAACCCTCGCTAATATGCTGTGAGAGCTAATGATAGTAATATACTCGTTTACACTTATATTGTTTTAATTCATGCTCAACACTCACACGATAGGATTTCATATGTAAACCGTGAAGTAAACGCCAACACGATGTTCGAGAAACTCCTGTTTGTAGGGCTAATCGTCATATTGACTTATGAGGACTACTTCCAGTACGATTCACTTTCCCACTAAATCTTGAATTCTTGATTTTGCAGGAACATTACTTCTAGGATACGTCCCTTGAACCTTTTACGAACCAAATTTATTGAAGTTGCGCGAACACATTCCTCCACAATGAAAATACGCTACTCAATTGAACACATCTTTCTTTCTTTTTCCTATTTAGCCTCCGGTAACTACCGTTTAGATAATTATTCAGACGATGAATGAGGATGATATGTATGAGTGTAAATGAAGTGTAGTCTTGTACATTCTCAGTTCGACCATTCCTGAGATGTGGTTAATTGAAACCCAAACACCAAAGAACACCGGTATCCACGATCTAGTATTCAAATCCGTGTAAAAATAACTGCCTTTACTAGGACTTGAATGCTGTAACTCTCGACTTCCAAATCAGCTGATTTGGGAAGACGCGTTAACTACTAGACTAACCCGGTGGGTTCAATTGAACACACCGTGAAGCACAAACGTTACAGACTCGCTGAACGGGAGAGGAAGGCTTATGAACGAATCAATGACCTTCAACTAATAAGCATGCAGCGACAAACATACCATCTTCTGACAGAGATTGTCATAAGATACGTGTCAGAAGGCTGAGACCGGTTTTATATAAGCCACCCGTTAGATCGCGAATATCGGTGTTATTTGGTGGTTGGGGTTCAATTAACCACACGTCTGAAAAACGATCGGCTTGAGTCTGCTCAAGACTACAGGTTTATCGGTACATTTACAGTTACACTCCACACCCTAATGATTTATTTTATAGACTATAAATAAAGATATTAAAAAAAAGATTAAAAGAAATAAATTAGATATGACATTTTTGTAGGATTTAAATGTTCTATTTTATTTCTATGTATATTTAAATAGTTCTAGTTTATAGATGTTGGGCATAATCATTCATTCATTTTTTCTCGATGAAAAGTGTTATTTTATTAAGTTCCTTTTTTATGCTTCCGATTGTAATGAATCTACTCTCTAGATTTAAAAATAAATTAACAATAAAAACTACACACAGTATTTTTTTTTTTTAAATATAGGTTCTATAATTTATTGAATGAAAATATTATAATTTTTTAATTGATTATTTTACGCACCACTTTATTTAAAGTAATAAACTAAAATTTTAATATTGAGAGAAATGACTGCTAATTAGTGTTAAATATTATGGTTTATGTGTTAGTTTATCGTTGATGTGTTACAGCCAACTCCTAATAAACCACGATAATAACCTGGAAGAGGATCACGGATAATCCAAAATCACAGCAATATAGCGGTTGATCCAAAAATAATATTTAATTGAGTAATGTGTGTTAAAATGACCTAATACTGTACTGCAGTTCAGTATTAAAATGCATTATTATACTAAGGTATAACTGTAAATAACAGAATAAAATATAGTGCACTGCACTGCATTATTAAGTACCTGGTAAAACTAATACCCAGAAGTTTATTCAAATTACGGATTAACATACAACAAATTTTCACTATCACTAATACTGTACGTAAACAGATTGTACATATAGTAGTGTACGTACTACGTAATGAATTAACAAACATTTATTAAAACTGCAGTAGCCAACGAGAAAAAAATACAAAATATTTCAAAAATATTAATAAATTGTGCAATTTATTCTTTCAAATATTATTTGTTTAAATAACACACAAATGGTTGTTGTTTTAATGTCTGAAAACATTTCCTTTTAATTGAACTTCGTAGTTTGCGAAGCATAATATCTCACAATGAATATTTTCCTATCCAGAATGAACTATAATGCAACATTATCATATTCAAAAGAAGTACACATTTAAGAAGTAAATGAATGAAGGAATAAAACCTATTACAAAAGGATGAAAAAACTTTAAATTTGTCGCTTCTGTATAAGTTTTTAGTACTTCATTTTTTACAGAGAGGCAGAGCGACTAAGCCGTAACGCAGTTAAACCGCTCGCAGATAATCAGGAGTTAACTGAAATATTGGCTTTAATTTATTTTTTTATAGAATTTGTAAATTCTGTAAATAGTTTTGGGTTTGAATATGCCAATTTTTCGTATCCTAAGAATCGATACCTAATTTTAAAAGGAATTTTATAATCAAAATATCAATGTTCATAAAATTTTAATAAAACAAACTTTCCAAAATGCTTTAATAAAATTTCAAATTCGTACCATTACATTATCATTAAAATTAATTACAACTAATCAATTACTTTTATTGATTACTTTTTTAAAGTAGATTTTTCTTTACGACTAGAGTTACAAACAATAGATATTACATGCGAATATTTGAATTTATATTAAAAGAGCTTCAATATTTTAGTAATTTTGTAATTTATTTTCCCTTTTATTAAATAAAAGGAAATTTTAAAAAGAAAATCTCTGCTTTGATGGTACCACTTTGGAGGGACATATTAATTGGCTTAGTTCCTTCGTTATTCGTTTTACTACCTTTGAACTGCATAAAACTGTATCATTATAGATTCAAAAATCAGTATTTAACGTAATAAATAAAAACATTTGTGCAATATTTATATACAACAATCCTTAAGTAAAGTATAGGTAACCTTATTACATTAAATATTTCTTTTACATAAACACAGTGTATAATAACGATACAGAGTATAATAATAATATCTTATTGTTTAACAGAGGATTACCTTAATATTTAGTAGACGATTACTGTTTTTTGTTAATGAAAAAACAAATATCTTGATACTCACGGCACAGGATGGAATCTGGATTATAACAACAAAGAGTTCAACGGACGAAAAACACCAATATGTTGATATTCAGTCGCGCAAAACATAATCTCCCAATCGTCGGTTTTATATATGTCTACATAAGTTCCTTTAAGTTAATACTTTACGATGCAGTTATAGAGAAGAAAAAGCACAAACATAATGTTTAAAGGATCTTTAACATACAATAAAAAGATTCATTGTTGTAGAATATGTGTAATTTGCTTGTTAACTGCATGAGGTGTAAACTTTGATGAGAGAGAGAGACGATGTTCAGATAGAGACTGTAAGAGACGACGCACAACGAGAGAAGCCGAAGAAGAAGTGAGTGAGAGACAATGGTCGGAGAGAGACAACACACAACGAGAGACTGCCGACGCAGAAGTGACCTGACTGGAATGGAATGGAATGCAAAGTTGGCGGGAGTTTATTTCTCCCTACTTATCGCAGAACCTAGACAGAGTCCCTTGCTGCTGGATGATTCTAATCGGGCTTGATTTTTTAAAAGGGTTATTTTAAATGGCGGGTCTAATTTTTTTAAGTTTTGTTTATTATTTAGTGATTTTAAGACGGATTTAGTTGCATTCCAATCCGTTGTTGAACCAGCGTTATCGAACCCATTTTTATGGGCCGACCGCGGAAGGCTAGGCTTATGAAGCCTGTCCTCCCGACGTAATTCCCCTTCAGACCGTCTACTGAAGTCCTTTCGGTGCTAACGCTTCATAGGCTAGCAGGAATTCGCCACAACGGGGCACTAACTATAAGGAGGGAGCAATGCGACCCCTACTCCGGAGGAGTCGCAATTGCTGGTTTATTTTACTCTACTTGTAAGTTTTAAAAAGGAGAGGTTGTGTAGAAGCTTGACCTGACTCTAGTGGTGAGCCGGCTTATATAGGGTAGGTGGAGCCGAGTGATGTCGATAGAAGCCGAGTCCATCCGAAAGGAGCTGTGTGAACGGTGAAGAGCCGCTAAATCGTCAGGCGCCGAGTGCATCCGAAAGGAGCCGAGTGAATGTAACATGTTTACGTTTGGTTCTTCTTCTTTTTTTTTTTATTTTATCCTTTTTTTAAACATTATACACATGAAACAATACAGAATTAAATCTTAATAAATAATCAATACAAAAGTCATAAATATAAATCAACTGAGCATAAATTTATATGTATGTTGAATGGAATGCATTAATTTCAGTGTATGAAAAAATTTCTTATTTATAATTAAAATATTCATTAGATCAAAATACTCTTAAATTTTAGATAAAAACAAGTCAAATACCAAACCAGTTGAATTAACTTATAACTGCTTTACGCATTGGCGTAAAAAACAGCATTGTAAAATATTAACTTAAAGGAACTTATGTAGACATATATAAAATCCACGATTGTGAGATTATGTTTTGTGCGACTGAATATCAACATATTGGTGTTTTTCGTCCGTTGAACTCTTTGTTGTTATAATCCAGATTCCATCCTGTGCCGTGAGTATCAAGATATTTGTTTTTCATTAACAAAAAAACAGTAATTGTCTACCAGATATTAAGGTAACCCTCTGTTAAACAATAAGATACTATTATTATACTCTGTATTGTTATTACACACTGTGTTTATGTAAAAGAAATATTTAATGTAATAAGTTTACCTATACTTTACTTAAGGATTGTTGTATATAAATATCGCACAAGGAGATTTTGTGCAAAGCATTTGTTTTAACAAAACAATAATATGTAATAGTGTTTTTATGCATTTTTTTGTTTTTATGAACATGGTTATATAATTCTGTTTTTCATTCTGTTAAAAATAAAGTTCAATATTCTTTTGGCAAAAACGAGCTATTTGTAATTTTATTTTTGTAACTTTCCCCAACAAGTGTCATCAAAATTATTTTTATAATAAAATTTATAATGATTCATAAAAGCCGTAAACAAAAGCATGATTTTAGCCGACCTACAAATGAAGAAATATATAAATTTCTAATTAACCAGAACGAACTTAAACCTTAGATCAGATTACGAAATGTTCAAATAAAAATCATATCGTACGACCTACATTTGATTAATTATAAGAGGAAAGTTACTTGAGGAAAATTAGATTATTTAATTTTAAGATTTCAGCTGAAAGAAACTAACGTGTATCTAATAAAAAAATTTTTGATCATTTTATATATGTCAATTCGACCACGGAAAGAGAAAAATAAATAAAGAAGTACATTTAGAGATGTGTTATTTATTTCAATGAAGATAATAATTTATTTTTTTTAATTTATAACCCACACTCTTTTGACACGTTTGAGACAAGATTATAATGTGCAAACATGACAGCTTGCAAGCTGCATCTGTTGATGATTTAACAAAAGGGATGTCTGAAAGACGAGGGATAGAGGGATGGGTACATATAAAATGAAAGATACACATTGTTAAATAAATCATAACTTCATTTATAAAAAAAACTGGGCCAAATGTAAATTTACATTTTCTTTTTATTTAATAAAAAAAATAGTAGTGTTTGAGAGCTTCCTTTATTAATATTCGTGTATTTTTTAATTTAAACTGCCTCACATAACGCATTAAATTTTTCTGTAAATTAAGAACCTATACATAAGATAGCATTGATTAGAGATGCAAAATTAATTAGCCTGAATTATACAAAAGAACTACAGATAACATTATGATTGGACAAAAAAACGAACGATCCGAAGGTGGTTTGGTTTGGCTGAACGGTTGTTTCACTTTTACGCATAGCCAGCCGATAAACTTGTTACGTACGAGTATTTTTACCAACATAATGCACCATACGTAAATGCGCATCATTATAAAATAGCCCTGAAAATATCACTACCAAAGATAAATTTTATAATTGCATGCGTCCTTTTTGATAATATTAGAGTTACGTTATCTAGAAGAGATTATTACGGTCAAGCAGTATCTAGTAGCAAGTTTTTTTTTTTTTAACGTAATTCGTTTTCTACGTTTTTAATTGTTTAACTACAACGTTCTAGCTCTTTTCATAATTTTCTTTAGTAATATTTAATAAAAACTTTAATTTGTATTCTAAATAAGTAAATAAATATTTTATTAACATCAGTACAATTTGTACACTAAATAGATCACGTAAGGGGTAGGTAGGTGTGCTCTGCTGTACATTTATCTGGTAAAAATATCAGAACAGCGTCATATTATAAAAAATTAAAAATGTATATAAACAATTAAAAATTACATAATATATATAGATATATGATAATAGTAGATTAAATATGGAAAATATTAAATAAAGTCAGTACAATAAACAATTAGAAGGCAATGGAAATTACATCAACATAAATTATTTGAACATGTGAAAAGAAAATATAGACCTCAGGAGGACATATCAGCAGAAATGAATATGTATCTGTTTGAAATAATAATACTACACAATTCTAGATGTTCAACCATTCTTGGGCTATTAATTCCAGAAATTTTTCCCTATAATTATAAAATAGTCAATTACATAAACTTATCTAAAAGTACGTACTTAAAAGAGATTCTCCTTAAACATAAAAATTTCACAGATCTCTCATAAAATCAATCCTGGTTAGAAGGTGGTTTGCCTGGCACCAGATTAAAAGGTAACAACAATATTGTTTTCGATAATATTGTCTTATGAGAAATTAAAAAAATATTATATTTGCACCCAAGGGTTCTCTTCAAACAAAATGGGTTCACCTAGTGGTGGTCATCTCATCATCGCAAATCAGTTGAGTTCAAAGTCAACAGTTCTAAGATTCAAATCCTAGTAAAGGCAGTTACTTTTATATGGATTTGAATACTAGATTGTGGATACCAATGCACTTTGGTAGTAGAATCTCAATTAACCACACATCTCAGGAACGGTCACGTCAACCTCTCTTTTTTTCTGTTTAACCTCTGGAACCACTGTAAAGTATTACTTCAGAGGATGAATGAGGATGAGATATGTGAATGTAAATGTACACATAACAATGTGAAGTGTAGTTTTGTACAGTCTCAGACCAAAGGAATGGTTGACCTGAGGCTATAAAAAACTACACTTCATTTACATTTATTCATATCATCTCATTTATCCTCTTAAGTAGTACCTTATGGTGGTTCCAGAGGTTAAACAGAAAAAAGGGGTTCTCTTCACAGAAAAATTATCTTGATTCTTATGTAAAGCTGAAGTCTTGAAATAGTTTTAACTATATACTTTTGGAGAAGAATTTTGTATTTCAGTCAAAAATTATTTTTTTTAGCATATTAATAATAAACTTTAAAATTAAGATAAAATGTTCCAGAATTGTGACAGTGCTTCAAACAGTTGAGGGCTTGCAGCATTATGCCAGCCAACTTAACAACTGTTTAGACCACAGACATTACATTTGGTAATGTATAACCATCCCTTAATTAAGAAAAAGAGCTAACCATTTGTTTTTTATTAAATTTCTTTACTACTTCTGAGTAATTCCAAAACATTCTTTTCTCTCCTTTATGAAGAAAAATTAGATAGGCTACATCATTTTTCATTAAGAAGTGTTAAGTAGTGCAACAAGCAAAATTATTCCCCTTAATTCTTCATAATAACTGCCCATTATTTAGTTAAAAAATGAGTATAATTTAACAATAATCAGTGTAGTCTTTAATAGTTAAGATAATTGTATATACTGACAAAACTGGCTGTAAACTTATAGATATTAAAAATACACACAAATAATCTTCACACCTACTTATTTAATTCCTAATATAAATTTGCTACACTTTTTTGTGAAAACCCTTTCACTGATTATAATATAACAGGCACTCCCACAATACAGTTCCCTTACTTGTATATATTTATGAGCCCAAATTCATTTCCATATTATGTTTTATCATTCAGTCAATTAATTACCCCTAAAACATGTAACACACATATTTACCACAATGTTATCAGTAAGCACAAATAAATAATGAAATAATTAACACAAAACTAATTATCAAGAGTTCTTTAACAATCCAGATTAAATATTTATTTTTTTTACAAAGAGTTTATTGTAATGTAACCTAGCTAACAATACGAATAAATAGAACTGACAATAATGCAACAAAATACATGAAAAAATACATCTTTATCAATTTAAAAACAAAGAAATGTTCCCAGGAAATTTATAAATGTTAAAACCAAACAACAATTTTCATCAGTGTCTTTGATCAAAAAAAGGGCAACTTTTCACTTATATTCTACTAATTGCATAATAATGAATCTGGTGATTGGAGATCACCAGATAACCTCAAGAGTCCATTTGTTAACCTAATTTAACATATTTTAAGTAATTTTATTAGTGTCTCATATTTTGAATCATTCTATTGCTCATATTTTTCAAATGATAATAACTGTCTTCAATGATTAAATAAAAAAAAAAAAATAATAATAATAATAATCACAATCCAATTTTTAAGGTCTTGCAGTAGGAGAGGAGATGTTGTTTTCCAACAATTCAACAAGAAAATTCCTTGTCTGTCCCAAAAAAAAAGCATTCCATATTGATCTTATGGAGTGACAGTGCTTGAATTCATTCCTTTTTAACAATACAGAGTGCCTCCACATCTTGAATTTTTGTTTGGTTCTGTTTCAGAATCTGACAATCACTTTTTTTTAATTTTTTATTCTAAATCAGCGGGTATTTGGAGGTATTTGCAGAGAAATTATAAATACGAGGTTTGCAAATAAAATAATAAGACTGGTTCAGAAAAACTTTTTATTTACAATTTAGTTATACATGGACTCTAACACCTTCAAAATAGTTCCCTTGGGAAGCCACGCAATATTTCAAGCTTTAAACAGTTTTCCTACTATTCATAGCAGTGTTGGAACTCAGAAACCGAAATATCCTTCAGATGGTCGGTTATATTTTTTTAATGTTTTCTACTGTTCCAAACTTGTATCCTTTGAGGTGTTTTTTAAAGTTGGGAACTGGAAAAAGTCATAAGGACTCAAGTCCTTATGAAGGACTCAAGTCAGGTGAATAAGCTGGTTGAGGAACTACAGGAATGTTTTTCTTTGCCCAAAAACTCATTAATTGAGAGTGTAGTGAGACAAGGTGCATTGTCATGATGTAGCATCCAGTTGTCTTTGATGGCTGGTCTCAGGTGGGCAACTTTTTCGCAGTCTTTCAAGAATTTCTTAGTAAACATACTGATTTACAGTCTGTCCTACAGGCAAAAACTCCTTATGGACAATGTTGTTACTATCGAAGAAACAAATTTGCATGGTTTTGATTTGCTCATTTTTGCTGTTTTGGGACATGGTGAGTTTGAAGTGTGCCACCCCTTGCTCTGGCGTTTTATTTCTGGGTCGTACTCAAATATAAAAGATTTATCACCAGTAATAACATTTTTTAGAAAATCAGAATCAGATTCAATTTGCCCTAGAAGATCACAGCACATTTCCACCCTGTTGTGTTTCTGTTCAAGAGTTTTTTGAGACCAATTTTGCACAAACTTTATTCATGTCCAATTCATTTGTCAAAATTTGATGGACTGTGGTATGGTTCAAATTCAATTTTTCTGTAATCATTCTGACAGTTAATCGCCAGTCATACCGTACCAAGTCTCTGATTTGTTCAATATTGTTGCCACTTTTTGACATTAATGGTCTTCCAGAGCATGGATCATTTTCAATTGATTCCTGGCCACCTGAAAATACATTAAACCACCTAAAAACGTGGGTTCATGACAGAGCATCATTTCCATATGCCCTTTTCAATTTCAAAAAAGTTTCACTAGCATTTTTACCAAGTTTAACACAAAACTTGATTGCACAATGTTGTTCATAATTCGTATCACTCATTTTTGTAACGTACAACAAAAAGTAGTTTCACGAAAAGTTTGTTTACAACTCACGTGGCATCAATAGACTAAAAATATTAATATCTAATATAAATCAGCTATTCATATAACTGTTTATTAGTAACTTTACAGTATTGCCACTATGGCTGCCAAAAATAACTAGTCTCATTACTTTATTTATAGACCATATATATTCTAACCAAACTTAATCTATGCTTGCTTCGCTCCCTAACCTATTTCTTTATTTCTACTCATGAATCTGGACTTTTATTCAAAAATGGGTCTTCCAAATATACCTCAGAGAGGTCCAATATAAGCATTATGCTTATAATTATAAATATAATCTAACCAAACTTAACCTACTATTGCTTCACTCGCTAATCTTGACTAGTGAGCGAAGGTTAGCAACCAAAGAGAGTGTAGATTAAGTTTGGTTAGATTATATTTATAATTTCTCTGCAAATACCCACAGAATTAGAAGAAAAAATTGGAAAAAAGTTCTGTCAAATTCTGAAAAAGTATGTTTTGTTTTAGTGACAAGAGTCATGGAAGACATCCATTTCTCATCACCAATAATAACATGACTTAAGACCTTCCTTACCGCATCATATCAGAAAGGTCAAAGCATACTTGATTTTGAGCTTCTCAGAAAGCTTTTTTTGCATCAACATGAATTCAATAGTTCTGTAATAATCTGATAAAAGTTCAAAGAAAATTATTTATGAAGGAAAAGACAATGCAAGAGACTAAACTGCGATTCATCTGTTCTGATAAATTTTTGAGTCAACTATATTGTATACTAAATCATCATGATCACAAGCAGCCATCCATGTTGTCATGACATTACACAATTTCACATCATTTGTTGAACTGTCTGACCTACTTTTTCATATCACTTCACTCATGACATTTCGAACATACGAGAACACTTCACATCTGGTTATATACATGAGTCAGCCTCATATTTCTTGAACCAAAAAAACTGATAACAGACTGAATTTAATAATTAGTAGTTAGTTGTCTTAATAATTTAAACATTTTAAGTGTAAAGAGACATAAACATGATTTTTTGTTTTCATAAAGTGTAAAAGTGGTTTATTAAATAATGACAGAAATTATCAAAAATGCATGAAATGGTAACTGGTATCAATTCATATATTTTGTTCACCTTCCCTTTTTTAATTAAATAATATATTTTTTAGATTTTATTAAATACATTTGAGAACAAATATTAGAAAATGAAAAAATGATTTACAAAATAATTTATTTTCCCATATTTTTTTACATTCTTCAAATCATTTACACATTCAACACATCATTACTTGACAGTTTGAATCACCATGTTATAATAATCACTGAGATACTTATTCCTTAACAGGACTTCCTAGTTAAAAGTAAAATCTTATATATAAAATTTAGACAGTGACATATTAGAAATGGTTAACTTTGTTTCATAAAATGGTTTTATTTTATTTATTTTTTTTTGTTATTATTATAATCTCATGCATGCTTTTCCACACTTTTTAAAAACGTTTGTCCTTTATAATGTTCTTTTTGAACTAGTGATACATCTTTTATTTAGTTCTTTTTTATTCTTCATCTTTTGTTAAAATATATAATCAATTATAAAGTATAATAAATATTTTTAAACTAACAGCATTTTAAAAGTGAAGTATATTTGAAATTTAAACAAATACTTAAGGCACTGTTACAAGATCTTTAAGCTTTTATCGTTCACATCAGTGTGTTTTACATATTTTATTATTTAATAAGATTTAATGAGAAATCTATTATAAAAAGTTAAAACTAAAAGTTAACAGAAAGTTAAAACTACAAATTAGTCAGTCATGCTAAAAGAATATATATAACTGTATAGCTGCTATTTGATAGAGTGATTTTTTCTATTGCTTTTTTCATTTCAGTGAACTGATGATGCTAACAAGTGAGGCTACATGCTTATTGGGATCTTCCTCTGAACTTCCAGAATTACATCTCAAACAACTGTGTAATTCAAAACCAGATACTCAGATGAAGAATCAACCAGGCCTATCGCTTCCAGCTGGTTACTACAACTATCACGGCTATGAACAACTTTTAGCAACTGCTTCACACTCATGAGCTAAATTAAGTGCAGGTCGGGAAAAAATTAATTAAAAATAATTAAGTGCAAAATAAAGACTGAAATAATTATTTTATCGGTTCAGAATATGTAAAAATGTACTCTATAAAGAGATAAGTACAATAAACCAAAGGAATCATGTAAAACCAAACCAGTACAAAGTAAATTCAATTTAGATTAAGAATTCAAGATTCTTTTATGCTTAAAGAAATTTAATTTTAAAGAACATAAATCATTTTAACATTCATATACAGAACTTAAGAACTAACATTTCAAGTACTTTTTACCATAAACACAAATAAGTCATCAACATTTTTTATTAATGGTAATACAGATAAAAGAACTATCTTAATTCTTCACTGGATTATAATTCTAAATAGTGTGGTACAGTCTTTAAACAAAAGATGTTTAAATTCAAAAAGTTTTAGATTTATATAAATCTTGTAACATTCTTCTAACATTTAAAATAAAAGATAAAAATAAACTATACAAAGAAGCTATAAATATATGTATGACTGAATAAGACTGCTCAAGAATAAGACTACATGTAAAGAATAAATATATAAAATTGTTCTACAAATTAAAATTTTTCTAGAGGAAATCATTTCACTTTCGATCCCAAAAAAAAAATAATTTTATTAAAAAAAGGAATTTATTTTTAATTACTAAGTCTTAAATTATGATTTAAAAAAATGATAATCATTAATTAAAATAGTCATTGCTTGATTATAACAATTAAATATGTAAAATTAAGGTTTTCACTTTCAAACAATTTTTACAGAAAAGAATAAAATCAAACAGTAAAGACAATCATTGAAATAAATATATGCACAATCACTTTTTTCAGAAAATATTTTATCAACATTATATCCATAGAATTTTACACATTATTTTATCATTATTTGAGAGATCACATTAATATAAATTGTGGAAAATTAAATATTAATTAATATAAGTAATACTTTATTGCTATGACAAACACCAGTTATCTCTTCCCTATACTACATTAAATCTATTTATTTATTTTTTTATTTGCTCTTCTTTCCTCTTTCTAGATTATTCTATTCATAAATACATAAGTTTTATTCTTAGGCTTAACAAATTATCAAAAAAATGAGCAACTATTTTAAATCATGTTTGCACAACCTCACAACCCCTAAAACTCAAGTAAATACAGTTGTAGTACGGGAAAAAAATTGATCTTATCCAGTTACAAACTGGATCAGTCTTTCAGAAATGGTGTTAACTAAAACCCAATAATTAAAGTACAATGGTAACACTAATATTCAAATAAAGAGTAAATAAACTGGTGACTGGATTTGACAGTACAGAATGTTACATTAAACAATACAGCAATAAAAAGAGTGATCACTGATTCATTCAATTATATTAATATAGTAACCATTACCACTGTTAATCTTCTTTTATCAAATAAGAGTAAGGTGCAATGGAAGTAACACAACCTACAATTCAACTTACCGTTAATAACCTTCATTATTTACATCTGTTCTCAGTGCCTCATAAATAAGGGATACTTTTTCAAAATGATTTCAAAATGATGAACATATCAAGAAGCCCAATTTGAAACTTAAAAAATGTAAATTAATCCATAACACAGACAAGCAGTCTGCAAAAACAAATATTTCACTTTTTTTTTAAATAATAACATCATTTTTACTAGTTTTCTCAGTAACTTTTATAATTACTAATATTGTAATTATCTACAAAACTTTAATCAGATTAAATGGTTATTTCTTTATCCTTTACCAAACCTGTTATTAATCAGTCTCATATAATTTATAATACATGAATCTTTTTTTTGTAATAAATTTAATTTTCACTAAAGAAATATTTTTATAAGTTCAGTATTGGCAAAAGAAAATGAACCAATAAATTAAATTTAAAGTTCATAAAGTTTGTTTTATGTTTCTAACAAAAACCAAGATAGAAATTAATCAAGTGGTGAGCAATTTATCAAAATAGCAATTAATCAAGATCTTAACAATTTAAGTAATAGTAATTATTATGATAAAATAAAAATTTACCATGGAAAATTCATAATTTATCTAACTCAGACCAAAGCCAAATTGTTGAGTAATTTTGGTCAAAATAAAAAATAAGTTAAGTAACAGAAAGGAAAAGTAAGTGAACCTTTAATTTTCACTTCATATATTACTTTAAATTCAAGCAAATTTTTCCACATTTAGAAAAATTTGTAATTCTGTTCCATAAATTATGATCTATTATTCAAGTTACATACAATTAGTTTTAATAAAATATAGTCAGTAAACAAATAATAAAAATGATTTTACTTAACCAGTTTGAAAAACTTACTAATAAAATTTATTTGTTAATTCTTACATTTTATAAATTAATAATTTTTTTTTAAATGCATAATTGCCAACTAATTTTTTATTATTATTAAATTTTTGTCTATCTTTTTTTTTATTTATATATATATATATATATATATATATAGTTTTAATCTAGATTGTGCACATATTTATAGTAAGTTTAGAGAAGATGGCTTCTTTTTGTTTTTCAAACCAGTAAACATATTTTTTTAAATGGCCCTGCTTTTTAGAAACTGGTTCTTCAACAAAAATTTCCTCATTGTCACCATCATCTTTTTACTTCATGACAATTACACCATATAATAATGTTTTGATAATCTTAGAAGAAATCAGAATATCATACTTCAAAAAAGAATCCTACACTATCACCCAAATCTTTATTTCACACCCACCAACAGTCAGTCAAACAACTAAAAATCTGTTAACTACTTCTGTAAGATTCTTTAATTATTAAAAATATCTTAATTAACTTTTTTCAAAAAAAAGTTTATTAATTAAGTACATTAAGGGAAAAATTTATTAAGATATTTTTTGACATTCCCCAATACTTATACAAAACAATCAATAATGAACTAAAGGCCTGTTAATGAAACAGTATCAACCCTTAATATGTGCCATACCAATTTGTTGTACCATAACATCTCAAGATCATACCTCCCACTCTTATCTAGGTATTAGGGCTAACAAGGTGTTATTACCTTAGCAAACTATATTTCAAACTATTTTAACATCATTTTTGACATGATAGAGTGCAAAAAATGACAATTTATCAACTGATGATTTACTAAGTTCTAAATTCAAGCTTTGTAAGTATTACATCACCAAGAGCATTCTAATTAATTATTGACACAACTAGGTGTCAATAGTTTAATAAGCAGATGAAGTTTCAAGTAAAGACAAGAAATGTAGAATCATGAATAAAATTATAAACACTTATAATACAACTTAAAAATATGGAATTTTACATCCTTCTCACACAATAGTTACAATTTATGTTATAATGAAAATGTTTTCTTGTTCCATTATGAATAAAAAATAAAATCAAACAGAAACTCAATGGTATTTCCTATTCAGTTCCAAAATTTTATTTTGATATCACCTTTTACACTTTTAAACAACCTAAGCTGTTTTATAGTCTCATAACATACCTTCAGTCCAATTGTAATCCAAGTGTAAGGGTTATTGCACTTCTTGATGTGCAGACAAATTTATATCTTGCATTGTTCAATATTTCAGCAGGAATGACAACTCTGTAGATCAAATGCTTGAGAGGATTGTCCTGAACAGTATCACTTCTTTTGACATCTTTGCTGTTATTCAGTGAAGTTACAATCGGTTCACTTGTTAATGCCAAGGTTCCACCTGGTTTTATGTATTTTTTGTCTGTATGATATTAAGGAAATAGTCAGTCATCCAACAAAGCTCCCAAATCTCCAACACCAATTACACTCTACCAACCCAACTTATGTATTAAACAGCCATTGTCTTTGTAGTCTATAGTTTATGATGATAAACTATAGACTAGTTTATCATTTTTGAGTAACTGTTTAAGTTCTGACCAACAGTAAACCCTATTAATATTATTTTACAGTAACTTTCTGTCTTAGTCTATTACGTCAAAAATAGTGACAAGTAAACTGGAAATTGCACCTTGCATCTTGATTCTAAACATCTTCATTAAGTAACAACAAAACCGTTACAATTGTTTACATAAAACCACAGTTACATAATGGGATAGTGTAGGAAAGAATGGACATATAGTGGATTTGGAAGACAGAATCAAACCTTTATTAAAAACCAAAGTAAATTTTATCAACCTACTTTCTTGGTTAAAGAGCAACAAACAACACCTACTACAAGAGCAACAAATGACAACATTCAACAAGATTAATTGTTGCCTTTCTAGTAGACATATGTCAATTGTTCCTCAATAATCTGATTTCTGAGAAACTGTTACGTAATATTTATTATGCAAGACTTTTTCAAATAATTTAGAATAATATATAACAATGGAGATCAAGTTGTAATTTCCAATACTACCTTTCTTGTGAACAGAAGTCAAAATTCTAGAGACTTACTTAACAGGCTTAAATTAAAATCTATTCAAGCGCTAGTACAATGAAACAGGTACTGACCATAAAAACTTCATCTATGTTAATAATATTCTCAAGTTTTTGTGAAAATATGACAGAAGTTTGAAGGAGTGAATGTTTATGTCTTAATGCAGCTTACATTGCTTGTCTATAGTAAAAGTTATGTTTGGCTAAATAAAATCTAACGTATCTGATGAAATTGTATTTTTTCTGTTTAAAATTAAAATTAAGATGAAAGATCAAATTTTTTAACTACTTTGAATCAATGTTCCTATAGACTTGTAATAAGTCATCTGATATGATGGTAATTGTAAATACACTCTAAAATAAAAATGTAAAAAACCAAAAAATTGTTTTTATAATATTACAGTTTAAGTGACTGAAATTTAATTAAAACTGTAATGATAATTTAGTTGAGTTGGTAAATTTACTTTAATTTTAGAACTAGAATAATTACTGTAATTAATATTAATATCTGTAAATATATGTTTGTATGTATTATACTGAAATAGTGATAGTAACTAATAATTAATTTGATTCAGTACAAAAGCAATCTAAATTATAGAATAAGAAAGAAAACATATATGATACTTGGAGTTTTAATTACACAGAAATTATGAAAAAGATTGTTTAGAAAAATCATAAATAGACATAACTTTAAAAGTAGTAAATTAAAAGATGATTCAAAATAAAATAGTTAACAGTAAAAAGTAATGAAATAAATAATGAAGTGATGACGCACAAATAAACCAGTACCATATAATTTTCAAATATGATTATTATAAACTTTTTTCAGAATGAAGTACTTTCAAATATGCTTCCACACATGTATGTGAGTAAAAGATAGCACATTTGTACATGAACTTTAAGCAGTAATACACAGTATACCAAAACTAAAAAAAAAAAATGTCAAAGTTTAAAAATTGCAGTTAGTTTAATGTTAAATTTCATAAAAAACTAGTAATTTAAAGGACACAATAAAGAAAAAAAATTGAATTTCTAATGTATAGGAAGATTATACGTCATTTGCTCGTATTTATGACAGATCAAGTAATAACTGAGACATTCACTTTTTACTAAGCACATACTGTTTATTGTTTCATTGCTTTTCATTCATGTGATGACAACAGGTATTTATTTGGTTAAAGATTAATATCTAAGTTATTATTTAAGCATCTATGTGATTGTGTGTACGTGTGCACGCGCGCATGGTGTTTAAAAGTCACATTAAAAAAAGTATACTGACAGATAGAAAACAAAATATTCATCTATGTTCACTGCAAATATTCTATTCAGTTTGACAAGTAAAAACATCTTCCAAAGTTTTATAAACAATGTAAACGTTCAACAGTTGTATTTAAATAACTTTGCTTTACATGCAAAGCATACTCAAACATTACTGAAGCCTAAGTGCCAGTACTACAGAATTGGGGTAGATTCTGGAGCCTATTGATACTGAAGCTTAAGTTCCAGTATTTAAAAATTTTTAATGATAAACCAGCCCAAATTCATTTTAATTAACATTTTAAATACTCAAGTCAGAAAACTTTCAGTTACTTTTAGTTGAATTAAAAAATGGCCTAAAAAATGATCAGTTTGTAAAATATTAGATTAAAATAAATTTATTCTGTTTTATCATTAAAAAAATTACTTTTACTTGCACATTCATTAAACAATTGATAATAATCACATACTTATACACTAACTGGACATTTACTGATACAAAAATAAAATTCCCACTTATAATTTCAATAATTTTATAAAATGGTACCTCATTTTTTATTGTTAAATTACTTATCTCTCAAGCAAAAATAAAAAATCACTGACTTCTTTCTTTTTTAAAGAAAAAGACAAACTGCACTTCCTTTTGCAGCTAATATAATTTCCATTGAACGTATAGACTACAATTACTTTTTAATCAAGCAATACTTTCTTTTTTTAAATGTTAGAAAAAAATCTTTTTGTATTTTTCTTATTTAAAGATAAAACACCTAATTAAATTACATTAAATCAAGTTTACCACGATTCTCATTACACATCATATAATGATTATAACAGAGGCCAGTTTATCTAGGAAGAATAGTTAGTTATCTATGATTGTTAGTAATGTCAAATTAAAAATTTCTTTCCTACGTAAGACAAAACAACAAAAATAAGCAGGGGCTAAAAACATACAGATATTTTTTGAGGTCTTAATAAAGAAATAAAATTAATAAAAGCAATAAAGTTAATAAAATTTGCAATTACATATATGTAATTTAAGATTAACCTGTAGTTTTAGTAGAACTACACAGAAAAGTGTGCGTCTCACAAAATATAACTTTCTTGAGATTTTTTGAATTAACATACTTCTTGTATAATTTTAAATAAAAAATATGCCACAAAAACCAATTGTAATTATTTATACTTAATTGTACAGTATTCTAAGTAAAATAGTTTATTAATCAAATAAAAATGTTACCACTATATTGTTTGATCACATTAATTAATAAATCACTTACCTTTATTTAAGCGTTTTACAGTATTTATTTTTAGAACTAATAAATTCTGAGTTTTAGATATGACAGTAAACTGTGTCCTCTTTCTGTAAGCTAAGGATTCAGCACATGCAATATATCAGGAAACAAAATCCCAGAAGTTTAAGGAGCAAAAGGATAGAATGTATTGAACTACACCTGTAATTATTAATGAACTGATTTCCACAAATCACAAATATTTTTTAAAAGGCCCTTTGTTCAGTTCCCTCATTTCAAGACATTGGAATTTTAAAATGAATTATGAACACATCAGTCAATGTTAATTTAACATTTAAAGAATAATTATCAATGATTCTTTTAAAGAAGCATTACAATTATTGTTAAAAATAATGAAGAGAAACCTTAAAAACTGTTTACATAAAGATCTATAACTGAAAATACATTCTAATTGTTACACAATAATCACCATTTTTCTGAATGCAACAAAGTTTATCATAAAAAAGAATGAAATATGTCACTTTTGATACACTTTAAAATGTGCATACGCTCATCATTAACATAAAATACAGTGTGTAATTGGTTTAAAAAATTTGGTTTATCTCAAAATTCAGCCATTTTTTTCGACTAAATGCAATTTTCAGTCTCATTTCTTTGTCAAATAAAACACAAATAGTAATGAAAACAAATTTTTTACAAATGTAATAAATGAAAGGAAAATTAAATTTATTTGTTAATGTATATAACTATTGTGTGCAAATGGTTTTTCAACAGTTAAAATGACCATTAAGTTTTAGATTTTTACTTCATGTAAGTGGTTCATGAATATTCTTTTAGTGGTATATTTGTTGTTTATCCTTCTGAGAATAGTATTTTCCGAGAATTCAGTTTTTGAAATACAGTAGTGATGAATCCAAATTTATATATTGTCTTAATGTATATGTATTTTTTCTATTAGGTGATTTGCAAATATTGATCCTGTTGTATGTAATGCCTCTATTGGCTTCTTGTACCCATGTGATGAATTTGCATCCAGTTTTATTTAGTATTCAGTACAATCACTGCAGTTTAATTTGAATATTACTGGGTCCTATTTGTTATTGTGTGTATTGTGTTTATTATTGTGTATATTGTTATTGTTTGTTATTGTACTTTAGAAAGAAAACAACAATATTGTTTTGAAACAAACTAAAAAATCATTGGAATACACATTAACCCAGAAGTACACAAGTTAAAACTATATTGACCTTATTAAATACTACACTGAGCAAACTAAATACACATTCACCAGCAAGCACAAAGCATAACACATACACTATATACAACCACAGAATCAACTTTTGTTACAATACAGAAACTGGATACACATGCTGCAAGCATACATGTAGATACATACAAAGACCTCACCACAAAATGCAACTTTTCATGTAGCCTAGGTAGAGATAACAACCAATATCTCAACACACTTGAAAATATGAAATTTTCAGACTCACAATAAATTTGACAAAACAGCATTAAATGAAAAGACACATCATAAATCTAACACATTACTCTACTCATTAAAAGAGTTCCTACCTTTTGCAAGATGAGCATCATTATACTGCTAATGGTAACTCTCACTTTACCAAGATAGATCCAAAAAGTCTTGGGAAACCATTTTTTTAAAGCAAGATAAAAAATGTTAATAATAAAACATAACAACACAACATAACATTAAAACCAGCCTAGTTTTGTAGAACAAAAAAATCATCAGTTCAGTAAAAGTATTATCAGTTAAAAATGTCTTAAATGCTATTTTGAATGGATTTCATTTTTTAAATCTGTTGCACTGCAAGGTTTTCATATTAATTTAGCCCCTACATATAATGGGATCTTTTGCAGTATATAGATATTGTTATACACACAAGGTCTCTAAATAAAGTAATGAGACTAGTTCAGAAAAAACCTTTTATTTACAATCCAATTGTACATGGACTCTTATCACCTTCAAAATAGTTCTCTAGGGAAGCCATGCAACACTTCAAATGGTTTTTCTACTCTTCATAGCAGTGTTGGAACTCAGAAACCGAAATATCCTTCTGATGCTCAGTTACATTTTTTTTCTGTTTTCAACTGTTCCAAAATGGTGTCCTTTGAGGTGTTTTTTTAAAGTCAGGAACTGGAAAAAGTCTCAGGGACTCAAGTCAGGTGAATAAGGTAGTTGAGAAACTACAGGAATGTTTTTCTTTGCCAAAAACTCATTGAGAGTGCAGTGAGACAAGGTGCATTGTCACGATGCAACATCCAGTTGTCTTTGATGGCACGTCTCACGCGAGCAGCTCTTTTCCGCAGTCTTTCAATAATTTCTCAGTAAACAATTTGATTTATAGTCTGCCCTGTAGGCTAAAACTCCTTATGGACAATACCATTACTACCGAAGAAACAAATTAAAATGGTTTTGATTTTTGATTTGCTCAATTTTGCTTTTTTGAGATGTGGTGAGTTTGAAGTGTGCCACTCCTTGCTCTGGCATTTTGTTTCTGGGTCGTGCTCTAATATCCAACATTCATACCAGTAATAACATTTTTTTTAGAAAATCAGGATCAGTTTCAATTCGCCCTAGAAGATTGCAGCACACTTCCACCCTGTTGTTTTTCTATTCAACATTGAGGTTTTTTGGGACCAATTTTGCACAAACTTTTTTCATGTCCAATTTATTAGTCAAAATTTTATGGACTGTGGTATGATTCAAATTCAGTTGTTCTGTAATAATTCTGACAGTTAATCACTGATTGTACTGTATCAAGTCTCTGATTTGCTCAACATTGTCTTCACGTTTTGACGTTGATGGTCTTCCAGAGCGTGAATCATTTGCAACTGATTCCTGGCCATCTGAAAATACATTAAACCACCTAAAACTTGGGCTCATGACAGAACGTCATCTCCGTTCACCCTTTTCAATTTTGAAAAAGTTTCAGTAGCATTCTCACCAAGTTTAACATAAAACTTGATTGCACAATGATGCTCATAATTAGTATCACTCATTTTTGTAACGTGTACAACAAACTTGTTTGTTTGTCACAACAAAAACAAAAAGTTTGTTTACATTTCACTTGGCAAAAATAGACTAAAACTATTAATACCTAATATAAATCAGCTGTTAATACAACCATATGTTTACTAGTAACTTTACAGTGTTGCCACTTTGGCTGCCAAAAAAAACTAGTTTCATTACTTTATTTACAGATCTCATGTACATATATATAATATATATATATATATATATATATATATTATACCATGGTACTACCATTTTGTATACATATATATATATATATATATATAATCCTAATTTTTAAATTCTTCATTTATTTTACTTTAATAATTGAAGATACACTCACGTTATTAGCTATACTTACACTACAGATTGCCCTGGCTAAAGATCAAAAGTAATGGCCTATATTTAGAAATCAGGGGCTGTAATCTCTTAAACGTAGGCACAATAGACAGGAAATATCTCCAAGATTTGTTCTGTAAACTCTCAAGATTAGCAGAATATGCATGCACAGGCAAGCCATCTCACAATACAATTTTAGTCAGTGTGTAGTTAGTTGAGATGTAGATCCCAAAACAGAAGGTTCAGTGCGTGATTTGGTTAGCAGAGTTTCAAGCAGTTACATATGTTCAACGGTGTGTACAAACAGACTGAAATATCAATCCTCTTACGTTCAATTCTATTCATCAGTTGGTTTATGACTTAAGAAAAACTGGAGCTTGGTTTCACAAACTGGAAATCATCCAAAAGTTTCATTTATGATGAGACTGTGGAACGTGTACATGATGCATCCACTGGCAATCCTGGAAAGTCTGACTAATTACGAACTGCAAATTCTTCATTTCACTGTTCATAACATTGTTCATAAGTGGTTACAATGGCAAACATAAGTTGCAACTGCTTCATCACATAAAACCACATGATCACCACCTATGATATCAGTTTGCTGCAGAGGTAATGCAGCATGTCGAAAACAATCCTAATTGTCTTGACATATTGTTATTTAGTGATGAGGCAACCTTTCATATATGCAGGAAAGTTAACAGACACACTGTTGAATTTGGGGTACTGAAAACCCTCATACGGTAATCGAAAATGAAAGGAACACACTGAAAGTCAATGTCTGGTTAGGACGGCACAAAAATGACATGATCGGTCTGTTTTTTTTTTCATGGAGCCCACTGTGACAGGACACACTTTCATTGAGATATTATTATGTTCTTGAACAACATTTTCCCTGAATATTGAATCGGACAATAAGATCCAACTGCATGGACACTCAGATCTCCAGATATCACTCCTTTTGACTTTTTTGCAAGGGAATTCATTAAAAGTCATTTGTACCAAAGAAAAGTTTGAGATTTTGATGATCTAAAACAGAAGATTGTTGAAGCAGTTAGTCTAATAATGCCTCAGATGCTTCTTAACACCTGATATGAGTTAGTTATCGTCTAGATGTCTGCCAAGCTACAAAAGGTGCACACACTGAACTTGACTAACCTTCATTAAAACTTGGTGAGTTGCTGTGTTTATAAAAAAAATAAAATTATTAACTGGTTCTCTTAATATAAGCTGTTAGTTTTGGATATCTTTAGCCCGGATACCCTATATAAATACAACTTAAAACAATTGCAGTTAATCAGTGATAAAATAATTGTATTAAAATAAGTATTAACACAATTTCAAACATAGAGTACATTATTTTTGTGATTATGAATATTAAATTTTACTTGGGTGAATAAGTAATATGAATTCCATGGAATTTTTATCCACTACAACCTCATTCTCATAAATTTAGCAATTTCATGAAATATGTAAACATTTACATCAAAATAATTTATGAAAAATAAAAATTGAGCTTTATTAGAATATTTTTTAATAAAGAAACAGTCACAAAAATTTAAAACCCAGCTAACTGGAAATTTATTGCATAACATAATTATAATAAGGTTGTAGTAAGCATAAAAGATGAAGAAAGGCAAACCCTGATTCAGAAATGACATTGATGTACTCTGTTCCCATTGCTTTTCAACTTTCACATAGAGGAAACAATACTCTGTAACTGAAAGACAAATTAGAGTGGTGTTCCTGTTGGAGGAGAAGAAACAAAAATGTTAAGATTTGATGATAACATTCTTTTGGCAGAAACCAAAAAAATGAATTAGAAAAAATTCTGAATGGCATGGATTTATTGCTATGAGATAAATTCAGTTTGAAAATAAATGAGAATAAAATAAAGATAATGAAGTGCATAAGAAAGAAGGGTGATGGGGAATTAAATACTGAGGTAGGAGAACATAATATTTTGTAACTTAACAGAATGTTGAAAATTAGCTTTCAACTATCTCCTCTTTTAAGTTTGATAAATATGAAATTAATGTGTTAACAGGGGCAGGAAAGAAGAAATGTTTGAGTAGATTCTTGTAAAGAAGAAAAACTAGTTTGGTGAACCAAAGATTAAGGCATCCAGGCTTAGTTGCATTTGTTAGTAGAGGATAACATTTGTATAAAACTAGAATTTATTAGACGACAGTTGAGGACATAGGATGTGGTAATTATGTCAAGGTTGGAAGACTAATACAAAATCGAAAGAAATGGAGAATAACATCAAACAACTCAAGTGAGTAATGAACTCAGTAAAAGTGAAAATAATAACATTTTTATTACATTATTTTCTTTTTTTTAATACACTTATTTTTCTTCATAAAATCAATCACATTTATTTTTCTACAATGTTAAATGAAAATTTTTCTAATACTTTTTATACCATATCAAAAGGAATACTATTGTAGGTATTACTAAGCAAATAAAATCCTATGGTTTTTATTATATTCAGCAATAGTTTCATGTAGTATTGAGAATTTTCAAGTTTGCTTTCCTCCAGAATTATGTGCTTTTTCCTTCTAGTTTTAATTTTTTCATAGGAAAATCATTTGTTTGTTACTGTATGCAGAACTAATGCTGAAATTCATAAATTTATTCCTGGATTTGTCATTATTAGAATTACATAATCACAAAATGAGAAGAATTTAAGGGGCTTAAAATTTAGTCAGTACTATTTACAAGACTACTGTACACACTTAAATCAGGTTACAGTAAAGTTCATTCACTAAAATTAAAAAATTGATTTTGATTAATTATTGAAACAAGATTCTGATTACAGCAAAGAAAATATATGAAACAGCAATGAATGATTTTATAATACTGAGTCTGATAATGAAGTATTTATATAGTAATTGGCTACATCAAATCAAAAATATTCACATTATAATGATTTTTTAATTCTAAAATAAAATCTATATACTTTATTTATATTTCCCCAATACTCTTTCTCACACCTACACAGATATCATTATTATACAACACATGCAATACTGCTTATAAAATATATTATTATATTTCCTTATTTTTAATTTATGCTGCAAATAAATAGTGAAAAACAAACACTCTTGTCATGTACCTAATATAACTTATATTTACCAGTACGATTTTTTTATTCATTATAATAAAAATACTGCTTTATTTGTTTTATACAAAATCTTGGCCATTACGGCTGTTTAATCTGTAGTCACTATAAGCAATTTATTGTAAAATTTTTCAAAAGACCCCACAGACTGTACCATAAAAACTAATATTTCATTATAACCAATATCATTGTAAATTATATCCCCCTTCAATAAAGGCTAAAATCAGAAAAATAAAGTTTTCAAAAAACGTTTCTACATTTTTGGTCCACAGTCTGTAATTTTAAAAGAATGCAGACATTTCTTGATAATTCTATACGTGAAGTATATAAACTTTCAAAAAATGTTTCAAAAATATTTAAATCTTCAATAGAATAAAAATCATATATTTCAATTTAAAGAAGTGGGGGTTGACTTTTTGAAAAAAAAATTTGGATTATTTTTATATATGCATTGATGGTAACAAATTTTCTTCAATAAATTTTCTCTAAAATGCCTCTGAAGAAAATCAAGATTGGTATTTTCATGATACCCAACAAATTTTGAAAAAAATGAATATGATCAATGCCCAATATGTAGAAATATTTCAGCCAAATTTGAAGAAAATTGATTGAGTCAATCCTGATATATAAGGTCAAAAACAGTGTGACACACATACATATGTTTTATTGGTCTAGAAAACTGTATGTTTTCAATTAAACATCTGTAGTTTAATTACAGATGTTTAATAAATAAACATAATAATATGTTTATGGTCAATAAAACATATGTAATATGTTTTATGGTCTAGACCATAATATGTTTTATAGTCATCTAGACCAATAAAACATATTTCTACTAGTTAGACTCTTAAAATGTAATGATTTGCAAAAACCCAATACTCCATTTTTGACATGATCACCAAACTGTTCCCTTTAATAGAGATATTCTCTATCTGTATTCGTCAGGAAAGAAAAACAGAAAAAAAACAATGAATTTCCTTCACAGTTTTAATATATATTTTTTATGGACTCACAACCAAAAAGAAAAACAATTCAATTTTTAAAAAAACTTGTATGTCAAGGCTAATAATATTTTGATATTTACTTAATTTTCCAAGATACATCACTCAGTAATATTGTTTATTAAACTAAATGTTATATAAAAAAAAAAATCAAACCCTTTTTTAAATCATAACAAAATTTGTAATAATAGGTTTATGTTATTTCACATATAATACAAAAAAATAATCATCAAAATTTATCAAGCAGGATGACACATGCACTAAATAAAGAAGCTATTATATATTTTAAATATGTTAAATGAAAATGGGTACAGATTCATAAAAAATATTACGATTAATAAAAAACAATAAATATTGTAATTAAGTTAACATAGGAATCTTAAGCACAAGTAATATTCCAGACAAGGGTGATGGGGATGCGATGCAAGTTGGTGTCGGATATCTTGCGTATATTGATACAGTGCTGTGCCGCCATAGCAACTCATCTCAACGCTGCTATGGAAACCTGAGCCCAGGCCAATCACAAATGGGTGTTCCTGGCTCCCTTTACACTCTCTACCCCTTATCACCCTTCCTAAAATTATCTGCCTCCCCAACCATACAACTAAATCAAATAATAAGATAATGAATTCTGCATACTTTTAAATATATTTTAACAATTATCACATTATTCATATTATTTCAAGCTGTTACTGTACTAATAATAATACAATAATAGCTGTCACATAAAAACAATGACCAGAAAAAGTTTTTCTTGACCACTTTTCATAATATTAGATAAACTCCATTCTAAGTAAATTGGTTCCAGAATATCCTGTTAATACTAGACCTCAGAGAAATACACTGTACAGAGAAAGAAAAAGTTCTGTTGACAATTAATTTATGATACAAACTATAAAAATGTTGCTGCTAATAAAAAATATATGGTTATGGTACTATAAAACTTCTTAATTATTTCTACAAAATATTTTAGTTATTTTTGGGCAAAAATATTAAAATTATTACTGATTAAGTTCATGTTCAGTTTTTTTTTAAATTTCAAATTAACAATGTTTATCATGAAAAGAGTAGAGATAGTATTTAGATTTTATATAGAACTGACAGAAATTTGTTTGTTTATATGAATTACTTCTTTTTGTTTCACTGTTTTTTTTTTTTTGTCTTCAGTCATTTGACTGGTTTGATGCAGCTCTCCAAGATTCCCTATCTAGTGCTAGTCGTTTCATTTCAGTATACCCTCTACATCCTATATCCCTAACAATTTGTTTTACATATTCCAAACGTGGCGTGCCTACACAATTTTTTCCTTCTACCTGTCCTTCCAATATTAAAGCGACTATTCCAGGATGCCTTAGTATGTGGCCTATAAGTCTGTCTCTTCTTTTAACTATATTTTTCCAAATGCTTCTTTCTTCATCTATTTGTCGCAATACCTCTTCATTTGTCACTTTATCCACCCATCTGATTTTTAACATTCTCCTATAGCACCACATTTCAAAAGCTTCTAATCTTTTCTTCTCAGATACTCCGATCGTCCAAGTTTCACTTCCATATAAAGCGACACTCCAAACATACACTTTCAAAAATCTTTTCCTGACATTTAAATTAATTTTTGATGTAAACAAATTATATTTCTTACTGAAGGCTCGTTTCGCTTGTGCTATTCGGCATTTTATATCGCTCCTGCTTCGTCCATCTTTAGTAATTCTACTTCCCAAATAACAAAATTCTTCTACCTCCATAATCTTTTCTCCTCCTATTTTCACATTCAGTGGTCCATCTTTGTTATTTCTATTATATTACATTACTTTTGTTTTGTTCTTGTTTATTTTCATGCGATAGTTCTTGCGTAGGACTTCATCTATGCCATTCATTGTTTCTTCTAAATCCTTTTTATTCTCGGCTAGAATTACTATATCATCAGCAAATCGTAGCATCTCTATCTTTTCACCTTGTACTGTTACTCCGAATCTAAATTGTTCTTTAACATCATTAACTGCTAGATCCATGTAAAGATTAAAAAGTAACGGAGATAGGGAACATCCTTGTCGGACTCCCTTTCTTATTACGGCTTCTTTCTTATGTTCTTCAATTATTACTGTTGCTGTTTGGTTCCTGTACATGTTAGCAATTGTTCTTCTATCTCTGTATTTGAACCCTAACTTTTTTAAAATGCTGAACATTTTATTCCAGTCTACATTATCGAATGCCTTTTCTAGGACTATAAACGCCAAGTATGTTGGTTTGTTTTTCTTTAATTTTCCTTCTACTATTAATCTGAGGCCTAAAATTGCTTCCATTGTCCCTATACTTTTGATCTTTTGATCCCTTGTCCCTGAAACCAAATTGATCTTCTCCTAACACTTCTTGCACTCTCATCTCAATTCTTCTGTATAGAATTCTAGTTAAGATTTTTGATGCATGACTAGTTAAACTAATTGTTCTGTATTCTTCACATTTATCTGCCCCTGCTTTCTTTGGTATCATGACTATAACACTTTTTTTGAAGTCTGACGGAAATTCCCCTTTTTCATAAATATTACATACCAGTTTGTATAATCTATCAATCGCTTCCTCACCTGCACTGCGTAGTAATTCTACAGGTATTCCGTCTATTCCAGGAGCCTTTCTGCCATTTAAATCTTTTAATGCTCTCTTAAATTCAGATCTCAGTATTGTTTCTCCCATTTCATCCTCCTCAACTTCCTCTTCTTCAACTATAACACCATTTTCTAATTAATTTCCTCCGTATAACTCTTCAATATATTCCACCCATCTATCGACTTTACCTTTCGTATTATATATCAGTGTACCATCTTTGTTTAACACAATATTAGATTTTAATTTATGTATCCCAAAATTTTCCTTAACTTTCCTGTATGCTCCGTCTATTTTACCAATGTTCATTTCTCTTTCCACTTCTGAACACTTTTCTTTAATCCACTCTTCTTTCGCCAGTTTGACTTCCTGTTTATAGCATTTCTTAATTGCCGATAGTTCCTTTTACTTTCTTCATCTCTAGCCTTCTTATATTTTCTACGTTCATCCATCAGCTGCAATATATCGTCTGAAACCCAAGGTTTTCTACTAGCTCTCTTTATTCTGCCTAAGTTTGCTTCTGCTGATTTAAGAATTTCCTTTTTAACATTCTCCCATTCTTCTTCTACATTTTCTACCTTATCTTTTTTACTCAGACCTCTTGCGATGTCCTCCTCAAAAATCTTCTTTAACTCCTCTTCCTCAAGCTTCTCTAAATTCCACCGATTCATCTGACACGTTTTCTTCAGGTTTTTAAACCCCAATCTACATTTCATTATCACCAAATTATGGTCGCTATCAATGTCTGCTCCAGGGTAAGTTTTGCAGTCAACGAGTTGATTTCTAAATCTTTGCTTAACCATGATATAATCTATCTGATAACTTGCAGTATCACCTGGCTTTTTCCAAGTGTATATTCTTTCATGATTTCATTCTGAATACCATTATATTATGAATGATTCAATCTAGTATTAACATTTATTTTAAAAATTTTTTATATAAATAAACACTTTTAATTCTTTAGTTTCATAATTCTGCCTAAAAAATATTTTCATCAGACATTTTCAAAAATTCCACTTGATCCTTTCAAACTATTTTCGGGAACGTGCTTAGACCTCACTGAAGTTTACTGTTAATAAAAATCCACTGCATCAAAAAAAAAAATCATACTCATGTCATTCATAATTACATAGTTAAAACAGAACAATACAGTTCAATTTTTCACAATTTCCTGTATCCAGACTTCTATTGCCTTTCTGGTTAAACATAAAAAGGCCAAAGCCTTTATTTTTGGATTTATTACTGAATTTTCACTGACATCATATGTATAAGTAATTGTCAAAAGGATTACAATTCATACATCATAAGCAAAAGACTTACACTGTAATAAACCAAATTAATTTCCGAGTACACTCTTGTCAGATACAAAATTAGTTCTACATAAACTGAACAGCTAATCTCTTTTACCATTTAATTAGAGCAAGGAACTGAATGGTTGGGTGATTAAACTTAGCTTGAAGTATTTTGCTGACAAATGAAGCTTTGTATCAACTTAAATAAAGTAAGCTTTAGTTTTTTGTTGACATTATATCTTAGTTTACTGATGTAATGAGAATAAAAGAATTAATTTGCCAACTTAATCTTGAGAACACTTTTGTGACAAGTTAGAAATAACCGATGAAGTGTTTTTTAAGATTTTTAAATTATAAAATGTATTTGTGGCTGATTACTAATTAATGAGGTTTACAAGTTTTATCAACTGTAAAGTAATAATCATTTTAGTCAACACAGATGCATCATTTTTTCCAGTTCTCAATAACACCACACAATTAATGTTGTTATCTCTTGGCTGAAATCATAAATGAAATGAACTTTAGAATATATAAATTTCCAAACCAATTATCTTCTTACATAACAAGACTGCAGGTTTGGTAACAAAATCAAGTGCATGAATAATTAATGCATAATTATCAAATAATTATTATTATCAATTAATGCATAAATAACACAGGTCAACAATGAAAACATTATTTGAAAACTAATAACTGATTCTTATAAATGTTTGTATACTGTTCAGGAAAAATAGTCAAAAAATTCCATCACACTCCATTTTTTCATTAAATCAATTTTTTAATATTCTCAAAATTGATAATCAATATATTTTATTTATAAAAAGTTGAATAAAAAATTAGGCCTGTGTTAATTTTTTTGATACTTTGTTTGGTTATATGGAATGAATACAAGTAGTGTTCATAATTTTGGTTTGATACAATATGATGATGTAATATGATTAATTAGAGTGACTTCATGAGTCATTTTTGTCAAGTCAAGCTATTAGCTAAGATGATGATTCACTCATTCTTACTCCCCTTCAATGTACTGAAATAAAATTAAATCAGTTGCAATTAGAACATTGTGTTGAAGGGTTTTGCTAGTGTTAAATAATTTTCTAAACCTTCTATAGAGTTTTAGTTTTCTTTAATTGTTTGAAGTCATTTTATTTGTCCTGTCCTTGTGTTTTTATATTTCGAAATGGCTTCAAGGGGTTATAACAGTTCATCTAATAACGTCTGTTACACTTGCGGGGAGTTTGTGGTGAAGAAACAGCAAAGAAATATTACAGACTTTATTAAAAAACTATACTATGCCTATTTTGGGGTAAAACTGGTGACCAAGATAAAATGTGGACCCCCTCATATAGTTTGTTCTGCTTGTATGGAAGAGCTACACAAATGGACAAAAGTTAAGAAAAAGTCTTTGGTTTGGAGTACCAATGATATGAAAAGAACCACAAAGTCACAGTGATGATTGCTATTTTTGTCCTTGTAATATAGAAGGCTTCAATGTAAAAAAATAAGAAAGAAATTGTGTATCCAAATTGTTATTCAGCAATATGCCCTGTACCTCAAGGCCCTGGTGTACCTGTACCTTCAGTTCCAGAAACACTAGAAGATGTACTAAACAGAGTTGCAGGATGATGATGATGTTGATTTTATTTCTTGTAGTTCTGAACCAGAATGTTTTTCACAGCATGAACCGTATGACTTGGTTAAAGATTTAAATCTTCTTAAGTTTTAGCAGAACTTTTTGAATCTAGAGTAAAAGAAAAAAGCTTACTGGCTCCTGGCAGTTTTTCTCATGGTAGAGAAACAGAGAAAATGTTTTTACTTTGTACTTTTCTGAAGATATAGTTTATTGTAACAATGTTCCTGGTTTAATGGAGCAGTTGAATATAAAATATGATGTGAATGAATAAAGGCTGTTTATTGACTCATTCAGAAAAAGCCTCAAAGCTGTTATTCTTCATAATGGCAACAAATATGCTTCAGTGCCAGTAGGACACTGTGCATCTGAAAGGATTCTATGAGAATTTAGAATTAGTTCTTGTCAAACTGAAATACTGTGATCATGAATGGATAATATGTGGTGACCTAAAAGTAATTTCTGTGCTTCTTGGGCAGAAGGGAGGATACACCAAATATCTCTGCTTCTTGTGTGAATGGGGGGATAACTGAGACAAGAAAGAACACTGAACCAGAAAAGGGAACCACATGCAAAAAGAATGGTATTAATGGAAAGGCTGACAGTGGTTTACTGAAATCGCTTTAATTGCTACACTGCCAAATAAAATTCCCACTGCATCAACAACGCAGTAAACTACCAAGATCCCTTTAAAGAGATCTACCAAAAAATCAACGCCTGGTACAGTATATCCAGCTTCCCAGGCTTCCAAATCCCCACCACCATCTTGAGGTCTCTTCAAGGATAATGTAGGGTACGAAGTGCCAGAACAAGCAAAGCACTTCATAAAAGTTATAAACACAAGAAAGAAAAACTGGAAAATATTCTACAAATAATCTGCATAGCGTTATTTACAACAGAAAATCAGAATCACCTATAAGTAATTTTTGTACATCTGTAATTCCATATCTATATATACCTACAGTTAATTACCTTCATTTATGAACATTATCCAGTGGAATATTCAAGGTCTTCGTTCCCAGATTGAATACATTAGGATATTGATATGTGAACAAGAAACTTTAGTAATATGCTTCCAGGAAACGCACCTTCAACCTACAACAATATGTAGTAACTCTCAGAGGCCATTTCTATGAGAGGTATAACTGTCTTGTAGACAGCAGAGAAAGTGGTGGAGTTGCTATCTTCATGCAGGACGGGATATCAGCTACAAGGATATCACTAGCTACCCACATCCCTGCAGTCACCATAGAGAATCTCTGTCCTATTCAAATTGCACTCTTGCAATCTATACCTCTTGCCAATTCTGAGTTTGATGCACTAGATACACAAAATTCTGTTTGTAAATTAACTGTTACTTTATTTTCAGTCTGGCTATTCTGTAAATTATTATTCCTACAGTTATTATTATCTGATATTTTATCTAAATCTTGTAAAAAGAAGTATTGTAATCGCAAAAAATTTTGGTTTTCAAATTTCAACGAAAATATCAATTTTCACTAGTTTCGATGTGACATCTGTGCATACGTATGTACATACATATGTATCTCGCATAACTCAATAAAGATTGGCCGTAGGATGTTGAAATATTGGATTTAGGAATGTTGTAACATCTAGTTATAAAAGTTATAAATTTTTAGGCTTTTTTGGAAATTTTTGGTTTATTCGATTGCAATCTAAAGGGGAGGTGCACAACTAGATGTTACAACAGTCCTAAATCCAAAATTTCAACATTCTACGGCTAGTCATTTTTGAGTTATACAAGACATATATATATATACATACATGTATGTACAGATGTCATGCCGAAACTAGTCAAAATGGATATTTCTATTGAAATCTGAAAACCAAAAATTTTTGCAATTACAATACTTTCTTTACTTGGTACAAGGAAGTAAAAAAGATACTAACAGGTATATTGTTGTATATTATTCAAACTTAACTGAAATCATAAAAATAACTCAAATCATTTATTCCACTTTTAAACATCAGTAAAAAGAGAAGAAATTGAATGCTGTTTTATAGAGAAAAAACAAGGTAATAAAAATAGCTTATGTCATATTATCTGAAATAATTATACACATTCCATTTTATAAAACTATTCTTAAACCAATATAAAACACTTTAATCTCAACATTTTTTTAATCAAGATAATAAGCAATAACTAGATAATTAAAAAAAAACAATAATTTTTCTGTAAATCAATTTCGCAACAGCTCAAGAAAATAATTATGCAAAAATTAAATCTATTAATAAAAGTACATTCTAAAAAAGAATGCTTGGGAAAAGAAAAATTTATCTTTTCATTCATATTTAAAGTAATATATGGTGCATTAAAACAAGCGTCATCCTGTAGGAAACGACTGTTCTTCTAAATATACCAGGCAACCCAAATATAAATTTCAAAGATTTTTTTTCTGGGCGCACAACTAAGTATCGTCATCAGCACGCGTACACTATATTTATATAGTAAACAAGTATAAATAAATATTAAAAATTAACTTAAAAAATAAAATCTAGAATATTAAAAAACAGCATAAATGGAAAAATCCTATGTCATGCTACAAGCGAAACAAAACCACAATGAAATATTACATTAATAATTTAAATTAAAACAATAAAATTACCATCTGCCATATGCCAAATGGCATGAATATGAGAAACATACTATAGTAAATATCAAATATTTGAATATAAATAGACGGCCCTAAGAAATTGTAAAACATTACTAATATTGTCTCATTGTTTTCTACGATATTTTGAAAATTAGCCCCTAGTTTAAACTTCCAACACAATACCGTATAATAGGCAACAACTCGATTACTGAAAGGAGGCTGGAAAGAAGCCTTTTTTGCCACACTAACAGTGCGTACATTGCCTAAAATTCCAATATCACGTGGTAAGGCACTCGTGGAATCTGAACAGATAGGGACGTGTCGAAGGATGGGTTAATTATATTTAAGGCCTTATTAATAGCATACTGCACCGTAACGAAAACACTAACAATGCTGGGAAGGCCACACATGTGAATGTTCTATTACCAACTATAAAACCACAACCAATAGAATTAATGTTTTTAAAGCCATCCAGGTAAACTACAGCATCAATATGATTGTCACTAGTGGAATATGTGTAGCTAATACAATTTCCTTCAGGAAAACAGCCACACCTTCACACCCTCTGCCCACAGTTTGATGTCGCATCTTTCGCAGACGTAACTGCAAAAGGATGCATCATCCAGTCTCCTGCAGACACAGTATTAAAGGATTTTTTCCTTCAATAGAACTTCAACATCCTCCCAGCGAGAACAGACTGTAAACATTCCACCAAATAATATTTGTAGCCGTAGAAAATACTTTTCCCATTACATATATAAAAATTGTACATGCAAATTAATTATCAAATACTATCCGGTTTTTCCTGATCTTCAAGAAGTGCTTAGTTTCTTCAGGTTCTTCATCCATCACTAAATCCTTGTAGAAATCTCAAGATGGTGGAGAAGACATCAAAGCCTGGGAAGATGAAGGTACCACACCAAGTGATAATGTTTTAATAGATCCCTTAACAGGGATCTTGGTTGTTTGCTATGTAATTGGTGCAGCAGGAACTTTATGTGATGGTGTAAAGACTAAAGTGGATTTAGATAAACCACCATGGTTTTTCTAGCACAACACCCCCTGTTAGTTTATCTTCTTGCCAGTACTCAATGCTGTAATAGCAGCAGTGAAGGACTTTACTTGGTCTGATAAAAGCATTTACAATTTTAGTTAGTTTTTGAATGACAGCTATTCATTCTCTTTTTGTATATTGTTAGAGAGAGCCTGGACAAAACTACCACCAGGCTTTACAGGATTCCTCATATTGAGGGATTTTCTGTATTCCTGATGAGCCACAGGATAGGACACTTTCTGCTCGGTACAGACTTCTAATATAGCCTTTTCTTCTTATAAAGGGGGCATTTTCATGACCTTGCCAAATGTGGATCTTCACAATTAACACATTTTTCCTATTTCAACACATGTGTTACCATCATGTCCCGTATAGCCGCAACAAACACAAACTTGTTCCTTTGTGCAACCATCTTTCTCGTAACCAAAACCTTGACACTGAAAGCAGCATCTTTGGTTTGGTATATTTGACTATACATGAACAGAAAGGAAACAAATCTTTATTCGATCAGGAATGGTAGGAATAGAAAAAGTTAGAACAAGCGAAGATGTTAGTACATCATCACCATTCTCCTTTCTCATAATCCTCTGCACAGATATGATTGACTGCAGTGACAACTCTTCTGTAATTTCAGGCATCTCAATGTCAGCCAAATCACAGCAAAAGATTACCTTGCTGAAATTGAGCATCCTATGTGGCTCCACCGTCATCCATCCTTCCCTATACACTTAAGGGCTACAAGTTTTCTAGATTACACTTCATTATAAACCTCCATCAGAAGGGCACTACTCCTAAGTTTTTTTCAGATTTTGGAGATTACAAACTGTAATGATGGACTTATTAAACAGGAAGGCAGAAACATTAGCAAAAGATTTACCTTCCTCTTTGTACCTCAGCAACAAGAACCTGATACAGGAAAATTTAACCCCCTCGATAACATTACTCATTTCCTTATTATTAACTAGATCTTCGGCTGACAAGGTCAGTTGAAGTCTCTTTAAACTCCCAGTTTGAAGATTTTTTCAAGTGGACCAACAACCATCAAAAGATTACTTAGGACTGCAATACAGTTCCCACAAATACCGGCGATTTAATAGACCACTCCAGCAGAGCACGCACATACTAGAGCTAAGGTTGCATACAACTGGGTTCTCCTTCGTGCCCAGAGGACATTGCTTGAGACTCACTACATACAGTCATTCACCCATTGACACAAAATTTTCCACTTTAGGTTACAGTTGCATTTCATAATGAGCTACAACACCACTTAATTTAAGTATAAGTAGAAACAGTATAAGAAGTTGTGTTGCTGTATAAGGTTATATATTGTAAATTGCATAGTTTCTTGGTGTAGTATGTGTTCTTGGAGTATGTGTAAAGAGTTAAGCAGCTCTCGGTGTGAAGTGGGAAGAAAAGCTGCAGAGGCTAGGGCCATGGAGACGCCAACCCCCAAAGTCTTAAAGAGTAAGACTTCCCATCGGAATTAATTTGAACTTTAAAGAAAAAGAGTAATTAATTTAATATTATTTTTCTACTCCTTTCTGTTCTACTATTAATCTCAACATTCTTCTATCCTTTAACTGGTTGAGGATATGTATTTCACTTTCCGAAACTCTTTACCATTTCTATAACTACTACTTCCTTCTTCAAATAATTAAATTTTTAAATCTTAATATATGCCCCACTATCTTTTTTTTTTCATTTTAAAATATTCTACAATAATCTCTCTTCTCAAATTTATTTTAAAATTTTGTGATTTTAAACATTTCAAACTCAGCTAACTGTCTCGGTGCTAAAAAAAAATTCACTCAAACTATGCCATCAACTACATTAGATAACAACAATCTTCTGCATAAAAGCTCTTCTTGCTTGTGCTAATCAGATGCAGGAAAGATATATCTGATCTCATCCTTAATCTGTATTTCTATCCTACCAATTAGTCTTTGAAGTTCATCGCTTTAATTTTTTAGTGGTTCTAGGCAAAAGAACAATTAAAAAATTAATCTTACATTCTAGGGTTTTCATAAATGCTCACTTTCATGTATAAACTACAAGGATAAATAAAAACAAAAAGTAGAATTACTGGGAAAGACTAAATCCTTCTCATTCCTTTCTTTAAAGAAACATGCCACTCCTAACTTGCTTGCTATTATTGTTAAGGAATATCATATGTAATCTTCATTGTTTGTACTTCAACAGTATTTTTCTTTTTCCCTACTTTTCTTAAGTAGTTTAAGAAAATCCACTTTACCAAATGCCTTTTAGAAATGTGAATCTAATTTTTGTAATAAGAGCACCAAAATATATCAGAGAGGAATAAAATAAAATAAATAAAAAATATTAATAGTTACTATTTATTTAAAAACAAGTTTTTACTTTAAAAAAAGTAAATTTATTCACAATGCTTATGTTTTTTCCTTTTCTTCTTATGTTGCAGCTTACTTCTTTTCTCACCAACAGTTTCCATATTCTTAAATATCTCTTCATATTCTTGATCCTTTTCATTTTCTGTGCTTTCTTTAATGTATTCTTCATCTTTCTCCTCTTTTACTTCTACTATTTCTTCTTTTATTTCAATTTCTTCATAACTTTCTTGTTCAATCATAGAAAAATTTGAACGTAATAAAACACATGTCAAACGTGATTGCAAATATTCCTGCAAACAGAAAAATCAATTCATTTTTATCTTAAAAATCAATAGAACATTCCATAAACAATAATTTATGCAAATGCATTTTATTGATTATGGTTATAATTTAAAACTCATTAAACATAATAAAAGTTATCAATATTGATCATTATATTTTAATAACACAATATCTTGCATGGCATTTACAACAGTAAATGCAAGAATACAAAGAATCTTATAAAGGGTCCCCCAACAGCAAAACTGGAAACTTTATTACTTCTCCATAAAATATGTTATTAAAATATATTCAAACTGAAAATGTATACAAAAATGATGAAATAAAAATGTAACATGGAATGAAGAAATGATGGAAAAAAGTGATTTTCTTATTGCAACTCTTTGTTTCACATTTTATAACTGTTTTTCAAAACATTAAGGTCATACTCTGCACATATTTATAAGAGAAAATAAACATCACAATTACAAAAATTAAATTACTTATGAGACATTTTGTAAACTATACTAGAATATCTTATAAACAATTAATTATACTTCTTGTCATCAGTGATAATAAAAAAATAATTTAAAATGAGAATTTCCATTTTTTCTATTTTAAGCTACCTTTTAATCTCTATAGTTTGGTGCATCCAAAGTCTTCAATTATTTGTTTTCAAATTCTAATCTTTACTTTTCTCTAATGTTAATCTTGGTTTCCTTAGTATATGATCCACCAGCCTTGTTTTTCTTCAACTAAGAATTTACAATTTTTTTCAATTTTTTCAATTCCTCTCTATTTCTAACTTCATCACTCCATCTAATTTTCAGTACTCTTCTATATAACACACTTCAAAAGCTTCTAGTCTTCACCTTTCTAGCTTTCCAACTGTTCGTTCTTCATTATCCATGAACAGTCATTACTCTCTTTTCTGTCTTATTTTATTATTTCTGTTTTAATTTTTTTTAATACTCCCAGTACATTGCTCACTATTTCTTTTAAATCATGTTTAGTTAAAAAAAAGAAAAAAAAAGAAATCAACAGCAAATACCTTTATTTTGGACTCCTTAGTAGTTACTCCATAAACTACATATTTATTTCAATTTCTTTATAGCTTTTTTCTACACACAAGTTGAAAAATTAGAAATCGATTACAACCCCACATCGATCCATCTGTTTTGGAGCACACTTTTCAATCTTCTTTTACCAAATCAAAGCTACCTGATTCTGATATACATTTCTTATATTTCAAAAACAACTTAATTTGCAACTCAAGTTTGAAGGTTATCTTTTCTTTCTCTGCATTTCAAGCCTATTTTCCTAAAAATTTACAATATTTTATATGACTATAAGTCAATTCTGTATACAAGTAAAATGCCATAAAGTAACGTTATGTTCTTATGCATTATGTTCTTTTGGCATTAGGTTGATTGCCCTGTGGGTACATTGGGCATTGCTCAGTAATAAACCATGATGTCAGTTGTTGAGTTGTGAGTGAACATGCTTCATTTTGTTTCTTGTTGTTTCATTTATCATAACATGATATTATGAGCAGAAGATGCTTAATATTTTGGATGCTATAGCTGAAAGTTCGTCAAAGTAAATGTATAAGTTAGCACAACAGCAAGATATCGGACTTGTTACCGCATATAAAGCTGTAAGAAAAGAACTGAAACTTTTCCCCTATAAAGTAATGTGTGCTCAAGAACTGACACCTACAGATTATGTCAAACTAATAAATTATTGTCAATGGTTTAATCGTTTTATTAACCAAAATTCTGTAGGTATCCTCAAATTACTTTTTAACCGATGAAGCATGGTTTCATATGGGAGGATATAGTATTTCACAAAATAGATGATTGTGGTCGACAACTAACCCTCATGCATTACACAAACAATCTTCATAAAAAGCAAACACTGGAGTCTGGGACAGTGTGAATAAAACGTGCATTGTGGGTCCAATATTTTTTTTTGAAAATACAGTTAATAGTGATCATTATTGTATTATTTTAACAAACTTCATTAGTCAGTTAACAGAAATTGAAATCAATCACAGTTAATGCCAACAAGATGGCACCACAGCACAGACAGCTAACAGGTCGACGTTTTTACGAAATGTCTTTGATGAACAAATTATTTTGAGGGGTTTGTGGTCTGCACGATCACCCAATCTGATTCCCTTAGACTACTTTCTATGGGGGTAGCAAAACAAGTCACAATCACAACAGACCACACACGACTGACAAACTTAAAACTGTAATAACAACATAAGTACGAGACATTCCAATACATCAGGTGGTTTGAAGTGTTTGAAAACAAACTGAGTGTGCAGTGTTGTACTGATGTTGGAGGAGGTCATTTGAAAATGATCTCCTTACCTTTTATAAACTACTCCAGTTACTGTAATAGCCGTTTCTATAAAATAATGAAATAAAAATACAAAGAAATAATAAAGAAAGTTTTGTCATTACACTTCCATAATTCCACTGCACAATAACTTTCCGATTGCATTGTATTACACATTGTATAAAATTTTATATATTACATAAAATTATTAAGTATTTATTAGTAAATGAGGGCACTTGTCCAGCTTTAAAATATATTCTATGTGCTCATTCATAAAGCACATTCAATCCCATATCACTCAAAAAATTCAGGTAATACTACCACAGTTATTTCAATAAAGGCTCTAATATGTTCTCTAACATGTTTTCCACACAACTTGCTTTTTCAATCATTTTTAGTTTGTTTAAATTTCTTTACATTATCCTCTTTAATATGTCAGTAACCAATGTTCCAAATCTTTTTTCTTCTGTTTCTTAATATCTTACATTCCATTCAACTAAATAATGATCATTTTCCATAACTGTTTATCCTTTTGAAATCACTTCCTTACGGTTATCTTAATTACTCAAAACAAAACATGTCCCTTAAGCCATCCATGAGTATATCCAACTTTTACGGTTTTATTGGTAAACAAAGGACTTTCTTGTAGTACTACTTCAAATATTTTTTTATATACCTTCATCTTTTGCTATGGAAAATATCAATATTTACACTGGCCTGAACTCTGAATATCTCAATCTCTGACTAAAATAGCATTGATTCCTGACTACAGTGCGTACAGTATACTGTTTACTTAGTACACACACATGTAAATCTTCTTGCTCATCATTATACTTGTCCAATAATTCCACAAAAATTCAGACAGAAAAATTCTGCTTTCATACTAGCTATTATACCTCTTTAGCTCTAACTAATCTAAACCTAAACTACCTGTTTTTCTTTATAAATTCTCTAACCTACCACTCCTGTGTAAAAATCTGAGCATCCTTTTTTGCTTTAACTTGAATGTCATAGGATTTAAATTTACTGATTATTCATTTTCCTAGCAGTTATTTTCTACTGTTTTTTTATTTTTTTTGGAAAATGAAATTTATTTATTCATTTGTTATTTACTAAAGACCAAAATTAGGTCCAATTACTGCAAATGATAACAAAATTATAACAGATTACATTGTCAACATGAGACTTACAAAATAAAGCCAATCAAAAATGTTTTTTTTTATTTTGTTGTCTCTACCAAAAGATCAGATTACTTCATATCAATTACTGTTCAATAGGGTAACTTCAGCAGGTTTAATTTACTCAATAACTAAGAGAATATACTACTTCTTCTTCGCTACACACAGACTTTAGGCTATAGGAAGTAATTTTCATGTTATGTTTATTTGAAAACCTAACATGAAGAAGACTAATAAAAAAAATCACAGGAAAATAAGGAAAGAAAAAAATTAATAACTTGTAATTGCATAGTACAATTTTAATGTAAAAATTACTCCTTTATGTAAGTGTTATTTGTTTTCATTTTGTTGTACATAAATTGAGAATAAATAAACAAAAGATTTTCTAAAAGAAAAAAAACAAGAAAAGGATCCTTTATAATCACTTCATGATTCCTAAAGGGAGTAAAAAAATATAAATATATATAATGAAAAAATATCTTACCTTAAACATAAGTTGTTTATTAAGGTTATGTACACGAATATTTCGATCCAACCCAACAGAGATTATATAAGGCTCTTTTGGTGGACATGCTATCTGTTTAATTCCACCAACAAATCCTTTGTAATGGTTTAACAAAATGCCTTTATTTCGTAGATCAACAAGGAACATATGACCAGTCCCACTGCCTACTACGACATGACTGCAAAAAAAATTCTCAGTTAGTAAAAATATTACTAATTAAGAGTGAGCAAATAATAGTAAAAGGAGAATGAAAGTATCAATCCATAAAAATTCTGAATTAGCTATTAGCCTTGCATGAACTAGATGGTCAGTAGAATACTCAGAGAATTCAGGCATCATGAAGAACACATTTTTTTATTCATTATTCTTTGACGGACATATATTAATACACAACCTGTATTTTCAACAGCACTCTTCACGACAAATAAAATCAGTTTATATCTACAGCACTATTATTTATCACATATTAATTTGTTTTTATCTTCTTATTTATAAAAGAGCTTATATAAATCATTTATTTTTCATAATCAAATTTAATTGAAAAAAAATACAAAAAAAAAATTACAAAAATATATTTGATTACATATAAAAAATTATTTTTTAAAAAAGCTTATATTTAACTAATATTAATATTAACATTAATAAAAAAAGGAAACAAATTAGAAAAACCCTCTAAAAAGTAAAAAATAAGAATTAAATCTAATTGAGAATTTTAAACAAAAAAAATATATATATTAACAAATATAAAAAGCACTGAAAAGTAAAAAATAAATTATATAAATATCTAATAAATAAATAACCAACAAATAAATGTAACAATTATTAAATTTTAAAATTAAAAGTGATGAAAATATTTAGTTAAATAAAAGCGTGGTGCAGTTTTTTTAATTTATTTAAAACAACACAACATTTATTTTTACAACAATTAATCTTCATTTTCATTTTCAATAATGATGCGAGGAGGCGGAAAGGTCTGCTGGAACCTCTCCAGTTGAGACGACTAGCTACAAGTAACAATCTGGGAAAATGCACCCACTCGCTTTCTTTGTACGTGTTCTCACATATTGAAATTCATCTTCGAATTTTGCTTGTAATCTAAGCCAAATTGAACGCACTCTTTTCGCTAAAAGTTTCATTTTAATTAATTATGAATTTTTATTTAATGAATTCATAATTACGATTACAATTATAATAACGATAATAATTAATAATTTTTCAGGTTAGCGTCAAAATGTAATAACTTTGTGCAAGATTTCTAAATTTAAATTTTAGTTTTAATCTTATTAACCCTTAAAGGTCATCTCGGTGCAAATTTGAATCATCAAAGAATTAACTTGAGTTATTTTATTACAGATAAATAAAGTATGTACATATACTAAACAACCTCATTAAACAAAAAATATATTTTAAAATACAGCAAATGTCTATAAATATTTTTTCTAAAAGATTGTTATAAAAACTGCGCCATACTTTTATTTAACTAAATATTTTTATTACTTTTAATTTTAAAATTGAATAATTATTACATTTATTTATTGGTTATTTATTAGACATTTATATAATTTATTTTTTACTTTACAGTGCAGTGCATTTTTATATTTGTTAATATATTATATTTTTTTGTTTAAAATTTTAAATTTGATTTAATACTTATTTTTTTACTTTTTAGAGGGTTATAAAGTAAATATAAAGTAAAAAAATTTATTTTTACACATCGAAGTTACATACATGTATCAAATTTCATTGATTTTCATACAATAGTTGATGAGAATTAAAATTTTTCAGCAACATGCATGAATTTAGCGTAGTGGTAGGGCATGGGGGGAGGGAGTGGGTCATATACAAATTCTAACACCGTAGTATTGTATTGTCATCGAAGTTACATACGTGTACCAAATTTCATTCATTTTCATACGATAGATCAAAAGATATAGCAGTTGTAAGATTTGATTATAACTAAAGCAAGTTAAATAAAAGCTTATAAAAAGACAATACTTATTTAAGAAATCCAAGATCTACACCCTCAATGGTTACACATCTCAAATGCTACTCTTAAAAAAATGTAAGATATACTAACATTACAAAGTAGAAAATCTTCTCTTAGAATATACACTACTATTACTCAATGATTGAAGTATTAATTAGATAAAACTTATATTAGATTTTATATTCTTCCAACCTATAATCAGTCAACAATTCATGATAGGAGAACAAATGATACCAAAAAAATACTGAATCTGCTAATAGGCTTATTTATTTTTCATCCAGGCCTATTTTCTACCACCATGTAATAATTTTTATTAATTACAATACTCTCTAAGAAAGCATAAACCTTAGACAGAAAAATCCTGCCCTATCAAGGACTACATTCATCTTTTACAAGCCATCATTACAGTAACAAAGCTTACATCTTATATATTTGTCTGACATAAAATTAAATTCATTAACTACAGCAAGTTTAGATAACATAATTAAGTAAACAATAAATTCTAATTATATTAATGATGTATAAATAAATATATTATTGCAGACGACTAGATGCTGTTAAGTCATCAAAAAGGGTTATAATAGTAACATAGAAAAGAATATTTGGATAATTTTTTTTTGGGGGGAAGGCATAAAATGCTTTTGCATTATCATAGCCCAGAAAAAAACATAATATAATAACACAAATGAAAACACATTTAAATTTGCTTGAGATAGAATGCAATAAAAACCTGAATTACAATGTATTTTATTATATACAGAGAAAGATTATTTAGAAGAATAATTCAATTTTTTGTTTCTAACATTACAAATGACTCAAAATTTTGGATAAAAACTGACATGCGATCCTATTCTCTCTAATGGTAAAGATACTCTATCAGCTCAATTCAAGCTAAGGCCATTGCTTTTGTTCAAATAACCTTCTTATGAAGTATATTCAGATTAATGGACAAAATAATAAAAGTTATTTTTGTATTTTTAAATCTCAATGTCCAAAATAATTACTATTTTCTATACTTTTATAATACTCTCTCACTAGATATTTTATAATACTCACATAAAAGAAAACTAGATATAATAAGGTCTGTTTGAGTGGATGTTATGGCTGTTAATGAAACACTATGATAAATGGAATATTAGAAAACACCAAAAGTAAAAATGTGACTACAATTACAAACTTGTAACATTTGCTTCAGATATAAATAGTAGTGTTTATATATTTCATTTTAATAAAAAATGAAAATCATAAAAAAGTTTTTCATTAGTAAAGTAATTAATACAGAAGTCACTTATATTAATTTACAGTCATTATTCATTAATTTTATGAAGATATTTCTAGATATGAAACAGATGCCACATCTAGATCTAGATATTAGATGTACATAATAAATCAACAAACCCATCTCTTGGTGCTGCAGCAATGCAAGTTAAAGATTGATCAGGAACATGTACATTTACAACAGGTCTTCTAAAAGATGAATTTGGGTCGTATAAACGCACCTGTAGAATGTTAATAAAAATAATTACCTCAATAATAACACATAAAATAATGCAACAAATTATACTTCAATGATAAATTAAAAAGTTTTCTTATATGCCAGCTATTTTTTTAATTCTTGTTGGTGCACTTTTGTATCATACACTTCATAAGCAACATGATTAATACATGATCTTTCATTAAAACATTAAGTTATATAATTAAAAGAAAATTTTTAATTAATACAATTCTATTTTAAAATAGACTTGACTGAAAAAGCAATAATCCTTTTATAACCTATCAATATACCTTTTAATACTTTTGTAATTAAAAAAAATTCCTGTTTTAAAAATGGTCTGTTAAATATAACATAAAACTGCTCCAACAAGAAATGAAAAGTTAACTGGAATAAAAGGGAATTTTTTTTATTATTCATTTATTATTAACATTTTCTTCAGTTTGGATGCACTTTAATAAGATTCTCAACAAACCAAACAAACAAACAAAAGAAAGCCTGTTTATTTTCTAAGTCCTACCGTACCACTGATTCAATTAGATGTACAAACATACTCATGAATATGATTACTCACATTCATATGCCTGGAACATACAAGGCATTAGTTCTTTCAAACTACAAACTCAAAAAGACTAAAACTGGAACTGAAATTGTGCTTCTACACTGCAGTAAGACATTATAATCTTGAAATAAAAGTTACATAATATCTAGCAATCAGAAAGTTAATTCAACTGCAAGAGTTGTCTATTAAAGTTACAAATAATAAAATTCCTAAAAGAGACTCCTAAATTTCTTTCATAAAAGGTTAGCGATCCAATAGGACTTACAGTTACCAGTATATTAGCATTTATTGATGCATGATAATGTACACATTGCTGTCTATCTTGCAAGTGAGATGCATAATCTGGAGAAAACATCCTTTAACCTAAACAACTTCAATCTGTTCTAAATGTTAAAGGAACTCTTTTATGGCACACAATTCCCAAGCTGATAAATTTAAAACATGTTTAAATTGATGGCAGTACAAAACTACAACAGGGCACTTTTCTATAACTAAAGCCGCAGAGTGGGCAGTGATAACTAAGTATGCTATGGAATGCAGCTTTAATAAAAAAACATGTAAATATCAGTATGAAAAATATTGTTATAATCAAAAAATACTTAAAAATAACTGTAACCAAAATGTCATTACTATATAAACAACTCTCTCACTTTCAGAAGTAGCACATATAAAGGATTAGAATAAAAACAAGTATCTGTAAAAGAAAATTTAACAGATATATAATAACAATGGGAAAACTCCAAAATATTAAAAATTCAGTGCCTCTGGATCTTTTGTGGATACTTTAAATGCATGCTCCAAGTCTTTCATAAATTTAAATAAGAAAAACTAACAGTAGAGTACCTGCTTATACAAGGCTTGTCCTGAAAGTAATCATACTGATACTGGCAAACTCAAATTATATATATATATATATTATATGTATATATTTAACATATCTTTCAAGATGAAATATATCAAAAAAAAACTTCTCAATTATCCCAAGAAACATGGGTAAAAATATAATGGCAAAAGATCAGGTAGTTTTTTTGTTTATTCCGAACAAACAAAAACCCTCTTCCTTTTTATATAATAGTACAGATATAGATTACTTTATTTAATGTAAATTTAACTCTCTTATTATTTAATATTATTCATTTGATTGTTTAGAATCATTCAATTCAAATCCTGTTCACAATTCATTAATTCAATTTATTAAAGTTACTGCTTCCTAGCAAACCACCATTACTATATATAATATTTTTTTTTTTTTAAGATGAAATATATCCAAAAACCTTCTCAGTTATGCCAAGAAACATAGGTAAAAATTTAGTAGCAATAGATCAGGTAGTTTTTTTCACTTATCTCAAACAAAAGAAAAACCCCTCTTCCTCTTTATACAATAGTATAGATATGAACAAATACAGTTCACAATCTTCTAAACAGGCTCCTTGTGCAGCTGCGCAACACTCCCAGAGATGTTTCCTTTGTTGGTAGACCTTCATGAACTCCTGTTGTGGGATGTTGTGTAAGTTCCTCATCATGGCCTCTTTAACAGCTTCATGAAAGACATAAATTGATGTCCTTTCATGTCTCCTTTCATCTGGGGGAACAAAATGAAGTTGCAGGAAGACTGGTTGGGGCTGTAGGGTGGCTGTGGCAGTGTTGGCACTTTCTTGTAGGTCAGAAACCTCCTTGTTGTCAATGCGATGTGGTTTGATGCATTGTCATGGTGGAGGATCTAGCTGTAGGAAATCTTCGGACAGACGCAAACAATACATTTTTGAAGTCTTGCCAAACAGTTAGTTGTGATGCATTGCTGAGAAACACTACTACATTCTCCCACTAAAAGTTTTCACCCAGTTTTCACAAGTTTTCCTGCCTACTCAATGCGCCAAAGCCAATCCATTTACTTTCAGAACAAACCCTATATAACTGAATATTCTCATATTATCTTATTGTAACACAAGAGTTGCAAATTCAAATTCAGAAAATACTAGTTAGAAATTGAATGAAATGGCGCATAACACCATACCCTAGTGAGTTTACATATACCATCAACAAGAAAATAAACAGAACAAGCTAAGGGGTAATGTGCTACCTCATAAAAATTCCATGTTTATGCAAAAACAAGTAAACTTAAATAAGAATTCAGGATAATTATACATTATAATACATATATATAAAACTAAATAAATTTTTAAAAAGACACATTTTCAGGAGAACAGAAAATAAAGGTAATGCTAACAATTTTTGATGAAAACTCAAAATTAGAAAATTATCCAAAATTCTGAACCTTAAATAGAAAATAAAAAGAATGAATTTATCACAAGATTAGTAATTACAGTTTCATTTGTGAAAACATCTCCCAAGATAACACAATTCATAACCAGTGGCGTGAGTTTCAGCCGCCCAGGGCGTAGGCCAGATTCACCAACCCCTTATTTAGGTATTTAAATCCAAAAGGCTCCAAAATTTACAGAAATTCTAAAGAGCTTTTCGGCAAGAATAAATTTGTTATAATGTATCGTACAGGGTACAAATAAAGAAGTCATGTATGTATGTTTTTTAATATAATAAACATATTTGTAACACACATTCTCACACATATGCATGCCAGTTATGGATATATACACAACATTTATGAGATGCATCAGCAAGATTAGGTTATTATTACATAAAATTAATAACAAAATTTTTCAACAAAGTTCAATAATTTAACAATCACAAATCACAACAAGCATTTAAAGAAAATCATAAATTGAGGTTAACTGAGTCAAGCGAATTGGATGATTGATGTTGCAGGTGTTATTAGACAATATTGAACTCTATTCTTTATATGAAAGAATTAATTCTTGCTGAATATTTGTCATGAACAATCCGAGCACAAAATAAAACACGGGGAATTATCGCAAGGCAACTGATTAGTACAGACAATGTGGCCAGTCACTAGAATAAGCAAGATGACTACACTCACTTAAAGAAAGGGTTTTCCCTGGATCCAGCACAGATTAAATAATAAAAAGTTCCGTGCTCATTTTAATTGGTCCAAATTGTAGGTGCGACAAAAATATGAAAAGAAATGGTTCAAATTTTTAGTTCAGACTACAAGATATTATTATTATTTATTGTAAAATTTTGCCACCCACCACTCCCACTATGCTACACCATTGTTCATAACTTATTCATTACATAAAAACTACAGAATTCTGGGTGTTCCTGACAATACATACTTGTTGATATAACAAAAAATTTGACAACACAGCTGTTTCTGATTCATGGCTTACACAAACTAACACACACGCGCACAACTGGAAAATTTCTATGTGGTTTTTTGGGTTCCTTAGGTGTCAAAACGTCAAGATCCGATGAAAATTGCATAAGCCCAAATTGAACAGATTGTAATACTTCCCCTTCTAGAGCTATAGCTGTCCTGTTATTGTATTTAAAATAGGTTAAATACAATAACCTACACAATGTGCAAATGTCCAGAACAGTTAACAAACCCATTTATAAATATACAATTTTTAGCTAATGAATGAAAGTAACAGAAGACAATAGATTTAAAATAAATAAAATATAAAAACAATCTCAAATAAACAATAACACTAACAAAACCATGACGAGAAGAAATTGCCACCTTTGGGCTCTCAGGAAGAAATGCTATATCAGAAACCCAAACTGGTACTCGTAACTGAAGTTCATCTGGACGTACCTGCAACAAAAACAATAATAATAATAAAATACCCTTATTTTTTTTTTCATAAAAACACCAATCAGACTTTATTGGTGCAAAACAAAGGCTATATCATATCACTTTACAGTATCTCTCATACCACTGGATATGTTGTAGCACCCTTAAGGGTTTCTCTTCATGACAGTACAGTATACAAAAGACAAAAGATTCATAATTAGCAGAGGTGGCTCAACTGAATTTGGAGCTACTGTAAATCCCATCACTGCAAACAATATTTAATGCTAAGATTTTGTAATCTGACAACTCCTCCTATGACTAAATGTTGCTATAAGCTGCAACCAAGATTTAATATACTTTGGGTAAATTGTGAATGTCTGTAGGTACAGACATTCACAGCTGCAAAATCAAAATCTAGGTACACACTCAGCATACCATATCCAAAGAGATCCATACACTGAAACTCCTTGACGTCAGTTGAACTTCAACAACAACAACAATACATTTTTGTCAGGAGAGGATCTGGTTCAGACCCATTCTTATACAGAACTTTAAGCTCAAACAGCCATGCATTGGTACAATAACTCTACTCACTACATGAGGTAAAATTACTAATGAAATACTAATAAATAACAGGATGTAATCCAACCTGAGGCTAAAAATTACACATCAGGGAAATACAGGTCTGGCCTATAGGTGCAAGACGACCATCTTCACAAAGTTAAATTGACAAATAAGAAAACAGAGCTTATCCTGGGTTTGAAAGTAAACCTTCGTGCTTGTCCAGAATAAGACACCATATTTTCAAAATTTCAAACCTCAATCAAACGACAGAGATAGGGCATTTTGTCATTATCTCCTTGCAGGTGATGCTAACATCTACCTGTGGTATAAGAAACTCTTGCAAAACTTCATATAAACAGGCCAATGGGCAGTTGCACAGTGATTCACATGCTCCCCAAATTTTTATCCCCATGAGCCAGGATCCTGTGTTGAAATCACAGAACTATAATCTCTCATTATTCATAACTTATTACCTGTGAGTCATGGCTTCATTCATTTGCCATCACTATTTGTTGTTAAAAAAAAAAAAAAAAATAGCAATTTAAAATATACTTTCCATGGGTTTTTGTTTGTACTTTTTTTGGTAAAGAAATAGTAGATGAAAACATAGTTTTTATTATTAGTCACCTCTTTATTTTATTTATATATGAACATTTATTCTACTAAATAGTCTTAAGCAATGCAGAAATCTACAAGAAAACACTTTCACAACAACGGCAAGAAAACAAAGAGCTAAATTTTATGGACACCTAAAGAGGATGGACATAAACAGGCTGACAAAATTGATTTTTGAACATCTTACAAAACTCAGTAAACCAACAAATTGTGTTAAGGAAATCAGAAGTGATCTGGTGGAAATGGACATCCTGGAAGAACAGATAGATGACAGGGATGTTTTCAAGAAAAAAATAGATAATTGGAAGCAATTTAAAGAACAAAAACAGGTACATGGAGTGGGTTTAAAGTGGACTGGCGAACAGAAGAACACTAGTAGTGAGTGATGAAGAAAATTTGGGAAACAAGAAAGATGAAACTCACCAAGCCAAGGTTCATCGTAGTCCAAAGAAGACCTTAACGCTTCAAAAAAAATAATAAAAAAAATAGTTTGAAATTGTTTAACTAACTGCACACAGAATGAAGAGTTAACAAAAATATTTTTTCAAATTAGTAATGAAGAATTCCAATCTAAAGAGAAGAGTGATGAAAATAAAGATAACATAATTTGTTTAAACAAGTTTCTCTCAATTGCTAGTTCTGCAAACTGAGTTACTCTGAGTTACACAAAGTAGTATTTTACAATTGTATAAATCTATGAATCATTGAGTCTATTCACTTTGATATCCATTATAATTACACATAAAGTTATGAGAAAATTACATAAGCTACTACTGAACAAAACAAAAAGTAATGGAATACCAAAAATACTAATATACGTAAGTAGTAAAAAAAATAATACATAATGCCCAAGATAAAGTAACATTTGAAAAGATATTTATGGAATTATTGTTGTTCATTTTTTCCACTAATTTTTTTTTTTACTTCCCTTCACTTCAAAGAAAACTTATTTATACTTTCAATGAGGATGTCATTCCTGTAGAGCAGCATAATCTTTCTCTGGCACGTGGTTCCTGCTCAAAAGCTGAACTCCACATTTATCCAGCATGGACAGCAAGTTTTTACTTTTTACTGAACTGTATTTAGATCGCAAACTGATAAAAAAAGCACATTCTACAAAAATTCTGTATATATTCCTATGCTGACCAAAACTAGTTTATAGTTTTAAACTCACAACACTTTGATTTTACTTTATTTATAATACAAAGATAATATAAAATAAATAAACAATTAAAATCACTTTATCTAAATAAGTTTAAAAAATCATGATTTAACAAAAAAAATAATAATTGAACAAAGACAGAATTGAAAAAACCATTCCTGAATTTTTTTAAAAAGCAAAACAAATACAAATTAGTTAAAAGAAATAGATAAATATTTATCTGAACTTAAAATTAAAAAAAGAAGAAATGCATAACAGATTCCTTTTAAGAAAAAACAAAACACAGAAAAACTGAAAAAATTCCAGAATGAAACAACATCAAGAAGTAACAAAATAAAATGGACAGCAAAGAAGAAGGAACAGCAAAAGGATGAAAATCGACTGAGAAAACTAAAAACAGTCCAAAGGGAAGTAGTTTTGTTTACGCACAGCCCACAACGGCTTATCACACAAAACAGTAGAAATTTTATTATATTAAACAAAAAAATTCTCCCTTTTAGTAATGAAGCTGTTAATGTTTTCTACCTGACATGTAGACATGTAGAACCAACTAATTCAACAAGGATCAAATTTACTGCATAATTAGCGAGAGGTCACTTGTACAAGCACTATAAAGCAAGCATTCTTTAACTTCTGGAATAAAGAAATTTTATTTGTCAATAAAAAAATTGCATTTGCAATCAATTTTTTTAAATCATCCAGCACTTAATAAATATACACAACATTATGCATATCACTACCAGCAAAATAATTTATTTTGTTATTAAATTAAAACTAACATTTAAAAATCAATATTTACATTTTTAGCTGTAAAAGTAGAAGTTCCTTTTTCCAAATCCCATAACTTAAGATCATTTTCCTTTCCACCAGTTGCAACACAATGTACATTCACAGCGCTATGGCGCATTCTTTCTAAACATGGCCCTGCATTTATGGAAACATTGTTTTCTGTTTTTACTTTTTTACTAACATCCCACACTTTTATTTCTCCTGATTCTACACCAGTCAGAAGTTTCCTACAAACATTTAAGATATTCATTAAAGACAGAAAAAAATATTTAAAGAATACTTTAAGAACACAACTACATATTTCTGGTACTAATAACAGGATAATTTAATATGAAAACACCTTTTCAATTAAAATTTACATCTCACTTATAATTTTAAAATATTTGCAGATTGTTACAATCACTTATCACCACACTTAAATAACTTCTAAGGTTAGAAATTTAGACAAGAAGCTTTTTGTATACAAATCTAAGAAGGGATTGTTAAACTCACTTCTTACACAACTGAAATGGAATTTTTCACTACAACTCTGCAACAGACTGTGACAGAATCTTGAAATTCCCTGTGGAGGGTCCTTGTGAAATGCAAAAATGGTTGTTACATGATATGTGATATTTTAAACCTATTATATCATAAGAGAAAAAGATTTGTCCATTAACTTTGTTTATACTATTTCCAATACAATTCAATAAATGTGTAAAATGTGTAGATAACAGAGACTTTACTAAGGACAGATAAAAAGTAATCAAAATGAAGGATAGATAGTTTTAAAAAAATTACTTTAGTTTGAATCATGTGTCATGTCGTTTATTCATGTTATTAACATGTAGAGTCTAATTTAACAGAAAATAAAAATAAATATGTTTGATGCATAAATATTTATAAAACAATAATACTTACTACCAAATGTATCATAATTAATTGAGATGTAGTGTGAATGATTGAAGATAGCCTAATTGATACGTTTTTGCCATTTTTAACTATGAGAATTGCAGTTGAAACTATTTATAAAGAACAAACCGAACCAAATTTAATAAATATATTTATAACTTACTTCAGAACACTTTTTGTTACTCTTACAACCATCTTCAGTAACTTTTAAAGTGCAAAATACAGAAGAAATAAACAAATGAAAACAATTTGAAATAGGTCATTAAAAAAACTAATTTTATTAAATCATTCATTTTGCTGTTTCAATGATTGAAAGTTTTAAATAAATGATATTGGAAAAATTTTTTGTGTTAATTAACAATACTACTTTGTAATTAAGATAATGAAAATCATAAAAATCTAAACACCAGTTTCAAATGATAAAAAAAAATGAAAATAAATTACTGCTAATTCCTTAACTTCTAAAAAATACATAAAACATACAAGGATGAATAAAAAATTATCTACTTTCACCATAATATACCTTTTGGTTGTCATACTGCTTCTATGCATGAATGGTTAGAGTGGTATGACTACAGTCACATGTGCCAAATTTGATCCTGATTGTATAATTTGCCATCTACCATCAAATCATACACCAACGAGCTCGGCTTCCGTAAAGTCAATTGTCAAAGAAAGCATTGTTGCATCATGACAACATCTACCCACACACAGCTCACCAAATCATTCAAACAATCAAAAAGTTGAATTTTGAGGTATTGGAACATCCTCCCTACAGTTCAGATCTTGCTCTCTTTGATTTTCATCTATTTGGACCGCTCAAGGATGCTTAGCAAGGTTGTCAATTTTCCTCAAAATTGGCTTTACGGCCAAAAACCAAAAACCTTCTTCTTGGAAGGAATATACAAGCTTCTGGATCACTGGACCAAGTGGATTGATAAGGAAGATGACTGTGTAGAAAAATGATATAAATCTTGAACCCCTACTTTGTGTAAATAAATTGTACAACAAAAAGTGCAGATAATTTTTGACTCACTATCATGCAACCAATTATTTGCTACCAACATTTTAATGTATTTATAAAACAAAATTTACAAAATAATTTTTTTTTATTATAAAACTAAGGAATAACATAGACAAGTAATGGTTTTGAAAGATTTCATTTAAAATTATTTTATTACCTACCCAAAATATTTTGAAATGCCCTTGAGTGACCCTTCACCACCTTTAAGCTCCTTAACAAAACTGAAACTTTTTGATTCAATATCAAATATTTTAACAACCTGATTTGAATATCCAACTAATATTTCATTTTCTTCTTGATTTCCCCAATTGATACAAGTTATTTCATTTTTATTATCAATATTTTCAATATTTACCAGGTTTTTAATCTTTTTTATCCCCTTTTCTGATACTCTTACACCTGAAAATGACAATATTTATTTTTAACAAATAAAGAAAGAAAATTTATTATCTTTGACCTGACATAACTAATCTAATAGAAAGATTACATCAAGTTAACCAAAGGTTGGATCATATTGTTTTTCTTTTAACTGTCAAGATTGCCTTAATTTAGCTACATCAGCTCTAAGGCATCCTAATCCCCATAGGGGAAGAAAACACCTGCCTTGTGACGATTCCGGTCACCCCCCCTCCATTACTAGTCCTGCTGGGCTTTAACGGAGGTCGTCTTTTGACCCTCTAACTTTTTACATCTCACAGTAATAAGCCAGGCCTCGTTGGAATGCCACCGATGCAAATGCCTCAGTAGATATTTGCATCAGTGAATTTATGACTCAGCCTTCGCCTTCACTGTAGGCTTCTTTCGGACACCTTGACTGTCCTACTTTCTTGCCCTCTGAACTAGCTAAGAGTTCACAGAAGCACGAACCCCTCACCCAGCTCGAAGGCAGCAATTATACCATATACATGACTCAAAATATCAATTTTAAGTTAGAACAATAAGACACACAATAATAAAACTAATAATAAGAAACACATTTAAAAAGTCATTACTCTCAGACTTTAATAATTGTACTTATTTCAATAACATGGCAATCAATCTCATTTTAAAGGGACATGATGTACAAGGGCCATTCGGAAAGACCTCAGCCAAAAAAAGAAAACACAAAATTTTTCATATTTTTTTTTTATTTTTAACCTAGTCAGTTTGCAATTTGATACATTTAGACCCATGACTTTTCAACTTTTTAATACTCTCACAATAATTCAACTTATCCAACTCTGCAAAATAAGCGGTTGTCTCAGCTTTGACTTCATCATTTGAAGTGAATCTTCACCCATCACGCCACTTCTTCAGGTTTTGGGAAGAGGAAATAATCACTGGGAGCTAAATATGTAACATTAGAAGCACTAGGAAGTGCTTCTAAGTGAGTACTAGGAAGTGCTAATTGAGTTTTGTAGTAACAACTAAACTACTAAACTATGTGTGTGTGTGTGCAGGTCTATTATCACGATGAAAGAGCACTTTGTTTTGGTCAAATGTGGACATTTAACTTGAATAGCACCCTTCAATTGATCCAGTAGTGGACCGTAATACTTCTTGGTGATAATCCTGCCTTTTTCCAGGTAATCTAATAGCAATAAATCACATCAGAATCCTGAAAAATATCATCATAACTTTTCCTGCATATGAAACTTTCATTTTATTTGACACACTTTCCTCTGTTCCCACCCATTGTTTGGGTTTTTGCATGTAGTGGTGAATCCATCTACTATTATAAAACATCAATAGAACTCAGCAGAACTGTGTTTAAATAAGTCTAAACAGCCTTGAGAAGTATTCAGTCAAGTGCGTTTTTGGTCAACTGTTAAATGTAGCACCCATCAAGTGAAGAACTATATTATACCCAATGCGTTGTGTAAAATACGTGAACATGGTCTATCAAAATGTTTGCTGTCAACAACCTCATGTACCTTCACCCAGCAAACATTTAATATGGCATTTTAGATTTTGTATCTATTTTGACAGTCATAGTGGTTTTAGGGCATCCCAATTGTTCACAATCTTAAACAGATGTAAAACCACATTTAAATTCAACAGCCCACTTTTTTACCACCAAAAACGAAGGGGAAGAATCCTTTAATACGGAATCTAACTTTTTTTATATAACTAACAAGATTAAACCTTTTAAAGATAAAACTTTGTAACAGCTCAAACTACAATTTCATCTATTTTTCAGAGAATTTCAAAACTTTGCTTTATTCAATCACCACAAACAAGCAACTAAATGCACATGTCTGAGATTTTGCAAAATGCCATCTAAAGGATCCTACTTGACAATTATGACAGTCATTACTTTTGCCATCATTGTGTCAGATTGAGAACTTTCTGAATGACCCTAGTATGGTACATCACATATAGATCTACACTAAATTAAAACACCCTCATAAGCATATTTTCAAGGTATTATCATTTAAAAATAAGGCACTCATCAAGTACATCTATACCAGCTTAAGATGCAACACTGATGTGCATACTGGTGTCTTTCACTGACACTAAGCTATATAAATATTCGCAGGTAGGTAACATGTTTCACACATACAATTGTGAATGTGCTGCTACCCTCTACAAGATATGTTTTATTTTAATTGACATTGACTGTTATGGTCATTATAAAATAATAAATGCCAACAACCTATACAGTAAAACTGCATCCAACATAGTTTAACTTTAGTGAACTACACGAATCAGTTTATTAAACATAGATTTGGCCACTGGAATTTACTTTACATACTATAATATTTAGGACACTAATCTCTGAGATGTTCCACCTGTTGAGAAACAATCAGCAATAAGGAATACATTTTATCATTATACTCCAGACCAAGTATGATTTTAATTTACTAATTTTGTTACCTTACTATAATAATTAAAAGTAGTGGTATAATAGCTCTTTGGTATTTCAGTCCAGTCAAGACAACCATTAGTTAACTTATGTAATCAAAACATTGGTTACATTCATCAATAAATGGAGGGGGATTAGGAATAACTTTGGATGAAACACTATCATTTAAATCTCTTTTAACAGTGGTAATCAACATGGATTCTGTATTCAGTACCCATGTTAAGTTTTTAGCATAGCAGTAATGGATGGAGATGGAATTTCTTTACTCTTCAGACATAATACCTTGGCTTTTGCACACCAGCACTACTATATAGTGGGCCCATTTAGACTAAATTCTGTTAGTTAATGGTAAAATCTTACTTTATGTTCCAAAGCTTATACTAATTTTAGTTTGTAGTCCAATTTCTTAAACCAATTGTTAAAAAAAAATAAACATATCTATGGGCACATAATTTAGTTATTGTTGGTTAGTTTCGTACAGAACTCTTCATAACCAGTCTACATAATTTAACATTTCAAGAAAAATAATACTCCAAGAAGAAATACAACTACTACTATGAACAGTAGACAGATAAAGCTGTCCTCTATGGTAGGCATATCCCTGCTTTTATGGTAAAATAAAATTTGTTCCTGGATTGACTACACATTTTCTATGAATGTGAAATTCATTGTGAATGAGAGTCTGTTTGTTTATCAGTATGCATGATTTTGGTTATAAAGGTTAGTTAGTTTCTAATTCATTATGATAAATTTATTGATAATTTCATATACATCATAATGATCCACTTAACCAGTCAACATTAACTATTATATGATTTACATATATCAAATTGCATGTCCAATTTATATATTTATACATTCAGAAAAACCAAATTATTATTTTTTTAAACAAAAAATATACACGTGTACATGTGTAATGACTTTTGTTAAGGATTTTATTTCTGTATGGATTCATAATTATACACATAATTTAAAACCAAAAATATACTAAAATGTCTTTCATTGTAATAATAAATGTTGGTTTGATCACAACCATCAAAACCAGACAACTTGTAAAATGATCTGAAAGTTTAACAAATCAACAAGTTGTGATCAAAATTAAAGAACTAAAAACATAAAATGCAAACATTTCTCTCAATAAAAAATCAATATCTTTGCTATGAAACATAGTCAGCATGTAAGTTACGGACAAATGCCAACAGTCATAAGGGGTTAAAATAAATTCTTCCTATCTGAAGTTCAGAAGAAATCTTTAAAATTAAATCAATGTATTGCTTCAGAGAATTAGCAAACACTTTCTTTATGTAACTGACTGCATTATCAATAAGAATCAAAATTTACAGGAAAATTAAAGAAAAACTGTATCTAAAATATAAACCGAATTAATGTTTCTTAAAAATATTGTTTTATCGTCCAACAACTATAAATTTTTTACTAGAAAAACAATTACTGTAATCGGAAAATTAAAGTATATATAAAATTGTACATGAGAATAATCTGAAACTCGGGAGAAAGTATACAAAAAGAAGACACCCAAAGAAAATGTGAATAGGAGGTACTCTAACCTCGCCGGCCTCCGTGGCGCGAATAATAGCGTCTCGGGCTTTAATTCTGGAGGTCCCGGGTTCGAATCCCGGTCAGACATGTCATTTTTACACTCTACAAATCATTCATATCATCCTCTGAAGCAATATCGGTGGTCCCGATACTCTAACCTCAATATAACTAAACATATCTGTGGAAAACATACAAAATACTATAATGACCTTTTAGAACCCCATTCATGCTCCCAATAAAGACATTCCAGTTACAGAATTCACTCATTGTTTATAAACAACAAATTAATCACCAAAATATCATCTGCATTAACACATTCACAATACAACTTCAAAAACACGTGCATAACTCATAAGCTAACTCCAGCAATCGATTGAAATGATAAACAAACGACCGCCATCGATCGTAATTATCGACGTTTTAATGAAAATTAATGAACATGTGTTCTATACTAACAAAAAAAAATTAATTCCGCCTTAAATATTTCCGAATTTTATTTGTAACAATAAAATATACGTAAATCTAAACTAAGCAGTGACACTAGTAAATACCTCAACAGAAAAAGAAAGAAGACTTTTTTTTTGTAAGTGTTAGAGCGAAGTCTATTGAATTTTTTAATATGTGAAAGAGCGGAATATTTAAATAAATTGTCTTATTATTGTCTTCCATCAGAACACGTTATCGAGGAGTAGATTCAAGTATGGCAGTGTTCTGAAGTTTAAATACAAACATTTCAAAATAATATCTTTTCTCTGATTACTTGGTGATTTACTAGCAAAGTGCTGTATGAATATTAATTAGAATGGCTTATTTGGAATGTTTTCTTTCAGATGCAGAAAATCTTTTGGATGAAGTTTCCCGAATACATATGTAAATACTATTTGCTTTTGTTTATATACATTTATAAGAATAATTTCAGTGTTATTAAACTGTGAAATCCTCTAAATCATAGTTTAGTATTACATTTAACAAGATCTTTAATTTTGATTGCCAAGCTGTTTTGAACAACTCTAAAATGAAAAATACATATAAATACCTTTCTTTTATAGATCTTTGTCATTTTGGCATAGATCTTTGTTAGAACTGAAGAAGTTTTACACCTCTGTAAAATGCTTTAAAGATCAGAAACATGATTTCTTACATTCTTTAATTTTATTTGAAGAAGACTTGTTTAATAATTTTATAAAATAGTATTAAAACTTACAAATTCTTGCTGGGTGCTTCTGTGAGATTCTATGATTCTGTCGCACATAGCAAAACAGAAAATACATAACAATTGATAAGCCTTAATTTTGTAAACAAATTCAGGTCATGATTTTTGTATTACTGGACTGCTATTCAGCTTTTCCAATTCAGTTTTTAATTTCAATTGATTTATCCCTTTGTCCATTTGCAGTCATGATGCAGTAAGTTTAATAACAAATTCTTCATACAAGAACATTTTTCACTAGCAAAATATGGTCAAAATGACCATTTCTACTGAATACAATGAATTTCATTTTCTATGGATTCAACTGGAGGCCATGGCAAATTATTGAAGTTAATTAAATTATATAACATTTTAAGTATAACCATAAAAGAATAATCAATAAAGTAATTTAGACATAAAAATAGAAACAAATCTAAAATTATTTAATAAATCGGATATATGTTTTAACAATACTTTTAGTAAACTAAATTTAAAATAAAACTGTATTATCAGCAAAAAATAGTAAATAACCACAAAAAATAAAACTGTGAAGCAAACTTTGATTTAGTAATGAAATTTACCTCATTTATCACTCAACCAAATTATTTGGTATTACGCAACTACCTTGATGGATGGTTCTCACAGGTTAAATATGACCAAGAGTTATCAGACTTCAAAAATCAAGCAATGCAAAATCGGGGGTTCCACAGAGTTCAGTCTTGGACCTGGTCTAGTATTCAAAATATTCTACTGATCTTCCTAGCACGAAAAGTGTCACTTGTTTCCTTTGCTGATGTCATGGTGATTATGGTAGTTGACGTTAACCCAACAGTAGCATTGAAAAAACTGTAATCATCGTTAGATCTTCTCAGTGAATGGCTAGCCAAATGGAAGGAATAAGCTAATACTGCAAAGATGAGTCATCTGAAGTTTGCGATAACGAGGGAAGTTTGCCTGGATGGAGTTCACATACCTCATCCTGACAACGTTCGATACCTAGGACTTAATTTCGACCTCCACCTAATATAGAAAAATCATGTGAGAGAAAAAAGGAAACAATTAAATATGAAACTTAAATGATTGAACTGGTTATTAGGGAGAAGGTTCGTGTTATAGTTAAATAACAAACTGTTATTATACAAGACGTTTTTAAAGCCAACATGGGCCTACAGGTTACAACTCTGGAGTACAGCAGGCAACAGCAATATCGACATCATCCAAAGGTTTCAGAACAAAGTGCTGAGAAACATTTCAGAGGCACCATGGTTTACGAAGAATAAGGAAATCCACATGTCATCATGAAGAAATCCACCAACCAAGTACAAAGTATTTATTTAAGCTTATCATATACAAAAACCATCTGGGCTATTAACCTTTTGGATAGCAGTGAAGATCTGAGATGATTAACAAGGCTAGGTGTATTGGAAATAGAGGCTGTTGTGTATCAAATATTTTCCTATGTCATCCTATATATTTGATTCTAATATATCCTATATCTTCCTATATTATCCTCCTATATATATAAAAATGTGGTACTTTTTCTTCTCATGTGTGACGTGACAATTTCTTCTTTTTAATATTCAACTGCTTTTTCTGTTTAATTTATTGTTTTCAATACTTATGTTATATTACCATTTAACTTTTTTGTTCTTAACAGTTAATTTTTCAAATTTTTTGTTATAAGCTAGATTTAGTTATTTTTTTTTTTATTCATTATACTTTTTATTGTAATACACTGTGTTTAAACCTTCATATTATCTTTGGAGGTATCACTGGACGCCTCCCTTTCATGTCATTATTAAAAACTGTAGAATTTGATTGTAAATAAAGCAATTCAACAGAAAATAAAAAAAATTATCACATGTTTTCAAATTTCTAAGGATGTACTTTTTTCTTTACTGAATTAGTGGAAATAAAAAACTGCATGCATTTTTTTAACCTTAAGTGGGGATAATAGTGGAAAAACTGTAAAAAAAATTTATTTTGGGTTTTAACCTTATAATATAGTTTAAAATTCCCTCTTTCCAATACCACCAAAATTATTTTTCTATATCAACTAAAAATACTTTTATTAATTTTCTAAGAAAATTGTGACGTTCTCCTGAACTTCAGTTTTTGTTTGTAGAATTAATTTTATGCACTCTATCATTTATTATTACATATATATTATTATTTATTGTCATATATTATTACATATTTACTAGTAAAAATGTAATTAGTTTCTGAACTGAATTTTTTACTGAGTTTAATTTTAGTTTTTAGTTGGCTGTTATACATTTGTTTTGATTACAAGCTCATGTTTTTCTTAAGTTTTATTAGGGTTGAGTCATTACATTTGTGAACTACAGTGAATATCATGTACCGCTCAACTAATTATATATAAAAAGATGGGTAGGAGTTCAAAATTATTTAAGAAAAGGAAATTTCTTGGACACCAAAATAAAAACATTAGTTGCAAATGCTACAACAGAACAGAATTTGACTGGCAATGAAAGTGATAATATGACTGACCTGAATAATTCTGGAATTTAATCAAATTAAACCTCAGTAAATTCTTATAATAATGAAGATAATAACTAACTATCAGAATTCTACCACTTATGTTGTTACAGATAGAAGCTTCTTAGTCAAAAACTCCAGTCATTTGTTGTTTGTGCTAAATGAAAGAAAGGAAGAATTAGTTTGGTAAAAAAAGTAAATGATATAAGAGCCTGTGCACCAGAAATTTTAATTGCTTGTAATCATTGTGCTGCTGAAAAAGATATTATGAGTAGTAGCATGAACAAAGATGGACATGATATTAAAAAAAGATAGTTTGTTGTATATGCCTTTGTTGTATAGCCAAAGGTTACAATGATGCCAAGTTCTTATGCTTGCTTCTTGAGATACCAGGACCTTCTAGATTTTCTAAATTTAACAGTTTAATTTCAGCTTCAGTTACTAATGCAGCAGAGTGCACCAACATATGGTTGGTGCTGTGAAGTAAGTAATTGACAAAACTGGATGTGTAGATCTAGCAGTAGGTGTTGATGGTATTTGGCAAAAAAGAGGTCATACATCTATAAAGGTGTTGTTACTGCAACAGCAGTAGAAACAGGAAAAGTTGTGGATGTCCATTGCTTGTCAAAATATTGCCAAGGGTTTTTTGTTTTAGAAAAAAGTAATATCCCATTTTGATAGAGAAACATGAGCAGTACTGTAAATTAAATTATGAAGGGCCTTTTGTCATGGAAATTGACGGTGCAAAGGCTATTTTTAATTGCTCAATAATGAATTGTGGTGTATGCTATTATCTCACTTATCTGGAAGATGATGATTCTAAAGCACACAATGCTGTATTAAAATCATAGCCATATGGACCAGGAGTTATCTAGAGAAGGTTGAGTGCACAGGCCAAATACAGAAAAATATTGGAAATCATCTGTGAGCACTGTGCAAAAGAAAGTGGTAAAACTTGAATATGGTAAAGGAATGGTTGGCAAACATAGGCTTAGTCATTCTTGAATTGATAGCCTTCAGTGTTATTATGGAAATGCTATTAGGGAAAACTGTGATGATTTTACAGCAATGAGAAAAGCAATATGGGCTTATATATTTACATAAAGTTTCAATAGGTATAAATCCACAGAACTATTTTTGAATCAAAGGTCTTACGTCATGGTGTGGATTTAATAGAACACTAGTAACTGGTGAGCCTTACTTACATAGGCACTCATTTCCCAAAGGCAGTCATGGAAAAAATAAAGCCAATTTTTTCAGATCTAAGTAATGAAGTTCTGTTGTGGAAATGCATTCCAGGAAAAACCCAGAATGCAAATGATTCTTTCAATGCATAGATTTAGAAAAGAATTCTAAAAACTATTTATCTAGGAATAGTGACTAAAGATTGGTATTTATGATGCTGTGTTTGCATTTAACAAGGGGGAATTAGGGATAATTGATGTGCTAAATGATTTGAAATTAAAATTTAGTGAATGTAGTGATGCTATCCTAAAAGACATTGCTTGCAAAACAATAGCCGCTGCAGAAATTAAAATGCATTCTTTAGAAGAAAGAAGAAAGAAAATGAAGATGATGAAACATATAGTGGAGAATTATTTTAAATAAGAGAACTTTCCAATACTTCTTTATTAATAGTCAACCTAACTTCAAATGTTGTTTCTAGGAATGTAACTATAAATGATAAACTTGAAATTTTTACCAGGTATTCACAGCCCTATTTTATCATTATGTAAGCAGACATTTGCATATAACTATGCATTGAAATATTTTAAAAAATATTTTGTGTCGAAAAGATGCTTCAATTTTATAAAATTTTCAAAAATATAATAAAAATAGTAATTTTTTTTTAACTAATAATTCCGCTTAAGTAGCTAGAAAAAAGTACCTACATAAGCTAATCAACCAATCGCTGCTACCCTCGACTAACCAACTATTTTGATTATTATATAATAAATTAATTTATATGAATTAATATTTATTTTCTGGCCCCCACATGAATGACAGCAACTTTTTTTTTAATACAATGTTTTTTTATCACATGAATGATACCACATGAAATTATTATTTTATAGTTTTTTGTTTTAGTTATTCTTTTAAATTACTTCAAATTACTTGTAAGACTAGTGTCAGATAAATAAAAAATACATAATAATAAGAAAATTATGTAAAATAATGTGCATGCCAGTTAATGCACAATTACCCAATGAAAATAATTTAAAAAAGCCATGGCTTAATCTATTGTAAGAGCTAAGAAAAGGGTATGAGAACGAGGTTAAAATTAGCATTATTTATATGAGGTGTGCAATCCCTCCTTAACAAAGAGTAAATTCACATTCAAAAGTTTGCAAAGAGTTTGTTGTAATAATTTTATGCGTATAACTAGAATTTGGCTTGAACTATCATGACTTGAACTTGAATCATTGAACATCACTAAAAAAAAAACTACTAGTTCAAAAAAGATGTTCTGGGCGCATTATATCCATGTATGTGGAATATGAGTGGCTTTAAATCTAATTTATAAAAGACTTAACGCCGTTATGATCCTTGTATAAAATCATAACACCAGTAAAATTAAGACATAAATATTAAATTAAAAGTAATGTGCAGACATCTTACAACCAGAGTTAGAAGTTGTGTGAATAGTAGATCATTTTATACTGAATTTAACAAAGTGAGCTCAACAACAAAATTAATTTAATAAACTAAAGTACCAAATGAAACTATTTATTGTGGAAAGTTTAGCCAGAGCCTATTTATAACATTTTTTGAAAGCAACTGGATCTTGTAATAAACAGTGTAAATTTTGAATGTTTTATATCAGTAAACTATAAATAAATGAGTGCTTGTTATAATATATGTTAACATATTTTGTGGAATTATGTTATAAGCTTGGAAATCACAAAAACTAATCCCAAAAACAATATGAGAAACCTATTAGTCTGAATTTTTATAAAATGTGAATGACTTTTTTTATGTTGTAAAGTAAAAAACATTATCCAAAAAAGGACTACTTTAATTTGGCACATGTAGTTTGATCTTTTACCTCAGTTAGTTAAAAAAACAATGCAGCTCTGATGTAGTGTTTTCTTTTGTTGTTGACTGAAATATATTTACTATTATGATTAATTCAGTGTATAAGCAGTATTATTTAAAAATAAATTTGTTTATAATTTAGCACCAATGAACTGGATATATATAACAAATACAAACAAGCAGTTATAATTCAGAAATGGTTTAGAGGATACATAACTCGAAAACATATTAAATATTTACATGCTCAGGCTACAATTATACAGAAAAACTGGAGAGGATTTTGTGGTAGACATACTTATTATTTATTATTGAAGGTAATTGTATTTTACAACCTAATTACTCAGTTCAAGAATTTGAAATTAAATGATTATACACATAAAAATGTAATTATCATAAGATTTTTAGTTAGAAAGTTATATAAAATTCCATTCAACAAACCAAGAGTAAAAAATTTGTTGAACAGCATGACAAAACGTAGTAACACTTATTAAATATAAAAGATAATGGAGACAAAATAATGGAGCTTTTTCTTGCAAAGAAATTTTTGTTACTAATTAATTAGTAACATCTTCAATGTAGATATTGATATTGGTAGGGGTTTCCTAATCCATTAAGATAAGCACTATTAACAACAATGCTACCAGTAACTCCACTGAATAGGTGCTACAAATTAGCTGTAAAAATCCTTTGAAAGAAAAAGTTTCAGTATTTTGAGAGTGAATCATTTAATAATTTAAAAATAAAAATAAATTTTTATAAAAACTATCAATTCAAAGTCCAGTCAAAGGAAGAAAGAGTTGATGATGAATAGATTTTTCTATATAGTATGAGAGGTGGATGAAAAAATAAATTACACCTTTGCCATGTTGTGTTGTGTCTTAATGTTCCCCCAGTAGCAATTCTGTATGACATTCAGTACATGCGTAGTGTTTATTAAAAATATGGCGTATCCACTAGAGGTTTCGTCCAACATAGAAGTGCGTTCAGTAGTCCGATTTTTGTGGGCAAAAAATTACAATTGTGAAATTCATCATCAAATTGTTGAGGTATATGGTGAGAATGCAATGTGATGTCTCATGATCACAAAATGGTGCCAAATGTTTAGAAATAGAAGAACAAATGTGAGTGATGAACTGCGTGCTGGACGTCCTTAAACCGCAAACATGGTGGGTAATGCGGAACGCGTAGATCTTGAGTAATCAGTGCATTAAAATTAGAGAGACTGCAAGTGAACTTAACATCAGTTATGGTAGTGTGTTTGTGATTATTATTCACGATCAGCTTGGTTACCGTAAGAAATGTGCACGATGCGTGCCACATCTGTTGACCAAAAACCACAAACATCAACATTTTGCATCTGCTCTATCTTTTCTTCACCGTTATTCCAGGACTGGTCCACAGGTTTTGAAATAAATCATCACAGAGGATGAGAGCTGGGTGCTTCATTATACTCCTGAGACTAAATGAGCATTACATGAATGTACACAAAACTTTGCTGCTGTCAAAAAAAGTGAAAACATCCCCACATGTTCAAAAGGTTATTGCTGACAGTCTTTTTTGACTCTGAGAGAGTTATTTACAGTGAATTTATGCTTGAGGAACAACAATCAATGCCGAATCTTACTGTAAGAATTTAAAAAAATTGTGTAACGCCATTAAAGATCAAAGACCTGAAGATTGATCAATGGGGTCGTTTTTCTTCACTCCTCATTCAGCTCATGTGACAAAGGAGTTACTGCAAAAATTCAAGTGGGAAGTGTGGTTTCATCCATCTTACAGCCCTGACCTAGCACCCTGCTACTGCCACCTGTTTGGTCCTCTCAAGCGAGACCTGCAAGGGGAGCATTTCACTAATGATGATGAATTGAAGGGAGCAGTTCTTAAATGGTTGAAGGAAATTGGACAAAATTTTTATGAGAATAGAATTGAAAACTTATCACAAGGTATGAAAAGTGTTTAGAAAAAACATTGTGATTATGTTGAAAAATAGATAAAAATATGTAATTTTTTGTTCAATAAAAAAAAATTGTCTTATAAATAATTATTAACCATGTGTTTTCAAATTGATCTACATTCATCAAAATCAATTTTGCAGAAGCAACCAGAAATATAATTTTTTAAAAATCATGATATCAAGCAAAATTCATGTGTAAGGCATGGGAGTAAAGTATAATGATGTAATGACAATTTTAGTAATGAATATTGTCATGAGAAGTTGGAATTTGTGCTTAATTAAATTTCTAAGATATATATTATAAATCAGCTTTATTATAAATAACAAATTTATCAATATTTGATAAATAGTATAAAAATATATTATGTAAAAAAGAATAAATGTTTGAAAATAAAAGAAGGTAAATTGGTCACGCACACAGTGGGTGCATGTTACACATACATATACAATATATTCAATGAAGTTAAATGATCACTCCACTCATGCACATAATTCAGTAATCATACCAACAGTGAAATAGAAATAAGTACACAATCACATTAGTATATAAAATAACTGTTCACTGATGAGCTTCAAACAATATCTCTTTCTACCATGCAATATCTCATGCCTCTTCATTTCTCATCATATGTGATATTTTGAATAATAAAAGATTTTTGGTTTGGACAATGAATTATACTACCTTTACACTTTGTACTGACTGGAAATTAATTAAAAAGTATACTTTTTATTCTTTAACAAATCTTATGACATGTCTGTATTCACCAGTAACACCAGAAAAGATTTTTTTCTAGAAAAAAAACCATGAAAATAATATACCATACAGGATAGGGATGAACAATATAATGCAATACTGTAATTGAATTAATATTTCTTCAAAAAAAATTTATGAAATTATTTACAGGTAACATATTAATATTTTCCTGCTTGTCTCTTAAATCATCTTTATATTATTACTTATATTTTATTGGTTTTGCAAAATTAAAAAAACTGAAGAGTGCATTAAACAGATCCAAAAAACATATTTTTTTTTAACGTAATGAATGTAACCAATAGTCCACAGCTTAATATTAATATTTTTTAATCATTCAAGAAAAACTGATTAAAATCATTTTTTTTATACAGAAAACTGTTAAAGAATTCCATGAAAAAAATTATAATCATTTGGCAACTATAATACAAAAGACATGGAGGGGTTATTTATATCGTAAGTATGTATTCAGTTATATCAAATTAAAGCAATGGAAAAATTTAATATTAAAAAAGAACAAATTTTGTCTTCAATTAACAAAGGTAAATTATTCATTGTTAATGAGCATCCTAGTAGTAGAATAATATTAAAATTATATTTTTTAGTTAACTATTTAAACCTTCTGCTCAATTTTTTATAAATGCTCATGGACTATTTTCATAAGTCACTATTTCATAAGATGAATTATAGGTGTATCAAAAAAATAGTTTGCTTTAAAATATAAAAAAGGGGCATCTGTTTTCTCCCAACCATTTAACAAAGCTATTTATCCACTATTAGTATTGGAACAGTTTGTACAGGTTAGAACTAATTTTTTGGTGGTTATTTAAATGTCAAATTTTAGTTGTTTGTTTTTTTTATTAGATTTAATTTTTTAAGCTACAAAACACTTGTATTAAAATAATAATATTTAAAAATATTAAGTATTTGTTATTATTAACTTCCATTTCAGAAAAATATGTTTGATTTTCTAACATAATCTGCTTAATTAAATTTTTATTTTTCGTACTTTTCTGTTTGCAAGTGCTTCTGATATCATTTATAAAACTTCTTATCACGGTCATACTTATATAAAATATTCTACAGTTTTCTTTTTCACGCATTATTTTATAAATCCCTGCTCTTGTAAATATCCATTTTGAAATTTGTTTATCTATTTTACATACTTTATAGCTGGATAGATATATTGTGCAGAGGATTATTATGAGAAGGGAGCATGTTGATGTTCCAACATCCATGCTAGTTTTTCCCTTTTCTAACCACAAAAAAAGTTAGTTACTTTTTGCTCAGTATGCAAGCATATATAGCAAATCCCAGATGCTGTCAGGGCTTTGGTTTCACCAAGATTGGTTGCATAAAGAAACAGGTTTGTGCCCATTGCGGCTGTACTGGACATGATATCACGTGTGCTGAGGCAGATGTAAAACCATTTATAAAAATGAAAAAGCAATTTTGAAAAGTTTTACTAAGCAGAAAGTGTCCTTTCCTTTGGCACGTCGACAATACAGAAATTCACTCAGCATGAGGAATCCTGTTCAACCTGGAATTAGTTTTGTACAAGCTGCTTCAAACAATATATAAAACAAGAAGAAATGTGCATTGTATAATGAACATGAACTAATCAAATTGGTAGAGGCTTCGTCAGAACAAGTAAAATCCCTCACAGCTGTGATTACAACATTGAGTACTGACAAAAAGGTAACTTCTGCCAGAAAAACCAGTGGTGGTCAGATCAGTTGTTACACCAACAACTAAAGTTGCTGACCTGCCAGTTACACAGCAAATAACCAAACCAACAGTTAAATTTCCTGCTGTATCAATTACCCAGCAAAATTAAGATCCCTGTGAAGGGATCAAATAAAAATATCATCGCCTGGAAAGACATCTCTGTACCCCCAGGCTTCAAAATTCCCTCCACCATCTCAATATTTCTACAAGGATATGGTGGCACAGGAACTGCTCAAAGAAGTAGAATACTTTTTAAAAGTATTAATAAAATTCAAAAAGAAACGCTGAGTAGTATTTGATAAATGATCTGCACACAATTTTATGTATTGCAGGAAGAACTATTACATATTGCTACAAATATTATTCAGTGAAATGTTTGCGGACTGTGTTCTTGCTGTGAGGATATTGAAATACTAATAAAGTTAGAAAATCCTTTAGTACTGTGTCTGCAGGAGACTCACCTCCATCCCCAAGATGAAGTGTCTTTTCACGGATACAAAATCTTTTGCAAAAAATATGGTTTTCAGACTGCGGGTACAGGACAAGAAAGTGTGGCTGTTTTCCTGAGGGAAATCATTATAGCCACCCGTGTCCTGCTAGTGACAAGCATCCCTGCAGTCACAGTGAAAATATTGGCACCATTCCAAATGAATATCTGCAACTTACATCTTCCTTCAAATTCTGATATCAGTGAGGAGGATGATTTATACAGTTTGTTTTCCCAAATTCCTATACCCGGCATAATAACTGGCGATTTCAACACCTATCACCATTCTTGTGGCTCAACGTCATGTTCTTCCCAAGGCAACATAGTTGATCAACAGAGGCATAACTTAGATCTTTGCTTACTGAACAAGGGATTATGCATGTTTATTTCATCTTCACCAGGTACATCTTCGTGCATCAATCTGTCCATATGTTCAGCAACCTTATTCCCACATCTTAACTGGTACATTTTCAAAAACTTATTTGGAAGTGATCACAGACCGGTTGTAATGTCAGTCGGTAATAGTCATTTGCCTCAGAATCAGCATCACAGAGAGGTAGTTTAGAAAGCAGACTGGATTGGACACAAGGATTCCTTTGGCCGGTATGACAAAAGCGGTAGCGCAATCAACCAACTAGCCAAATTTACACAACCAAATTCTGGATAGTGCCAATGAATTCATTCCTTTAACATCTGGAAAGCCAAGGCGGCTTGATGTTATGATAACAGCTCTCAGGAGTGTTAATGATAACGGATTGGTTATGATAACGCCAAAGTGTTTTTTGCCCAGTAAAAACCCCCCCAAAAAAATATATATACTCAATATATGAGTATATACTTAATTTTTTTCATAGTATTATTGAAGTCTTTCAGTGTAGTTAATTTAACTACTTTGTTATACCATATGAATTTAATTTTAGGTATTAATTAATTTTCATAACCCAAGTAAGGCTTTTAAGGAATGTGCTACTTGGTTATTAATCTTTTCTTTTCTTCTGAGAACTAATAAATTTGAAATCTGGTAACACCTTACCAGCTTGTTTGGAAATTATGCAGTCTTGCCATTTTCATGAATAATTTCTGCATTCCACTTTGATTGATAAACAATTGCGAATGACTAAAATTGTCTATAAATGGGGTGTCATTTTGTTCACAATAAAGGACTTTTTTGTGACTTTATTTTAACAGTTTACCTAATAAAGCATTACTCAATAAAATTAATACTTATAAAGCTATTAATGATTAAACAATTTTAACAGTTGCCATTTTGGAATTTTCAAAGATAACATTTTCAAACTTATTTATTTTGTAAAAATTATTGTACGGTACACATATATTAAATTTTAATAAGATATTCCAATGTGTTCTTAATAAACAAATTTTTATTGAAAAAACACAAAATGGCAAACAAAGGAAAAATATAGCAAGATAGGGTATTTACCTGCATGAAGTTTTCTGATTATTTTAATGCCCTGAATCAAGTTTGACACTTCTCAGGACACCCCTATATTGTTGGAGAGGGGTGAATCCATTAACATTAATTGGGGAATAGCCTATAGTTGCAGTGATAAAAGCTCTTTTGTTATTCAATGTACTTTTGATCGTGGTTCAATAGTAAACATCCAAGAAATTATAATATAAGATTGTTGTTTACATATAAAAAGCAAAGTGGTTTCCATCATTTGGTTTATACCAACCTCCTCATTACATTATAAATTTGACTTATTTTTATAACAGTATGTTTAATAATCATGATGTTATTTACAATTTCATCTCACTACCATTTCCCTTACAAAGAAATCTCCTCATTCTTACAATTGCTTCTCTTTCTATAACTTCTTTTAACTTTATCAGTGAAATAAATCTAGTTATGAGTTATGGAATAATATTGAAAAAAATATGTTACAGAATTGGAATGAAGTTAGTAATAACAATATGAAATCACTCATGGATTGTGAAGCAGAAAAGTGGCTATTTTATATATTATTTAAGGCTCACCATTTACTACGCACCTACCAGATGAAAGGAATATATAGTACAAAAGGGAATTCAAAGTATGAATAAAAAATTTACAGTAACAATAAATTAATTTTTCACAGACACATCCCCAAATATTAGATATATAAATGAGGTGTAATGTCCTCTTTAGTTAGCAGAGTAATAAAATATGTTAGCAGCTAAAACTATGTTTATTAAATTACATCTCATAGATCAGTATCTAGTGATGTAACTACAATGAACAATGTTAGTTGTAGTTTCACTTCCTGTTTAATTATTGCTAATGATTTTGTTAAAAAGTATATCAAGATGTTTTAAAACTGTATGACTTCATAAAACATTGTTCATATTGCATAAGTAAATGTTTTACTTACATTTAAGTAAACGTACAGTGGTGCTAGGAAAATTTATATACAACTGTGGGTGAATAATTCATCTCTCTTTGACAAATAATGTTTAATGCTTTAATAAATCAACTAACGAAAGAATATTGCATATGCCGACAAAATTCTTAGATGGATTTTATCAGATAGATTAGAAAAATAGTTGACTCTATATGCATCAGTTGATACTAGTTTTCTAATTAAGATGTAACAAATCTTATCAATATTTCCTTAGATCAGGAAGTGATCCTGACTATGGTTTCAACAAGAATTCACCTACAGACTTGGTCATTGTTTTTCCCCAGTCATTGTTTCATCATTTTAATGATGAAATTAAAAGAAATGAAATTAAATTTAAAGTAAATTTAAAACATATTTTAAAAGAAAACTGCAATCTTCAATGTTTTCTTTTTTATTACAGCCAGTAATTCTAAATGTTAAAAAATTACACTTACAAAATTGCACAGTATTTATGAGTTATCAGCCTGAAGACTGGTTTATATCTCATCAGCTGTTAAATATGTTTTAATCATACATATTTAATAGCTTTTCTTTCTTTTTCCTGTTTAGCCTCCGGTAACTACCATTTAGATAATTCTTCAGAGGATGAATGAGGATGATATGTATGAGTGTAAATGAAGTGTAGTCTTGTACATTCGCAGTTCGACCATTCCTGAGATGTGTGGTTAATTGAAACCCAACCACCAAAGAACACCGGTATCCACGATCTAGTATTCAAATCCGTGTAAAAATAAAATAACTGGCTTTACTAGGACTTGAACGCTGTAACTCTCGACTTCCAAATCAGCTGATATATTTAATAGCTATTATAATAATAACCCACTGGGTTGGACTAGTGGTGAACTCATCATTGCAAATTAGCTGATTTCAAAGTTGAGACTTTTGTAAAGTTCAAATCCTATAATGACAGTTACTTTTATACAGATTTGAATACTAGATTGTGGATAATGGTGTTCTTTGGTGGTTGGGTTTTAAGTAACCACACATCTCAGGAAGGTTGACTGTACAAGACTACACTTTATTCACATTTATACATATCAGTAATATCTTTGGTCATTCCAGAGGCTAAATAGAAAAAGAAAAAGCTATTATAATTATAAATATTTATTATCATATAGGCTTTTATCAACAGCTGTTAAAAAAGCCTAGGTAGCACTGGCAAGGTTGTACTAGAGAACAGATGTGTAATAAATTTTGTTAGTAAATAGCTGATACTACAACTGAATATTTTTTAAATTAAATCTTAACTAAAAAAAAATGTATTTCTTCATAATTTTAATGGGCTAATTGTACTTGAGTAAACTGAGTTTGAATCATAATTCAGTAATTTACCTTATTTACTCTTACTATAAATCAGTTAATAGGGTTTAATAATAAAAAATGACATTTCATAAATGTTATTAGGAAGTATTCACTGATTGAAGAACTGATGAATTCTCTTGAATTTACAAGTTATATGAAACAAAAACAAAAGCAAGACAGAATTGAAAAAATACATAAAACCAAACATTATTCAAGTTATATGTATAAGGTTGGTATTAAAATTTATACAATGATTTTAATTTATATGTGCAACCAAAATCCATTAATTGATCAAATAAAAGTAAATCAGTTACATCAAAATGTCAATTTAAAGTTAAAAATTATAGGTCTAACTCATTATTTTTTACTGAATTCTCTGTGCATAAAAACTATAACAATCGAAAAATGTTTTTCATACATAAATTGACTGTTGTCATGATATCCACATCTACGTAAAAGGATAAACACTTATTATGTTGTAAAAAAATCAAAATAGTTATTCTTTAGAATTTTTTGTTGGTACTTGTACTCAAAATTTTATTAAAATATCTCCTCAATCTGTTCTTAAGACACAAATTTTTATTGAAGACGCAGAACAACGGAGAGAGATAAAATGAAGCGAGCTAGGACATTTTCCCACACAAATCTTTTTGTTTATTTTGATATCCTGAATCAGTCCCCTAATTTGACCAACACCTCCCGGGATTCCTATATATACACATGTATGTATGTGTGTATGTTTGTGTGTGTGTGTGTGTGTGTGTGTGTGTGTGTATATATATATATAATATAAATTTATTTATAAAAACTTAAATTACTAAAACTTATAAAACTTAAATTAAAACTTAATGTGTGTCTCCTAGCACATTATATGTGCTAGGAGACACACATGTGTACCTATATATATATATGCTGGTTGCTGTATTTGTACCATATATGTAGTCAGATCCCATTCTAAACTTATTTACAATTAACTGTACAGTTTCTACTTATCTAAGTGGTAAGTGTTCATTGACTGCTTCAAGGAATATACCTTTTTCTTTTTTTTTTGTTAATATTTCATCCTCACCACTATAATCATTGTCAAGTACATGTTCACTTTCAGACTAATTCTTCATTATCACAAGAACCTCTACATTCAAATATAGATTTATTTATTTATAAAATATTTTTGATGTGAAAGTAGCACCCAATTCTTTAACCACAAGAGGGACACATTGCCTAAAGAGCATTTTAAAATCCCCCCCCCCCCATATCTAGTGAGCCAATCACCCCGTAAAGGATGTTTTCCTGCTTCACCTTAGATGGTTTCATGTTTCTACATCAAGTGGAATTTTAATAACCATTACATATAACCACTAATACTTAACTATTCTTATACTTAAATTTTATTTTATGTCATATGTTTATATGAGCTTTGTCCATTATTTTCACAAGTAGAATTTGTTCTGAAACTCCTGCGAGAACTTATCACTCTGTATGTATAAATATATAAAAAGATGAAGAAGGTTTGTTCGGGATAAACAAAAAAACTACCCGATCTTTGCAACTAAATTTTTATATATGGATTTTGGGATAACTGAGGTTTTTATATATATATTTCATCTCAAAAAAATTCTAAACAATACATATGTAGTGTAGTAGTGGAGATTTGCCAGTTGAAGCACAAACTTTAATAAATTGTGACTGTCTATCACTGTATGAGCTGAGTTTCAATTGAATGATTATGAAAGTTAATTTTTGAGTTTCATTCTGAGTTTCAAGGGTTAAAAATCATTTTTTAATTTATTTTGTAACCCTATTTATTTTTTTTAATTTCTCAGTAACAAATGAAAAATCAATCTTTTTTTTTATGAATGTAATATTCATGTCCATAAACCAATTTATAGACCTTTTTAAATTCGACCTTGAAAGGTGATGAAGAAAGGTAAAACATATTTGAACAATGATTGTAAATTTTCCGACTATACTAAACGAGATATTCAGTATATTTGGGCGTGCAAATATTCTTCAGATAAATATTTAAAAACCATTTATGGGTTTTTTTAAGGGTGTGCATAGGTACATGGTGCTGTGGCTCAAACAGCATAGTCACTGTCATTGTTACTGTATGTGTGACTGGCCTCCAGTTACTTGACTAATAAACATAAAATAAAAAGAACGACCGCTATGAGAAATGCAAGTAACCATATAGCACAGGCGAAGCTGTGATGGGGAGCTAGTATACTTGTATAAAATCATACGTACATACCTTACTTAGTTTCAGGGAAAGAAGCAAGAATGTGAGAGAGCATGGGTTCAGCGTTATGCACCTAACTTTTATAGTGTATTCTCAAGTGGTATTTATCAGGAAGAAGAAGAATTGAGTAAATTCAGACAATTTTTAGAACAAGATGCACTTATTTTACATGAAAAACCGTGAGTAAATATTTAATTTATCAAAAATGTCATACCAACAAATACCATCAGTAATAAATACCACTATGATATCCTTTATATTTTATTAAGAACTAGCAGACCCAGCAATGCTTCACTATTGCTAGTGAAGCTATATATATATATAGAGAGAGAGAGAGAGAGACAGAGAGAGAGAGAGAGAGAGAGCATGAGTTTGAGTGGGAGAGAGTCTTTTAAATGAACACAATTGAAAATTTGATAAAAAAAATTAAAAAACTGAACTTCACAAATTTTACCTTTCACTTATTCTCTTTCCCCTTTTCCCTTTCCAACTTCTCCTTTCACCTTCTACCAGTTTCCTTTTTACCCTTTCCCGTTTTCCCTTTTGCCCGCGCGTAAATCGGTCCATTAGTTTTTTGGTGTTTAGTGGACACACATACAAACATGCATTTTTTTATTCTATATATATATATATATATATAGAATAAAAAAGTCTGTATATTTGTTTGTTTTGTACATATCTCGACACCGGCCCCACCTAGCGGATATAGTTTTTGCAAAAATGTTTATTTTCACGTAACTATATTCATATTCTGAATATGAACCAAATCGATCCGTAAATATAATTTTTCTAAATATCTCAAACCCAGCAACATCTAGCGGGTTCATTTTTTGAAGAGATAATTCTTTCCATGTAAGAAACATATATGCTGAATATAAGGCAAATCCGGACTATAAATACAATTTTTCGAAATACCTCGACGCCAGCGCCACCTAGCGGATCCAAACTAATTCAGAAACCTTTCTGGCATGCGTCCAACCATTTCCCAAAGTTTCATCGCTATTAGATGAACGGTTTAGGAAGGCATGAGACATAGGCAGACAAACATTCATTTTTATATATATAGATTACAGAAAAGTGTAACCTTTATCCTTTTTTCTGTAATATCGATGTTCTGTATCATTGTTAAATAAATTACTAAAAAGAAAGTAAACATATTTTAAAATATACCGCATGGCATTCATATTCTTCTTTTACCATTATCAAATTTCATATCATTTAAGCTATCATTCTGGTAGAGACAGCCCTTTTAAAATAATTATTGATATCCAGTCTCAATAAGCCTGGGAAGACACAATAGTAAACAATTCTACAAAAAAAATTGAAAAATGATAAATATTGAAAAAATTAGAAATATATTTATCAAGAAAATAGAAAAATAGCAAAACTTGGATATAACGAGATTCAAGGAGCCGATCAAATATGCTCGATACAAGAGAGTGCTCGGTACTTCCGAGTTGCTACCTTTGAAATTGAAATCTTTCTTTTTCCTGTTTAGCTTCCAGTAACTACCGTTTAGATAATACTTCAGAGGATGAATGAGGATGATATGTATGAGTGTGAATGAAGTGTAGTCTTGTACATTCTCAGTTCGACCATAACTGAGATGTGTGGTTAATTGAAACCCAACCACCAAAGAACACCGGTATCCACGATCTAGTATTCAAGTCCGTGTAAAAATATCTGGCTTTACTAGGACTTGAACGCTGGAACTCTCGACTTCCAAATCAGCTGATTTGGGAAGACGCGTTCACCTCTAGACCAACCCGGTGGGTTCCGAGTTACTACCTTGTAACCGTAAATTTTTACGCTGTCATCTATTATAATGCAAAAAATACTGTATCCTTAAGAAGAGGCTGTTTTAATATAAAATGTTGATGCGTTTTGTATTATAAACTAACAAAGAAAATTTAGATGAAATACAATTTTTAGACGCTAATATGCATTGCTTTTAACCAAAACTGCAAGTGTTCAATGATTTAGAAGTTAAAAATGGTAATAAGTATGCAGTAAAACTTACTGAAGTCATCGAGCAAAGTAGCATATGAACACCATACAAAACTTTGTCACGTTTTTACGTAGTATAAAACTGTATTTATTAAATCTAAAAAATCATTCTAATCTATTTTTTCTTCATTATAACAGAATACGTCAAAACTTAATTGCGCATACAAGCTATTTAGCCTTAAAATAATCGTTTGTGTAATAATCTTATACCTGTATTCATCAAAAGTTTTTTTTAGTTTACTCCACAAATTTTTCAGTTACATTATTAGTCTCACTAAACTCCGTTATATTTTTAAAACATTCTTTGGCATCAGTCAGCGATACGACTGTGAGAGTAGTAGATTTATCTTCAGTTCCCCTATCACCTGCATGACTATGAGTTACCTCAGTAATAATGTCGTCAACAGTCGGAATTTCTGTAGTATGTACGTAGTTATCTACTGAGTATTCTTGAAGCTGATTTTTTTGTTGACCTTGAATCCATTCTGAAAATGGTATATCGTCTTCACCATGGTTTGGGTAGGATAGGTAAAATTATCCTTAACCACGCACCTCTTCAAACTTTCACTTAAATCGTTTATATTGTGCTATAGAGTTCGATGTACCTGTTTGGGCGGATCATTGTTTGGCCTCAGTCTTTCATAGAATTCTGAAAACAGAAAAACCCGGATAATTTAAATAACTACCAGCCTTCGTATTACCACAATGGAACTTGTACTGTACGTACTGTTACAAACTTTTAGTTCACCTTTACATCTGACCTGAACTAGCCTGAGATATAATGTCACAATCTTTACGTATAAATCGTAAATGAAGAAATGGAATTTCTCTTGCGTTGAGATTATTTTGGTTATTTAACTTTTTTTGAATTACAGTATTTAAAATAATAAAAATTCTAGAAAACCAAACATACCCCGGAATTTTGCTCGTTATTCGAGGGTTTCACTATATATTCAAAGATTAGTATTCAGAGACTTATAAGAGTGAAAGAGATTGATTTAAAATATTTTAATGTAATACAATTTTATTAATAATATGATTAAAGAATTTTGGTTTCAAAAAGTGATTTTTGTTATATGCAGATTAACTATCAATTCAAAAATCAATGGTTCCACTAGTGTACATACACAGAAAATTAGGCTTTATTTCTTAGAATGTTGTTTTTCCTTGTATCAAGAAAAGAGAAGAAAATTCTGCATAGAATGATTTAATGCAGTGATTGATTCTTAAAGTGTGTGTCTAGGTGGTGCCCTGGCATGCCATGCTTCCTCACAGAAATGGCATGTAATATTACACAATTTTCATAATCTTATTTCCATTTTCAGTTCAATGACATTACAGTACACATGTAATCAAGCTGGTGCAAACCACTTAGTTACAGTTTACGGGAAGACTCTAATAAGTGGTCAGATGACATGACAGTAGTCTCTCAACTGTTTTAATAGTTAATTGAAATTTTCTGGTAAATTGTGTGAATATAACTAAACGTCAGCTTTGCATGGTTTTAGTGTTGAACTAATTTTTGGATTGTATCAAATGAATATTGTTATGATCAAGACAAGTGAAGTTTTTCTCAAATGCATTTTTAAAAATGGATCAGTTTTACTAAACAGCATATAAGTGTTGCAAAGCTGACATTTAGTCATATTGACACAATGTACCAGAAAATTTCATGTCAACCAGTGGCAAAAGTATGGAAAGAAGTGTAAAAATAAAAAAATATTGTGACAGCATCTTGGACTTTGGTTTTACATTAACAGAAGTCAATAGCAAAGACAGGCCACAATATGTTGTGTATGAAAGTGTTAATACAAAAGTGCTTGCTACAAAGTTGAAATGCTATTTTAAACCACTGATCCCAGGTAGTTACTAAGTTTCATAATTACTTTAGCAGGAAGCTAAAAGAGTTTAAATCAACAGATAGGCAGATTTTATAAGCAGGCATCAATACTAAGCCATGCTTTACTAGCATATTTCAAGGTAGTACATAAACTTCGCAAAATAAAAGCTCCATAAAATTGCACACTCACTCAAAACATAAGCTAATAGCTGTTATAGATATGGTGAACATTATAACTGGTAAGTCTGCTTTCTAAGGTACTTTTGACCGATAACACAATCGCAGAATACAGATCATAATGTACTGATCAATGATCAGTTAATTGAAAAATTGAAAGGGAAAAAATTTGACTTGTAGATAGGTCAGAGATAATAATGATGATTTGCTATGTACAGCTTATTGACGTCAATAATGTTGTAGAATATCTTCTCTTTTGTAAAAGTATCACTGCTAGTGCAAAGGCTCAAAACTTGTGGAGATCCTTGATACTTTTTTATATTAAAAAACAATTTGTAATAGAATGTGTTTGTGTTTGAACTGATGGTGCTCATTCTACGTCTGGCTGTTAAGGAGGACAGCAGGATTTTATTCATAGCAAAACTCCTAAAGCAATGTGGATTTAGAATAAATAGTATAAGAAGTAAACTTTATAAAAACTCTGCCATTAAAGGCAAGAATTTTCAAACATTGTGCGAGGATACGGCATCCAGACATGTCTTTGTTGTACTATAGCATTTCACAATGCTTTCTTATGGTATGTACTGTCTCATACATTTGAACTGCGACAAGAAATTTCTTTCTTTCTTAAAGAGCAGAAATACAAGTAAACCAAATATTTTGGTAAAACTAGCATAATTATGTGATCTTTTTGAAAAGCTGAATGTTCTGAATCTCTCCCTACAGGGAAACAACATGCACCTTTTAAAGTCAATTTAGAACGTTTTTTAGCTTTATAAAAAAAACTAAATCTAGAAAACAAAAATTATTGAAGACAGAGGCAAGGAATCATCATCATTCCCTCCTGTGGCAACAATTTTTGACCTCCAAAGGAACTGATTATCTTGTATGAAAACCATTTTTTAAGAACACTGCTTTGAGAAATATTTTCAAAATGAGAATATTGATAAAATTGCACAGATTCAAGCTCTATTTAATGCCACTGCTCCATTAGAATTTTCTGTTGCAGAAGAAGGAGAAAGTTGAATTTGTTAAATTAATTTTTTTTGTAATCTAAATTGTGTTTTACTTATGTTTACATATCCCTTCCAAAAAAAGTATCAACTATTTCACAAAGTGTACTCTTTAAAATTTGAACAGGGCTCCTTGGGAAAAATCTGGATTCAGCAAGAGCACTGAGAATCAAAAAAAATTTAGTAACCAACATAACATATTTATTGTTCTTTATTATACAGAAATTCAACACAGACTTGTTGAAATTATAGTAAGTTAATTATTTAAAAAAATTAAAATGTATATATTTTAAATAAACTCAAATAAAAATTCTGACTTCCGTAGGGGAAAGCCAAATGGTTCTATGTTCAAATCTTAGTCAAGCATAGCATCTTTTCACATGCTGCAAAATTAACAATCCATTTTCTCACACACAATTTTTAAACTTGTGGTAAAAATTAAGAATAATTATAATATGTATAATTAATAATGGAAATTAAACCACAATGCAACTAATCCTTTGTACATGAACTGTTACATACTACTAAAATTTAATGATTTTTATTTTTTTAACTGACTACTTTATGCTTATCTTCAACATAATCAAACTTAAGACATAGGCTTGAAAATCCATAACTTGAGTTTTAACTCTTTCCTAGCACACCACCTAACCTATTCTGCTGCCTAGCCCTTTTGTTCATTTAGGAATTTTAAGAAATCACTGTGAAGTGGTAAACAAAATTAAAAAGAAATTGTTACTTTCAATTATATTATTATATCTGGAAAAAGAATATATGCTTTTTAGAATGTTCTATTTTATTCTAACTAATAAAGCATCATTATGAACAACTGTTTTCTATTCTAACTTGTTTTTATGATATTGCTACAACTGCTAAAACATATTTTAAATAATTAAGTGCACCCTTTACATGAGATTAACATTTATAAGCCTTTAGAATTTTATAAAATTGCATAATTTTTAGCAATTTAGAACCAATCACTGTCTGAGAGTGTCAAGGTAATTGTTGATAATATACTGTTGGTAGTAAATGTTACAATTTTGTTAAATAAGTAAAAAAAATGAAACATTTAAATCATTAATTTTAAAATATTTAATCAACTAGTCATTATATAGTGACATCATAGCCTGGGTAGGTGTCAAATGCCTTAAAAGAATAAGGGGGTTTTTCCGATGCACCTTTTTGTTGCATTGGTATATAAAATTATTTAACTCATTTGTAATTGAGTTAACTACTTTAATTCATTTGTAAATGAGTTAAAATAATTTTATACCAATGCAACAAAAAGGTGCATCGGAAAAGAATCCCTTATACTTTAAGGTATCTGACACCTACCCAGGCTATGATGTCACAATATAATGACTAGTCTATTAATTATTTTAAGATTTATTTTTTCATTAACTTAATCCTTTCTTCACACAATTCAACTGATTACAAATAATTTTACAAATATTTTTGTAATTTCAATGTAAAACTGTCTTATTACAATGAAAAATAATTTTGAAATTATTGTTAACAGATAAAAATTTCTATTTAAACAGTTAAGAGCCTCTACTTACAATGTATTTCACTGTTTTTTTATGTATTGGTAAACAATTGAAATTGTGCACCAGTTCATTGTACACTGGTAAACAAATAATTGCTTATTACTAAATTACAGTCAGTAAGGCACCTCCTTAATACATTTTAGTATTACAGAAAATGTATTTTTAAGGTTTTTTTTTGTAACATTGTTACAGAATAATATAATGACAAAGTATTTTATTATTTTTTACAGAATGCAATTTGGATTAATTTCTCCTTGTAATGATACAGCATTAACTCTTGAGTACAAAGATTATAAATGTCCACCAAACCACAAAACAGTATTAATAGAAAATGAAGCTACCAAAAAATCTATCAGTGAAAACTCCAAGGCAAGGATTAAAAGCCAAAAATTAGAAAAAGTTACTGAGAATGTTAGAAAACTAAATTAAATTAGAAAATTAGTAATAAGGTTTTTAAAAAAATAAACAAACTTCAAATACGCATATATTTTGTAAATATATAAAATTTATTATAATAAATTAATAAACATTTAAAACACAACAATCTTAAAAAAAATGTTTTGTTTGCCAAAATATTAATAATAAATAATTAAATGCTAATAATAATTTAAATAAATAAAAGTTTTTCTAAAAATAAGTTAGAAAATTTTCAGTATTGTTAGGCCTTAGTATTTCATTAAAATTACAAATAACTAAAAATTTAATAAAAATCATCATAAGAAAAAAAATTACAGTTTAATGCTTACATACATTACAACATAAAAGCATAATATGCATTAACAACCTACACTAATATAAAGTTCAAGAAAAACTTTTCAATAAATATATATGTACCTAAAATTATGTACAGCTGATTGAGGTCGTAACTGCAGCCAAAAGCTATAGCAATATTCTTGTACATAGTGAAAATATATATAGTAATAACTACATGAAAGTTTTGCAACACACTTACACTGATAAATAATGGCTAAGTTTTCTTTTTAATATACAGTTGAAACAAGACTCATAGTTATTCTATATTTAAAATTACAACAGACTATATGATAAAGCATGAATCACACAATACATTATCTTTTTCTTGTTAGTGAATTAACAAGTTGTTTTTAAATTTCAATGAATATTATTCATAAAAAGTTTTAAATACTGATATCACTGCAAAGAATTTATCAATAAATACGAATTTAAGATAATACAAATCTTAACAAATAGTTTTCTGAAAATGCACATTGAATTATAAGGAATGAATCAAGAATAAAAATCTACATATTATTTATTGCAGACAAAATGCTATACTATAACCTCATAAATATTTTATTTGCTCTAGACTAACCTAGTAGAAAAAAAAAAATTTTATTCTAAATTAAATAAACTGTGATAATATCTTCTAAATTACTGTTAAACCCTTAAGTAGTCGCACTGTGAAAAGTCACGTAACTGATCATTTGGCGTAAGCTGTACGCCAACACACCACTGCTTACTTTTATCACAATTATCAAGTGTGTATTGTATATTTTTTAACAGATGTTTTTTTAATATAATTTTTTGTGTAATGTTTTTAGTATTTTGTTGATTAATTTTTTTATCATTGTACGAGTACAATTCTTTTTTTTTATCATAACAGTACATCATAATATTACTTTATTTCTATATTTTACAACTGATATTACTAAATAAACAATACAAAATATTACTATGATTTCTGAATTACTTACAGTATACATTACTAATTTCACTTACATTAAAAATATAAGGCCTAATATTTTATGTTCCATGAAACCAATTTTTGTAATGATTTATCTGAATTATTCCTTCTTAGTTCTACTCCAATAAAAGTAAGGTATTTGTAATGAAAATTTTATTCTCAATCATCTGAATCTGCATTCAGATGATTGAGAATACACTTCCAAGTGTAATTAGTTACTGTGATGTGTTTTTTACAAGCAAACTGATTACACCTTGAGTCTTTGCACAAATTGCAATTGTTTTTTTGATAATAAACAAATCACACCTTTGTGCTTGAGGGGCATCACTGGGTTCCTAGTGCTAAAACCAAGCACTAAAATTCTCTGTAGTGATTTTATCTGGTTTTGCTGCATAAACAATATTCTGCAATTTATTCCTACAATATTTAGTAATACAAAGAACAAGGCGAGTGGTCATCTTCGTGTCTTTACGCAATGTAGTGTAGGACAACATTATACTTGAGTAGTTCTGCTTGAATCAGAGCTATGCTAAATCCAAAAATCATTTTTTTTTTCAGGAGAGCTCAATTAGGCTACTTCTGCCTAATCCTAAAATCTTCTGTCTACGAAGAAAATTAATTTTTTTTTTATAGAATACTTGTTTTTTTTTTAGAAAAATAGCTTCTTTGTTCAATATTGGACTTGAGGAACATCTCAAAACTGAAAATTTTGGACTTAGCATAGTTCTGATCCAAGCCAATGAATAATGTCTGGTTTACCATTGCTTCATTTATGGCTGTGTCATTGTGCGTTGTTAAAATCAAAATATCTGCCTTATATTTTTTGGGAGCGTATGACACTAAATTATGTTTCTTTGAAATTCGAATAAGAATGTTTGAACTTCACGATCCTTATTCTAGATATTTGGTGGAATGCCAGCTGCCCCATGTCAGATTTCTAGATGAATGTTTAAGATGGTCTAATAATCTATACACAACGCTACACAGAGTATTGTTTACTCTAGGTTGCCCTTCTGGCTGTAATCCACAAGAAATGTTTTTGAAAAAGACTAAAGAAAATTTTTAATCCATACTTGGCAGGTTTCTTGGATAAGTACTGTATAAAACTGCACCTCCCTTGAAATGGTTCTAATTTTTCATCAATTGTTAGAAAATTTCTATATCAGTACCATCAGAAATCCAAATTTCTTCTGTATTGGTTCAATTTGCTTTCTTTGAAGCTAATGGGTATAAAAGTCCAATAAAAGCCATAATCTCTACCTTACTTAAAGGGATGTCAACGACATCACATTGTGATGTCGTTGTGAAAACTCCTTAATCACATATACTTTTTATATTTCTATTTGTATAATCAACAATTTCTAACAACATATTATTATTCTACAATCTTCAAAACTGACTCCACTTCTCCATTCACACCATTCTTTACTGAGACAATGCCAATATCTGCTGGGAATCATTTCTTCAAAATATCTTTTGAAGATGTTTTCGCATATTTACTAACTTATTACTTTACTTATTGACATTTTCTTTAATTTGAACATTTTATCTATTGCTTTCTGTGGTTTTTTGTTCTTTTTCATTGGCAATTTCTTGTATATAATTATAATGAAAAATTCTTCATTTTCTTCAAACAAAATTTCATTTTACTCATCCTTGTTCACTTGAACGTCTAATTCACCAATCGCTGAATCAGTAGCATGATCACTTTCTTCAATACTTGCCACTCAGTGGCAGCATCAAATTCATTGTTTTCCTCATTGTCAATATTTCTTGTAATACAACAGCCACCTGGTCATTTTTTAAGTTTCCTGATCTCTATCATAGAAAATCTCTTAAATTTTCAGTCTTCTAAATTATAATTTAAAAAATTAGATTGAAATCTATTCTTTTAAACCTTTTAAATTGAAAAGACAGAGTTCTAAAATTATCATTTTTATAACCCTACAAAAATAAATGAAAAAATAATGGCATCTTAGAAATAGCTTTTATATGATAGCTAACCACATATGATGATTTTTTGGAAACTACAGATTTATCTGAAAGTAAATTATGTTGTTATAGACATAAAAAGTATATAGAGTAAGTGTATAGAGTACGCCAAAAATGTAGGACAATACAGTGTCTATACAATAACAAAATTCAACAAATCACGCCACTTATATGCACACAAACAGATTGAAAACATACTAAAGAAAGATTAAATGGACGGGCAGCAGAGTATAGCAGGGTTGCCAACCATTCCATTCATAAAGTTTGAATGGCGTATACACCATGTTGCATGACTACTTAAGGGTTAAAATAATAGCAAAATACTGATCCTTAAAAATGTTAGAATTGTGCATAGCTGAGTTATACTTCATACATCATACTTCATAAAATGTCTAACTCAATATGAATGAGAATTACATCAAGCAAATTAACTGAAAAATTATAGTACTTAGTTAATTTAAGAAACCGTAAATGTTATAATCAAAAGTACAATGTTCAAGTTTTTTGCTACAATTAGATCATAACCAGAAAAAACCTTAAATGCTCATTTTCTTTCTTCTTTCAAAACGATCAATTCAAAATAGAACAATAAATATATAGATTTGTGATAAATTTACAACATTCTATTGAGCAGATTTCTGTGAAACTGATTCACATTTAGAAAAAAGACATATACTTTAATTGGAAATCAAAGAAACCTTCAATAAAAAATAAAAATTACTGTTTAGTAAAAGTGTGGAAGAGTTAAGCAAGAAGGTTAGCCAAATGCTATGTATAAAGTGTCTTGTGAAGAATGGATGATGAGGAAAGGTAAAGGAAATAGATTGAGGCTTTAAAAATATGGATATTGAGAAGGATGGCAAAAGTAAATGAAGAGATAAACTGAGGAATGAGGAAGTAATAAACAGTATTAAAGAAGGAGCACTTTAAAGAAACTGGTTATGTATGGTTGGAGGAAGTGGAATCTTGACATCTGCTTTGGAAGGGGGAATATAATTAGGAAGAAAAAGGATGAACTTAAGAGATGAGGTGAAGATTGGAAACTACACGGGAACGAAGAAGGCTTGGGACAAGAATGGATAGTCAGCAATAGCATAAGGGATTTTACTGCCGGGTAGAACACTAGATGATGATGATGATGACTTTATTAAACAGTGGATGTTGTAATCTTTGTGAAAAACTTACAAAATGGTCAGTCTGGAATTATAAGTTATACCCATTACATAAATTATACCTATACAAAAGTATCAGAGGTTAATATTTATTAATAAATCAATATATTCAAATAAAAAAAAGTTAAAAAAAGGAAATGAAGTTTGATTCGAACCAAATATTTTATTGATTAAAATTTTATTTGGCTATAACTCTGCAACCAATGAAAATAAGTACCACTTATAATTATTGAAAACCTCTCAATGAGGGCTGATTACTGCAGTTAAGAAAAGTCCAAAATCCTTTGGATTTTGGGCTTTTTTAGAATCTTTTGGTCCAGTCGATTGCAGTCAAAAGGGGAGGTGCATAACTAGATGTTACAACAGTCCTAAATCCAAAATTTCAACAAATTGCGGTTTTCATATTTCCATTGAAATATGAAAACCGCAATTTTTCACGATCACAATATTTCCTTCACTTTGTACAAGGAAGTAAAAATGAATTTAATTCCTTACAGAAAAATTATTTTATAATAAGATCACAACCAAGAGATTGTCTTGGTGGTAACATTAAAAAGCCTGTCTTTAATATAAAGTTTGTTCACATAGATTTTCCCAGTGAATTACAATGGACTGAATTTTTTCTCCAAGAAGAAATTGAATGTTTTTTTTATGGATTCCAGTAGTTATATGACACGTAATGCATATATCTCATCAGTTCTGTGCTGATCTTTTAACTATATCTCCCTCATAAAATATGATAATTCCTATATTCTCAGTTAATTAACTTAATTTAGCTTTCGTCTTTTCTTACAGCTTTTAACATACTATTCCTTCAAGTACCACATTAACTATGTCTCAATAGCTTGGTAAAGGGACTACAAACCTAATTCTTTCTACAGAACCCAGTCACAAATTTCTATTTTCTCCAATTATCCTTAATATTTCTTCATTTGAACTTTTTTTTACTCTTAAATGAACATAAACAATATTAATCACACCAAACAACTATCAAATTATTCCCAAGTTGTAATAAGTTTATACTAACTTATCAATTACTATTACAAATGATATAAATAAATAAAATTGGCAAGTTTATATTAATATAAATTAACAGACCATCTATTGTATTCTTAATTTACTATAAAAATAAGCAACTTAAATATACAAACAAAAATTTACAATTTTGTAAATTTTTAATATGTTAAAATATTTGAATTTAAAAATATTTAATATGAAAAGACAAACATTTTTAGAAAAATTACACGCATTGCAGTAAAAATAAACTGGAAAGAAATGCTCAAGAAATGGTTACATATATTATATACAAATCGTTACTTAAGTATCTTTGATCTACTTAAAAATATTCTCACATGTAAATCCCACAATCTTAAGTTACTGAAAAAATAGTAAATTCAAAACATTCAGTTTAGTCCACAGGAAGTGAAAGAGAAAGAGAGCCAAAGAACACCTATCATTGTTTTGAGTACAAAGTAAAGAAAACATGCACTAGTAATGAGTGAGGAATATTGAAAAAGGAAATAGAAATAATAAATAGTGACAATAGTGTTATTATAAGGTGAAAATTAAATTTTTCACCAAAAATTAAAGTTTTCATGGTTGCAATCCCACAAAAAATAAGACCATTTCCTTTACTAGTCATTTACTAAAAACCTGTTTTAAATTAATGACTATTAAACACAACCCAAGTAAAGCATGCGTACATTATGTCAAGTTTTACACTACGATCAGCTAGAAAGAATACTATTTATTAAACAGATTTAATTATTTTTGCTAAGATTAGTCTTTAAATCTGTCTGGAATGTATATTTCATTTGAAAATTTCCAAATAATATAGATACTAATATAAAATAATAATAATAATTAGGTATTGTATTATTATTTTTTTAAAGTAACAAATGCCAAAAAATTACAATTATTCTGAAACAAATACTTTTGTTAAACCAAACAAAAGAAAACTTTGAACATCATGTAACTTACAAAAAGAATTGTCATAATAACACGAACAGTTTGAATGTGATTAAATTATTTTATTATATAGTTAATGGCACTGACAATGGAATGCTACAAAAGCCCTTTTCTAAGCAAGACACATTATTAAAAAAATATGGATACCAATCAGCAAAGGAATTGAATATTTTTTCTAAATAGACAGTTGAGTTACATTTTATTAAATTATGGATTTCATAAAAGAGCTATCCAGTTTTAAACAAAATGTTATGGTATTATAATGACTTCTCAAAAATTAAAAATGATAGATATTTCTCAAAACATAATACATAACCAAACATGTTAAAAAAATTGTTACTTACAACAGCTAAGTCAAAAATTTCAAACGCATGCACTTCTGTATATTACCACAATGAGTCATCCTGCATATTTCTCACTAATAAATATAATCAAATTGATTACTCTTTTATTGAATGTAGTATAAATCAAAATTGTACTAATTTTCTAGACAGAAAATTGTGGATATTGCACTTTACTGACCTCTTTCTTTACGCTAATCTTATTTGATAAACCCCCTCTTTCTGTTTCTTTCTAATATCTGAGTAATTGAATTTTCTTTACTTCACAGCAAAACTTCAATAAGCACAAACTCTTGTTTCTACTTTATTTCATCCTGAATTGCAAGTTTGCTTAAGAAATATGTTTACAGAATTATAATAAATAAATAAAATCCTACACAAAATTATAAAGAAAATTTATTCTATATATGTATCGTATTACTCCAAAACCCATGTCATAATTTGTTAAATCTACTTGTAAATAATATTCAAGAAAATGGAGCTTGCAAAAATATTTCTGGAAACCTGGTCAATAGTCAACTTTTGTTAATTAATATCTTATTTATTAAACATTCATGTATTTTTATTTTTCCTTATATATTTTTATAATTTCATCTATTTGATTTCTATAAATTTATTATGCTTCTATTTTTTCTTTAATCAACTTTGTGCAGACAACTGATGACAATATTCACCACACAATTTCTTCGTATAACTTAATTTTAATTATTTAAAATAACCTAATTTTGTGTAATGATGAAAGAAAAAGTAGTGCACTTATAGTTAACAGTATATGGCAGTACCAGTATTAGTACTAGATAAACATGTACATTTCTAATAAAAAAAAAAAAAAGTTGATAAAAACTAACAAAGGAATTTACAGGAAATAAAGGTTAGATTAAAAATACAACTCATATCAAAGAAAATGCAGCAGAGAAAAAGATGAAATATACATCGTGACCTATTATATAGGGTGAAGGAACCTGTATATAGAGAAAAGAAAATTACTTTGTCATTTAAATAATAATTTTTTTTTTTAAATGAGCATTATTATATGTGAAAATTACAAATTGTAAAAATATACATTTATTAACTTTTTTAAGGATTCATAACTGAACATGGTAAATATAGAATTTTTCATATTACCATTGTAATAAGCTACTTTCTAAATGCCTTAAAAATGTACACAATTTTAAAATTATGAAACATACCATTATTTATATATAAATAAATGAAATACAACCTTACCAACAATTCGATCACAGTCTCCTTTTTAGTACTTTTGGTCATTCAACCATCCTCAGGAAAAGTTAATCTTCAATTTATATCATTAAAATTAAATTATATAAAAAATAAATATAATTAAATGATATAATTGAAGATTAACTTTTCCTGAGGATGGTTGAATGACTGAAAGTACTAGAAAAGAGACTGCAGATGAATTGTTAGTAAGGTTGTATTTCATTTATTTATATATAAATAATATTATATAACAATTGTGCCAAGTTTAAAAAACTAAACATACCGTTGTTTAATTACTGTAAGGATAAATTTCTAATTTTAGTGCACAAAAACATCATAAATTAACTACTTCTTGAAATTAAAAATGTATTAATCATGTTAAAATGAAATTAATAAAATAATATAAATAATTTTTTCTAACACAACTGATTAATATTTTTAAAATAAAATATTAACAACCAATGACTTATCACTATACTAACCATTTCAATAACCACAATATAATCACAGACATGATTCAATCTATAGACAACACAATCTTTTGACCATTCTTGAATAAAATTAATTAAAAAAATATTTACTATCACAGATCAGAAAAAGTTACTTTGGAGCAAAAAAAGATAAAATACTTCTATGTTTTTTACTATCTATTGTAGATTTTTTCTTAGTAGGTTGATGTCGTTTTCGTTTTATTGGCGATTTATTTTTAATATTAGATTCATTGTTTACTGATGTTTTATTTATAACATTTTTAGAATGATTACTAGATTCATTCTGGTAAATGGAATTCCATTGCTGATGCAACTCTAAAGCAATATGATGATCAATATGTTCTTGAAAGTCAATAACTACTACACTCTCCTTACAATATGAGCAAACTTTAAATAAAGATTCACAAGACAGCCTGCTGTTATCAATTTCTTCAATTGCATCAAGATTTGTTTCTGAACACCCACCAATATTTGTTATAATTCTTTCAGATTTAAAATTTTCACTTAAATTAACTACATTCAATTTGTTTGTTTCAACAATTTCAATTTCATTGATTTCATCAATAGAATCTTCATTAAATTTACTTTGCTTTTCTACATCAGCAATTTCTGTTTTACTTTTTACACTATTATACTCATTTAAGTTATCACAGTTATGTACGTGGACTGTAGTTGTAAATACAGTTTTAGAACTGGATGGATTGGGATTAGAGCTACTTTTACTTATTACTAAATTATTGCTATAATTAATATAATTCTTTACATTATTGTTGGATTTATCACTTTCATGACCTTGAACAATATCAAAGTTTTTATTCTTGTCATTATTATCCTGACAGTCACTACTTTTTTTAGTTCGAGCAATAATTTTGCGCTGAAGTGGAGACGGTAATAAAGACACAACATTTTCATCTAAATCATTAAAATCGGGAAATATTTCACTAGGGCTTACCCAAAAATCATCTTCATCTGAATGACAACTATCGTTACCATTATCGACACAATTCCCTGAATCCATTTCATTACTGACGGATTTCTCTTTCAAATTTACATTACTATCACTAAAGTATGGACTCTTATCAACTAATGTTACATTTTCAACAACTTTATTTTTGGTGACATTAGCACTATTATTAATATTCAGTTCTGTAGAGATGATTTCCTTACTTAAAATATTATTAGATTCTTCGTTCACTGAAACTGATGAATGTGATAAATTTGGTGACTCATTTTTAACAGAAATATCTTTTTCAGATGATCCATTTTTGTTAATTTCATTAAATAAATGCTTATTATTTTTAAAATATCTTTCAAAAAAGGATCCTTTATTCTTAACAGCTAAATAATTATTTTCTGAGATTTCTTTAAATTTTGTTTCTCTTTCTTTATTTAGTGAAGATCCAGAAGGTCCAGCAGTTGAATTATTTTGAAAATACTGATTTATTGTTTTTCCTGACAAGCTTGAATTTGAGTCATCAATAAATTTTCCAACTGAAATACCAAGAAATGAAAGTGGTGGTGACCTGAAATAACAAAACAAATTTAAAAAAATATATAAATTACCAGACAGAAAAAAGTTAAATGCATTTGCATTTCTAATGCATTTAACAATTCAATGACTGCAGCCTGCAGCATTGTAGGCTATATGTAATCATAGACAATAATTCAGGATACGGTTAAAAATTCTTTGTTAGATAGCAATATTCACAGTAACATTAAAATGTTAAACAACCCAATCTGCAATCTCTTCTTAGATACTAGAAAATATCATACACAAACAAAATCATCTATCTAAGAATGAGTAGTAACAATTAAGAATTTTTCAATATCATCATGACAATGTTCTGTTATTTATTGTAAAGGAATCCAAGGATCACATTGTTACCCCTGAAATTCATGTGATAGATTTCTCATGTAATGCAACATGAATATTACAGATTACCCATTATACTATAAGAATTTAATGCACCTTTTAAAATTTTTTTCTAAACAAATGGCAATAACTAGAAATCAATAATTGTAGACTGAACACTACATTAGTGAAAAATGTAATTTTCTTCTAGAGAAATCAGTTGCTAAAATGTTTCATAACTTCAAAAAAATTTGTTATTTTTTTAGAAAGAGCTTTACAAACCAAATGTAGGAATGGTATTCACACTACAAACATGGTGGATAGCACTAAAGCAATCAAAATCTAAACAATGTCAACCTGCCAAAATGAAAAAATTTTGAAAAGTTTGCAACACAGCCAATGAAGATCGTAATTAAGCCAATAATGAAACTTTGAGATAAGAGTATGAAAGATGTGAAAATTAACTCTTTCTGCAATTTGTTTCTTGTTTATTGACAAAGATTAATGGAAATGTTTTAAATTTTGTAAACTTTAATATTTTTCACTTGAAATATTTTCTAAAATGAATCCAAAAAATTACATCACAAAAAAGAATTATTTTTTTAATCAGGGAAGAGGCAACACCATGTTTTAGTTTGTTAAAAATGTTCTGCTAAAGATACTGTATTATGTGTTTATTTATTATTTATACATTTTATTTATTTATTTATTCTTTGTTTGTTTAAATATATAAAATTATTAAATTTATTATTTTATATTCAAGAAAGGTGTATCAAAGTTAATGAGAATTTTTAAATTCTGAGGGCTCTGTCTTTGACTCAGTTCATATTTTCCCAACTCAATGGTAGCACTGTCTATAATGTGTACCAATATTTTCAGCCAAATTAAATGCATAGTTCAAATTTGGTAGCCAAGTAATTAAAACATATTTTATTATGACTAGCTATTTATTTTGTTTGAAAATGATGGAACAAAGGATTTACATTAAATCTGGCATTAAAAATGTATCAAAGTGCAGTGAAATGATGAAGATAAGAGAAGGCTTTTGACGAGAATATTATGTTGACACCATGGGTTTATGAATGATACAAATGGTTTCAAGACAGCTATAAAGACGACAAAAAGGTTAGATGTACAAACCCAACAAACAAATAAACAATTAATAAAATATTGACAAAATAAAGAGATCAAAAACCATAAAATCACTATTAGAGAAGTTGCTAAAGAGGTGGAAATTTCTTTTGCTTGTGTGGAACACTTCTGACTGACAATCTAGGCAAGAAACAAGTGGCAGAGAAATTTATTTCAAAGCTGTTGAATTTTCAACAGAAGCAACACTGAAGAATTTTCAACATCACAAAAACATTGGAAAACAATTGTCAATCACATCACTGATGACTTAGAATTACTCAAATATGTCATAAACATATGACGAAAGCTGAGTGTACAATTGTGATATTGAAATGAATCCAATCATCCCAATAGAAGCTTTCTGAAGAACCAAAACCAAAAAAGGATATCAAGTTTAATCAAATGTTAATGTTTTCCTTACTGTTTTATCCAAATATAATGGTGTTATCCATTATGAATTCTTAGAAGGTTGTAGGATCAACAAACAGTACAATTAGCAATTTTACACCATTCATGTAAGGAAATCAAAAAAAAATCCACAAATGTAGATAAACAATTATTAGATTTGCATCACGATAATGCTCTAACTTATTCATAATTATTTTGCCAAAAATAACACCATACTGATGACACAGTCTCCATATTCACTAGATACAGCACCCTGCGACGTTTTCATGTTCCCACTGATTAAAAGAACACTAAATGGTCAACAATTTATGTTGATGGATGAAATAAAGAAAAACTTGCTAAATGGACTTAGATTACATATAAAAAAATGCTTTCCTTACAAAATAATTATTTTTGATAATTCAAATTTTTCTTACTTTTCTGATCACACATCAAGTGAGTACTATTATTTAAATAGTACACAAATTTAATTATCAAAATTTTATATAGAAAAGTTAAATTAACCATAGTAATCTGTTAATGTGAAAGAATTTATTTTATAAGTTACCAAGTATCTGATGATTGTGATGCAGAATTAAATTTTTTAATAGCAGAATATGCTACATCAGCAATCGCCTCAGTATCATAACTTGGAAGTGCCACAGAACGAGACATAGCTGTTTTTTTCTTGTTAATTTCCTGCTGAATAGAAACCGTTAATGACTGTGCTTTTCTTTTATTCTGAAATAAAAACAGAAAATTAAAAGTAGTTAGAATACAAAACATACTGAAATTGAATTCAAAATACTCAAACAACTCAAAACAATAAAAATAAAATACTATAATAAATAACTAACAAGCAATAATACATAAGTTAGTTATTTTCACTGATGACTTACCTGTCATTCCTGAATTAAACTCAGAGTTTATAAACATTCAAATATTTGTTTGAACAACAAGGCTGGATATCAAAACTGCTAAACTGTCTTATATCATATCATAACTGGCTCCCAACTATTTACAGGAAATTTTTTTACGAAAAGAATTTAATACCATAAAATTAATAAAAATGAGAAAAAATTAAACAACTTTATCAAGACATATGTTAGTTAAAATTGGTGTGCCTGTCCAAGCCGTGTGAATTTGATCTATATGATTTTAAGAATTACACCAGAAAAATTATTTTTGAAGACAAAATTATGTCGCAAATATTTCTCATTACACTGTCAAAAGTATCTGTAATATCAGCTGTGCCCTTTCACTGTAAAATTTTATATTAGATCAATGTACATTGTCCTCTTTCTTACAGCCTAAGGATTTCAGTTTGGAACTATACATCTGAGTGAATTATATCTTATACTTAGGACAAAATGAAAAATATTATCACAGTTCAAAAGAGTCTTTTCAGACTAAAATATAGTTTAGTTGGTTTTATTTTTTAGCCAGAATTAATTGTGACTGAAATAACTTGTTTGATAAACAAAATGTTTTTTTTACTGAATATTAGTGTGCAATTATTAAAACAAATTAAAATTTTGTAATATTATTTTTATTTATCATCTAAATCATACTGTAAATATAATATTGAAAAACAACTTAACAAAGAAATCATAATTAATGCCTGCGGTATCTAATTACTTTATCATGTTTAGTTTTTCTCAACATTAACAGTATTGATTATCTATATTATAAACTATTAATATATAAGAAAAAATTAAAATGGACTTGCAGTTCGTAAGATTACTGAAAATAATTTAGAGATGATATCTCTTAAAATAAAAATATATTTGAGTATTTATTCAATGAGAAAGGAACATAAGTTTATAAATAAAGAAGTAGTATTATAACAAAAAGAAAACATGTCATGGTCAAAAATATCTTACCAAGTTACTAGATGCAAAACTATTTTTTATCAACTGGTGATAAAAATGTTTATAATATAATGTTTGAAACTATACAAGTTTTAAATACAAAGTTTTAACAGATTTCAAGAAAAATAAAATATTAATCACCATATGGGTATCCTCATCTAATCTTTCCGATATTTCACCAGCAAGTTCACCAATCCAATGTAATACATCCTTTTTTGTGTGTAAAGCAGTGCGTCCACGGAACTGTTTGCAACATCCAATACTTTTTGATATTAGGCGAGGGGTTACTGGTTCTAAATCTATGCCTCTCGCAATATTGTACAGCCAAGTTCTAAAACAATGATTTTAAATAAAATAAGAAAGAAAGAATTTGAAAATCAAAACTTGAAGAAATAAATTAATTACATTTTTTTAAAAGTATAATTCAAAATAAAAAGCATTATCCACTTGCCCAAAATAAAAGTTATAATAAAATCTAAAAACATATAAACAAGAAAATAATTTTCTAAAGTCAGATAAATTCAACCTTTTAATATAAGAAAATGGAAATGTTTAAAAACTATCAAATAAGAAGGAAAATAAGACTGTTCAGTATAAAATGAAGACAGATTTAAAACATTTTTATCTTAATATATAATAATAGTACAACAGGATGTAATATTTAAGATCGGGCTTTTCTCTAAAATAGCAACTTCAACAAAAGTCAGATCAAACCTCCACAAGGTGTGACTGGATATATCTAGAAAAGTAGAATAAATCTGTCCAATAAACTGAATCCAAACAAACTTCACAACTTCATTTATCATCACGTCAAACCCCACTATCACTAAATCACATCTATCGTTGTAACTTTGGACCTAGCCCCATCACAGGTGACACCCTTGACAGTCAACTATGAAAGGTCTTTTAAGGAATACTTCACCAGATGAACCAAGCAACACCAGAGTTCAGAGAAGGCAACACACAGATATGGTGGTTGCCACTTAACAAGGCTTATCATGTTACTTGGCATGCCAAGTAACATGATATCAGAAGCATTAGAATGCTCTAACACTGCACACACAAACAAGGAACAATACAAAATCCAAAACCAAACCAAATCGCCTACATTTCCACAAACAATGTAAACTCATTCATGCAGACTGGTATACTAAAAATAATAACCAACCTAATGGATCAACACAAAATTCTCATCATGGGACTGAAGGAAATATGAAACACCCACCAGGACACCATGGAATCTGAAGGATATAGGCTCTTACCAGGCTTACCTGGGAAGAATGATGAAAAGTTACCCACCAGTTTGGAACAGGCTTCTGGCCAGCCTCAAAATAATAAACTCCATACAAGAATTCAATTCACAATTCCCAAGAATCTCAACACTCACCCTAAAAGCATCTAATAAAATCTACACCATAATAAACATCCACACCCCCACTATTTTTTTTGTAGGGTTTTTTGTGGGTGAAAACACTTTGGCCTTATCAACGTCCAGAATAAAATTTTAAGGAAAAAAGAATAGCAAAAAGAAAACTAGAATTACCTTAAAAACTAGAAAAAATTAAACAAAAACTTACAACTAATATCACAGTTAGAATTTGTTTTTAAAAAAACATTTAAAACTAATATCACAGGCATAAAACTAAAATTAAAAATAAGCGTAAAACTAAAAATGTAAAATTTAACTAAAAAAAGAATTTAATAAAATTCAAGAGGGGTGTAAACGACCCCAACTTGAATAACAGGAAAACTAAAAAAAATTAACATATAAACTAAACCTCCTAGGTTAAAAACTAAAATATTAAAAAGCTAAAACTTAACGACTGATAACACAGATCCTCTCAGAGTTTGTTAAATTTATTTTATTTTTATTTTAGTTAAAAATAAAATAAATTTAACGAACTCTAAGAGGAGTGTAAAAGGCTCCTTCTCGTATAACAGAAGAAAATAGAAATTTAAAAAGAATCACAAATATTAAAAAAACGTAATTCATAACACAATTAAAAGGTATGTAAAATATTAATAGTTCTAAGAAATAAAAACACGCAGTCCAAAGCTTCTTTATAATTGCCCAGAATTTGACAAATTTTCCTGGACAATTTAATTTTACGACACAAGACTGCATAACAAATGCACTCCATAAGAATGTGGCGTACAGTCAAACAGCAGTTGCATTGTACACATATTGGTGCATTTATTTTTGACATTAGATATCCATATGTGACTGGTATGGCCTAATCACAATCGACAAAGACTACTTCCTCTTGACAGAGTTTTCTGAAAGACAAGTCCCATGGCAACACAGTGTTTTTAATGTATCGGAGTTTATTATCAACTGTGATAGTCCAGTCACCTTGGCACTTTGCTCGAAGAGTGTGTTTTACACAATTGATAAAATCAATGTAATAACACAATTTGTGAAAGAAGGTTAACTATATGCGTCTTTAGCAGTGGAATCTGTGCCTTCATTGCCCACAATTCCTACATGACTAGGGATCCAGCAGAAAGAAACTCACTTGTGTTACGATGGTTCAACTCAGCGATTGTGTTATAGATTTCAGTGACCAAAGGATGTCTAGAGAAAATTCTGTTTTGATCCATCTGTGTATACTATTGCATCTGGGTTTATTTTGGAGAGAATATTGTGAAAACTTTGCTGAAAGACAAAGGTGGTGTTGTTTCTTGCATACGGTAAGATCAAGAATAAAATTTATAAGGTTGATTCTCCACAAAGGATATGAAAAGGGATAAGTTTGAAAAATAGGAGGTATGGCTCTGCAGCTCTTCTTCCGACTACACCCAGAGCTGCAGATTACTACACACACTGCGTGCGTGCACACACACACACACACACACACACACACACACACTAGACCAAGAACACTACAGAAATTACAACATATATCCTTACAAAACTATATAACAACATCCTATACTGTTTCTTCTTTCATTTACACTCAGCAACATCTTATGAAACACAACCATAACCCAAGGTGGAAACTATTGTGCCAATGGGTGATTGGGTTTACATAGCGAGTCTCGAACAATGTCCAGGGGCATCTGGGCGAACTCAAATGTATTTAGATCTAGTTCCAATACAAGTGCGCTCTGCTGGAGTGGTCCGTTATATCCGCGGTACTCTTGGGAACAAAATTGAAAGTCCACAAGAAACTCCTATGATGGTTGGTGGTCCATCTGAAAAAAACCACCAAAATCAATCTAGTGAAAAGGACTTGCTTGGCGTTGTTTGACAAGGATAACAGTCCAGAACACAGTGCTAATTTAAATGGTGGCAAATCAAGTCTGGAATGCAAGAACATCAAATTTGTAATTCTTAGAAACAGTCAGGAAGGTGGCTCCCTACATAAGGTCTTGCCTTTCCTATTTAAAAGTCATAACGGGTTCAAGTGGTTCCCCAAACAACATAAAGAAGTTACGAGACAGATTGATTTTGATTGAGACACCTAATGATGAGCAGAGTTGATCTCTGTTACGTCTGACTAATGTAGATGGTATAAATATAATTGCAGAATGCTACAAAACCCTAAATATGAGCCAGGAAATAATTTTTGCCGAAACCTTTTAGATATGGATGTTACTGAAATAGCTAGTAAGCTTAATCCCCAAGATGTTATAAAGTGAAGCATATAATGAAAAGGCAGAACAGAATGAAAGAACCTTCTCTAACACTGACTTTCAAACTTCCAGCCCCATCGGAAAAAATAAAAATTTGTTATCTTTCAGTTCGAGTATGACTTTTCATTCCCAACCCATGATGATGTTTTAAATGTCAAGGATCACACTACAACATCTTGCTCGAAAACAGAGATCTATGCTTGATGTGCAAAGGTAATCCACAATGATACAACTGCCAAGAAGATGAAAAATGTGCGAGTTGCAGTGGTTCACATACAGCTCATTCTCGAGATTGCCCAACTTTTAAAGAAGAGAAGGCAATTCTCAGAATCCGTATGGAAAAGAAACTATCTTTTCCAGCCGCACAAACAAAATATAAAAAATTAATAAACTTTCATAACTTGGTTAAACCTGATATTTCTTTCGCAACATCTAGCAAAGCTCCATTAACTGCAGGTAACCAATAATGTAAATCCTGCAGTGAGTTAAAAAAACTTTTGCTGATCACAAAAACTTGAGTTCATTACTTACAGTCACTATTTCAGAACTTACTAAGACAAATAAAAGTCGATAATTGCAACCAGTGAAAGTGAAACCAACAGTTCAATCCCTGAAAGTTCCTGTCCCTAAAGTTTTACCTTTACAGACAGGGGTAAATACAGCTGGTGGTAAGCCACGAAATAAGCTCCCTGTTAAAGGAGCTCACACAAGCACCTCCCCTGGGATGTCATCTACAACGTCCCATTTTTCAAAATCTCCCCTTCCAACACCACATTTACTGGAGGATATAGTAGAAGAACAGCCCGATCCCAGGTCATCATAGTTTCTTAAAACAAAAAAATTTGAAAAAGACAAACCGAATCACCTATAACTAATTTTGTCATATATTATCTGTAGTCTGCATCTAAGTAATTTTATTATGAGCATTACTCAGTGGAACGTTAGAGGTCTTTGGTCTCACATTGATGATATTAGTCTTGACGCACACCCATGAACCATTAATAATGTGCTTCCAAGAAATACATCTATTACAGCAAGATTTGGTAACACTCAAGAGGCTACATATGTGAGAGATACGACTATCTAATAGGCAGCAGAGAGAGAGTGAGGTGGTGTTGGTATTTTTATGCGGAACGATGTGATGCTGCACATTTCTTTTGTTGCTGTAAAAATCTCAGCCCCCTTTAAATGGCATATCTGCAATTTGTATCTCTCACCGACGTCCGAGTTCAATGCTGTAGAAATATCAAATCTCACGTAAATCTCATCACTGTCGTTAATAGTAGGAGACTTCAATGCTCATCATATTTCCTGGGGTTCATCTTTCTGCTCCCCTCAAGGAAATATGATAAACAGAGTGAGACAAAATTTGGACCTTTGCCTACTGACTGAAGGACATTTATGTCCTCATCTTCTGGTACACTGTGAAACATCGATATCTCCTTATGGTCACCAAATTTACTCCCTCAACTTAATTGGTCTGCTTGTGGCAACCTTTACAGCAATGACCACAGGCCAATTAAAATAGTTTTTGGTGTCGACCACAAGGTGAGTAAACCATGGAGATGGATTGTTGAAAAGGCACATTGGAACAGTTACCATAAAGCCTTCCCATCACAATATGACGATGGTGAAGACGTCCTTGACCAATTTACCTCCTTTACATCCCTGATACTTGACAATGCTAATAGTTGTATCTCACAAACATCGAGAAACCCAAGACAATTAATAGCAATTGACGACAAGCACTATGCAAATTTAATCGCAGGCTACAAATGAACACCTAGATTTGTACTGTAATCAAATTACAGAGCGGTATGTTGTCGGGTATTCTTAGATGCTAGGAGGAAGTCATGAAGGAAATACGTGGACACCATCTCACACGCTACTCCCACCTCTACTGTGTGGAAAAAGATCTGTACAATTTGCAGATCACCAAAACAAACCTAAGTCGCTGAATGCCAAAAGTACCTGTCCACCATTAAAGTGCTTGGAGCCTTAATCTCGCTGGTAGCAGTCATATCTCTCGGTTAGCTTCCTACAGCAGCGTGGTAGGAGTCTTTTCCCTTAGATGTTGGTTGAACAAAGCGACAGCATCAAGGGACTCCCACACGGTCCAACAATGCGGCACTTGCCACACTGACTCACTGCTTGTGAGTAGTGGCCAATTTTCCCCTTGACCTTTTAAATTCTAGGGTGGCCTGAATTCTGGTCCCCCCAAGAGGTGGGCATTTGAACATCATGTGTTCATTTGACTGTACCTCCTCGCAGACGCATAGCTCATCAGCTGCCAGGCAGAACTGAAACAAATATAGGTTTAAATTTACATGGTTGGAGAGCACTTGGGCTCCCATTGCCCTTAAAAAGATGAAGAGCCTTTCCCAATACAGTGGTAGCCTCATAGGAGGTTGTTTTAAAAACATCAGTGCATACAATTAAGGCTCTGCGCTGGGCACTCCGTAAATTTTGAATAAGTGCTCGATTTCTTTGCAGCCTATGCGCCTAACAGATGCTGCGAATGAATCAACAGTATTACTGAATGTGTGCAACCATCTGTTTCACGTTTGTTATTTGTTGATGATTTTGCCATATATATTAGATTCCATTCAACAGCCACAGCAAAGAGACAACTACAGAACACAATATCTCACCTTAAAGCTTGATCCAAGGTTACCTACCGGCTTCACAATTTCACCTGAGAAAACAAAATGTATAGTCTTTTCTCGCTTGCAGCACCCTTTTATATCACAAATCTTTCTGAATGAAGAGTAAATTGCTATCTCCCATGATATTAAGTTTTCAGGTTTGTTTTTTGACAACCGTCTTATGTGGGGTCAATCACAGAAAACAATTAAAAATTAAATGTTCCATAGATATGCTGCTTGTTGTTAGCAATACTAATTGGAGAGCCGATAGGTCATGTATGTTGCAATTTTATTTTCCTTAGCTCATTCCCACTTAAATTATGGTTGTATCGCCTACTCTTCAGCGTGTAATACCGCGCTAACGATGTTAAATGCTGTACATCATGCTTTTCTTCATCTTGCTACAGGTGCTTTTAGATCAAGCCCGGTCACTAGCATACTTATTGAGTGTGGTGAACCATCACTTTGGGATAGACGTGACCAACTTCTAGCATCTTACTTAGCCCATCTTAAAGGGTAACTGAATCTCTCAGCTTTTACCGCAGTTCTTATGAATCCTAATTTACAAAGATATGGAGCCCATACCCTTTTCACTGCACCTATGGGTGTACATACGCCCCCACTAATAATAAAAGCAAATCTCCAAAAGACCGTAAAGAAAATATCTGAGACCTACTTGACCAGATCATAAATAACATCCCCACAAATCACATTAAAGAACTAATCAGATGTTTCAACACTCAACTAGGCAGAGAAAGAAGATATTGCGACATCACTGGAAAATGGATCGCCCAAAAGAGAACAAATGAAAAGAACAGAGACTCATCTATCTCTGCAGAAACTACACCCTAACCTTGAAGTACACATATTTTAAGAGGAAAACCTCAAAAACCTGGAAACAACCCAACTAAAAGAAAGGAGAATGGCAACTACATCACGACTCCATAGACAAACACCACCACAAAGAGATCTACAACGTAAAAGTCCTCCAAAGAATAAAAACAGGCTCAAATCACTACATAAACAGACCTTAATAACTACAGAGTAATCTCAATGCCAGACACAACATACAAAATTCTTTCAAGAATCATCCTCAACAGGATCAATTTACAACTTGAGAAATAACTAGAATACAAGGGAAGTTTCAGACCCTGAAGGAGCTGTCCAGAGCACATCATGAGTCTCAAGCTAACAATCGATTACAACAGAAAAAGAATCACATACATGGTGGTAACCATACATGGTGTAGACTTCAAGAAAGCATACGATTGCAGCCACAGAGAATCCCTACTAAAAATTCTAAGACAACTTGGATTATATCCCAAATTAATAATCATAGTAAAACTGACCACCACAAACACCAAGTCAAAACTGGACTCTGTCAAAGCGAAGGATTCTCACTGCTAGTATTCAACTGTGCTCTGGAAATGGTAATGAGGGAATGGCTCAAAAAATTCCCCCAAAAATATAAAAATAGGCTAAAAAATCAAAACAAACTGCCTTAGATTTCACAGACAACTTAGCAAATGACATAAATGTAGCTACAACAAGATATTAGAACTTCAAAACATTGCAAATAAAATTGGCCTCAAAATATCATTTGAAAGAACAGAAGTTGTGTCCCAAAAACAAACAAAATTAAAAGAAGTAAACATAAATGGTAATAAAGTCAAAACAGTAATCAATTTAAATACCTTGGAGAAATAATAACAAACAACTTAACAATAAACCTCAATCCAAACAAGAACAAATTAGCTAATGCACAAAGATTAAATGATACACCTACATTAAAAAAGTCTACCCATAAATGCAAAAATAAGACACTAGAACACAATTATAAAACCGGAAGCCACATATGCATGCTTTCATCTGAATGAACAATCAAAGACCAACAGACTCCAGAAATTTTAAAGAATTGGAAGAACCTGCATCATAGTGACAAGCGGTGGTCGATCGTGCCCAACCAAGTCACGTACAAAGAGTTGCAACCCATCACTGATACCACATGTAAGAGGGGACTATAATTCTTTGGACACATCATGAAGATACAAGATTTGAGACTACTGAAACATCTCAAACAGTACAATCTCAATTTGAAAAAATCAAGAGAGGATGCAGATGGATCAGGGAAACCCACCAGGTTGGTCTAGTGGTGAACGTGTCTTCCCAAATCAGCCGATTTGGAAGTCGAGAGTTCCAGCGTTCAAGTCCTAGTAAAGCCAGTTATTTTTACTCGGATTTGAATACTAAATCATGGATACCGGTGTTCTTTTTATCCGGTCTCAATTAATCACATGTCTCAGGGATGGTAGAACTGAGAATGTACAAGACTACACTTCATTTACACTCATACGTATCATCCTCCTTCATCCTCTGAAGTATTATCTAAACAGTAGTTACCGGAGGCTAAACAGATAAAAGTTTAGTTTTAGATGGATCAGGGAAATAGGGGATCTGAAGAAAATTGCCCTTACACCAGAACAAAAACAAGATCAAATTAAATGAAAAAAAAACAAAAACACTCGCTTCACACTCACAAGGAAGAAACACATAACACAAACATTTTCATCACCAGAAAGGGCGTGGAGATCGAAACGTACGAAAAAGTACTGGGAGGACCATATGGCCTGAATGGTCCCTTCAAAGAGATCTGGATAATGTACTGACTAAAGTGATTCTATGATATCATAAAAGATAAAACAAAAGTAATACAAGTCTATTATAAGACCATAAGACTATTTTATTATTCATATTTTATGTTTCATATAATTCTATTTTAAGACCAGTTTTTATGAATTGTAAATGAATTCATAAACAGAGAATATATTTAAACATCTCAGTTTCTACATATATACTGTTTAAACATGTGCCTTAATGCACCTTTCAGTATTCGAAGCATATGCCGTTGGTTCAATAATACTTTCAAATAAATACTATTTACTGTGATTAATTATATTTTTATTATAGTAGAATCAAATAAATTTTATAATATTAAGAATTTTCATATCGTTAGGTTATTATTATTACTATGTATTCACAGTTTAAATTACATTTTATAATATGATTGAAGTCCTTCTATATACTTTAACATTTTATAAGAAATGAATTGTTTACTATATAATATTTTGTATTAGACTACTAAAAAATCTTTAATAATTATATAAAAAGAAGCATATTTTTACAATAGATACAATATTTAGTTTTTCTTTATTTATTATAAAACAGCTGTAGTACTAGATAAACATATATAATATATCTTACACAAGTAAGAAGAAAGAGTTATATAATTTGTTTATAAATGATGAGAACATGAGAGTTAACATATACTACTTAACCGTAGCTTATGAATATTATAAACAGTTTATAATTATTAGCATACATTTGGAGAATACACTTTAAGAAATTATCTATTAATATATAACATATAAAGATAAAAACTGACCCTGTTTTTTCATCAAAGTATGATTGTAAATCTCTCTCAGAAAATCTAGATAAATCTGCCATTACTTTACAACCCAGTTTCTCCATTACATCAACCCCAAATTTCCCTCCAAGATTGCGTACTTTGTGTACTGGTAGATTGCTAAAGAGCTCAGATACTCCAGATAGTGGTAAGACAGTCTGCCTGTTAGGTTTATGTAGTCCACAAATAAGTTTTGCCATAATCTAAAATGAAATAATTAAAAAAACGGTACAAAAATAAATTAAATGAAACTAGCAATAAAAATTACAAATAACTTAATAATATAAACACACAATTATAAACATATTTGATGAAAAAACTGTAAGCCAAATGACTTCAGCACCTACAGACATACATTTGACAGTGTACTAAGAGATCTAGTTATCCAGCACAAGAACTGTAATACTCTTTTCATGATGATTGGAAGCTAAATAAAAATTATCTGAAATGCATTAATGAAATTCACAGAATCACATATAAATTTTTAATTTAATTTTAAGTTATGATGCATTAAATGTTGTATGTAGTTATTACATAAATATATAAGGTCGAGAGATGGAAGTTTAAGTTATGTACAATAAGCCTTAGAGATGTGAATATCACATTTTGCCTAAAATACCATGGTTTATAAGCATACTAAGATTAATAAGACTCATTCATAAACACAGATCTTATTTGCACAATTTTAATACATTTCTGAGCAAAGTCATCATCATAACCTTGCACAATTTAAATTTTTTGAATGTCTTAATCTTGAAATGTATTAGATTGATATTTTAATAAATTATTGTTTAAAATATCAAAAATCAAAATGATTTAACAGACCTTATTATGAGCAATTCCAGCAGAACATCTAAACCCTGTTCTCTTAAAAATTGCTGCTCTCATTTCTTCTACAATAACAGCTCCAATAGCTAATCTCTGTAACTGTGTTCCATTTAATTCATCATCATAAACTTCAGACAACCACTTATAGATACCTGCTGTTCTTTCATCTAAACAAAAATAACAGACTTACTAACTGTGTGCATACCCACACACACATTACTTAACCTACAAGAGAATCATGCATACAGAAATTTTATTTCTGTATTTTACTGTAACAGTTATTGATCTTCATGATGTACACAACAAATATATTACATCACATCATTATTTAATCAAAATAACTGTTAAATACAATATTTCTAAATGGAAAAAATTTCACAACGTATTGTGCTTTTGATTGCAAAAGTTTACTCACATTCAAATATAGTTTTGGAAAAAATTAAATGGTCTTGAAGTATACTCACAATAACTGAATAAAGAGTTAACTAACCATTAATAACAGATACACAATAATAAGAACTATTTTATAACAAAAACAGTAAAAACTAAACTAACCACTACTTAATTAACCCTTTAAAACATGTTAGTTATGCAAGTAACTCTGACCCCCGTATTTGCATGGGATTTTTTTAAATAACAGTACAGAAACAAGCATGTTAGTTGAATTTACTTTACTTTAACTTCTGCATAAGATATGCATATAATATTTCAAACTTAAACAGTAAACATTCTAGAATAGTGATTAATAAATGTTTTAGCATGAAAAAGGAAGTATATAGTTAGCTTAAAAGGTTTTCTTAATGTGATAAATCTCAAAACATGGATCTATGCACAAACCAGTTTCAGAGTTATACAAGTCATCAAACTTAAACCTCAAGTTATTACTGACTTGTAATGCATCCCCAAAAAATAAATCAGTCTTTCTATTAAAAATCTCATCTTGCAGGTCTACTGCATCACCAGAACCATTATGCATTACACTACCAAATTCATCCTCATCATCAGTCTCATCTAATGTAACAATATATAAATGTTCAGCATCAGAGAAATCAGTCTGATGCTACATCATCTAATAACAACCTTGCTACTTCATTATCAATCACATAAGCACTATTTTCTGCCACATTTAAACTGTTTACTTTCTACAAAAACTAACCCTAAAACGCAGATTAAAAACAAGAAATCAAGTGCATACAAATAAAATAAATTGTAAAGAAAGAAAACTCATATTATAAACACAATATTTTTATAACCTTTTTTTTCCTAACCCAAACCTCCCTGCCACGGTTGGCACATTCATTCTTGGGAGAGGTGCTTTTCAGCCTCTAACATCCTGGATGGCAATGCTGAGCCTGGCTATGACATTCCCAGCAGCATCACCCAATCCGTCAGGTCTAAGTCCTTTCCACTGCCTGCCTCAAAATGCCCCCAAAGGGACTCACCCACTGGGACTCAGTCTTTACTTCATTGCCTACCTCCTCAGCAGTCCCCGTTCACTCATCAAAAGTGGGAGACCTCGGCATCCCACCCCTCCTGAATGGGGCTATCCGCCCATCCCTATACAAACATTTCACTCAAGCATTATCCCCTTCAACCTCCTCTAAGGCCTTCTTCTTCATGATCCTACTTATCAATCCAGCTATCATCTTCCAATTGCCCTCCATGAAGCATAGTCTCGGTTGTGTTCTCTGGAATTACTACTCCAACTCTACAAAGTACCTCATGCCTCTCTTCCACCCATCTCGAGCAATGGAAAATAGTATGCTCCATTGTGTCTACCTCCCCACAGTAGACATATCTCAACTCTCCTCCTCCTCCTCCTCTTAAAAAGGTAGCTGTTAAAACAGCTGTGGCCCGTCAGACACTGGATGAGCTCAAATGAGAGCACCTCCAAAACCACAGCTTTATGAATGGGATCAGTCACCATGTCCACCGCCCAATCTCAGCTGTATCCCATCTATTTTGCCAGTTAACCTCTAGTTCTTCCCTGGCATTCCTTTTAAATCCTCCCCACATGGCTCTCTCTATTCTTTCCGCCGCCAGTAATTCTAAAGGGGGGAGCGATGATACGACCAGAATGGCCTCTGTTGAGACCGTCCAATATACGCACGCCACCCCAATTGCCAACCGCCTCTGTAGCCTCTCCAACTTATTTACTGCCTTTCTCTTATACAGGGCTCGCTGCCAGACCATAACTGCATAAAGGCTGACAGACCAAACCGCTAATGCTAACATCCTACGCTTGGATGTATGCAGCCTGCCAACCCTACTCATTAATCCCGAGACAGCTAATACATTATGGAAAGCAAACATACTGTAAAAACTGTTTTTATAGAAGAATTGTGAAAGCATAATTAACTGAATAACAACATTGAACGATGTGGCGGAAATCAGAATGATGGCAGCATTGTGGGAGGAACACGCACAGTAAAGGAATGTTCAAAACAGCTGTTTCTCTTGGTAATTGTTACAGAAATTAGATCTATGAGTAACATTTTATAGCCTAATGATACTATTCCCTTATATTACTAAATAAATTGAGTCATTTTACACAGCAGCGGCTGATAGCAATACACAAAGAGTACAGTTACAGCAAAACACTGTGAGACTGTATTTTCATTGCCATAATAGTACAGTAAAATGCATCTTAAGGTTAAATAACACCAGTTATGTGGGAATAGAAACCTAGCCTAATTAACAAACAATTACAAAAACTTAAAAATAAAGCTATTATTAAAAAAATCTGCAGCAAAACTACGAACTAGATTGGCATCCCTACTGTTTATAAGGAGGTTTAAACAATTTTTGTAACTGACAAGTGGACTCATCCCGAAATTTTTGAGGCACAAATACAAAAGATGTACCCTTCCATTTAGGTTTGAAAGTCCACATCATTTGACTGCCATTGTATGAGGAGGTGACTGAAATAGCACAATCACTCATAACTCTCAGATAAAGAGAAATTGTCAATAAAACAAGTATTGCATAAAAGAACATTTTATTTCTTGCAAAAAGTTTTTTTTCCATGTAATCAGCATTTACAGATTTCTTTCCATTTATGATTTCACCATTACAGTTATCCTATCAATGAAGAATATTAATAGTATTTCCTTGATCCACAACTTCACTGAATCTCCCAGTTCATCACCTATGATGAAATGAATAACATTAATATCCTTCTTTAAGAAATGAAACTTAAAGGACAAGATATCTGGTGAGTACCTAAGGTATAGAATAGGTTCAAATTTCAACCTCACAAGAGCCTCAACAGTTGCACATGATGTGTATATATATATGTAAATAATCATCATCATGAACGTTATAAGTAAGCCATACACTCTGTTTTATTGCCATAGACTCAACCACTCAGTCACAACTGCTCCCTATGCCTCTTCCTTGACCGTCCTATTTTCCTCATACTAACCACTCTATAATCCCACATAATCCTTGACGTGTTGCAGAATTATTAGTTGTATGGATTGTCAAACACAATATATTGAGATAACTATGACTCCTAAGTGTTTTAACATCTCAATACAATGCACAGAATTTACAGCTGACCCAGATTCTAGGTAGTCAGTCACATAGAAGTGTTTGGAATCCCAGAACACTGAAAAAATTTTTTCAGAGAATTGTTTTTATTGTGGATAACCATAATGCCAGTACTTCTTGCTCTGCAGTTTTTCTTCTAGGTCGTAATGATGCACCCAAATTTTGTCTCTCCTCATAACACTGAAAAACAAGTCATTTCCATCATCATGATAATGTTTCAGAAGTTATTCAAAGCAATCCATTCATTGTTGTTTGTCCTTTTCTGTAAGTTCACATTGTATCCATCATAAACATACATTACAGAAACTCAGATGTGAAATAATGTGTTCTACTTGTTCTTTTACCTGGGTGGTGATGCATTGTTGTGAAATGCAACGGTCATGTTGCATCAATTCATCTATCTTCTTTTGGTGTTTCTCATCAGTCACAAAAACTGTTTAACAACTGCCATGTTCATCCTCAATATTTGCTTTAACAGTTTCTGATGCACAAAATTTTATTGCTCATGAGTGCCACTAGTGTTCACTTTTCCATTACTAAAAATTCAATCTTTGTACATTGTTTTGGACACATTGACATTGCAGGCACACTTGATTCTTTAACATTGGCAAGTGACAGAAAATGACAGCATTTATCAACAAATTTTGGAATGTTACTACTAGTAGGAATGTATGTTACAAGATAAATGGCGGCACTTGTCGCTTCATATGACACTTTGTTCTACTGTCATGTTTCAGTGTGCATTACACTTCAGCCACCCCACATAGATCACATGTATTAGTCTAAGTAATTTTTTCCTATATTGATCAATTGCATAAATGTTTAATTCTCTTTAAAAAAAATTAACAGTTAAGCAATTTAACAGTGTTGATCAAGCTTGTGTCTTTGTTGACATTAAAACCAAATAAAATTGGAACTAAACAGAGTTTAGAAAAAAATTACATACATTTTTTATAATTTGTTTTTTTTTACCAAATGGACTGAAAAATTACTTATGTTTCACATAAATTGCCTACTAGAAAAAAAATTAAATGTTATTTGTAATTAAATATTTAACAATTCCCCATATAAACTCAAGAAATAAATTTTAAAATAAAAAAACTGTCTTCAATACTAGGTTTATCTTATGGGAATATTTTAGCCAATAAAATAATAACTCTTTATAGACATGTCATACTTACTACAAAAAACAGTACCAAGATCCAACATTTTTAGGAAAAAATTGTGTTTAATGGGTTAAGAGAACTAAAATCTAAAACAGATCATAGCACTTCTCAGCAACATAAATATATATTTTTTAAATCCTGTATCTTTTAACACATTTTGAAACAAGAATATTTATTTTTGATTTAAAAAAAAGCAAATTATAAAAAAGAATAAATAAATATAATTTGTTTAAATCTTTTCTTTATTCTTCTAATTTTGTATAAATTGTTTTTTTTTCTGAGATAAAAATAACTTGGTAATATTGATTATTTACATACACTATAAGTAATTTAATTTTTTTTGTTGTAAATTTATCAGTAATATTTGCACTCCAAGAAATAAATTAACCCAAAAATCAAGCTTTTTTATAAATCAATTTAATACAGCCATTGGGCAGAATTTTCCAAAAAGGAACCAAGAACATTCTATGTTAATTCTAAAAATGGTTTCACTGAAATTTATAAAATATTATACCTTCATTATTATTTCCCTGTGAAGAATAACCAACAACAAATGAAGTGGGAAGATGTGTAGGTGTTACTTGTTCATCACAAATGAGACGTTTATTAACATTCTCTGTTAAATCAATATAAGCTTCATCGATACTAGCTCGTTGCACACAATCACTGAACTCACAAATAACATTAAATACTTCTCTACTGGCATCACGATACCTGAAAACAAGTGATAAAAAGAGTAATACCTGATTACTAAAATAGATAGTAGCTACATGAAAACAGACGACCATTTTTTAACCAAGAGATACAAAATCAAATATATATATTTAAAGAAAAAAAATGCATGGCTAGTCAATAGTAAGGAGTCTCACATAGAAGCACTACCACCCATTTCATCATAATGAAAGAATATCTTCATACATCTAAAACATTACATTAATCATTTAATTCTGAGTGAGTTTCTCAACTTAGATACTGACAATATGATGTTATATGATAACTCACTGAAAGTGGTCTCTTTATATTTCCAAAATAGCATACCTACAATATGTCTGTGTACTTAATTATTGCAAATTGTGACATATTTAAATCTGCAGAAATTGTTTATTCAATTTTTTTTTAGTTATTGCGATTTTTTTTAATGTGAAAAGTGGCAACCTGCAACGTGCAATATTTCCGATTGTCATGATTGAACACATTCTGAAATGCGTCATTATAATACATGTTTCAGTGCAATCACAAGATTGATTAAAAAAGATAAATAACTGTTTAAATTAATTATAGAAATAGTTAAAAAAGGCTGATTTAGTTAGAAAAATAAATACTCATACATCAATGACAACCTTATTTGACCAATGGACAATATATTTGATGACCACAAATTATTTAAAATTTGAACTATAAGAATGGAAATATTCCTTTACAAAAAGAATGTAACAATAAACTTTCTTGCAATATCTTCATTTCAAATAGCACTACTGCAGTAACAAGCTCCTAATATTTTACTAATTTAATATCGATGATATACCTTGTTTTTAAAATCTATTAAAATATTTTTTTTTTAAAAAAAGGTTAGATAAAAAAACTTTATCTGCATCTATGCTAACTTTTGGCTCTATTAAGCTTCTTTGAAGACCTCTGAAGAAGTTTAACAATAGTTAAGAGTTAAAAATAAAAATTACTTTATAATCAGATTTATATATATATAATCAGGTTTTTTATTTATGTGATACCAGGTTACAGAGTAACAGCACAGTGAAATGACGTCAACATTAGTCTGCATAGACGCCAAGGTATCTGTTCGAAGTCTGGGGTGTAAGTGTTAAGGTACCAGTAAATGCATACTCTTGAACAGACTCAGGTCAACACCGGTATCCACAGTCTAGCATTCAAATCTACATAAAAGCAGTGCCTTTACAAGGATTCGAATCTTAGAACTCTTAATCATAGAACTATATATATAAAAGATCCATGTTACTGGATATCAAATGCATGGAGTTGCTCAGTTTCATGGATATATATTAATAAGATTATAAATGAGGGGTTGTCACAGCAAAACTAATATCCCCAATTTTCATAGACCAGATAGTCAATTTTGCATGTACTAATGATAAATTAAGTAAGGGATCCAAAAAATAGTTTTAATTATTTTTTTATAGAGTTAATAAAGCTAATTTTGAAGGAAAATTAATAATCAAGACTGATACATGTTAGCTGTTGTTGCGAAAACAAAATCAATTAATCCTACCAACATGTTCAGAATGGTTGGCAAAGTGTACCCTTAAAATATTGAGAAGGTTGAACAGTACTCCCAGCAATTATATAATATATTTTATTTTATGATGATGAAAATAAAATATTTTTTAATTTATTTTATTTTTGGATATTCTAAATAATTTCTTTGGATATCTACTAGAAAACTCAGGAACTGGTGCAATAAAAGTTAATATTATAAGCAAACATCATTTTAATCTGGAAAATTCAAAGCAAATAACATTAACATTCCACAGTAAAGTCCAACTTCAATTTAGTAATATCTATAAATAAAAACAATTAATATTTAATCAGATTGAACGTAAAGTGGAGGACATGAAAACGGACATAAAATTACATCAATTTTCTGCCATAACTTGGCTATTTGTTAACAGATTTAAAAAAATAAAATGTAATTTTATTCAAAATAAAAGGCTTAATATTTTATCAAGTAACATAGAATTTGATAAAAATAATATTTATGGAGATATAACAGATTGATAAATAAACATGGCTGCCATTTTGTAATTTGTGAAGGGTATTTAAGGTTTTTTGCTAATTTTAAGACTTTATTACCACGACACTTACCAAATATTAAAGTCTGATTTTTCTATTTGAACTTGAGATATAAATTTTTACATAAAAATATTAAATGGCAGATAGGAAGGGGAAGGAAGGAGAAATTGCCATTTCTCCAAATATTTTTTGTTTACTTTTACAAGTAGAATCCAAAAAAGTATATTTAGCCCACCATTTTAGAAACATCCTGAGTGTGTGTATGTATGTATGTATATATATATTATATAATTAAATTCTATTAAATAAACCACCTAGTACAGAATATTGAGGTAAGATATATCTTACCTTAATTTTTCATGAAAGTATCACAAATATATATATATTTGTGATACTTTCATGAATCTTTCATCTTATATATATATATATATATATATAAGATATATCTTATGAATCGTGTTTATCCATCACCCATGGGATCCAAGCAATGGTCAGAATGAAAAAAAGTCAGATATTGTGAAGAGTAAAAAATCATTATTAAAATATAATGAACATTAAAGACAAGAGTGTATTATGGAATTTTTAAGAACAGTAAATAAATAAAGGAAGAAATATTTAATTTTACTTACATGATGTTACAGAGTGAAATATTTGATTATTATTGAAGAGATAAAGAACATAAACTCACAGTACCACAATGATGAAACAAAATAAAACTTACAGTAAATATATTGTGCAGTACTGTATTTATAATTATTCTTAAAAAGACAATGCATATTAAACTCTTTATCTCAGTTATGGCCAATTAACTGAGAAATTATTTTTTTATTAATTAATAAAAAATTAACTGTACATCAAAATAGATTTATTAGATCTATTGTTAACAGAAAGCCTTTAATTTTTTTGTTTTAAAGTCAATATCCTGGACTTGGCTGCTGTCTACACTTCATTCTCTATAAAATATCCATACAGGTTGAATTCTGGTGCTGTTCTAAATACCATAGAGCAATACTGAATGCATGCTTGGCATCGTGTGAGAAACCTTGGTAATTGGAGCATTTTCATCATCTATCTCATCATTCGAACCTGTTGTACAACTTTAACAATTATCTGACTGTCATTCAGTTCTTCATTAATATTAGCCTCATCAAAATCATGTTATTCAGCAAGCCATTTATTATGTCACCATGTTCAATATCAAAATTCATGGCTTGGAGATCTTGGACCATTGTCTTTATATCATTACGGGCTTCATTTCCTGTGGAAATATTGTTTTCTGGCTTCATACTTGGCCACAGTTTCTCCCAGGTTTTTCTTAATGTTGTTTTATAGATAGGTTGTTGTTTTACTTCCTACCAAGCTTCTGCAACCATGTAAATCATATCTTTAATATTCAGATCTTTCATTGCTTTACAAAGGTCATAGGTCTCCTCCGTTTTTTTTCCAAGAATGGATCCAATATACTTTCAACTATAGCTTTTGTTTCACTATGTGATCATGACCTGATCCATAGACTGGATGAGAGGGTTACATGAGCTGGTAGATATATTGTTTTAATTTCTCCTTTTTGTAATTCATTTTCATTTGGGTGACTTTGTGCATTATCCAAAAGAAGAGCTTTTAGTGGAAGATTTTTTTGATTTTAAATTCTTTTCGATTAACGGTACAAATTCATTGTAAAACCAGTTTTTAAAAAGATTGCAGTCCATCTAGGCAGAATCCTGGTTACAATAATAAACAGGCAGGGAAGATAAACTCAAATTCTTAAATGCTCTAGGCCTTTTGAATTTCCCAATAACAAATAACAGCAGTTTGTGCCTTCCATTGGCGTTGTTGAACAAAGCATTTGTAATTCTATCCTTTGTCAGCTTGGTACCAGTAATATTTTTAAATTTTGATGTAAGAGTTCTTTTCAGGAACATTTTGTAACTTAACATCAATATTGTACAGTTGGCCAAGTTTCAGATTTTTATCTTCCGATTAACTTTTTCGATTTTACCACAAATTTATTTGCAGTGGCATCATTGGCTTACAATGTTTTCCCAACAATGGCAACTTGTTAAATTCTTTGTTTCTTCCACCTGTGAAGCCATCCTTCACTTGCTGTGAATTTTTCATCTTCCCCTTTCAGTTTCTTGTACAGGATCATTGTTGCTTTTTCTTGTATAATGGGTCTAGATAGAGGAGTTCCTTTCCAGCATTCTTGGCAGAACCAAAACCATAAAGCACTCTCTACGAGTTCCAATTTAGGCTTTCTCAGCATTTTTCGGTTTTTTAACGCATCTTTTCCTTCAACAGTCAGGGTATGAACTTCAAGCGCCTTTCTGTTTTTCTTCCAATCTTTAATTGTGGTAATGCCAACTCCCAATTCTAAAGATAGCTTTTGCATAGACTCACTCTTATCAGATCATTCAAGCACTTGAAGCATCTGTTGCTATGAACACAATATGCATTTTCATTTTTGAATAGCCATTAGTAAACTTACATTAAAACTAACAAAGATTCAGTACCCTGATTGCAAAATTCACAGTAATAGCAACACTGTCGATAAACTTATGCAGTAACAAACGAACACTATGGTAGTGACTAATAAAATTTAAAAACTTTTATTCCACGTATGTAGACAAGACTGTACAGTAGTACAGTACATACTTCCCCCAATACGACGTGATAATATGATAATCAGTTTTGGTGACTCAACACACTGACAATTTTAAGAATGCATGTACAAATCAAGATACATTACTGTACTATGTCAGTCAGACACACTGAGGAGTCATAGAGGTCGGATATGGGGAGTGCACAAAAAAGTGCACTATTCATTTTTAAACTTTACTCTATTGAAATGAACAAAAAAAATGGTGACTTCCCCTTTCTACTTGCCATTTTGTGTCTTAAAAGAAAAATTTATACTTCCACATAGGATTGGAATTTTAATAATAGGTACCCACATACGTTTACACCAAATTTTTCTAAAAAATTCAGTAAATGAACTAACTTGGGATATTATTTATATTGCAAAATGACAGCCATTTTATTTATTTATTTATTTTTTTTTTTACTTTCCTGACAAATATAGCTGAATTAGTTATAATTAAGGGGAAAGTATGTTGACTTGTCAAAAATGGGACATCAGGTCAATGTTTCTGGCCTTATACCTAAGGATTGACCCAACTGATTTTCTTGAAATTTGGCTCAAATATTTCTACACTGATCACATTAATTTTTTAAAGGGCTCAGAGGTTATCGTGAAGAAACCAATTTTAATTTTCTTCAGAGGCATTTTAAAGAAAATTTTATTAAAGCAAATCTGTTACAAACAATGCATGTATATATAATACATTTTTTTTTCAAAAAATCAACCCCCACCTACCTCTTAAAATTGAAATGTGTTTTTTGTTCTTTTGAAGGTTTAAATATTTTTCAATGATTCTTTGAAAATTTATACTTATATAGAATTATCAAGAATGTCTATAATCTTTTAATTTATAGATCCTGGACCTAAACTGCAGAAAAGTTTTTTGAAAATTTTCTCTTTCTTATTTTAGACTTTATCGAAGAAAGTGTTAGATTTAGAGAAAACTTTACTTAAGCAAATTCATGAAGTTTAACTTATAAATGAATATTTTTAGAAAAACCTTTCTTAAGATTTATTCATCATAAAAAATATATACTTTGTTTTTTGACTCTAATTATTTTAATTTTTATTATTAAAACAAAAAGAAATGTTTTATTTTTTTCATCACTTAAAGGGCTATTAAAATTAAAGTAACTTTGACACCTATATTATATCCTGGACCCAAGATAAGAGGCAATTTTTTCCATTACTTAGAATTTACTTTCATTACTTGACCTGCACTGCTGGAAAAGTTATGCAACACTTTAGCAGCTTTTTTATTTATTTATTAATTTAATTAGATTAACAACACAGTTGTCATGATTTACATTTTGTTGTGATGATTTACCATTTTACATGATTTACTTCTTGAGTCAAGATTATCTCTCATTATAGGAAAACAATAGAATTTTCTACACAATTACAATAAACAGCAGAATTATCAAAATAAGAACAGAATTTAAATCATATAAACAATAAGTAAACATAAATAATTACACACCAGTTTCACTTTACAATTCCCTAAAGCAAATGTTTGAAACAGCTTCCATTGAAGGTAATATACTGCAGATGCTGAGGAATTGACAACTGTCTCACCCTTACAAACCCCGATATACTGAAAACTTTTTTCAATTCTCAGCTGAAGATCTTCAACACTGAGCACTGGTACACTGTAAACCATTCATCTTCCCAAAGGTGAAAATCTATTGGCTTTAGATCAGGTGATCATACCGGCAAGCTGTTGATTCTGCACGACCAATTCGGACCTTTCAGGAAATAAATCACCTAAGTACTGATAGACATTGACATTGAAGTGTGGTGGACCGCAATGTCCATGAAACACATGTTATTCCTAGTATCCAGAAGACTTCAACCAAATAAGTGGTAACAAATTTTCTAAAAAATGATTTTTAGTGTTCAATCATGCTGAAAGGAAACATTGATCAATCAGTGAGTCATTAATGACATAAGCTCAAAAACTGATTGAAAATGATTGCTGAAACCTTGACTGCGTATCGTCAAGAGGACTTTCTTATGCTAAAAATGTTTTCTGTAAAAATCGGTTTAGATTAAATACAAGTTAATCAGTGAAAATTATTTATGCGAGAAATTGCAGATTAATTGTCAGTTTTCCTAAGGTTATTTTACAAAATGCTTGTCCCAACATCATTTTAATTATTTGCTTGCACTTTTGAATATGATATGGTTACAGATGTTGGCTGAACATCTTCAGTCAAATAGCTTGTTCATGTAACCAGTTCTTATTTTCCTCAAATGTTAAAAAAATGGTTAGAGTTTCAGGTAAAACTATGTAAAAATAACCAAATTTTTGTTTTCCTTTTTTGTTCAAGTGAATTATCTTTTATTTAATTTAATTTTTTTTTACATTTTATAAGGTTACTAACTTAAAAAATTACCCTTAAAGAAAATCCAAAAAATCAGTTTCATTTTTATAAATCTCAATAACAAATCAAGAAAATTTAATGCGTAAAAATGGTGACAAAAAGAGCTAGGAATGTAAAAGCACTCCTACAGGAAGAGAAGATAAAATACAGTAAAAATAAACACTAAGATTTGGACATAGATTTAACCACTTCTAAAAACTTAAATAGTTGTCCATTTCAGCAGGTTTCTCCCCTGAATATTACAGATTCTGCACGACAGCTTATAAATTTGTCAACACAACATAATACAGACAACCAAGATTAATACTGCTGATTGTTAGATAGTTAAGCTTTTATTCTTAAGCTTTATTATAAGCCAAAATTACGAGAATAAATGTATAAAAAAAATACATGTGACAATCAAACATGCCCCAACCCACTCTCATATTTCTGATACATTTTTTTTATACATCAGCATGACAAAATATGATTCAAACTTTTATTTTAAAATGTAATATTACTTTCTAAATACTTTGTATATCCGTCCACAATATTTTTACAGAACTATGATGCTGTTCCTTCCTCTAAAATGTTCCAGATGGCACTGATGTTAATGAAACTTACAAGAAACCCATTTAAGAAGACATACTAAATGGGTTATAATTTACAAGGAATTTCTTATAATTTACAAAGGAAATTAATTTTTAAAAAAATTAATGGACTTCCATTAATTTTACTTCTATTTATTTTATTTTTATTTCCATGTTTGCATTTTAGAATAAAGTAGTATTAGGTCTATTTTTTAATCAAGCACTTTTTATTTGTATACTACTTACAACCACTTCTCACGTATGCATCTTAGCAAGAAAATATATTTATTAAATCAGAAATAATTTTATAAACACATAAAATACTAATTCTGCTACTTTAATTAGTTTACACTTTATTACAGTAGAGCCCCAACAATTCATCACCCGTTAATTCATCTCATTCAATAATTTGTAACCCCCTCTGGCGAATTTGTGATTTTTATTTTAGAGGTACAATGCTGATACACAAAGGTAAATTAAATATTAATAAAAAGACTCTTACCTGTTTAGACCTAGAGCATAAAGATTCACCCTTAACTACGATCAATATTTTTATATGAGCCTGCTGCACATTATGTATAAATTACAGTAATTGCATGAGAAAAGAACTGATAAAATTACTTTACACATCTTTCATTCATATACACATTTTCATTTGGGTGCTATTAACTAATCAGTGTTTACATATTTCTTACACTATAATACTTCATAAAAAATACTCTACATCATTTCCTTTTTGTTTCTGAAATTCATTACAGTATTGAACTTTGCGTCGTGTGAGTCAGCTGTTCGTACTAGTGTCATACCTATACTGTACTGTACTGTATACTGTACTTGTGGAGCAAACATGTAAAAAAAAAATCTAGCAAAAAAGTTTAGAATTGACTAAATTTGACTAAATTTGATTCATTTCCGTTAATTAATCATCCCCTCGATCCCAAAGCTGACAAATTATTGGGGTCCTACTGTAATATCATTTTTAAAAATATAAATTACTACATTATTTAATAATGTAAAAGTTTTAAATACTACTTACTTGGTGAGATCTGCTTTGCCTCGAACTGATGGAACACGTACCAACTCAATTTCAGGACAATTATCTTTTGCTTCATTACCTCTCATATATCGTGATACTCCTCTATCTCTAGCTTCATAATTGACAGCAATTATTCTAACATTCAAAATTAAATAATTTATTAATTAAATTTTTTTCAGTTACCTAATTTAAAATAAATACATTTTTAAATACAAATTTAAAAACTACTGATACAATACAAATGTTCTTCAGTGTCATAGAGTCAAAATATTGGCATTCATCCACTTTCTTTCTTGTTCTGATCTTCACTCTTCAATTAGCCTACCATAATATTTATTTTGTTGACTTCATATTATTTACATTAAATCAAAGTACAAAGTCCAAAAAAATATTTTAGGCATTTTTGTTAATAAAAACTTATTAACATAATAAAAGTGTGATCAATTATTTAATTTAAGAAAATTAACCTAAAAAATAAAAAAAGAAACAATTACTAGGACAAAAAACAGGCTACAAAGAAAAGGAACACAAATACAGAAAATTGAGCTGTCAAGACCAACCAATTGCTCTTTGTCATTATAACTGGCTCAGTCAATTAGTAATTGACTGAGCTTGAGAACAATGAAATATACATTTTGAAGAAACAGAGGGATACAGAGAGAGGTACTGTTAAAGAGGAACCCTAGAAATCTACAAAGAATAATATACAAATCATACTAATACTGTAAGCCTGCTGTAATACTGGGATTGGGAAAACGTTTCTTCGAATTCTTCCAGTAAGTATCTAGGATCGCATAACTCTGGTAATATTAATCAAATCTGCCAACAATTGTATGTTTTTGAAAGGAGACATGTCACTGAGTATTTTTATACAGATTACGATTATATTAGTTTATTTAAGTTACTAACATTAACAAGATATTAAGTCTTATAAATGGATGAAGATTAAAAAAAACTTGATATATTTTGAAATTTTATTACAAAAAGGGAAGAATGCAACTAAGGCTGAAAAAAAGTTTAAGATGTTTATGGACAAGAAGCAATATCCGTACATGTAGTATAAACTGGTTCAAACATTCTCAACCTATAAATTTTGGTGTTAATGATGAACCTCGCTCTGGTCAGCCAATGACTGAAAAAGTCAATGAAAACGTAGTAACAACTGAGCAAGACCAACACATTAGTAGTCATGATTTAGTAGCTAACTAAACATTAATCATACAACAGTTTTTAACCATTTAAAGAAGGCTGGATACAAAAAAAGCTCAATAGATACCACATAATTTAACAATAAAACATTTGATGGATTGAATTTCCATCTGTGAAATGTTATTAAAACAGAAAAAAATTGAGACAAGCACAGAACAAAAGGGGTCAAATAGAATGGCCAGCATGATCACCAGACTTGTCACACCATTGGATTACTTTTTATGGGGCCATTTAAAAAGTAATGTTTATCATAATAAATTCCAAGATATTGATTATTTAAAAATAAAATTCAAGAATCAGCACAAAATATCATTAGGGAATCATTGAATAATCAGTATCATTCTTTTACAACCGACTGACACATTATCAAATAACAGAAAGAGGACATTTTGAACATTTATTCAAATTAAATGCAAGTAAATAAGGAAACGTTATGCTTAACAAATTGTTGTTTTTTTTTTAAATAAATTTATTCTGTATAATCCATTTAATCAAGTTTTTATAAATTTATTTATTTATTTGCAATAATAGTTCCTTAAATTATCAATGTAATTTTTCCAAAATCCAAACTTTAACCCACTGCCATTTTGGGTGCAGACATTGTACCAACCTTTTATTTATACCATTTTTCTTGTCTTAAAAAGACCTTTACAGTGACACATTAACCAAAGGATATTACCATTTAAAATACTTGAGTTGCAACCTCTGGGCCATCCCCCCCAAGAAGGGGTTAGAATTCTATTTCTTGTCAAAAGGTAAGTAATTGACAGATATCTTATCCTGAAAGTTACAGTATTCCATCTGGAATGGTTTTAAAGTTGTTGAGGAGTCTCCATACTTTTAACTCGCTCTGTATAAATGTTCAGTTAATATTTATTTGTTTTCTCATAAAGTTTCATTTGTTTTGCAATAAAATCATTTTCATTTAGTCCAGGTTAATTGGATGGTTAACTATTACATTTATAGTTAAACTTTTATTTTCTGGCAATCATGTAAAGAAAATTTCATATTTATCATATTTTTAACAATGATATTATGTTTAGTGTTTCTTAATTTAAAAAGCTAAAATGAGCATTTTCTGCTCTTTTATTTACATACGTAGGACAGGAGAGCATAAAATAAATGATTTTGTATTACATATCTTCCTCCTCTATGAATCATGAGACCTTGCCGTTGGTGAGGGGGCTTGAGTGCTCAGGGATACAGAGTAGCTGGACCGAAGGTGCAACCATATTGGAGAGATATCTGTTGAAAGCCAGACTAAGAAATGATTCCTGAAAGAGGGCAGCAGCTCTTTCAGTAGTTGTTAGGGGCGTGAGTCAGAATGACTTAAACGGCCATATCAACATCACTCAGTCCTCTGAGTACTGCGCAGCTGAAAGCAATGGAAAACTACAGCTGCTTTTTTTCCAAGAAAATGTGGCTCACTGCATTTTCATATAGCAATGATGGAGACGCCTTCCTTGGTAAAATATTCCGGAGGTAAACTAGTCCCCCGTTCGGATCTCCGGGTGGGGACTACTAAGGAAGGGGTCACCAGAAAATTAAAAAATAACATTCTACGAATCGGAGCGTGGAATGTTAGAAGTTTAAAAAAGGTTGGTAGTCTAGAAAATTTAAAAAGGGAAATGGATAGGATAAATGTAGATGTAGTAGGAATTAGTGAGGTTTGGTGGGAAGAGGAAGGCGACTTTTGGTCAGGTGATTTTAGATTAATTAACTCAGCTTCAAATAATGGGCAGGCAGGAGTAGGGTTCATACTGAACAAGAAGATAGGGAAGAGAGTAGAGTATTTCAAAACGCATAGTGATAGAATCGTTGTAATAAGGATAAAATCAAAACCTAAACCGACAACGATTGTTAATGTCTATATGCCTACAAGCGCCCATGATGATGATGAGGTAGAGTGTGTATACAAAGAGATTGATGAAGCAATTAAACACGTAAAAGGAGATGAAAATTTAATAATAGTTGGAGATTGGAATGCAAGCATTGGAAAAGGCAAGGAAGGAAATATAGTGGGTGAATACGGGCTGGACAAAAGGAATGAAAGAGGGGACCGACTTATAGAGTTTTGCACGAAGTATAATTTAGTAATTGCCTACACCCAATTTAAAAATCATAATAGAAGAATATACACTTTGAAAAAGCCAGGTGATACTGCAAGGTATCAGATAGATTATATCATGGTTAAGCAAAGATTTAGAAATCAACTTCTTGACTGCAAAACTTACCCTGGAGCAGACATTGATAGCGACCATAATTTGGTGATAATGAAATGTAGATTGGGGTTTAAACACCTGAAGAAAAGGTGTCAGATGAATTGGTGGAATTTCGAGAAGCTTGAGGAAGAGGAGGTAAAGAAGATTTTTGAGGAGGACATCGCAAGAGGTCTGAGTAAAAAAGATAAGGTAGAAGAAGAATGAGAGAATGTTAAAAAGGAAATTCTTAAATCAGCAGAAGCAGACTTAGGCGGAATAAAGAGAACTAGTAGAAAACCTTGGGTTTTCATAAAGCATAATAACATAAATAAAGCCCTCCTGCATGTTAAATACATTCTTCATTTTATTTATGCTTGACCTAACTTAAAATGTACCTACCCTCCTCCTTTCCAAGCATTATACTGTACAACAGCCATGGGTTTTCCCTGAAGATCTGAATTTAGTTTAGCTTCAACTTGGCAATAAAAACAGTCCATATCAACAAGTGCTACTATTCTGTTATTCATGTTGTTCCAACTATTCTGAAACAAATAAAAAAAATCAAAAAATATAAATAAAATAATATTTACACTGGAGGAAATCTTGAAGACATAATGAAAGTGATTAATGTAAAATATTTCAGAAATAAGGGATGTGGTGTTTGTATCATACCAAAAACTCACAAATGTTAAAATTTATATTATCTGCTTTAGAAAATTAGTTTAATGACAGCTAAACTTCTGAAAAATAATCTATTTAATATATTAAATAGATTACACAATAAGAAAACAGACAAGAAGAGACTGACAACACAAATCATAGAAACTTATGAACTGTAAGTTTCAACTTAATTTAATCACCGTCTTGGTTTAAAAATCGCAAGAAACAGGTGGATTTCATGACTTGTAAAGAAGTTCTCTTGAAAAATAATTCATTTGGCAGAACAATAAACAATGACTTCCAAGAAAAAATCATTTGTGAATCAAGTCATTAACTTCTGCTTTAGAGTAAAATCAATGGCAAAAGAGCGAGACAAACTTAACTTTGTCAAAGATACTTATACAACTGCTAAAGATGATTGCCAAAACGAGTATTTCAGTGATATCTTCCAAATTTTAAAATAATTGGGGTTAAAAATAATCCAGTTTTGAAGATAATTCTAGATCTAGTTTAAAGGGTTTTAATCTACATAGTGGTCACAAAGTCCCTTTTCATGATATAACATGCAGGTTGACAGTACCGTTTGTCATCAGGCAATCATACATGTTAATCAGCTGCTTTCATTAACTCAACAAACTGCCAACTGTATTGAAGTTGATGTTATTTTCACGTCTTCAATAAAAATTTTGATTTATTTAATGTAAAGTTAAAATACCATACAAGTATGCAATTAAAGAAAGGCTTTTTTTTAGTATTGGCGCAAAAGGATACAAATGCAAATAAACACTATGAAAGGATAAGAAATCAATTCATTTAGCACTTTAGCAAGGAAGTTCCATCAACAGTATCACTCTGAAAGTAGGAAACAAGCCTTTTCCTCCAGATCAATCCTCAATTTGAAAGAACCTGGACATCCTTCCAGTCAACTGAATAGTTCTGAAACTTTTGAAGAATCTTGTTTTATGATCTTCTCTTAATTCAACCAGGAAAAGATCTTCAAAATTAAATATTCCAACAGTTCATAAAACAATGAAAAAATATTTTGCGTTTAAACCCACCAGGATGATCTAGTGGTGAACTCATCATCAGCTTATTTAAACGTTGTTTAAATCAGTTGATTTTGAAGTCAAAATTTCTAAATTTAAATTCCTAGAAAAAGGTAACTGCTTTTATGGGATTTGGATATTAGATCGTAAATATCAGTGTTCTTTAGTGATTGGAGTTCAATTAACCACAAATTTAGGAATGGTCAGCCGAGTCTGTCCAAGATTACACATTTACACTTACATGACACATTGTGTACATATTACTTGACATCTCTGCAGAGTGCTGTTGACATCATGTCACTGTTCTGTGTTATCCATAACCTGGTACTACATAAATAAATAAAATTTTTGTTTAAACCTTGTGTTAATGAGCTTTCTAATCAATTAATGTTCAGATAAGGGAAACATATTAATAAGCTTTTCTAAACTTCTTGTTTCCCAATGTTCAACCATGGAAACCAGTTCTCTTTACTGACAAGTGTGCCTTTTAGCTGAATAAGAAATCTCAGAACATATATTTTTGGTGTAAAAAAAATATTCACTTTTATGACGAAATCACAGACCACCCATCATATATAATAATGTAGGCAACAATATCTGAAACACATCTGATGGGATTAAATTTTTTTAAGGAATGTTAATAGCATTTCATATCTTAATACACTTGAAAATTGTTATTCCTCAGTTTTGACTGACTGATATGGAATTAACTGTCATTTTACAACATGATGGGAGCTCCATCTTGCTGTAAAGCTCATTATGGTCAGTTGGTAAGGAACTACTTCAGTGACTATTTTTAAAGGACAGTGGATTATTAGGAGGTTCTGAAATTCAGTGGCTGCTTAGAAGTCAGACTTAATAACATGTGACAACCCTCTTTGGGGGCAAAATAAAAAAAAATAATTCCCATTTGTGGCTAGTTAATGTTGATGAGCTGAAAATTGTTGTCAGGGTCTGTTTTTACTACTTTGATCCTTCAACTTGGAAGAGAATGTCTACACATAATTAGTGACTGATAAAACCGTGTATATACGGACATAATTTAACGTAAGTTTTACATATAAAGATATTAAATAAACTAATGGCAAACAAATGTTTATTTTTTTATATGGAAAGGGACTTTGTGGCCACTCTGCTTATGACTATCTACATTATATCCTGAGAAGACTTAGCTAACATTCAAGGCAATAGGTCTAAAACATGTGCATGTGTAAAGTAGAGTACATCACAACAAAACTGTTTATTTATAATTGTTTGACATAAAATGGAGCTGTTGTCACAGCCATATTACTTCATAATGATAACAGAAAACTGACTATAAAATTATATTGTATATCTAATTTCTTATTCACTCAATCATTTTAACACAATAAAAATAAGAACTGATAAAAACAAATTTTGAAAGAAACCTGAAGATTAAAAATAAACTTAAGAAAATAAAATTTAAAAAATCTATCTTTATTTTACCTGAAAATCTATACTTTATTGCTACATTATTTTATTAGGTAAAGTTTTTTTTTCTAAATCAAATATTAAACACAACAGGATCTCAAGTACAGGTTTCTTTTTAAATTTAAAATAATTCCTTTAAAAGAACATGTTGGACTACTTCAGAGTCAAACCATTTGAAGTATCCCAAAAAAAAAAACATAAACTGGTTGCTTAAAAAAAAGTTGAAACTTACCCACTTGTTTCCTACATGTCTCAGGACCTTAAAAGAATATATTATTTTTTATTTAAGCAGTTTACCTATGGCAGCCACTTTTGTTATGGTGTGAACACCTATCAGAATCTGTTAGTATATTTGTTTGCGAGTATGATCATGTTCATAATAAATACTTTACATACAATCCTATAAAATAATTGTTTGTATGTGCCAGTATTCACTGTACTAAGTAATTACTGTTTATAAATGCTGTTTCCCAAAGAAAGGGATAGACTAACTGCTTTACATTAGCTGTCCCTATATTCTTTCTGCTGATACATATAAAGCATAGAACATACCAGTGGCACTGATCAGAAATGCTATTTCTAAAAGTAGTAATAACGCTTTACAGTCAATCCCTGCGGTAGAATGAAGTGCTTCTTGTACAACTGATTCAACTGCTTTACACTTTCCATTATGATACACAACAGCAGTCAGCAAAGCGAAGCATTGTGTTTGCTGTTGTAAAGAGAAGATTCTTTTTGAATCGCACTTCCTAAAATAACCCTGGAATGATATTGCAGATATTCTTAAACAAGCAGTGGCTGATATCTCATATCGAAGCATAAAAGTGCTGTACGGTTTTATTTTAGCTCTCACCATTTTATATTAATTTACATCATAATTTATATATATAACCTTATAATTATAAAATTTATAAACTTATACATTATAAAAATTACAACTGTATATTAAAAGTAAAAAACTATACTAATAAAAATTAATATAAAATAGTGTTATAACAAAACTAAGCAGCACTTCTGTGCTCTGATATGAGATATCAGCCACTCCTAAAATAGAATAACCATAGTCAAGAATATCTACAATCTCATTCCAGGCTTTCATTGGGAAGTGAGATTCAAAAACAATCCTGTTTTTGAAATGCAAGGCTTTGCTTTGCTGATAGCTCTTGCATATCATCTTACAAAGTGTAAAGCAGGTAGTATTCAGTTGTTCAAGTAGCACTTCAAATATGTACATATTTACAATTTGTCTTATTTATCATTTATGAAATGGTTTATTATATATTTGGTAATTACACACTATTGTAAGTGAATTAAGCCCATGTAATTAGAACTAGGTCAGGTGGTAAAATGTTTTATCACTTCACATATTGTGTAAACGATAACAGTGGGGGTAGAAACAACTTATTAAACAAATATAAACGTACAATGATTGATTAAGAGTCCGTAATAATTTTTAGTTTATACGTTACAAGATGTAATGATCAAGCCTTAAACAAAATTTACTCAATAATTTTCCAATACATTGTGCTATATTACAGTTAATTCATATTTAAAGGTGAAAAAATAAACTAATTTACTTACCAAAAAAAAAAAAAAAAACCAGTTTATTACATGAAAGTTCCACAAAAACTAGAACATGCTGATTTCATCATTAGGTGATTTATTAAAGTAATTGCTAAGCAAACAGACAAAAAAACCTCCTTACAACCTGCCACGATTAACACAAAGTGATTCTTTACAACGAATATAAGTGATATAAAACTGTCATAACCTTAAATTCCTCATTCCCGCTTTTTGATTTGACAACAGACAATTTGGTTTGTGGAAAATTAATTGTAAAAAAATTACGCTTTTAAAAAAAGTCAATGCAATTTTTCTCACTGCTTGACTATTTTTTGCTAGTATATTATTTTTCTTTTCTTAAAAGTTTTTACCTAAATATGATAATTATAATTATAATTCACTCATGTTTCACAACTTGTAATGTAAGCCGAGAGTAAATGAAAGGTTCACAAACCCGGGGAAGAAGTAAAAGAAGTTGCACGATGGTAGGAACTCTTGTACTTTTGTTGTGACCGTTTTTGTAGTTTGAGTTGTTAGTGTTTACTAATTTAATTATCTGACGATTTAATTGTTAGTAAAAATGGTTAAACGAAAGAATCAGGTCCTTATAGATTCAGATAGTAGTGAAAGTGACGGAAGTGGTTCCGATTTGGACAGTGTAAGTGTGATTTAAAATTAATGTCTTAGTATGTTTCACGTAAAGTTCAATGTTCTAAGTTAGTTGAAATTTTCTTTGTTATTTACCATCTGTGTCTAAGTTAAATTAAATGTAGTTTTAAGAAAATAAGTTGTAACTTTTGTAATTGTACTTATATTTAAATACATATTTATGTATTGAATTAAGGTTAACATATCAGAAAATGCTCTGAACTACAAATACTTAAGGTTATTAGATAGTTGGGTTTCATTTCATTTATTTAATGCACGGTTTAATTTGTTTAAGAAAACCATTCAGATTATTCTGTTACAATTTAGTCTGTAATGCTAGAATTTTAGTTAATAACTGGTTACCTTTATTTTCTTTGTAGGCTGTAAAGTTATGCTTACAGTATGTCAAATGACTGAACGTGTAAGATATGTTAAGATTTTCATTTAGGATTTTTTTCTATACTTTGAAGTTAAAATTCTACATAGATAAAGTATCTGAATTAGTAGTTGGTATCTGAACAGCTTGGTTCTTAGCTTAGAAACTGTCATGTCATTGAAGAATATAGGAACACATATTTAGATTTATTCTCTGTGATCTAAACCAGATTAATAAATTATATTTTTTATTCTACTATAATTCTTTGTACTCATTTAAAAATGTCCAGTTAGTTACTATATCTGAAACCTTCAGGTTGTAGCCTCAGCCAGATTGTATTAAAATTTAAATTAAATATTGTATTTTTTCTTTTTATAATGAATAATTTTATAAATAAATAATTTAATAACTATTTATATATTTAACATTTATCTGCCCATTGAGGTGTTAATATTTATCAAACCATGAGTGTTAATTGAAATCATAAAACGTTAATTATATTTACTGGCCAATTTATGACTATGATAGATTTGAGTAGAGCTCATCATCAGTTGCTTTCTTTGATTTTTTTATGGCGTATAATACCTTTAGTAATTCTTAAAATTTAATAGAACACATTGTTTAAAAAAAAATTCAATTTAAATTATTCAATTATTACATTATTTATTTCTCATTCTTGCTTACAAACTTCATAACAAAAGTGTTGTTAACTCACAATGAATTTCTCCATTTTTAGCTACATTTTTTTAGCCCATTAATTTGTAACATTGTCTACACTGGTTTTTTCTAATACCCTGGATTTAAAGCATAGTTTTTTGATACATGGTATGCTATTGTCTTAACACCATAATTTTCTACTATGAAATTACAATTGTAAAATTTTATGATAATTATCTTATGCCTTCATGTATTATAATTCAAATTAAGATGACGTACCATTTTGATTCGTTTTATTATTTTAAGGTATTAAAGAGACCCTTAGGTGTTAAATAGTATTCTTTTGTTGTCAATCAGTCCTGTGATTGGTTTGCAGCTGATCTCCAAACATCATGAATCTCTGCAAGTTCCTTTAAATCGATGTAAGTTCTACAATCCATATCATCCATAATCTCATAGTTATACCTAAGTCTTGTCCTACCTCTAGTGTGTTTCCCTTCCATAGTACTTTCTATTATTGTTTTATTGAATTTATTTATTGTTTTAATTAGTACCTTTTATTATTGTTTTAATGGGTTGTTCATGGATAATCGGGATTGAAAAGAAAAAGAGGGCAGTTTTTGAAATGTGGTGCTACCACAAATAAATTAAAGTTCGATGGGTGGATAGTATCCAATGAGGAGGTGCTAAGGAGTGTCGATGAGGTGAAGCCTTGTCTCTCACATAATTTAAAGCAAAGAAGACACAAATGGGTAAGATATGACTATGACTTCCATCATATCTTAACAAATGACCAACCCATTTGTGTCTTCTTTGCTTTAAAATATGTAAGAGACAAGCCTTCACCTCATCGACCCTCCTTAGCACCTCCTCATTGGATACTATCCACCATCGAACTTTAATTTATTTGTGATAGCACCACATTTCAAAAGCTTCTTCCCTCATTTTCTCTTCAATCCCTATTTTATATATCTCACTCCCATACAGTCACACTCCATAGAAAGGTCCCTTCTTTGATGAAATCCATTCTTGGCCTGGCATATATGACTTGATTTATGAGTATATATGCGTATAAGATGCTTCCTTCTTTGATCTGTTGTAATTATGCTACCCAAATACATGAACGACTCCACATTTTTTAACGTTCCAATGCATAAAGACTAGTTGAACATAAAAATAAATCATAACAATTATAATTTCATAATAAACACTTAAAGTGTTAAAGTTGTACAATAGTTTATCTTATGTCAAAAATTGCTTTAAAATCCATAATAACATTGAGTATACCATTTTATTTCAACTAATTTTCAAAACCTTTTATTGCATCCCTATTTTGATTTTGATGATATTTGGTATAACTACCCACCTTTTAGTAGACAAAAAATATTCTTTTATATTTTAAAAAAAAATTTTTCTTGAGCAACAGACTATTTTCTAACTTGCCAACAGGTAAAAACAGCCATTTTCGTCACTTTTTTCATGAGCTGTAGCATTCTTATATTACATCATACAGAAGTCAAAAAGGGCTTTTTGGAAAGAGTAAAGATGGAGCTTCATCTTAGTATACTTAAAAAATTTATTTTGTTACATAACCAAATCTTGTAATGTTTGCTGAAGTTATGTGCACAAATTGTTTTTTTTTTTTAATTTGGGCCCAAAATAAACAATGAAGGGCGTAGGGTAGTATATACCTGTTTTTTACCTTTTAATTCTTAGGTACTAGTAGCACTTATAAAAAAATTGGACTGTTACCGAGGTCCTTCATTAAAAAAAATTGTCGCCAAAAATAAGATTCCGAAAATGTCTCATTTTCTGGGCCCAAAAACCACATGTGGGACAGGTGGCAAAAATCTGACATGTTTACAGCAGTAAATACTCTTTATGTACTTTAAAACCATACAAAATTTATTTTGTTACTCAAAGGGGTTGACGAGTAATGAAGCCATCAAAACTGCTAAAAACACTTCCTTTTATCCGTGAACAATATATCCAAAAAATTCAGAGCATGTATTTTTTCAGATAATATTGTAGGACTACTATACAAAATATTTTGATATTTCTCTAATGAGATAGCTAATATTCTATATAGTTTGTTACTTAAAGTATGACTCATACATACAAACTCATGTTTAAACACAAAAGTGAATAGTCATGCATGGACATCAATGTTTGTGTAATCCTGAAAGGAAACATTGTAGAAGGCTCATTTACTGTTTTGATTTCAATGTGATATGTTGTATTGTTGCTAACTGTGGTTCGGTAATGTACACTTGTTTATAAATTAATTTTATTAGCAATGAACTTCTCTTTTACGTGATATCTTTGCTTTTAATTTTATTAATTAGAGAAATTTTTATTTTAACTGTAGAGAAACTGTAAGACCAAGTGAAGTGCAGTTGGTAGTTTTATCATTTATACTAACTGTATTGTTGTTGTAAGAATCCTTGCATTTTATAAAAATGGATTATGGAGTGTTCAGTCGGCATTCATACTGAAACAGTATGTCACAAATTGATATACAATAGATCTTCAGTATTGCACAATATTTTAGAGTTTACTGAACAGCAAATAACATTGATATCTTTAAGAAGTGAATGTACTGAAACAAAAAATATCAGTACTTTTCATAAAACCAAATATTTAGATAAATATTTTCATATTAACAGGAAAAGTTGCCTTGACTCATTTAGCTGTCGCACTAAACTAGTTTAGAAATCTCCTCAAGAAATATCTTTGACACTTTCAACACACAATCCAGATTTAAAATTAATTCCAGGCAGAGCACTGTGTAAAAAATGCTTAAACAAATTACAAAAACCACAAGATGATACAGAGAGTGAATTGGAATGTCAAGATATATTTGACCCTCAATGTGTTATAGTCGTGTCAGTGAATAAAGCTTGTTCAGCACTTGGCAATTTCCTCGTAAGGTTCAAAAATTATCAAGAAGTGTAAAGGAACCAATTTTAAAAAATTAAGTTAAAAAATAGCCAAGTCAAGTTACCAGTAAATTAAATGATTCCTTTGATTTAAATATATCTACAGAAGAAACCAGTTTAGTACCACAAAATAATGCTGATTTAGATAGGGAATATGAAGAATTAATCATTAAAATAAAGGAAAATAGTACATCAACCCAGGAAAAAATTAATATTTGAAGTTTATTACCAAGCAGCTGGAGCATTCAAAAAATTGAAATTTTTTGTTTCAAAAAAATGAGTTTAGTGTTAGTATTTAGCCCGTCAATCCAAACAATTAGTTAAAACAAGTGGAATTCTGCCACAAATCAGCAAGATTACTGCAAGAGAGCTGGGATGATTTTGATTCTGAAATTATCTTCAAACAGTGGGTTTCTGTTACCCTTTTGAACTAACTACTCAAATTTTTCCATTTCAAGAGTACCTAGATAAACTTACAAAAAATTTTAATAATCTAAAAAGGCAACATTTTCTTGCAAAGAGAAGCTAATTTACTCAACATTAAAAAGGAAAATTTGTTCTCTAAAAATTTTCTTTTTGTGATACAGATTGAAGTCCAGTCATATCACTGGTCAAAAACTTATGTCACAGTATATGCATTTCTCATATATTTCAAAAAAGAAGGAACATTACAAAGCGAAAGCTACTGTGTGATTAGCGAGTACTTGAAGCAAAATACTACATTGTTCTTCTGCTTCCAAAAGCAAGTTATAAATAAAGAAAAAACATTGTTACCACAAGTTAAACATTTTTTTATTTTTCTTGTGGCTCCTCAGCCCAGTATAAAAACAAAAAAAAATCATAAATTTGTGCTACCATCAAGAAGATTTTGAAATTGCAGCTGAATGGCATTTTTTTTGTCTCATACCATGGAAATGGACCATGTGATGGTATTGGTGGAACTGTAAAAAGGACTGTGACTAAAGCAAATCTTCAAAGGACAGTCAGCAATCAAATTATTATACCTTCTGAAACGTACAATTATTGCAAAACAGTGTTAAAAATATAACAATTATTTTCTACTCCAATAAAGATGTTCAAGAGACTGAAGAATACCTCAGTTCTCATTATTAGGTAATTACAACAATCCCAGAAACAAGAACCTTTCACAGTTATGTTCCAACAAGTCAGAAATGTATTCTGAAAATCCGGGCGACGTCTGAATCAGAAACATTTACGTTAGTATCGGTACACTAGAACATTAGTGTTTCTGATTGCTTTATAGGTTTACCAAAGCCAAAATGTAAAAATTATGTCTTGCTGTATATACAGTGGCAAGTGGTGGTAGGGCGGAGTCATTGAGGTTAAAATACATGAAAATGAAGAGGAATATCGAATACGCTTTTTCCATCTGCAGGGTCCTGGTACTTCATTCCAGGAATCATTGCGGTATAATCAATCATGGGTTCAACTGGAAAATATTTTAAAGATTGTCATGTCTTTAGAGCTTTTTTTATCAACTACTGGAAGAGGACACAACATTACATTTATTGAATAAGACCTATTCAATAAAAAAATGGCAAGAGCACTAAGTTTGTTAACAAAAAGTGCAAGATTTATTCATAACTTCCATTAGCAGGAGTAAAATAAGGTAAAAGTGAATTGAACAACTTTTTAATGTATTTTAACTGTTTTATCATTTTGTAATTATTATTTATTGTTCTGTAATTGACTATTTATTAATTATCAATTTATTCATTCTAATGAGTTTATTTGTCATTTTTATAATCTGAAAAAAATACATAACAGTATTTTTAGATATATTGTTTATGGTTATAAGGAATGGTATTTCTAGCGGTTTTGTTGGCTTCATTACTAGTCAACCCCTTTGAGTAACAAAATAAATTTTATATGGTTTTAAAGTTCATAAAAAGTACTTACTGCTATAAACATTTCAGATTTTTGCCACCTGTCCCACATGTAGTTTTTGGGCCCCAAAAGTGAGACATTTTCAAAATTGTACGATTTGGCAGCCATTTTTTTTTTTTAATGAAGGACACTCGGTAACAGTCCAATTTCTGTTTTATAAGTACTACTAGTACCTAAAAGTTAAAAAGTAAAAAACAGGCGTGTTACCCTAAGCCCTTCATTATTTATTTTTGGCCTAAATTTTTAAAAAACAACAATTTGTAAACATTACAAGATTTGGTTATGTAACAAAATGAATTTTGAGTACGCTAAGATGAAGTTCCATCTTTACTATTTCCAAAAAGCCCTTTTTGACCCAATGTATGATGTAAAATAAGAATGCTACAGCTCATGGAAAAAGTAACAAACATTGCTGTTTTTACCTTTTGATGAGTTAGAAAATAGTCTGTTGCTCAAGAAAAATTTTTTTTTAAATATAAAAGAATATTATTTGGCCTCTACAAGGTGGGTAGTTATCATTTACCAAATATCATCAAAATTAAAAATAGTGATGCACTGATCATTTGTTGAATTAAAATGGAATACCCCCAGGGTTAACAATTATTATTATTAGTAATAAATTATTATTTTTCAATTGAGCTTAAATAATAACCTTACATTTAAAATTTTACTTTTAAATTTTAATTGTGATAGGTTTCATTATTTCTGTTTCATTTCTTTGGATTTTTAATAGGTAAGAATAATTTTATCATAGATTATTAATGACATAAACTTTTAATTTTTAAGATGTCATTTTAACTTAAACCATGAACTTTCTGTTTTAACTAATGTATGCTTAATGGGCCCTTCATTTTTTTTTTTTTACTTAATTCATCTTATCAGCATTAAAAAATTTTCCTTGCAGTATATTAGTAATCACAATACTGAAATAAATATATTCAATGTTTTCAAGATAACCATGTGGTATCAGATGGGTAATAAATCAGAGATTAAGATAAATTTTTACTTAATTCATGATTACATTTTGTCCTATTACTGTCCACTATAAAATGAAAGTGTGATTAGAGTTAAGTTTCAAAAATATTTATCATTCATACTCGTCTGATTACTACTAGTAGAACTGAATGTGTATTACTCTAACTTTACAATTTGTTTAAAATGAATTATTATTTACTTGACTTATGTCATATGTTATTCTGAGCTAGTCTTGTTTTTGCCCACAATCAATAAACTTGTTACTTATAAATAAAAAATAGTTTTGATTGAATAATCTGAAATTGTATAATTATGCCACTAAGGCAATTAGCTTATAATCAATTGTGTAATCCTCTCTACATTTGAATTAAAATCTTGTTATTTTTAACTTTCTGTGAACTTAAAAAATATCCTTTAAAATTTATTGTTGGTAATTATATGTTTTGTGGTATATAACTTCAGGTGTCCCATAATAAATGATAAAATTTGTTATTGTTAATTAATAAATTGAAGTTTATATTGTAAAAAAAATTTATAATTTAATTTTCAAAAGTTATGGTTCTTCCATTCTGCTACTGTAATTGCATCAGGTTCTATAATCTTGCTGTAAACTTGACTATATATGATAAATTATTTTTTGAAGATTCAAATGCATTTGCTGCAATTCGCTTTTCGAAATTCTTACAAAGTTTAAGCTTAAATAATTGATCCAGAAGTAGGATCTCTTTCATTAGTACACTTACAAGCCAAAATTATATGATATTTATAATATAATTTTTATTGAAAACAGGTCACAAGAAAACTATGTAGTGTATTTATAATGGGTTTTATCTATTTAAAAATAAATTCACCAGCATATTTCTTTTCAAAATAAGATTGCAGTGTAGTGCTTCTCAGTTGTATCATTACTCTGCTGTTAATTTGGCTATACTATTGCTAAATCATCTCTCCCTAACTTTTTCATGAAACATTACTTTTTCTCTGATAAAATATTTTTGCTATAAAGTTTAATTTTGTGGAATTGCATATGGAAAATTATAGACATTCAAAACTCCTGTAAAAAATTGTTTGAAAATATTTTACTTAAAAGAAGAAAATGAATTTGTGTCTATTACAGAAAGTAATAATTCTAATCTATTAAAATGTGCACTTTGAAAAGCAGATTCAATACTAACTCCGCAACAAAAGAACGACAGTAAGCAAATATTTGTGTCTTAAAATAACTGACAAAGAAAGTATATGCTGTGATATAAAGAGATTCTTTCTCAGTTATACTGAATGTAACATGACAGCCATGCATTATCCTTTTTTAACAATAAAGATTTCTAAAATTAATAACGTAACTCTTAAGATTTATAATTGCATAAGATAGTAGGTATATAGTAGTAGTAGTATATAATAGGTATATAGGTAAATAGTAGGTTATCTCCTCCCTTTAATCTGATGCACCACTCCCTCCTTGATTATACCTTACCTCTGCCAAGACCTGCATATCTTTGGAACAGGGAATTAGTACACAATTTTTATTGGTAAATGTCATCTATGACCCAAAAATGTTTTAATACCTAAAATTTTGTTTTACAAATGGTCTACATATATAAAATAATTTTTGTAAAAGTTTATATTCTGTTTATAAAAAAAGTATGTTTTGCTCGCCGCTTTGCAAGTAGTGAGAATTTTGAAAAGTTAATTGCATTGAATGAATTGATTCATTAATAATAAAATAGTTTATTATTAGTATTGCAGTTTAGTAATAAATAGGATTTAGGATTACTATATTATTTACGAATAATGAATGTTTCAGTAATAAAAAAATTAAATTACTTAAAACATCCAAAAATTACAGTTTTATAAATGTATTAAATACAAGATTAGATTTTAAATTTACGACAAAAAAGATGATAAAAATTTTCTTGAAATAAACTAGTTTTTATTTGTTAGAATTTTTTAAAAGCATATATGTTATTAGAGGTTTTTCCAAAATTTATTTTGAAAAGTATACTATTCAATTATTTTGTATCACTTGCATTAACTTTTTTTTTTTACTGGCTACTTGATTGCCATTATATTTTATTAAGCACTTCTTGGATTAATCACTTTTTATATTTTATTAATTGATTTGTTGTCTTATCCTTGTTCATCTTCAGTAATCTCTTCATCCTACTTTTCTTAAATCATATCCTCTATTTCAGGCAGTTGTTATTTTACAATTTGTTATTGTCAATACCCATCTAATCAGAAATATTTTTCCATAGAAAAATTAACCTTTTGATAAATTTAGGGATACATAGTTTACCCACTACTGTGTATTGGAATCTCACAGTGTGACAATTACCAAACACTGTATTATCAAGGTGATAAAAAAATTTATTTATTTTTAGACATATGAATAGTCCTGATTAACCTCATTTTATAATATTAAGATTACAAAAATTAATTTAAATGCCTAATAAAATTTAACTTACTTGAAGAAACGCATTTGTTATTTATTAAATCTTGTTAAATGCAAAGTATCACCTTAGTATTACTATTTACGACTTATGAATACCTTTGTTTAGTTAAGTATGTAGTTATATAATACTTAGACCTATGTAGTTGCAACACATATACAATAAATTTTATTGAATTCACCTGTTGTCCGACTAGAAAATATAGGAAAGCTATGTTTACAATCAGTGGGAAAGTACCATTCCATTTGTCTGTGTATATATTTTATAATTGGATATTAAGTGAAAAATTTGTTCATCACAAACCCGTTTTAATCATTACCTCATGTATACATACATACACATTGTATGTATTTATTTCAGCGTAGTATATTTTTATCTGTAACTTATTTTTGTTCTTAGTGTGGAAAATATGTTTAATTGTTTACAGGAGTTATTGTCATTAGCTAAAAAGAAAAAAACCAAACCACAAACTGATGATTCTGCATCTGAGAACACAAAAAAAGGGAATAATGCTGCAAAAGCATACTCTGATTCAGATACTTCATCAGGCTCTGATGATGATTGGGATGCACGTGGAAATAAAACAGCAGTCAAAAAAAAAAAAAAGACAAAACCTGCTACAAAAAGGGCTGTTACTAAGTCTTCTGAATCTGAAAGTGAAAAAGAAGAGGAAAAGAAGAATTCTGAACCAGAAGAAGGTACTGTATCTTAAGAAGTAATTTTCTATTAAATTTCAATGTTTGTAGTTGAAGAAATGTTCTCTGTATTGTGTTGTGAAAACAATGTAACAGTATTCTTTTATGTAACTTTAGGTAAGTCTCAATTTTGAGCCAGTTAACAGACAGTTTTTCTCTACAAAAAGTTATAAAAAATTTACATAAGTAAATAACTGTTATAATTGTCAATTACCATTTACGACACAAGATTTAAACTTACCAGATAAGGTCATAATGTGCCAATTATCTGTCTGTGATTCATTGCTAAGTATGAATGATTTTTATCAACTACCCATACAGAGCTCAAACTAGGAGTCGGCCTTATTCTGTTAACTTCCTCTTCATGTAAGCAGAATTACAGTGAAATTAATAAAATCTTTTCCATTGCTTTGGAGTATATGTCTGATTAATTTCAAAAGTATTCAGCATACTTGAACATGATCTAGAATTACAGAACACTTCTATTGTAGAAAATATTTACCTCAAATTTACCCTTGAGGGTACATAATTGGTTAAAAACCTGTTTACTTAAAAACTTTTATTATTTCCACTCGCTTTGTTTTCCTTAGTTCTTGAAATTAGCGTTAGAAGGTTTGAATACTTTAACAGTGGCTGAATATTTTGTAAATTGAACTTGGTAATATCAAGTTCTTCTGAAGTAATTTGTAATTTCCAATATTTCGTTACAGAAAGGAGATTGGTTTGCTTGGCATTTCTCCTGCCACCACCCCATTCAGTCGCCCTAAGGAATAAGACCGAATGTCTGTGCCACAAACAGCTACTGAGCCTCAAAACAGTTTAGTGACCAGCATCCTAACTAGCTCCTAGAGCTAACCTAAAAGTGTGAGAGGAATAAGCGTGGTACTATACACCACTCCCTTCAACTACTAAAACATATATAGCAAGTTGCAGTGCCATCCAATTCTATAAATTCTCAATTGGATTTAGGTCAAGACTATGAGCAGGCCAGTCCAAAAGTTCCACATCATTTGCATCAAACCTTGCCTTGGTAACTTGCAATTTATGACAAGGTGCGTTGTCTTGCTGGAAGATGAAATTCTCACCCGACAGGTTATGGGCATCCATTTTTCTAAGGTGTCCAGCACCCTCTGAAGTTATGCAACCCCACACCAAGACAGCATTAAAAACTGTTTCCACAGACATATAAGATTTGTATGTAGTTCATAAGTTTAAAGACAAACTGACAGTTTTTCTAAGGTGTCCTTAAACTTATGAAAGATACTGTAGATTCATGTATTGAGAAAGTTTTAAATGAAAAACAAACACAACCATCAATTTATTTTCTTTACATCTGTACTTATAAATGCAAATAAAATGATTTTTTTTTTCCATATAAAATTATTTCATTATTGTTTACATGTGAAGTTGTAAGCTTATCTTGCGACTCCCAGGCTGAGAAACGCTGCTCTAATGAATTGCCATGCTTAACAGAGGTTCTTGTTTAGGGAAATAGCTGATATTAGAGCGAGAGAAGCTAAGAGAGACTCTCTTGATGCTGATGTTATTTGTAATATTAATTTACTCTGAGTTGTTAATTCACATTTATAAATAAAACTGAAGCTTGATTTGATATTTTAATTCCAAATATGGTAATTTAGTGATAACCATAAAAAAATTATAATTGAGTAGATAATGGTTTTCTTAGATTGACAATACAATTTTCAGTATCAGATTTCCTCCCTAGAAATACTTTTCCCAGATTCATTCTTTTTTAGCAGACATAGGAAAAGCTTTCTGGAAATTCTGATAAGAGTTTTCATTGTACATAAAAAATTAAAAATACCAAAAATTCAAGATAAGTATGAACATAGAAAAAAGTAAAATCATTAAATTTTTCTTACAATTTCAGAAAAACAAATTCTGTTAAAATTTATAGAAGTGGTACTAAACCTAACATCATGATAATAAAATCTGTAATATCCCAAGAAATAGTACTTTTACTTATTAAGACCACGTTAAGTAAAATTCAGTTTTGACAAAGCTCATTTATCAAAACAAGACATTACTGTGCAGTTTTCTTCAAAAAGATGTGTGAACCACAATATGAATCTTTAAATGTTTATAGTAATTTGTATTTATTTTTATTGGAGAGAAATATAGAAGAGAAGTTTTCTAAATCTGATATTACCTGTTGAATTAGAAAATTTGTGGAACTAATTCGTAAAAATTAGTTAACCCACATTGTTACTGCACTATAATCATATTTTATAATTATGTATGTATTCAGTTAGATGTTTTGCACTTGACTTTTTTTTAGGGGAGGTTTCCGACAGTGAGGGAGGAAGTGATTCAGACTCATCTGACTTGAGTCAGGAAGAATTCAATGATGGTTATGATGAAAATCTCATGGGCGATGAAGAAGATCAGGCAAGATTGGCTCAAATGACTGAAAAAGAACGAGAACAAGAAATATTCAAACGAATAGAACAGCGAGAAGTGATGAAAACAAGGTAATCTAACATTGTATGTGAAAAATTTATTTTAAATCAAAATTAATCCTCAATAGTAAATTCCATTAGTGTAAATAGGTGGTATCTCTCTGTTGTATAGTCAAAGACTAGTTCTAGGAGGTCAAACTTTGCTAGTATGTATGAATTAAAAATATATATTAGCTAATGCAAATATAAGCTATATGTAGTAACTAATGCAAAATTTATTAATATCTTTGTTGGGTGCTAGACAAAAAGCGAAGTAAGTTATGATTATTAAATAAATCCATACCTTTTTATGTAACAAATATCAAAATATTTTCACAAGACCGTTATTAATTGAGATAGATGTAATATACAATTATCCCTTTGTAACAGATTGGGATATTGAAAGACTATAAACAATAGAACCTGTAAAAAGTCATGTCAATAACTTCTAATTCCTACTGAAATGGCTCCATGATATTCCTTCATTCCTATCTTCCTTACAGCTACTGTCATAAAAGAATTTCACAGTGTTTGTAAGCTAATGAAAATTTCTTACGAGGTTTTTACTCCGTACCAAGTATGTTGTACTCTTAATCCAGTTAGTTTGAGGTTATTGTTTTACTGAATTTTACCTAGAACCCTAGAAAACTAATAGGGGATGCTTCCTAATATAATAAAAATGCCACTGTATTAATTCATAAATATAAGCAATTGTCTACTATCAATTTGTATTTAATTAATTACACAAATATATCCTATAACAAAAGATGAACAATGTATACATTTCACCACAGCATGTTTGATGAATTTTCTGTGATGTTTAGGATGGCAATTTAGGATGAATATGTAAAATATCCTAAACATAATCAAAAATAATGTCAAGATCATACAACAGATATCATATAAAAACTATATATATATATATATACTTTACTCAAAAATCCTTTCCTGACATTTAAATTAATTTTTGTTGTAAACAAATTATATTTCTGACTGAAAACTTGTTCCGCCTGTGCTATTTGGCATTTTATATCACTCCTGCTTCGTCCATCTTTAGTAATTCTACTTCCCAAATAACAAAATTCTTCTACCTCCATAATCTTTTCTCTTCCTATCTTTACATTCAGTGGTCCATCTTCGTTATTTCTACTACATTTCATTACTTTTGTTCTTCTTTATTTTCATGTAGTAGTTCTTGCGTAGAACTTCATCCATGCCATTCACTGTTCCTTCTAAATCCTCTTTACTCTCAGCTAGAATTACTATATCATCAGCAAATTGTAGCATCTTTATCTTTTCACCTTGTACTGTTACTCCGGATCTAAACTGTTCTTTAACATCATTAACTGCTAGTTCTATGTAAAGATTAAAAAGTAACAGGGATAGCGAACATCCTTGTCGTACTCCATTTCTTATTACAGCTTCTTTCTTCTATTCTTCAATTATTACTGTTTCGGTTTGTTTCCTGTAAATGTTAGCAATTGTTCTTCTATCTCTGTATTTGAACCCTAATTTTTTTTAAATGCTAAATATTTTATTCCAGTCTACGTTATCGAATGCCTTTTCTAGGTCTATAAACACCAAGTATGTCGGTTTGTTTTTCTTTAATCTTCCTTCTACTATTAATCTGAGGCCTAAAATTGCTTCCCTTGTCCCTATACTTTTCCTGAAACCAAATTGGTCTTCTCCTAACACTTCCTCCACTCTCCTCTCAATTCTTCTGTATAGAATTCTAGTTAAGATTTTTGATGCGTGACTAGTTAAACTAATTGTTCTGTATTCTTCACATTTATCTACCCCTGCTTTCTTTGGTATCATGACTATAACACTTTTTTTGAAGTCTGACAGAAATTCCCCTTTTTCATAAATATTACACACCAGTTTTTATAATCTATCAATCGCTTCCTCACCTGCACTGCGCAGTAATTCTACAGGTATTCCGTCTATTCTAGGAGCCTTTCTGCCATTTAAATCTTTTAATGCTCTCTTAAATTCAGACCTCAGTATTGTTTCTCCCATTTCATCCTCCTCAACTTCCTCTTTTTCCTCTATAACACCATTTTCTAATTCATTTCCTCTGTATTACTCTTCAATATATTCCACCCACCAATTGACTTTGCCTTTCGTATTATATATCAGTGTACCATCTTTGTTAAACACATTATTAGAGTTTAATTTATGTACCCCAAAATTTTCCTTAACTTTCCTGTACGCTCAGTCTGTTTTACCAATGCTCATTTCTCTTTCCACTTCTGAATCCTTTTCTTTAATTCAACTCTTCTTTCACTAGTTTGCACTTCCTGTTTATTGTATTTCTTAATTGTCGATAGTTCCTTTTACTTTCTTCATCACTAGCATTCTTATATTTTCTACGTTCATCCAGCACCTGCAATATATCGTCTGAAATCCAAGGTTTTCTACCAGTTCTCTTTGTTCCGCCTAAGTTCACTTCTGATTTAAGAATTTCCTTATTAACATTTTCCGATTCTTCTACATTTTCTACCTTATCTTTTTTACTCAGACCTCTTGTGATATCCTCCTCAAAAATCTTCTTTACCTCCTCTTCCTCAAGCTTCTCTAAATTCCACCGATTCATCTGACACCTTTTCTTCAGGTGTTTAAACCCCAATCTGCATTTCATTAACACTAAATTATGGTTACTATCAATGTCTGCTCCAGGGTAAGTTTTGCAGTTGACAAGTTGCTTTCTAAATCTTTGCTTAACCATGATATAATCTATCTGATACCTTGCAGTATCACCTGGCTTTTTCCATGTGTATATTCTTCTATTATGATTTTTAAACTGGGTGTTGGCAATTACTAAATTACACTTTGTGCAGAACTCTATAAGTCGGTCCCCTCTTTCATTCCTTTTGCCCAGCTCGTATTCACCCACTAAATTTCCTTCCTTGCTTTTTCTAATGCTTGCATTCCAATCTCCAACTATTATTAAATTTTCATCTCCTTTTATGTGTTTAATTGCTTTGTCAATTTCTTCGTATACACACTCTACCTCATCATCATCATGGGCGCTTGTAGGCATATAGACATTAACAATCGTTGTTGGTTTAGGTTTTGATTTTATCCTTATTACAATGATTTTACCGTTTTGCATTTTGAAATACTCTACTCTCTTCCCTATCTTCTTGTTCATTATAAAACCTACTCCTGCCTGCCCATTATTTGAAGCTTGAGTTAATTATTCTAAAATCACCTGACCAAAATTCATTTTCCTCTTCACTGCTTCCCTCTCTAAATTTTCTAACCTACCAACCTTGTTTAGACTTCTAACATTCCACGCTTAGACTCGTAGAATGTTATTTTTTAATTTTCTGGTGATCCCTTCCTTAGTAGCCCCCACCCAGATATCCGAACGGGGGACTAGTTTACCTCTGGAATATTTTACCAAGGACGGCGCCTCCATCATTTTTATATGAAAATACAGAGAGCTACATTTTCTTGGAAAAAATCAGCTGTAGTTTTACATTGCTTTCAGCTGCACAGTACTCAGAGGATTGAGTGATGTTGATATGGCCGTTTAAGTTGTCCTGACCTATGCCCTTAACAACTGCTGAAAGAGCTGCTGCCCTCTTTCAGCAATCATTCCTTAGTCTGGCTCTCAACAGATACCTCTCCGATATGGTTGCACCAACGGCAAGGTCTCATGATTCAAAGAGGGAGTATATTTCATTTGAGATGTTATTACAAAAAAATACATATTCAGTAATAAAAACTAATTATATATAAGAACTTAGAAAAAAATTCAGTTTTTGCAATCAGTCAAGTATACTATCCATTAGATTTGCACAAAATGCTTATAAATATTTTCTAACAGAAGTAAAGAAATTCTGAACAGTATGAAATATATTGCCAGGAAATGTTGCTTTCCACGAATAAATTAAATAAAGAAATTTAACTCAAATATATTATTATTTAACAAAATTGTTTTTCTGTTAACATAACTCTTTGTACATAAGTGTGAGCATATGTACAGTAAAATTAATGTAACAGATTTAGAGGTTAGATATTCAGTAACAATAACATTGAATCTTTTGGGAAGGTGACAGATTATATCAGTTAATATCAACAGTATTAGTTATTTTAGTATATATTAAATACCACCCAGTGTTTTTACATTGACCTTTGTATATTTATTTTATTTGTTCATCTTTCTCAGACTCTTAAGTTGTTAAATATTTGCAAAAGATTGTATAAATACTTTGATATAAATCTGTCTTGCATTTGCTTTCTTTCTATGTAATGAATTGTTTTAGAAACAAGTTTCCATCATCAGGTATGCATGTATTAGGCCATACAGGTTATGATGATGAAAGCATTGTATTAAAATACACAATTTACATATTAATATGTTTATGTATTAGGTTTTTTTTGTTTATAAGTATAAATTTATGTATTTTAATAATATAAATCACAAAATTATAAGGTACATTAAAAAAAGTTAAACTTTTGTAATATAATGCAAATTGCTGCAAGGAGTGTGTACTAATAAGCTTAGTAGCTATTAGCTTTCGTTTTCTGTTAAGCCTCTTGAACCGCCATAAGGTATTACTTCAGATGATATGTGTGAATGCAAATAAAGTGTAGTCTTGTACAGTCTCAGGTCGATCATTTCTGAGATGGTATAGTTAATTGAGACCCAACCACCAAAGAAAACCATTATCCACAATCTAGTATTCTAATCTATATAAAAGTAACTGCCTTTACTAGGATTTGAACCTTAGAACTTTGAAGTAGCTAGTAACTAGCTTCAGAAACAATGCCATTTGCCACATAACACTACCATTCTTAGACATTGAGCTGCTGCAGCAATTGTAAAATGTTTAATAATCTCTTGTTGGTTTTTTAACAGTGAAAATAAAAGACCTTGAAGAACATGGTCTTGATACATTTTTCTTTAAACTGTAAAAATATTATAGAGATATTTCAGAGATGCTTCCAGATGGAGAAAATATGAGCCCAAGCACAGGCCACAAATGATTCGCTCATTTTAAAGTGAAAACAAAATTGACCATTGAAGATCCCTCTTAACAGACAATGATCACATCAATTCAGTTCATGCTATAATTCATTAAGACCACTGTTTAATTGTTCAAGAAGTTGTTAAAAAAGTTGTTAACATAAAATAAGAACTGCTTGATAGTGCCAGTATCAGAAAAAACTTCTTGAAAAACTTAATGGCAAATGACACAAAAATTTGTGGTTGTGTTGTCAAAACTAAGAGGCAGTTGTCACAGTGAATAGGGAAAGGATTGATTTAGCCAAAAAAAAAGAAGAGCTCTATCTGAAAGTTTTAGGGAACTTGAGGGATGTTCATGCAGGAAGAGATCTGTTCTATTAAAAAACCAGAATTGGATGTTGCACCACGAAAATGCATTAGCTCATGTGTTGCTCCTTGCCAGCAATTATTTGGCTACATACACGATAACTGCCCTGTTCCACCCTTCCCTCCCACACAAGATAACCAACATTCTCTCTTGATTTGGCCCTAGCAGAGTTTTTCTTACTTCTCTACTTAAGTCAACCTTGAAATGATGTTATTTTCATACCATACAGAAGATTAAGAATAATTCTATTTCAAGAGTTGCACATGCCATCCCAAAAAAAAAATAGGTTTTAGGAAACATTACAAAACTGGAAAAACATTGGGTGCAGATTAAAAACCTTAGTAAATCTGTAATGTAAATACTCGAACCTCTATACAACAGAAATCGAGAATCCCAGGGAAAAAGTTTGTTGAATAGAGGTTTTCATTATGCAGAGGTAACAAGAATTCCCAGTCTAATTTTTTTTTACGAATGTTTTATCCCGTTTTATGATAAATTAAAATTAAGTACAGTTATTTTTCTTAAAAGCGCTATAGAAAAAGAAATGTAAATGTATTTTTTTATGCCATGAGTTACATTTTAATTTAATACATTATACGTACTGTATAAAAGGTAAGTATCTCAGGTAAGGACTTACCTGGACATAGGCTATACTTAAAAGCTTGTACTGAGTTGTAGGTTAACATACTGTATTTTTATTTCTAGCTCATAATTTTTTTACAATGATAACAAGAAATCAATACACTTAACTTTTTTTAAATTGAATAAAAAACACTAATCCTAATTCATTTAGTTTTTGATAGATACTGATAGGTAATATTTACAGTATATAATTTTTAATATAGTATTAATTTATTATTTGAAAAGTGAGTAATTTTATGTGTTTGAATAGGGTATTACATTCAAAAAAGGTTTCACATTTATTTAAATACTCAAAAATACTGTCAGCTACTTTCATCCTTGAGCTATAGTCCAAGCCTAATTGTTGTCTGGTAATCTGTTTGTCCAGCTTTTTTACCCAATCTGTAAAAATGTCGGTAGTCATTCACTCCTTTTTGTTAAATGTGTAGTCTACCTTTAGAGATTACTTCGAAAACAACATGGAGTTTTACTTTTGCCGATTATTAACATTTTAGGTCTTTCAGTTCCCTAGCATGTTTACAGCCACTAACACCGAAATTCTTAGTTTACTTTGTTGTACCACCAAAGCACAGATCATTTTTTGAATTTAACGTTTTGCTGGATAAACATTTGAAGAATAGTTCTGTCTTATCTACATTGATAATGTCTTTTTATGGATATTCTAAATTTGGTTTCAACACAGTCTACTACCAAGTCTCACAGTCACTTGCACTTTCTCCAGAAATTACTTTATGAATAACAGTGTCTTTTTTAAACTTCTCTAAACACCCATTGCTGGCCTGGAGATCTTTGTCTCCTAATGCCGCTCCAAATTCCAGGGTTTTTTCTTTAAATAATGTTCTGGATAACAGACGCTTTCTTCATGCATCACTGTCATATATTTTAAAGTAGCTTCATCAATATCATCATACGTGGAACCTTTTAATTTTATCTCGCTAGATTTTCTTTACGCTGGTCTAGTTCTTGTACTATCACATCCCGATTTTTTTAAATTTTTGACAGTGAACTTGGTTGGATCCAAATTTTTGCATTAAATCTTATTTTTGACGCCTTTGTCAAATTTGTGTATAACGCTAATTTTTATCCGAAATACAAAGGCACTTCCATTTTGACATTGTTTTTATGGCACACTAACAGTACAATACTGTATAACGCGAATAACGTAATCCAAAGAAAGAGACCAACTGAATTAATCCCAGGAAAAATTGTTGCTGAACTATATGTTTGCACTGAACAATAGAGGGAGTTGGTATTAAATGTTTTCTAAGAATTCTATTTGTTATGTCCACGTACTGTAGATAAATGAAACGTTTACACAGTAATTTTAGTGCTCTGCATTAGTTAATAGATTTTGGGAAATTCCACTACTGTAATGCGTAGGTGGACAATAACTGCAGAACACATGTTTAAATCTTCTGTTAGAATTTTATTGTTAACAGGTTATAAGAGAATCTTGTGAATTTTCGCTTTACCAGTTCAATAAGAAAACCTGTCATTCTTGACTGTTGTCAAGAGTACTTTGTGTTTGTATACAGGTATAATTTAGGTTTGGAAATCAAAAGAATAACTACATTAAACTCACAGAGATGTCGAAAATACTAAATTTAATGACATTATTTAAAATAAAAAATAAAACATTTTTTAAAAATTACTGTTGGTTATTACATACTTCTTTATTGAAAAAACATGGTCTTTTTTGTTTTAAGATTCTGCCTTCATAATCATAATCTCCAGTAATGGACTAATATAATCAGATGTAATGGTGGGAACTTGTCAAAACATATCATTAGACAGAAAGAAAGAAGTTCCAAGGCAAATTTAATCAGTGTTTATGAAAATTTTTAAATTTTAATTTTCTGTTTTACATTGCACTTAAACTAAAGAAAAAGTAAAAATATTTGATTGTAATTAACTTTAAAGCAAGGATAAAGTGCATAGCAATGAAATTTTACAAACCAGTGAATGAATAGGACCATTCTAATTGAATTGGATTTGAAATAAGATTGAATTATTTTGTACATTCTTATAGTGATGCATATGTTTTAATTGTGTAATAATTATGATATTAATACTTCCATTTTGTCCATTCAGTTATGGCATCAAGACCACCACCTACCCCTCTCTTACATTATCATACGTGCTTTGTAGATTGTCATACAAGTTTTACTGTAAAGTTTAAAGTTCATTTACAAAACAAATAAATGTTAACTTCTTACCCAGATCCTCCTGCACTTGTACTTGACACAAAGTTCCTGTCATATTAGTATCCTTATCTGCATTAGTATATTCCTACGTAACTTCTGTATGACTTTTTTTTTTTCTTTGAAAGTTCACTTGCCAATAAAGTAAGTAATTATTAGGTACAATTATTTATTAGAATGATCAGTTCATAATTCAGTAATATTGAAATATTAACAGTTCTATTCAGTAACATTTTGTTAATACTTCTAAACCCTAAATATTAATTCAAAAATATGAATATTAATTGTAATAAATTCAATTTATTTAAATGTACTACACAGTAATTTGGTGAATCGTTTATTTTTATTTTTAGGTTTGAGATAGAAAAGAAATTAAGACTTGCAAAAAAACAAGAAATGAAAAAGAAGAAAGGTACCCAGAAAAAGAAAGAAGAAAGACTTGATCCAAAAGAACGTAGTAAAGAGCGAAAGAAAACTGTTGAAGAAAACCGTGGTAAAATGGATAAAAAAGCTCAAGCTATGAACTTATTAAAGGCTAGGAGAGAAGAAAGGAAAGAAAGAGGTAAAATGTTAAAGTTGTGGTTTAATTAATAAATAGCTTATTTTAGTACCCTATTTCAATTAATTGAAATTAAAATACATTTCATAAAAATACAGTATAAAGCCATGTAGCTTTCTATAATGTATTCATCTGCATAATTTTTTAATGTAACTATTTTAATTTTATTAATGTTGTGCTCTCCTTTAGTGACTCAGTGGACATCATTTAAAATATTCACCTTCTTGGATTTAATTGTTGTATAATTTTGTTATAGTTGTTAATTTTGTACAGTAGCAGTCATTCAATTATATTATTTATATCAATTATATTATAATTACATATAGTTTTGACTGTTTATGAACTGCTTAACCATAAAATTTTTATGATAATGAGCTTTTATCAATGTTAAATTAAAAATTTGTAGCAAATTTCATGCACATTGCGTTAAATTTGTGTGGTTTTAAGGATTGGAATTAGAGGGTCTAATTGTATACTTTAATTCCTATGTGTTTAATAATATTACACATTTTTTTAATATTCTCATTTGAAGTAATATGTAATTATTGTTAAAATTTACTGTAATCGTACATTAAATTTACTCATTTATTAAAAACAAGAAATATTTTAAATTGCAGAAGAAAAAGAAAAACAACAAAAAATTGAACAAGAAAAACGAAAAGAAGAAGAAGTAGCAAATAAAAAAGAAAGCGGTGAACAAGAAGATGAAGGTGAAGATGGTGATAGCAGTGGAGAAAGGAGTAGAACTAAATTAAAAGCATCTGATATATATAGCGACGATAGCGGTAGTGGATCAGACAGTGATGGTGGGAAATCTACAAAAAGCAAAAGTCGTGCAAGAAGCAGCTCAAGTTCATCCCGTAGTTCATCTGTTTCTGATTCTGATAACAGGTATTCAAAGAATTTATTTACCTTATATGTTTTTACACAATTTTATCATTTGTGATGATTTTTTAGTATAAAAAGAGAATGGTTTTAGACAGTAATTGCTTAAAACAGACTAAAATAGGATTATAAACACCATTGTAAAATTGAATTTTACAGTTTTTTTTTTTCATTATCAGAGGGATTAAATTAAAAAAATTTAATTAAAATACCTTTGATAACAGAAAGTAGTATCCTTCAGAAATGTTATGATTTTTGTAATATTTCAGAATAAAGCCAATTGAGAAACAGCAGCCAGAAAAATCAAATGAAGATGAACAGATATAATTTTTTTCTGTATGAATTGAATGTATAAAGCTGCAGGATAAAGTAATCAAAACTTTTCAATATTTTGCAATTATTACTTTTAAAAAGTTAAATTTAAAGAATTTAAAAATTATAAATTTAGCAAGTTTTTTTATAATGTTTGTTTATTTTACTCCATTTTTTATGCTATGGTAAGATGTAAATTCTTATTTCCCAATGTAAAGTAAAAAGGATTTTAATAATAAACATTTTCAGTGTTAAAATTTTGAGTAACGCAAATTTTATTTTATTGTAGTATTTTCAATATTATTAAATTATTATAATTTATTATGTGGTAAAATTAATAAAATTATTCCAGTTGAGATCTTGTCAAGTTATTTAATTTTATTCAGGAGGAAATGAAAGCTGATTTTTTTAAATCTAGAGTAACTCATTTCAAGAATTTTTTCTATATCTTTGTTATTTATGAACGGATTTGAATAAATTAGGTATAATTTTCTTTATCATATAATGCTTAACATTTTTTTATAATTACATGACATTTAAATAAACAGCAGTTGCAATGATATTAACAATTAAAAGGTTTTCATGGCTGCCATTTTGAAATTGATTGAGAGATCAGGTCCATTATTTCTGTACTACTAAACCTCTAGGTACCTAGCAGTATATAAAATTTCAGCTCTATATGCTCAACCATTCCTGAGAAATAAATTTTTATGTTAAAAATAAAAAATGTCATATAACTGGTAAACTAAGCATTTCTGGACATATGTTGAAAGTATTTTTCCTTATTTTGGTGTGAGGGACCATCCCCTGAATTCTAGAAACAATTTTTATACACATCTGTATAACATTGATGTATCTTATCACTCCAGTTTGCTAGATATTAAGCTCTTCTCTCAGCCCCTGGCAGTAGCAGATTGAACCTGTTCAATCATATTATGCTCTCCTGTGTAAGTTTACATAGTCTGAAATTAGTAAGAAAACAAAAAAAAATGCCTGTTCACAAGTCCAGATTCATTCCAAAATGAATCTTGAACCTTAAAAGGTAAGCAACATAAAATGCTAGGTGTAGAGATCCGTTTTGGAGTGGAAAACAAGAAGAAATGAGTTAAAGATCAGACAATTCAAACTCTTTAATTCAGGTATCTGAGAAGATATCCAGGAGACTGAATATCCAGATATTAAGGAGATTAGGAATATAACAGGACCTAGAATAAAATCATGCATTATGTGGGAGAAGTGTCAGTATCCTTAACTTAAGGATAAGAAACAGTTGCAGTAAATAGACACATAGTAAATATTAAAAAATAATTATCACCTTGATTGGAGGGGTTCAGTTTTTACAGTTCATTTATATATATTTTTTAAGTTAAAATTTAAGGGTTTTCTTCAGAATATCAAAATAGAACTAAAGTATTAATGAAATGTGTTTTCAATTTTATTTAAAATGTTTTAATTTTTTTTTATATTTCAGATCTGTCTCAAGTTCAAAAGTAAAGAAAGTGCAATTTATTTCTAAAAAAGAAGACTTAACCAAAATACGTTTATCAAGGCACAAATTAGAAAGGTAAGTAATGTAATTTGAATTCAAAATTTTCATTATCCTTTTTCAGATAGCTGGAGAGATTGCAATCAGATAATCATTATTTCTTCCATATTTAATTAATTATTTTATCTCTCAAATTGTATTATACACTCTTCTACACTGCAAATGAATGCACTCCCTAAGAATAACAGCCATAAAATTGTTTAAGATCTGCAAGAAAAACAGGCCTCACTCTTTTTTTTTTAATTGCAGTTTATTGCAAAGTTAGAATTTTTATATGTTATGTTTGTAAGTGGTGTATTTATAAAAATTTTCATGGTATTTGTTTAGTATGATTTTAAAACTGATTAGATTCTATGTTATTTACAGAGGTGTAAATAAAGAAGAATCCATATCAAAATTTTTATCATAATGTAACTTATCTAAATAAATATTTTAAACTATATTACAGAGTTAATTCAGCCTTTCAAGATAATTATGAATTATTTTAATGAAATCATGCATCTGTAAATATTTTTTGAATTAATCAAATTAAGTTTCTTTCTTGCCAATATCTTTGTTTACAATTATATATAGTTCTCAAAATAAAACCAAAAAGTATATTCTACTTAAAAAAGAATGAATGAATATAAGTATAACAATTGCATGGTTTAAAAATTTCACCTCATTTCCAAAGCAGAATAATAAAAAAAAACTTGAAACATCTAAGGTTAATCATATATTTCAAAATGCATGTAGAATTATTCATAGTTTTATGATAAGCGGTAATGTTGGATAGATTTTAGAGTGAACTGTTAACACATGTTTATTAAATGGATTTTGCAGAAACTGGCTGGATATGTCATACGTGTTTTTGCTATTAAAAATGTTTCACTTTTGGTTATTCAGACATAACTCTTCATCACAAGTAATTTTTTTCTTTTTACTTCCTTGTACGAAGTAAAGGAAGTATTGTGACTCTGAAAAATTTTGGCTTTCAGATTTCAATGGAAATATCCATTTTCATCATCCTTGAATCCATTTTGACTAGTTTCAACATGACTTCTGTACATATGTATGTATCTCGCATAACTCAAAAACGATTAGCTGTAGGAAATTTTGGATTTAAGACCGTTGTAACATCTAGTTGTGCACCTCCCCTTTTGGTTGCAATCAGCTTGACCATAAGTGTCCAAAAATCCCAAAATATAAAAATGTAGATTTTGGACTTTTTCTTAACTGCATTAATAAGCCCTTATTAAGAACTTTTCAACAATTTATCATAAGGGGTACCTATTTTCATTGGTTCCAGAGTTATAGCCAAATAAAATTTTAATTAATGAAATATTTGGATGTTACAAGGGGAAAAGCTGATCGGTTTGAATCCGACTTCATCTATTTTTTTTAATTTTAATATATTGATTTATTAATAATTATTAACCACTGATCAAAAAAGATTTTTACAATAAATAATAACAATAAAAAAAAAGTATGAAAAAATATCAGGAATTATTAATGAAATAAAATGTTATATACTTCTCATTTAAAAAAAAAATTGTATATGTAATTTAATAGGTGTACAAAGAAGACATGTGGTGTCCACGATCTCCACATCAGATTTTTTTTTAAAAAGTGATTAATTTCTTATCGTCATCAGCTTAGTTATTGTTAGACAACTGAACTGATAGCAGCGGGTATGATGTGTACATATATGAGCAATTTACAGGTTCCAACTTGATGTGTATATGCTGCTTTGTAATTTGGTCCGCTTGCATAATATTCGCTTGAGAGCATCATGTTCAAACATGTAAATGATACATTTGAGCACATCAAGCTGTCAGTAGTATAAAGGAACTTAGTGAAAGCATTGTTGTAGCTGCTAAGTTATCAGTTGAGATTCACTACCAGCTTATCAGTATGTCTGCCGATGAAACGTTGTAACTACAATTCAAGATGAAGGACATTTTGGCTTGCTCATCAAAGTGAATATGGAAATTTAATCACAGAAGCATTGAAAATATTTATCTCTTTTGCTACGTCTTACCTCTGTGAAAAGGGTTCATCGTGTATGGTAGCATTAAAAATTAAATATAGGAATTGTCTTGAAAACAATTTTCTTGTGTTTCTAACATAGGTCAATGTATGGAGAAACTTTTAAATGAAAAACAAACGCAACCATCTCATTAATTTATTTTTTTTAAATGTGTACTCATAAATGTAAATAAAATGATTTTTTTTTCATAAAATGATTTCATATTTGCTTATGTATAAAGTTGTAGGCTAATTTTGCGACCTCCAGGTTGAGAAATGCTGCTGTACAGTAATAACAATGGATTTAATGTAATAATATTGGTTCACATATTTGCACCATAAAGTAAATAACACAAATAAAAGCATTAACTACAATTACCCTTCTTTCTAATACAGTTCTTTAAATCTATTTGAATTATTTTTTTAAGTTTCACGCTTAACTTTATTTTTTAGACACACATAATTATGTGTAAAGAATTGCTATATGACAAATCCAATTCTAAGTAGTTTAGAACTAAAAAAAATAATCACATGCTCCATGATAAGACATAAATATAAAGCTTCAACCATGTGATTTCATATGCAATTGCCATTTGTCAATTAAGAAATGTGAGGTTAATGATCTATAAATAATAGCAAACAAGTGGAATTATTACAAGCATGTGGTTTATATAATTTCATAGAGTACATCAGAAATAAGTAGAAGTGATGCTTAATTTTACTAAAAAGAATCCTAACACTATCATTATTATTAATTGTTGCTTCTTGAATGTTAATTCACTTCTTATTAAACAAAAAATGTTAGGGCACCTGTAATTGAATATAAGCTTGTTAATTACAGAAAAAATAAATATGAAAAATGGTATGATATTTCATTTTAGTTAATGATTTATGGGTGTCTGCAATTCATATAAATCTGTAAATATAGTGAGCAACTCATAAGACAGTGAATATGGAATGTAGACTTTATTGTGATTTACTTTTTCACAGGTTTGTCCATCTGCCTTTCCTTGATAGAGTTGTTCAAGGATGCTTTGTCAGAATTGGAATTGGCAACAATAATAAAACTGGGAAACCAGTTTACAGGGTAATTATACAATTATTTTGTTGACATAATTTGGACTTGTTTAAAAAAGTAAGCATTATACCGAGTGATTCAGAAAGGACTTCACAGCTTTAAAAGCATATAAAAATTTATTGATATAACTTACAGATCTGGTTGAGGTCTCATTTCATAGAAAAACACGTAAAAATTTGTCACCCAACATTTACTGTAGTTCGATATGGCTTCCATTTGTAATGCGATATACATCCCACTTGAAGTCAGTTTAATTCCAGACTAGCCAGCAAGTCAGCTTTGTAGCTGCTGCGTTGTGGATTTGAAGTCTTAACTCAACAAGATCAGCAGGCAAAGGTGGTATGTAAACCTATTCTTTAATGAAACACACCAAAAAAAATCTCACATGGTCAAATCTGAGGAACAAGATGGCCATGTAGTTGGACCTTCACAACCAATCCACCAACCTGGGAATCGACTATCAAGAAAAGCTCTCACTTCTAGGTGGTGCCCCATCTTACTGATAGCAGTGGCATCCATCTTGATTATCATCATCTAACTGAGGAATTAGAAACTCTTTAAGCATGTCCAGATAAATACCATTTAAAGTTTGCCTCCTGGAAGAAAAACAGGCCATATAGACTTTGTTTGCTTTGGACACAAAAAACATGACCTTAGTTAGGAATATCACAAATATGCTGCAAAGTTTCAGAGAGTTTTCGCTAACCCATTTTCAGCAGTTATAGGTGTTCATCTTGCCACTGATGTGAAACGTTAACTCATCACTAAAAATTTATCATTGTCTGCAATTCTATCCATTATTTTCACACAAAACTTCAGCCTACCAACTTTTTCGTCATCTGTAATGGGTTTTTTATCGTTTTTTTTTTTTTTAGATTGCGGGCTTAACTGCTGTGGTCTTTAGCCCAAATGGAGATTAGTAGGAAATGAAAAATGCCATGCCTAACCAGAATTAGAACCTGAGACCTCCGGATGAAAGGCCAAGATGCTACTACTCTGCCACAGAGATCAGCATCTGTAATGAGTTGAACCGTGGTTAATTTATATGGCTTTAAGTGCAGTCGTTTACATAATATGCGCCAAACAGTCATTTGTGGAATGCCAGTCTCATGTAACACACATCAAGTTGATTTCTTCAGGCTACGTGCCTGAATTTATTTCTAAATAAATTTTTATATGCTTTTAAAGTTGTGAAGTCCATTTTGAATCATCTGATTTATCAGTATTTATCTTATAATATCTCCATTAATATCACTCAGTTTTCAAATAATTAATTGACCGTTGGTGAAGATGACTGTAATTACTCATAATTGTCTAGAATATACCTTTGAGTTCTTAAGTAAATAATAAAATTAAAAAAATTGTTTTTAAACTAACCGTTCACATGTGTAATATTTCCTGTCTCATAATTTGTCATTCTTATCATCCAATCAAATCAAATGTTCAACTAATATCTTATGAAATGAGTAACATGTTTCACTAGATTAAATGAAAAGTACTGGTTTGGTGTTTAAGAATGTTATCAGTGAAAAAATCCTGAAATCTGAGGATATAAATCACATGGATATTTTTTCCAGATGCTGAAGCATTTCAGAAATAAATGATTATAGAATTTTTATAAGGCTGTTATGGTAAGATTAAAGAACAAAATATATCTTCAAAGTTAGTTGATGACAGGTGTCCAGAATTAGTTTTGATCAATTATTAAACTTTATATGAATGTATTTTTTCAAGGAGAGGTAATTTACGCCATTGTTCATCATAAACTGCATTGTCATAAATCTTGTCTAAGATTTATGAACTGTTCCAGAACAGTTTATAAACTAGCCAATCAGAAAAACTGTGACATATATATGGGATTGTATTAACATTATATGATTATACAGAAATTAATTTCTAAAAACAATAATTGGTTATGAAAATAGCTGGATACATCAGGATTCAAGTAAAAAAGCATAAATCAGGGATTCTTGTATATAAAAAATTTATAAAAACATTAGCCTGTAAATGTGGATGTTAAAAACCACATTTTTATAAAAACATATTGCTGCAGTAATATAAATATTCATTTTAAAACATAATAGCTTAACTAATGAAAATATTATTTCTATCATAGAAATATATTTTACTGATCTTAGTCCCCAAAACTAATTTACCTAGATGTAAAATGAATGTAATTTTGCACTTAACAAAATTTTCAATTGTACTAAAAAAGAAAAGTAGTAAATTTTTAGTTACAGTTTATTAATCACAAGGAATGAAAGAATTTTTTTTTATAGGATCAGACTTAAGAAGTTCAAAAGAAAATCTCCTTTATGCATATAAGTATGCAGCAGTTTTGCATAGGTATACAGTTAATTGCTTTTTTATTTATAGTAAAGGTATCAACAGTTCCATCAAAGATATGATGTGAATTAATATATGATTGTATTTCATCATTAAAGAAAGATGTTTTTTTTTGTTGTTTTATAATATTTTAGTTTAAATATATTGTACTTCCTTGTATGAAATTTCAGTTTTCAGATTTCAACGAAAATATCCATTTTGACTATTTTTGGTGTAATGTATGTATGTATCTCACATAATTCAAAAATTATTAGCCGTTAAAATTTTGGATTTGGACTGTTGTAACATTTAGTTGCGTACCGTCCCTTTTGATTGTAATTGACTGGACCAAAAGTGTCCAAAAGAGCCCAAATCCAAAAAAAATTTATTTTGGACTTTTTCTTAACTGCAGTAATAAGCCCTCATTGAGAGATTTTCAATGATATATCATACTTATTTTATATATTACTTATTTTCATTGGTTGCAGAGTTATAGCCCAATGAAATTTTAATTAATGAAATATTTGAATCTTATAAGGGGAAGGCATATCAGTTGGAATCCGATTTCATTTCATTTTTTTTAATATATTGATTTATTAATAATTATTAACCTCTGATTGTAAAAAAATTTTTACAATAAATAATAATTCAATAATAAAAAAAAAAGAAAAAGTATGTAATAAAAAATATATCTAATTTAAAAAGCATACAAGGAAGTCATTTGGTGTCTACATCAGATTTTTTTTTATTCTGTTAAACATAATAGTTTTTGTTGTGATTGTAGGTAGCAGAAGTTGTTGGAGTTGTTGAAACAGCAAAGATTTATCAGCTGGGTCGTACTAGAACAAATAAAGGTCTTAAGTTAAGGTGAGTTTCTAGAATAATTTTAGAAAATTTTACACAAATGGAACGACTATTAAAATGCTTTGAATATTTTTTTTTTTTTTTTTTTTTTTTTGTAATAAAAAAACGATATTAATTTTATTATACAGTTTATCAAAGTTGCTATTCTTTTACTTAGATAATTTTTGTTTTGTCAATTAAATATTTCAGCGGAACAAAATTTTGTAAAGAAACTTATCCTTTGCTGAGTTTCTCTTCATTCCAGATGATAATGTAACTTCTTAAGTTTCAAAATGTTTTCTTGTATAAAACTAATAGTAACATGAGGTTTACAAGCATAAGGCTTCAGCTCAATAAAAAGGTGAATTTACTTGCATCTTTGAGAGGAATAATGTAATAGCATCTTATAAAGATAGTGGAACATTTGAGTAAAGGAAACCAGTGAAGAATTAGAAGTAATGACATGAAGAATGAGAATATTATCTACTTCATCCCACCCCAAAGAATTGCTTGATTAGACCAGTAGAAAAAATATCTGAGGGGAGATCCTCATCAGTATCTTTCATTAAGAATAGAGGGTGAAGAAAAAGAGGTAGGCTAACTAAGAAATGGTCGCAGGATGTGAAGGTTGATCTGAGAACAATGAATATCAGGAACTGGTGGGGGAAGGTAAAGGAACTACGGAAATGGAAGCTAATTGAGAGGGAGTCAAGGTCCATCAAGGACTGTGGAATCAGTAAATAGTCATATCATCTACAATTTCTGTCATTTTTTCTCAGAAACATCATAAAGTGTCTGTATTTTTAAATTATTATTCTTTACGCTGTGAAGAAAGTGAAAGTGCACACTTTTCAGAATTACAAATGAGTACAATAAAAAAAAATCTTGGAACTGAAAGTTACAGTTTGATAAATATTTATCAAATAAAAAACCCCAAATTAATAGAAAAGTAGAAAAATGAATCTTACTTAATTTCAGTTGCCCTGTTGATGGATTGGGATACCCTGAAATATAATGTAACGTGTTAGATTTTATGTCTTTCTCAATTCAGTTTATCCCACAAACAACAATATTGTATCATATCATACAGTATTATTTTTATGTTACTACTAGCAAATTTTAATTTTAGATGATGTTAACTGTACCATAATAATGTAATAATTTCAATACTATGATGTGATAATGTTAATAAGACTACAGTAATTTTAAAAATGTCATGAATACTTCAAAGCTTATACAACTACATAGAGTTAGGAGCTGTGATTGCTATAATCACAATCGGTCTAATGTACAATTGAAGTGATTATGTATTCTTTTCGCATGTTTGATGAAACTTCTTCAGTTTTCTTAGAGAAATTATGTTTTCTATAAAATTCCATAGGGAAAAAATGTTGTGTTCTTTAAATCACATTACTTATTTTTTAATAATTGTGTTTACATGCTTTGGTTTTCCCCCTCTTTTAATAAATAATATATAACACTAGTATCTTATTTGCTGAAAGGACTATGGATGTTCTTTGAAAAGCTATTTTTGAAAACGTTTTATTAAATCGATGTTTGAGTTTCTGAAGACTAAAATCTTTTCTTATTCGGCAGTATTAAGTGACTGAAGAGTTGCAGTATTCTGGAATTTTTCAGAAGTATATAAATTTAAAAAAAATTTTATTTTGTTTTTAATTCTAGGCATGGCTTACAAGAACGTGTTTTTAGGTTAGAATTTATCAGTAATCAAGATTTTACTGACAGTGAATTTTTTAGTTGGAAAGAAGCCTGTGCGCTTCAAGGCATTTCATTACCGACACAAGAGGAAGTGGAACAGAAAGTTAAAGATATTAAGGAAGCAATGATATATGAATTTAAAGAAGAAGATATTGAGAAGGTAATCTTAATGCAGTACTCATTAATTTTTCTCAGCATTAAAAAGCCACTGAATAATATTAATTTAGATTTATAAGCTTAATTTATTGAAGTAATTGGGTTAATGAATATAATTTGTCCTAATTTTTCTATTTTATGTAATAACTGTGCAAGAAGCTGAAAGTGTAGTTGTAAAACCCATTATTTTTTTCCTTTTTTTTATTTTTTAGTTTTTTTTTGGTACTTTGTTTTAGTTTTTTTACTTTAACTCGTTATTGCAAATCAGCTAATTTCGAAGTCACGAGTTTTAAGGTTCTAAACCTAGTAAAGGCAGTTACTTTCATATGGATTTGAATACTAGATCATGGTACTGCTGTTCTTTGTTGGTTGAGTTTCAATTAACCACACCTCTCAGGATTGGTCGGCCTGAGACTGTACAAGACCACATTTCATTTACATTCATACATATATCATCATCTGAAGTAATACAGTGGTTCCGGAGGCTAAATAGAAAAAAAGAGAGGTCTCTTGAGATTGACCATTCTTAAGTAACCAAATAATATTGTTAGTTACTAAGCCAAGTGACTGAACCAGAGTAAGGTTGTTTATACATAAAATTCGAGCTTGAAATGTTTCATCACGTTTCATCACAGCTTATTATACAATTCAGAAAGTTAGAACCTTCCACTTCAAATCTTTCATTCAGTTCAGAACAAATGCAAATCCAGGTGTCTTTATGGGCTTGAGCCAGCTGTCTTTGAATCCATGTCATACATGTTTTGTGATAATTCAGCATGTCATGAATGATTGAATGCACAATTCCAACACTAACATTATACAAACCAGCAATTTGGGAAATTTTGACTCGCCTGTCTTCACAAATAAGATCATTTATGCGATTTTGCAGCACACCAATCAAAACTTCAATTGATCTTCCAGAGTGATGGAAATCAGTCATACTTTTTAAACTGTGATTTAAACACTGTTCACCATACTGTTTCAACAGTCTTGAGTAACTTTCCATCGGTTTTACACCTTCTGATAGGAAAAATCTTATCTTCCAGCGTACATGTTTCAAGCAGAGCTGACATTCTGAAATCAAGTTATGTTTAGATTAACGATGGTCAAACAAATGATTAAATTGTTCCCAAGGTTGCCAACTTGACCCTCAAAAAGTTTCATTGTCATTGAAAGAACTGTTTTTTCTCTACATCAGTTTGTCTCGTTAATTATTGAACGTCCCTCTTGTATATTTAATGAATATATATATTGAATTGGGAGCAAAGTAGATACCTAATTTTTTTTCTTTTTTGAAGTAAATGTTAAATTTACCTTTTGTTACAGCTTTATAATTTAATTTGACCTATCAAGTAGCTGCTTATCAAATTTTTTTATAACCACAATGATTTTTAATATATTTATATATTCAGTAATTGTATTAAATTAAAAAGTTTAGGTACCATTTTAGAATAATGTTTAAAGAATCGATTTTAATAATTTTTCTGTATATTTCTTTACTGAAATTAATCTTTTTAAGATTCATATTATTATCCTGTACTGTAATTATACCACCTAGTACAGAAAATTAAGATAGACATATCTTGCCTTAATTTTTCATGAAAGTACTTTTGCTCGCAGGATCCCACATCCTCAGTCATGACTGAAATAATTCCATTATTGCAATAACAGAATTATACTTTATAATAAATAAATACATACTTTTTTTTATGTACACAATAAAACTTTGATGTAACTATTTTCTTTAGAATGAAGAAAAATAATGTTATTAGCAGGAAATTGTATAATGGTGAAATGTTAAAATGAGGTTTTTTGGCCTCATAAACAACAGTAAAATGTTAGTATTATTTTGCTCTTTTCTAACATTCAAGATAAGAGAAAATGAATAATTAAATAGTTGTTGCTTCCAATTGGACCAGATTATTTTGGCACTCAGCAGTTCCTCAGACATGTGACATACTCTCACAAAATGTGTAAATACAGTATTTTTACAAATTTTTAAACTATATATATATATATATATATATTTGATTATTTTACTTGTGTCATATTTTTAAATTTATTTGTTGTGTTCCGAAAGCGCTTTTTTTTTTACTAAGCCAAAGATTAATTTTATATTATTTTCATTTATGAGGTTGGATTTACAATTATATATGTGAGGTTAGAGAAACTCTGACTGCTGGGTACTGCAGAATAGCCAGATATTGCCATTTAGAACGTCCCATAAATTATGACACCCATAAGTTATTAAAGTCATCTATAACGTTCTTTTAAATTTACTTTATATTAAATAAGTAAAAAAAAATTCTTTACTGTCTCTTCTGAACTTCTGTGTAAAATAACTGGATTCTTTCACAAGCCACAGATTATAACAATAGTAATTACTGCTTCTTTTAATTGCCAAACATTATATAACTCACACCTGTACAGTGTAATTTATTCCTGTACCCTTTGGTTCTCAATTTTTCCTAGAAACATAAAAATCAGCAATTGTTATCAAGAAGTATTGAAATATAATCTACAGCATTTCACTACCAAGTGTCTCTATGCAAGAAACTAATATTGTTAAGTTGTGAAATTGTAACCATCTTCTTATGGGTTTTCAGGAAAATAGGCAAAAGAATATTTTAGCTGGTAAATAAACATAATTTAAAATCAATTTTACTGTATATATTTTTATTTTTCAAGTACAGTGTCGTAATTATAAATATTGTATGACGCCTTAAATATTTCTTCACCACAACAGTTGATTTCTGTTATTAAGTACATGAAACCATTACTGTGATTTCAGAGAATTAAATACGGGTATTACAAATACTGTTTGACTCATTAAAAGCATAAACTGTGTACACCATTTTTAATTAAACATTTTTATTTTCAGATAATTCGTGAAAAGGAAAGATTTAAAACTAATCCTTATAATTATGCAATGAAAAAGACACAGCTTATGAAAGATAGAGATATGGCAGCTTCAAGGTAATATTTCTTTATTAAATTATGTACATTTTCCCCCATTTTGATAGTTTTTTATAGAAAATTATTGCTGGTCTTAATTGATTAATCTCTTATTAAATTAAAAACTTCTGGTGTTAAGCATTTCTTTTGATTAATTATTGTATCTTGGTTTTTATCAGTTTAAAATATTTATTATAATGCAAAATAGTTATAGATTAATCATTCTGTGTAAAAAATTATAACAAGAATATAAGTAAGTATTCAAAGTTAAGAAAGCATAAACACACAAGTCAATGCACAGGGTGGGGATGGATCGGTATACATTGGTGGGAAGAACAGAGAATTGGCCACACATACAAGTATGTATTGTGTGCATGCATGCGTGCATATGCTCAATAGCATGCTAAATGCTCATGGATACATACTTCTGACCATTTCTCTGTTATATTTATTGTTTTTTTCTAATCTTGTTTATTTTTTTGTTTAAATTGATAAAATATTTAATTTTTTTAGATTTACAATTACAATTTGTATTGCTTTTTGAAATTTCACTTATTCTTTGCAAGTTTTTTTTTTGTTTATGTAATTAACAGAAAGAGACAGTAAATTAGGATAGATAACAGTTTTTTAATCAAGCAGCTTAATCCAATCCATATCATCAGATCTTGCATCATCTGTATCATTCATGTTCAACGACTGATTCATTGGTGCTCATCACTGCTTTCACTACCACTGTCACTGTCATTAACGCAAATTGTAAACCTTTCAGTTTGCATGTCAGCAACCCAATCTGTTTCATAATAATTTTTTTTCTATTGTTAGTACATGTTCGCAACATTGCTTCCAATATTCCGCTGGTAGTTAAGGAAATTTTTTCTCAGTAATTTCTTTTATACAATTTATATTTTTCCAACTAGAGACATTTTCATCTGCTACCTGACTTTATTTTCATCCAAATCAACTCAATCGGGTTAATTTCAGGATGGTAGGGCGGCAATTTTATTACATTGTGGCTGTTATCCTGAAATATTTTATTGAAGTAATACTATTCACTTCAGGGCTTAATAATTGGTACAGTTCTATTTTTAACATACCTGCTGAGCACAGAATATTTGTCTCGAAGCCATTAAGTTCATGTTTTTTTTGCTGTTTGAATTCGGCACTTTGTGTAACATGTTGTGGTACCGAGCATTATCGATTACCAAAACCAATCAACTTGGAAGATTTGGGATTAGCATTGTTCTCAGCCATTTTTTGTAATTTATCAACATTCATGTTATTCCAGTGTTTTCCTTTTTTTGGCTCTATGTAAAAATTAAAAGAGCATTTTGAATTTCTTCTGCTTCACTGCCAGCATGAACCAATATCACCTTCGATCCTTTGGATATAGGTGTTTTATAGCCTTTATTTGAGCCATCGATCCAACCATAATTTTACTTGTGGTTCAAGTGAATAGAAGATTCATCTGAAAAAATTATTGGTCTTCCTTCCTGTTTGTAAATGCTAATTTTCTTTAGATATTTTACTTGTTTATTTTGTAATCTCATTTTTCTATTAAAATTTTCCTGTTTTTTTTTTGTTTTTTTTTTTTTCAGTTTTCTTCCATCTAAAACCCATACTCCTCACTATTTTCCTTAGAGTTTTGTAACTGTAATTCATCTGCAAATCTGGTTGTTTGGTTTTTAAAACAAATAATATATTTATCAATGTCGGCAGAACTTTATTTTGTATATGATATTTTGTAACGCACATCTTTGGAAGTTGTCAATGCTAACTTTCATTTTCATTCTATACGAGTTTTTCCCGGCGTATTAAAATTCTCATTTTCTCCCAGTTTATTTGATTCTGTTATCACTTTACGCATAATATGAACAGATACTTCACAAAGGTCTGCTACATGAGCATGAATTTCTACATGTACCATTGCTGGATTTTCTTAGACTATTTTGCTGTACACATTCATTATTATACATTTGCTTTGGACTTCTTGGAGGTATTCCTCTTCCCAATCTACAATTGCATTTTGGACGAAGCATTAGGAAAATTAAGTATTTAAAAATTCCATTATTAAACAAAATTAGTTTTAAAAAAACTGTTTATAAAAAACACAAGAAGCCAAGTGAATTCCTGCTTCTACTCAGTCCTTGAATGCATCACACTATCCCCCTTACCATACTGGCATTCCCCACACCACTTCACATGTCACTCCCAATCAAGTTTCTGCGCATCTGTGTGTGTTTACACTTTCTTAACTTTGAACAGTTATAAGTATTTTATTAAGTATTAACTATTATACTCATATTTTGTTTTATTCTTTGTAATTTCTGTTTATATTGCTGCATACTATTATAATATGAAATAAACCACTATATTGCATTTTATAATTATTTTAATTTACATCACTGTTTTCTTTTGAATGCAGTCAACTTGTGGATTTATTTATTAAAACTGATAATTTTACAACAGTAGTATTGTAATATAATTTCAGTAATTCTATTTCTGAAATCTAAAAGTGTCCACAGTTTGTATAAAACAATCTATTGTTTTTTGGTTGAGGAAGGTTTACTACACAGCAGTTTTTACAACTTCTGTTTATCTTGTTTCCATATCTAAATTTAAATTCTCTCATTCCCATCTCCCTCTGTCAAATTTAATTACCTTCGTTATATTCTTATTTATTTTCTGTGACTTTTTTCCCTAGAAGTTTATCCATACCTTAAGTTTTTCCAAAAGAACAATGATAATAAGACATTCTATGTTTTCTGTTACTGCTTTCAAATGTGTGCTTAATTTAATATATTAAGATGAAAAATTTTCAGGGTTCCAAAAAAATAATAATAAACTTTTCTTGGCATCTTCAGTAAGCAAGTTAAATTATATTGCTGCATACTATTATAATATGAAATAAACCACTATATTGCATTTTATAATTATTTTAATTTACATCACTGTTTTCTTTTGAATGCAGTCAACTTGTGGATTTATTTATTAAAACTGATAATTTTGCAACAGTAGTATTGTAATATAATTTCAGTAATTCTATTTCTGAAATCTAAAAGTGTCCACAGTTTGTATAAAACAATCTATTGTTTTTTGGTTGAGGAAGGTTTACTACACAGCAGTTTTTACAACTTCTGTTTATCTTGTTTCCATATCTAAATTTAAATTCTCTCATTCCCATCTCCCTCTGTCAAATTTAATTACCTTCGTTATATTCTTATTTATTTTCTGTGACTTTTTTCCCTAGAAGTTTATCCATACCTTAAGTTTTTCCAAAAGAACAATGATAATAAGACATTCTATGTTTTCTGTTACTGCTTTCAAATGTGTGCTTAATTTAATATATTAAGATGAAAAATTTTCAGGGTTCCAAAAAAATAATAATAAACTTTTCTTGGCATCTTCAGTAAGCAAGTTAAATTAGCCCCTCAGTCTCAAATAAGTTTGTATACAGTTTTCAGCTAGCATAAATTATTGTTTTTATATATTTTACAGAGGAGATGATGAAGAAGCAGCACGAATAAATCAAGAATTACAAGAATTAGAAGAGAGAGCTATTGAATTAGATAAATTACGGACTTCAACTATTTCCTCAATATCATATATAAATGATAGAAACAGAAAAAAGAATGTGGAAGAGGCTGAAAAGGCTATAATGGTACAGTTTTTATATCAAACTAAAGTTTAGTTTAACGTTCATTTATACCTAACCTTTTGACCTCAAATTATTTTTGCATGGTCCTAGCTCTCTTGCACATCATTTTGCAGAAACTTTTATTAGACTTTCCTATTACTTATGCATACTTTTTTATTTTATTTGTTTACTGCAGAATACATATTATAAACAAAGTTATTTTACCAAAAAAGTAACAACTTAGTGTTTATTATATACTTATTACCTAATACATTTATAAAAAAAAAAACAAAAGAAAAACAATATATTTAAATTTGTAAACTATTTTAATTAATTACAATAGTATGATATGCTATCCAAACATTTTTCAGTCAACAGTATTTACACTGTTATTAAATTTAGCTTTTTTCAAGTAGATGATATTTTTAAAACAGTCAAGAATGTGAATCACAAGTTGGGGATGGGGCATGGTTCTTGTTATATTCATAATAAATTCAATAAGGGATTTTGAAAATGTTTTGTGTGATTGACTTTTTATTCAGTAATTTTGTTTTGGTGTTTATAAAGGATATTGCTATATATTATCAATGCTTCTATTAGTCAAAACTACTTCATTTTTCACCACTTGACTGTTGATTGTCAATTTGTGCTGTCTTGAAATTATACTCTGCAGATTATATTGATCTGCTAGGTCTGTAATTCTATATGCTCATATTTGCAAACCAATGTTGCTTTTATAAATTATTTTTTCAATCTTACCTTTATTTTTATTTGTTTCTTACTGTTGATATCATTGTTAACTTTCTAAAAGAGAACCCTAATGTATTTCTTATTTTTGGTATCCCAATTCACACTTCTTTTTTGTTCCATCAGACTATCTTAAAAATTTATCTGTGGAATAACCCCTAACTTCAATACTTCAGTAGTGAGCTCATAGCTTCAGTAAATCTTAAAAAATATGTATATGATAATCTGTAGAATTCAAAAGCTTGTGCGTCAAAAGCAACACAACTCTCATTAAATATAATGTTTGTTCTGACTAATTGGTAGTTTTAAACACCAAATTTAACCTCAAATATACTTCTATATCGTGTAACAGCCTCAGCCAAAAATTAAAAGTGAAGATTTATTTACAGAAATCTGTTATTCAACTGTATAATAATAGTAAATTTTTCTTATAAATAGTTTATAATATTTTGCTGTCTTGTAACGCTACCCTGTTTTGCTGTAAGACACCCCACTAAGGTGATGACTCCTGAAATGATAGTAAAGATCCATAAAATCGTACTGGAAGACCACACATTAAAAGGGTGTGAAATAGCTGAAACTGTTAAAATATCGAAAGAATGTGTAGATTATATTTTACATAATTTTTTGGGCATGGAAAGAAGCTCTGCACAAGATGGGTGCTGCATTTAGAATGCCTGAGCAAAGGTTGCAACAAAAAACTTGATGCTTTACAAGTGGAACCCCATTGAGTTTTTGCATAGATTCATAACTGGATGAGACTTGGGTCTACCACTACATACCTGAAAGTAAGCAACAGTCAAAAGAGTAGACAGAGACCCCAAAGAACCAACCTCAAAGAAGGCAAAGACTATTTTGTCAGCCAACAAGGTTATGGCAATTGTTTTTTGGGATACAAAAGGAATTGTCTTTATTGATTACCTTGAAAAAAGTAAAACTGTCAATGGTGAGTACTACACAAACTTATCGCACCATTTGAATGGCGAAGTTAAAAAAACATCCACATCTAGCAAAAAAAAATCTTGTTTCACCATGACAGTGCATCAGCACATTCGTCAGGTGTCACAATGGTTGAAATCAATGAAACTAAAGTATAAATTGGTTGCTCGTCTGCCTTTTTTGCCAGATTTAGCTTCCAGCGACTTATCACCTACTTCCTAACCTTAAAAAATGCCTTTGTGGATGATTTAGGAGCAACGAGGAAGTTATTGAAGCTGTGAATGGGTATTTTGAGGAGCTCAATGAATTACATTATAAAAATGGTATAACTGAATTAGGGCACGGTATGAAAACTTTATTAGTCTTTGTGGAGATTATATTGAAAAATATTTTTTTTTAAATATCCAAAAAATGTTCTTTTCTGTATCAGGTCAGAAACTTGGCCCACCCCCATCATATCAGCAGAGATTCTTCACATTACTCTCTATTTAGTTAGAAAAGTATTTTCTATGTTTATAAGGAATGTTAGATTACACAACATGGTAGATCAATTAAAAATCTTAATTTGTCTCATTTGGCTGCCAAGGACTTGAAACTGTGGAAGAATTCTCTTGAATACAAGTGAATGGCTGTAATGCCATGGTAGGTCTTTCCTAATAGTGTAGTCTAAAGGGTTAAAAATCATTTACAGTAAATGTAATACACACCTTTTGTGAGTTGAGTAGCTTGAAAAGTTCCAAGTAAGTGAAAGAGGGAAGATTGCAAATTGATTTTTTAACAACAATTTAAACAGCCAACTGATATATTGGTTTACATTAATAGTTACTGTAGTAGAACCATGAGAATAATTATTGCTGAATGGAAATTTTTCATATGCAAATGAAAGATGTAGATTTGATAATGAGGATTGAACGTATAGATAATTTCAGTAGTGATTTTTTTGTTTTGTTTTTTAAATCCCATTGTTTGGTAATTATGACAGTTACTGCTAATATAATTTATGGTAAATAGTTATTTTGTTTTATATATATATATATATATTTGCAGTTTTAATTGCATTCTCCATTAAGACATTGATTGGGAGCATGAAAATTTGGTTTCAAAATCATTGAAAACTAAACGCATATCAATGTTTAATAAATAATATCATTATAAAAACCATTATTTACTGTAAGAGTGTCCAGTATATTGATAATATTTATACCATCAAAAGTTCATTAATTAAGAAGCCAATTATGATCTTTTTGAGTATTCCATTAATTCAGAATATCATAATCCAAATTTTAAAATTAACAACTATAAATTAACATAATGGGATGTTTTAACATCATTTGATCTGTAAGACAGATATAAGGCTGATTATTGTTTTTGTTCCTTTAAGAATTTTTTTACCAAAGGTGTACTCATCTCATCATCCTTTTCAAGTTCTTAACAAGGACAAGAGTTTTGAAAAAAAAATATATATATACATGTTTTCAATACTTCACCCTTTCACTGGTTTATTCAACTTTTGTTGAATTTGGGGGTTCTTTCAGCATTTAATTTGATGTTAATTCACAGAAGTTGATTTTTTATTCCTACATTGCTTACTTTATTTATTTATAGTTTTTATAAACAAAAATAATAAGCATATGATGTGCTCGCCACCTTGTGACAATTTATAAGATATGTAATCGGACCACTTAGCTGTTTGTAATTGCATTCATTTTTTTACATTCTTACTGTACTTAAAGTGGTTTATATGTTTTTAATGTTAAAAAATAGATTGTCTTTGTTAAATGTGGTATAAAAATGTTTTGGATCATATTAATTTAACTTTTATGTGCAGGAAATAAAGGTGTAATCTTCGTAGGCTTTGATCTGTTTTCATGTGTGCTAACCGTTTTTAATAAACAATCTTTTGTTGCCTTTTTAATAATTAACTGCTTATTTTTTGTATATTTGTTGTGTTTAACTTATTTTTAAAAACAACAGACATCATAGTAATAATAAAAATAAAACAGCAGTTGACATTTGCATAAAGGTCCTAAGCATATATATATATTTGATGATCAATGTAAAGGTAATTTTAGAGGAAATTTTTCATTAAAAAGCTTTTTTTGCCATGAATGGCATCAGAAAGAACCAAAAATTAATAAGTAGTGAAAGGGTTAATATAAAAATTTTCCTTTTTTATTGGTCAAATAAATCAAAACATGTTTATATTGTCTTAATGTATTATGAATTTTTTTATGCTTAAAATTTTACTTCTTTCATAGAAATTCAAACCTCAATAGGTTTCTTTTTTAGACTGGAATTTTTACGTAGTAAAATTTGCAGAATTGTACTGTGTACAATAACACATTATGGATCCATAGGCCTACTTGTAATTATACGAGGCTTGGCTGATAAATTTTGCACATATATTCATAGCATGGAAATGAAAAGAGATATTGGAATGAAATAAAAATGAATAAAAGTAACAATACCTTAGCTACAAAATGCAGTATTTAGTTTTCAATATAACCCTCAATTTACACTTGTACACTTTTCCCAATGTATGACAAGTTTTTGCATTCCATCACTGAAAAATTCTGGTGGGCTTTCTCAGATCCAAATGGGGCCACAGCTTCCTTCACCTCATCATCAGTGGTGTAATGGTTGCCTTTGAGATCCCTCTTGAAATGAGGGAAGAAGTGGAAGTTCGGCAGAGCCAAATCTGGTGAGTTTGGCAGATGCGGAATAGACTCAAACTTTAGCTTCCAAAGAACCTTTGTAGTGGCGTGCAATGTGTGAGTCCACGCATTGCATGCCACAAAATTGCAAAATTATGGGCACGGTGGTCTTTCGAACGCGACATACTAGTTGGTTGTCTGAGGTGTTTTAATGTCTCGATGTACCGTTCAGAGTTCACAGTCGTCCCATATTCCTGATACCATCACATAAACATTTTTGGCGTCCAAAAACGCCATCAAAAGGAGTTTCTTCACTGAGGCTTGAGTTTTGAATTTTTTAGGTTTTGGCGATTCGTAATGTCTGTATTCCATACTTTGCCTTTTTTCTTCCATGTTGTAATGATGTACCCGACTCTCATCCCCCAGTCACAAATTGAAAAGGAAGTTATTTCTTTCAGTATGATAGAGCTGTAAGAGTTCTTCGCAACATTCAGCACAACACTGCTTGTCTTTGTTCATCAGTTTACTTGGTACCCATTGTATTCAGATTTTACAATAACTCAGTTGCTCAATAATATCACCTACTTGTTCTTTAGATATGCCTAACTGAATAGCCATGTGTTGCTGGGTGATTCACTGGTCACTTAGAAGCAAATCGTCCACCTCCTTTCGATGTTTCTCATCAGTCACAGAAACTGGTCATCCACTGCAAGTTGTATCCTCAATACTAATCTGAAGCTTTACCAGCTTCAGATTAGCGAAATTTCTACCTATTCACTGTACTCCTGTCATCAGTTTTACTACTGTAAACCACTTTTAAACGATGAAAAATATTCATAGGATCACATTTTCTCCTGTTAAAAATTTGATCACTGCACGCTATTTTAAACGTGTTTACTTATTCACTGTATCCGACTCTATTTTAATTGCTACTGAAAACAAACCGGTAAACGGATTCAACGCATTATTGAGGTTTGTAGAGGGGGATTTTAGCTATCATGTGCTGCCACACCCAACTCAATAGTACTTTTTGCCTCCGTGTAGCACGCTAGTTTGCAAAATTTATCAGTCAAGCGTCGTATCAGATAATAAATTTTAATGTGAGTAGAGTTTTTTATAACTGACTTTGGTGTATTAATACAGAGCATTTGGAAAGTCACTGTCAGTATGCTTTAAAATTATGTGGTGCATTCTGTTCTTTCAGTTTTAGGTTGGTTGCCCTGTGGGTTTGTGGGCATTACTCAGTAATAAACCAAGACTTCAGTTGTTGAGTTATGATTGAAAGTGCTTTGTTTTGTTTCATTTTTTAGTTTATTGGAATCAATAGTTGTAAGAAAAGTAATGGTTCTTTTGGTAGAGGAACACACTTTTTCTCATTAAACATGTCTTTCTGAAGATGACAGGTATACTGATTTAGTGAAGCACAAGTTTTCTGAGAAGTTTCCAAACACTCCTGTTCCTCACTGCAGTGCAGATTGAAAATTTTCAGGCAATAGGCTCTGTTGAAGACACTAATCAAACTGGATGACCACTTAAACAATCAGGAGCTACTTATTACTTCTGTTATACTCTTATACGCTTATTTAAAATTTCTCTACTATTTTAGTTTGCATTATTTGTGTGTACTATTTTAGTTTAATGTTTGTGTGTTTAATGTTTAACTTGACATGCTCACACATGTATTTTTTAGTGATTAAGTTTATTAAAATATTAAATTAGTAAGCTGATGTTAGTTGTAAAAATGCTCAATCTTTGCTGATAATCAAACCTGTGACAAACTTAGCATGAAAAAACACTCCAAACTCTCCAGCTATAATAAATGGTCAGTCCATATTGAAAGGTTTGTGAATATTTGTTTTGTAAGTAAATTTCTGGATCTACATATTAATAATATTTACCATACTTTGTGTTTTACAGGAAGAAGTCCGTGCAAACAAGGGTAAAAAAATTGATGATCCATTTACAAGGCGAAGTACAAAACCTAGAATGGTATTCAAAGCTAGCGAAAACAGTGAGGATTCAGGCAATGTAATTTCTTCACAGGATTCTCCTAAGTCATCGGTACATTTTTATATTATTTTCTATAATAAATAAAAAGTAACTTAATATAAATTAGTTTTTATAGCAATTAATTTATTACTTTTCAGAAGAGTTTTATTATCACATTTAGACATTCTGTTTTTAAAATTTGTTCTATCTTCACCTGAATTTTTATAGTGACTACTGGAAATTACAACAATTCTTGTTTAATTTGATTTTGTTTTATTTAAAAGGATTGTCAACCACTAAAGCCTGAAGTGTAAAATCAGTGTGATTAGAGAAGTTCTGTAATTTTTTTTAGGTAAAATGAGCCAGAACATAAAATTCATACAATATTCTTGAATATTTTTTAATATCAAATTATTTGTATATTTTGTGTGTGTGTATATATATAATCTGATTTATATACTGCCTTTGTATTATAAACCATATAAGGAGTGTTAATGAAAAAAGATACTTTCTTTGACTGACTCATGTTTTTCATTATTTGCACTACAGTTTGATTATAAATTAGATTAAAGAATTACATTTCAGGATTTTTCTAATTTTATAAATCATTGAACAGTTTGAAAAATGATCAATTAATCAAATGTTTTGCACACATTTCTGTGTAATTTGATGACTGTAAATTTTATATTAGTTAATTCAGCTATAGGATTGAAAAAACATAATTGCATAACAATGTGTCAGCCATTTTGCCTATTTTTTGGATACATTTTCACTACTTTACTTTTTAATTTTCTTTTTTCACTATTTTGTTTTTTGTAGCTTTTAGTTCTTAAACCATCAATTTGGGCCCTTTTATGATGACATTTCAATTGAATATCTATCTCTACTAAACTTTTTACTGCCATAGAAGATGAACAATGTTTTTTCTATAACTGTATAATTCTCTTTAATTGAATTTCTATTAAAAAAACAATTTCACAAAAATACAACTGATATTTATTGTATGATTACAATGTAAATCTTCATTTATACTTAAACAGATTAATCTAAACAATTTTATAACATTCTTATGAATAAAATAAAACTAAAATCCATAATTACTAACAAACTGCAAAAAAAGAAAAAGTATGTAAAAAAAGTATCAAAGTTAAAACATACAATAAAAATTTAGCTTCTGATTTTAAGCAAGTTACAAAATATTATCTTGGTCCCAGCTTTCGTTAGCCGCTTACACATACTACCATACACAGTATCTGTAATCGTTGTCCCCTCTCTACCTGGGGAGATGAAAGTCCAGTTTCCCTTTTTTCCTAAATCAGGACCATAAGGCATTTCCTGATTTCTCCAGTACTTTAGAGAGGTAGTGAAAATAGTATTATAATAGCAAATTAACCAAAGAATAATAATTTTGAAACAAATTTCATATCTTGTAAAAGTTTATTCCATATTTTCATCATTTAACATTGCCTTCCACTTTGTCATACTGTTCACAATAGCATACTGGGTAATTTAAGATTGGTTAAAACACAAATGTGTATTATTTGTGCTACTTTTGAAAATTCATAATTTGCTCAGAGTCAAATATCAGAGTTGAGATTTTTACTTTGGTTTGTTCCTATACAGATGTAAATTATGTAGATAAATTAGATTTTTATCCCAGGCCCAACTGTTGATATCAAGCTTCAAACTTTCAAAAATTCATTAAAAAAAAAGAAGGAAATCATTGTTCTACTCTAGATATGGTAACATATGTAATAATAATAAATAAGTAGATAAACTTTGATATTATATTTCACTCCTTTATTTCACATTTAAGCTCTAAGAAGTCGAATTTGTTAAATTTTGATATCAAACATTGGAGCTCATTTTATTAGGCTTATTAAGGCATTTAATGTAAAGAACCAAAAAGGTGAATTTGATGGAAAAATGGTGAAATAACCAAATATGTTTGGTTAGATCACTTCTTATAAAAATTCTTCATAGGTGAAATCTTTTCACACAAATACTTTTCTATAAATTCTCTTCTACCTGTATAAAAACTGTCTTAAGTAAAAGAATTCTCATTATGGTTCATTGTAACAAAATACCTTTTTTAGCCAGTTTTTACATAGGTAGGAGAAAATCAATAGAAAAGTATTTTTGTGTACAGGTTTACACCTCTTGAGTAATTTTTATTTAGTTTCTAATAATTTGTTGATAAATAAAAAAGTTCCATAACTTATTATTTTGAGAAGTCTGGTATTAACAATGTTTAAGAAAACAATTCAGGCTTGAGGAATGAAGCAAATAAAGGCTTAAAATCTTACATTAAATCTTAAACAGATCAAATATAGAGAAAAAAATAAAATTACTGTGTATGTTGTAAGATACAGATTTAAATAAGACAGAGTGCAGGAGACCATAAAAATTGAAGTATTAAAATAAGTTGTACTGACCAGTTAGTTGTTTATACTGGCAATAGTTTGATTGATAGCTTGGGCTTGACAGGTTTTTTATTTTTTACCATTTTCATTCAACAAAACATTGTCATAGTCAGAATGTAGGAGTTGTCCCTTAAAAAAATTTAAAGTTAATATTTTGTGCAGTTTTCTTGAACCAGGAAATTGCAATTGCTGAAATTCTTGTTTTGTAACTTGTATGTTCCAAGATTATCATGTTTCATTAAATAGAACCCATTAACAAAATAATGAAAGAAGAACAGAGGTGAACAGAAACACAAGACAATTTAAAAGAGAATTACCTACAAGTTGACAACACTACCTTGCTTGATACAATTTTATAGTCTGCTATTTGGAATTTAATTTAATTTGCTAAAGAATATTGGCCTGTAAATTTTCATGTCACTTCTGTTAAGTTATTTATTTTAACTGTTAAAATGGTTATTAACAAGAATACCACAGGTAGTTTAATGAATACAATATATCATCTCAAAACAGTATTCTTTCATGGGAGTCAAAACTTAAAAAAGAAAGTTCTTTTTCAAGAAAACCTTCCAGGTTAATATAGATATTCAGTATTAGTAAAGAGGATAGTACTGCTAGAGTGTTAAATGTAGTCACTCAAAGCCCAAGAAGATCAGTCATAAAGCAAGCCGCAACTATGCAAGAAGTTTTCCAGGATAAAAAGAGTTAAAGATGAATTTTTACAAAATTCAGGTAACATACTATCATCGCATGCAATAATATTGTGTAATATATCACAATAGTAATATTCGTGAGATAAAAGTATACAGTAAGCTATGCAATAGTAATATATCGCATGCAATATAGTTGGTTCAGCAAGGATGTTGAGATATATAGCACATATAAAAATTTTGTACAAGTATAATTTATTACCCTTAATTAATTTATATGGTAAAAAAATAGCAATTCAGATTAAATACAAATATAATTTAATAATTAAAAAATTATAAATACCAAAATATGATTCCAATTTACTAAAAACTTTATAATAACTAATAGACAGTAATATTGAATTTATAGTATGATAACTATTGAAAAATCAACTAACAGTTCACTTATACAAGTATTTAATGTTTACAGAAAGAACTAAATCACACTTTATAAATGTTATAATGTCATATTTACTCCTGTTCACAAAGAACATGCTGAACAGCTTCTTGTTTTTACCCACTGTCCAAAATGGAATACTTGTTTGCACTTTTCACTCGTTTATTACCACATACTCACTTCAAATGTTCACATATACTTATCGCATTTATTGAAAATCATACTCAAGTTTATTGAACATTGTACTGAACTCTTTAAATTTCTGCTGGTCCCCGGCAGTAATATTTCCTCACCTGCAGTACCATTACCCGACCCATCCTTTTGATTGTTCAAGCATAATAATTTATACTTTCCGAACCTTGTTCGCTTTTTAAGTCCTTTTCTAGAAAGAATCCCTTAGTTGTCCATTCTAGATTCTTTTTTCTGGAAGCTTCTCTACTCATTACTCTGCCCCCAATATTAAAGCTCTTCATCCCAAACAGTCCAGATTAACTATGATCTTCATTCTTGGATTGCACTGAATTCAGTAGACTACATGTTGATTCTGTTCAATACAGTTTAAGTAGCCTTGGACAGTAGACCCAGACTTGATCTCCTTCTTGAAACCCAGAATATTTACCTGTAGGTCGTATCTTGCTTTTATATGGTCAGGTATAATGACTGACTTCTGTCAAGAAGACTAACCAATTCTGTTGAATACTGTTTTGAAGGTTGCTGTTACCCACGTGGTAAACTAAAGAATAAATCACATGGTAGCCTGAAAATCATGTTGGCAAGTACAATGCCACCAGTGACACAGCTGCTTCATTAGAAAGAGAGGTAGTTTCTTGTCCTAGTTATGCTGATTAGATGAGATGATCCCTTTTTTTAAGTGCTCCTCTGTAGTTTTTTTTGGTGTAGTGTTCTACCATGCCATCTGACTGTGGATGAAGCAATGTAATTCTCATTTTTCTTACACCAAAATGCTCGAAAACCTCTTGCAAAAGATATGAGATTCAAATTCTGCCCTTGGTCACTGTTTACTTCTCTCTGTAACCCAAAATGACAAAAAATTCATTCACCAGAACATCTGCTACCGATAATACTTATTGGTTTGGTAAAGCGTAGACTTCCAGCCATTTAGTATTCATAGACTAGCAATTACATATTTCCTCTGTCTAACCTGGAAAGGCATTTGAATGGTGTTCCCACGTTGTTTTGATGCATGTCACCTTGGGTTCACAGTCTAGCTACTTGACTAGCTGCACATGTCACACAGTTTGACCAATTCTGAATATCGTCTTGTAAATGAAGCTAGTAGAAGCTTGTCTAAAGTTTTATTGACATCTAAGTAACCTCCTGACTTTCTGCCTTAAATTTTCTACAAAACCTCCTTCATTTTATTGCTTGGGAAACAAGTTTCCATTCGTGGGCTACCATTCCCAGTGAAGTACGCAATCCTTCACTACCAGAGAATTCCATTGTGCCCAATAAATTTTGTACACCAGGATCTTCTCCCATTTTGGTCTTTCTCCAGTCTCTTTCTCAATTAATAATGATCCAGTACCTCCATCTGTTAATTGTATTTCTCTTAATTACTTATTTGCCAGCCTGTATCTGCTATATTCATGATTCATGATACTTAAATCTAAAACTCCGGCTAATTGTTCTACCCTATCATAATGATTGCAGTCGATGTTACAAGGTGTCTGGAAAGAGCATTCACATTTGATTGTTTCCTCTCAGTTCAATGCTCTGCCTTGAAGTTTTATTCTTGACGGTGTTCTATCCAGCTTGTTGTTTGTCTCTTCTTCTACAGCATTTTTTCTTCCAAATTTCTAGGTGTTGCCCAGACTACAAGTTCACACTTTTCTAGATCCTCTTGACATAATTTGTTCAGTAGTTCCCAAGATTATCATCCTGTGGGAACCTTCCTTGTGAATAGCCAGTTTGAACTTTGTTGTCTGGCATTGTACTGTCAGGTTCTATAACTCCTGCTATCACCCTGAGAGGATTTGACAATTCAGTCAACACCACATTCTCGCTCCATACCTGTATTGTCTCATCTTTCAGTGGTATTGCTCTTGCTGAATGTGGTTTGCTTCCCAGACTCCAAATCACTACTTCATTATCCAGTCAAGATGTCGTCAGTGTGTACAGTCACATAGTGAACTCACAGGATGTCCAGACCAAGGATGAAGTCATCCTTAATCGTAGTGATGAATTCTCATACATGACGGAAGCAGCAACCAAGCTTAACATTACACAAGCCTCGTTGATAACAGGTATAATATCTCCAGATCCAGTGATATCTCCACTGGTGACATAAGGCTGATCTAGTTTCTTCTTTTCATGTCCACCTATGATGTCTGATCTAGCGACAGATATCTATACTCCCATGTCTACTGTTTTCTGGCATAAACAGTCTTCTAAACTGTTGATGATCAGGCTATTGGATCCTCTTCTTATCATCGAGATGTTCAACTAGACTTGGCGAGGTTTATGATTGTGTTGGTACTCTCCTCCATTGATCAGAGATTCTTAATTTCCTTGCAGACTTCCTCTTGCAGTCAATTTTCAAATTCAGTGTTCTGCCACAGTTCCAGCAGATTGGTCGACCCTTGTTCTTCAATTTTGTATGGTGATGGCAACACCAATTTAATGAAACTGGTATTTGCTAAGGTAAAATGCCGGTATTTTTACTGTTAGCTATAAGTAATAAATATCTTTTTATTAAAGGATTTAATTTAACTTATTGGTAACTACCGTTATTTGAAATAATTTTCGAATAACGGTATAATTTTTGAATAATTTTTTTTCATCGGTGACCAACATTAATCATTTGCTGTCACACATCCATTACAATTGTCTCTCTTTGTCTGCATAATGTCAGAGTCAAGTATGAAGCGCGTATGAAACCTAACCATACATTTAAGGTTGTAATAGTGAAATTGTGCATTGTGTTTTAAATGTTTAAACATTTAGATATTATTTTAATTGGTGAGTTCCTTTTTCATAAATAAGTATACATTTTGTATTATATTTATTCAAAATATTTATATTTGTAATGTATTTGTTTTGAATTTTATTTATCCATAATTAATAATGACTTCAAAGAACATAAAAAATCTGCCAATAATACTTCTGCTTGGTTTTATTTATATGATGTAAAAAATATGCTGGCAAGATGCAAAACATGTTCAGGGATTATTAAGGTTTTTGGAGAAAGTATAAGCAGACTACATACACATGTAAAAACGCAACATAACATTAATTTATTGAAAAGAAAAGAATCCTAGACAAATTCTAACGCGCGTAAAAATAACATTACTAAACCAAAGACATCACAAATTATTTTAATAAAAAAATAACTTTTTTGATGAAATTTTATTAGAGGTTTGTCGTTCAGAGTGTTTTGTACTTCAATTGAATTGAGAAAGTAATTAATTGCAAGAGGTTTCAAAAATACACCAAAATTTGTTAAAAGTGTACAAAGTTAAGAAAGCGTAAACACACAAGTGCATGCGCAGGGTGGGGATTGATCGGTATATACTGGTGGGAGGAACGGAGGATCTGCCACACTCACACATGCAAGTATATATTGTATGTGTGCATACACTCAGCATGCTGAATGCTCATGGATACATAACTTCTGACCGTTTCCCTTTAGTTATTTTTATTTATGTTTATTGTTTGTTTAATCTGCTGTTTTTTTGTTTCAATTGCTAAAATATTAATTTTTTTTAGTTATACAATTATAATTTTTATTACTTTTTGAAATTTCACTTATTCTTTACAAGTTTTTTTTATATTTATTTAGGTAACAGAAGGAGATAGGAAATTAAGATAAATAAGGATTGTTAATCAGCGGCTCAATCCCATCCATATCATGGATCTTGCATCAGCTGTATCATCCTTGTTCAGTGACTCATCATTGCTTTCACTATCACTGTCTTTAACGCAAACTGTAAACCTTTCAGTTTGCATGTCAGCAACTCCATCTGTTTCATAATAATTTTTTTTTTCTATTGTTAGTGTGTGTTTGCAACATTACTTCCAATATTTCACTGGCAGTTCAGAAAATTGCTGCTTCACTGCCTGCATGAACAATATCAGCTTCAAGTCTTTTGATACGGGTGTTTCATAGCCTTTGTTTGAATCATCGGTCCAATCATAACTTTTCCTGTGTGTCAAGCGAATATAAGATTCATCTGAAAATATTATTGATCTTCCTTCCCATCTGTAAATGCTCATTTTCTTTAGATAATTTACTCGTTTAATACGTATATCTTGGTTTTCTAAAAAAAAAAACTTCCCTGTTATTTCAGTTTTCTTCCATCTAATACCCATGCACTTAAAGAATTCTTCTTAGTTTCATGACTGCAATTTATCTGCATATCTTGGTGTTTGGTTTTGAAAACAAATAACTTTTTAAATGTCGGCAGGGCAATGTTGTACATGATATTATGTAATGTGCATCTTTGGAAGTTGTCAATGTTAACTTTCTTTTTCATTCTATTACGAGTTTTTCCCAGCGTACTAAAATTCTCATTTTCTCCTGGTTTATTTGATTTGGTTATCGCTTTATGCTCAATATGAACAGATACTCCTCAAAGGTCTATTAGGCAGTGTTGAATTTCTGCACATACCATCGCTGGATTTTCTTCGACTAGTATGCTGTAGACATTCATTATTATAAATTTATAATAATGAATGTCTACAGCATAATAGTTTCTTTCTAATCTATGATTGCATCTTGGATGAGGCATTAGGAAGATTAAGTATTTAAAAATTCAATTAATGAAAAAAATTAGTTTTGGAAAAACTTTTAAAAAAATAGTAACAAAAAATACTTTCATAAAAATAATCAGTATTAAAAAATGCTGATTATAAACTATGGTAACAATTGCAGTCGGTCAATTAACTACATGAATGCAAGAAGACAACTGAATTCCTGCTTCTAGTAAGTCCTTGAATGCATCACACCATCCCCCCTACCATATTAGCATTGCCCATATCACTTCACATCCCACTCCTAATCGAGTTTCTACACATCTGTGTGTTTATACTTTCTTAACTTAGAACAGTTATTATACTATAAGAGGAACTGGTATAAACTATAGTAACAGTGTTCAAAATTCTCTGCAAAAAGAATTAACAGAATTAAAATTAAATGGTACAAAATTTAGTCTCACATTTGATAAATGGATGAGTGTACGAAATAGACATTATTTAAATATAAATATTCATTCAGAAAAGAAAATTTGGAATATAGGACTCCCATGTCTCAGGAAATATGCCAGCTACAAAATTTGAAGTACGAGGCTTGGCTGATCAATTTTGCACATATATGCGTATTTTTGGGAATGAAAAGAGATATTGAAATGAAATAAAAAATACCTTAGCTGCAAAATGCAGTATTTATTTTTCAATAAAATCCGCATTTACACTGATACCCTCTCCCAACATGTGACAAGTTTTTGTATTCCATCACTGAAAAATTCTGGCGGTCTTTCTCAGATCCAAGTAGCCACAGCTTTCTTCATTTCATATTTGACAGTGTAATAATTACCTTTGAGATCCCTCTTTAGTTAAGAAGTGGAAGTGGCATGGAGCCAAATCAGGTGATTATGGCAGATACAGATTAGGCTCAAAACAGCTTGTTGAGAGCCATCAGAGAGTTTGCGCGGTACCCATCGTACACAGATTTTATGGTAACCCAATTGCTTAATAATATGGCCTACTCATTCTTTAGGTATGCCTAACTGAATAGTGATACATTGCTGGGTGATTTGCCAGTCACTTTGAAGAAAATCATCCACCTCCTTTCGATGTTTCTTGTCAGTTACATAAGCTGGTTGTCTGCTGCAAGGCGCATTCTCAATTGTTGCTTACCAGCTTCTTATTCACGAAATTTCAACGTCCAACTATTCACAGTACTCCTGTCAACAGTTTCACTATAGTAAATCGCTTTTAAAAGATGAAACATATTCGTAGGGTTTTCATTTTCTGCTCCTAAAAATTTTATCACTGCACGCTGTTTTAACCGTGTTTACATATTGACCATACTTGACTCCATTTTAACTATTACTGAAAACAAACTGGTAAACAGATTTCAATGCATTATCGCAGGTTTGTAAACTGGGATTTTAGCTATCTTATGTGCTGCCACGCTCAACTTGAATAGTACCTTTTGTCTATGAGTAGCACACTAATGTGCAAAATTTATCAGCCAAGTCTCATAGTTATAATTGCAAATTGGAAGAAAACATGGATTATCTCTGAAAGAAAATATTGTCTGCATAACTACTGACTGATAAGCAACGGTGATGAAAAACGTTGGGAAGTATGTTAATGCAAATCAGCAATTATGCTATGCTCATGGAATTTAACTTGAAGTAATCAGTATGCTATATTGATGAAATTAAGAGCAGAAGAAGCAAAATACTCTGGATTTAGAAACTTCTGATTCTGACTTCGAAGAGAATGACAATGAAGAAAACAATAATACAATTGTTGAAATACCTTATTTGTATATGAAGAACAATAAAGTAACTAGGACAAAATATTAACCTACAAAGGATTGTTTCCTATTAGTAAGAAAATTTGAAAAGTTGTTGAGATATTTAAACATTCGCCTACTAAAGATGCCGTTTTACAAAAATATATACTTATCGAAATTAAAAAAGAAGTTATGTTAATGTTTGATTTTAAAACACGCTGGAACAGTTTTTGAAATTAAAAATCCAATTCAAAAATTAATTTTTTCGATAGTGAATTCGATTTACTATCTAAAACACTATCAGCTCTGCTCCCAATAAAGCTGGTTGTGGAGACATTATGTCAGAAGGATTCCAACTTATTAACAGTGAATGCAACAATAAATTTTTTGTTGCAATCACTTAAAGATCAGGACACGCCACTATCTGAGGAATTATACAGTGCATTGAAAATTCACATGGAAGAACAGCATAGTGAACTAGAAAATATTTTAAAGTATTTACATAATTATAACAGCTTTAAAAAAGAAAACAAAAAGGAAGAAAAGAGGCTAACAAGGTGAAATTTAATTAAGTGCGTCATAAATTTCCACAAAAACATTTATGAAAAGAGCAAACACAAACCTATCCAGAGGAATTCGTTGAAGATGATGTTGATGTTAATATCGGTAAAGAATTGTCTCAAGAAATTACAACTAACTATAAATAAAAAAGTTGCCACAAACAATAATACAAAAAATAGATTTATCCAAAACCATCTTGATGAGAGACCAAGTTGTTAGAAGATGAAGGACTTCAAGGAAAATATTTAGAGGAAGTAATTATATCACTCATTAACAGTACCACCAACAAGCGTGGTGGCAGAAAGAGCATTTTCAACTGCAGGTAATTTGTGTACGAAAATACGTAACAGGCTTAATAGACGCATTATGTTTTTTACGATCACATTTCAAAAATATGCAGTTAATAAATTAGTTGTTTTTTTTTCTACTAATAGATATTATATAATAGACTACAGAACAAGATTTTTATGATATCTACTCTTCTTAATAATATATGTTTTGTTCCTTTTTTGTTTGTAATACTGTAATGGTTTATTTCATTTTTTGTTTATATGTTATAAATTATTATCTTATTGTTCTTATTAATAATATTTGATTATAATGTTTATTCCTGTATTTTATATTTGTACATAACAAAATTGTTTGTGTTTTTATACTTACAACTGTATTTTTGTACCTTTTTTGAAAAATTCTTAATATCGATATTAACACTGGTATTCTGGTACAATGTTTAAAAAAATATTGAATACCGGTAATGTAATTTTTAAATAATATTGCAATCACTAGTTTTGTAGCAGGCATTTTTGGTTCTCTTGTTGCAATTGTTTTCATAACTGGTATGAAAACCAGTTTACAGAAGTCTTGATATCTTTCATTGACCCCTGTTACACCTAACTTATTCTTTGAAGATAAGATAGTGCATTGGCTACCTCCAGTCACAGAGCCTGAATAAGGATGTTAACAAACTTTGCTGACCTGAGAAGGTGCCTCTTAATCTCAGCGCCCCATAGCCCATTGATGAACAAGTGTGCTGTCTCCTCCTGGATGTATGCGAGTGGCCATCCAATTAAAGTACATTGCATTAGCTGCTTGATAAAGGGGTGAACTCTTGCAGCATCTTGTTGGTCTTCAAGACTCATCCCCATAGTTCACATCTTTAGATGGCTGCCAAGTTGTGCTGTACATACCAACCCTGTAGTGTAGAAATGACATTTTTATAACCAGCCATAGATGGTACACCCTGAAGAACTTGCGCTGCTTGGTCCTGAATTGCAGTGATAAGGCCTTGTGAAACATGGCCTTCACCATAACATCCAGCCGTTATGACTAAATACCGTCTGAAGACAGTCCACGATGTACTTCCATCAAACTTGGGTGGCTTCATTTGGTATGAATGGGTCTTAACCCATTCATTGCCAAGTATATTTAATGTCTATCTGGTTTATATCAATTTAAAAAAAATAATAATAAAAAATGTAACAAAAATTTCTGCCATTTTTTTTGTGCCACAACAGTTGCGTCACTGACTATAGAAGAATAATTCTTTCCCTGTGGCCATTGACACAGCAGTTGCATCCAAAAAATACAACTGGTTTTCCCTTATCTATATTTTTCCATTTTCAACTAATAAATATGTAATCAATTAAGAAAAATTCCTGTTTCGAAGAAATGAAAGGTTACTCTCTCTTACAACAGCTACTCACTGCATTCAAACAAAGGGAGTTGATAATCCTTAGACCGTTATTTACAGTACCAAAGAAAAAGGTAAGTGAATAACCACTTATTATGGGCTGTATTGTAATGATTTTATAAATAAATATTCTACTCTCTTTTATGAAACCAAACAATTATTTTGAATAGTCAGAAAGAGGTTCCTTGAAATTTTCAGTAGAAAGTACAAGTAAGGGAAATAAAATTAATGTGAAAAAATTGGACAAATAAAAGAGAAAATTATTTTCATTGAAAATAATAGTGTTTTTTTACATAATATATAAAACGACAACAAAATAAATTCTGTTACTACGTTTTTAATTTTATTGAACTAATGGAACTTATACAATTACATATTGTTTAATTATATATATTGTTCATACTTTCTTAAATTTTAAATAAATTGACAGAAAAATGAAAATAGGAAAAATCATTTTGAAAAAACTGTAATTAAAAATGACCAAAAATAAAATAAATATGTACTTATACTCAAGGCCGCTCAGTCATACCGAAGGATTGGTGTTGAATGACATGTACTGTAAGTTTCTGAGTGAAAAACTAAGAATTTTGTTGGTGGGGATGGTTTATAGTCATGCAGATAGCAAACACAAGGGTTGTGACACCAGCCACTGAGAAAACAAGACCAACGCAACTGTCGTGTCACTGTCACTAATGGATTAGATGATTTATAAGTTACAAAAATATCAATTAAATTATAAACACCAAAATGCAATTACAATTTAATAAAACTTAATAATGACTAATAGACACTAATATTGAATTAATATTAAGATGTAACAGTCGAAAAATCAACAATTCACTTTATACAAATATTATTCGCTTTTAATATTACAAAAATAATTAAATTACACTTTTTAAATGAATAATGTCACTTTCACTCCCATTCACAAAGAACTCGCCAAACAGCTTGTTATTTTTACCCACTGTCCAAAATAGAATACTGATGACACCCTCTTCACTTGTTTATTACTGCATACTTACTCTGAATGTTCTTACACACTTATCATATTTATTGCAAATCATACTCTTGTTTATTGAACATGTAATGAACTCTTGAAACTGCCAATCCGCTGGTCCCCGGCAGTATTTATATCTACTGACCTGCAGTACTAGTAACCGACTAGCCCAAGTGTAATAATTTCCATTAAATTATTAGATATAGAAAAGCACACCTATGCTTTTTTATACATCCTTTTCTAGAAAAAAATCTCTTTGTCATCTTACTTTCTAGATTCTTCTTTCTTCATTTTCTCTCTCTTCTGTATGTAATCTTTTCTACCCCTTGCACTATCTTGGAGGAAAAAGAGTTGAAACTAAGTATTGTTTCCTAAAGTATTGGATGAATTATTTTGTTCTGATGAAGCACATTCACATCTCACTGGTTCAGAATTGCTGCTAGCAATTGAAAATCCTTGACGGATTCATCAGAAGCCTTCAAAGTTAACTGTTATCATGGATTGTCATCACCTAACATAATTTGAGAGTAAGATAATCTGAAAATAAGAATTTAATTTAAAATCTTTCTTTGTAGATTATGTATACACTATTGAATTTTTATAAATACAGATGGTGATATTTTATTTTAAAAATTGTTAAATGTTTCTGTTCACTTGTAAATTAATTGTAACAAACTTGTGTAATATCATCTATTCTCCAACACTTCATTTCTTGATATGTATATATTATATGTATATATTCTCTATAGCATTTCGCCTATTTTTAATAATTTAATAGTGTTCTTGATACTATTTTCATATGAGATTACATTTTTCTGAGGAAATTACATTTAGAGTCTGCTTTATAAGAAAATAAATTTTTTCTATAATCTATCTACTTTAATTTGTGTGGAATTTGATGAATAGTTTAATAAACTTTATTTTTTAATATAGCATGATATTATAAATGGGACTGACTCAACAAGTAGACTGAATATTGAAGAAAATTCATTAGATGGTAAAGAGGGAAAAGCTAATGAAAAACAGAACCAATCAAAAACAGATGACTTATTCTCTGCACATGATTTTGATATTAAGATTGATTTAGAAGTTCCTTTACCTAGTAAGTATATAAATGTTGTCATTACTGTTTTATATATTATGTGATTTTTTATCTGATTATTTATTAGAAATAAAATAAGTTTTTGTGCAGTTCTTAATTCATTTAATTAACCACAGGAAGTTCTTAACTTCATATATATCCCAAAAACTGAAGCGACTATTGAGTAAAAATTTTCAAATGTTTAATGCTTATTTAACTATTTCACTCCGTGAACTTTGTTTTTAATGGATTTTTAACAAAGTAGTGAAAGTTAATTATTACTGAATACTTGACACCGATTGCAATTTATAAAGATATATACTATGTGTTTTAAAATGATTATCAGGGTTTTAAAGCCATGTGATATTTCTCAACATTCACATACATAGATCTGGGGGGGATGGTATGCTTCTTTGTTTTTAAGGGCAACAGGAGCCCGAGTGCTCTCCAACTTTGTAAATTTTAACCAATATTTGTTTCGTTCCACCTGGCACCTGATGAGCTGTGTCTGCGGAGAGGTCCAGTCAAACGAACACTTGATGTTTGGTTGCCCAGCTCTTGGGGGGAGCCAGAACTCAGGCCACCCTGGAACTTAGAGATAAAGGGGAAAATTGGCCACTCACAAGCGACGAGTCAATGTGACGAGAACCGCATTATCGGACCATGTGGGAGTTCCTTGATGCGGTTGCTTTGTTTAACTGACATATCAGTAGTTTACCTAAGGGAAAAGACTCCTACCACGCTGCTGTAGGAAGCTAACTGAGAGATATGGCTGGCTACCAGCCAGATTAAGGCTCCAAGCGCTTTAATGGTGGACAGGTACTTGCTGGCATTCAGCCACCTAGGCGTGGCAGCAAATTGCTGTCTTTGACAAGTTAAATTAATTATTGATAGTCACATATGTTTTAGTAGTTGACAGGGTACGCCTACCTGTTTTAGTGATATATGACAAGTAGGTGGTGAGACACGCAAGCGAGTGGTGTATGGTACCACGCTTTTAGGTTAGCTCTAGGAGCTAGTTAGGACACTGGTCGCTAAACTGTTTTGTGACTCTGTAACCATTTGTGGCACAAACATATTCGGTCTTATGCTTTAGGACGACCAAATGGGATGGTGGCAGGAGAAATACCAAGCAAACCATATCATACATAGATTAATTATGCATGAAATGAAAGAGAACTCAAACAGTTTTATTTTGCACAAGCTCATAAACTGTTTCCTGTTCCTTCTGCTTGAAAGCCCTAGTAGCATAGATGGCAACCGCCCAATAGTATGTGTTCTTTGTTTTGCAGTTTACAAAGTGTGAATCTGTAATTACCATTCAACATGTGTTCTGTTATGATCTCCCAAGTGACAATAACATTCACAGATGGTATAAACAATTTGAAACCACTGGCTGTATTTGTAAAGGGAAGAATACAGGATGACCAAGTGCTGGAAGACAAATGTTGAATGCATAAGAGAGTCGTTTGTGCTTAGTCCTAGGAAATCCATTAGGAAGGCTAGCCATGAATTACCAATTCCAGTGATGTCTGTGTGGAGGTTTTAAGGAAATGCTTTCAACTGCATCCATATGGTTTGCATGCTAGCTTTGCGAATGAAATTATGCTCTGTGACGATGAAGACTTTCTTTATCGTGTCATATTCAACATTTCATGTTAATGGAAAAGTAAACACTCATAATGTGTGTATCTAGGGATCAGAAAATCCTCATGAAATATTGCAGTGTGAATGAGACTCCCCAAAACTGAATGTTTTTTGTGCCATATCCTGACAGTAAGTTTACAGGCCAATATTTTTCACGAAAGCAAGTGTATCTGGAATAAACTATCTTGATATGCTACGAATATGGTTTTTTCCTCAACTGCAATACGAACCGTAGAACTTTAACAAGATGGTATGCCTCCTCACTGCCATAATGCTGTATGTGATTGGTTGAATGAAATTCTCCTCGACTGCTGGATTGGTCGCCGGGGACGAGATGACAAGTCTGGTTTTCTGTGGCCTCCACATTTACCTGATCTGATCCTGTGCGATTTTTTTTCGGGTTTATAAGGTATCAAGTATCTTTGTGCCACCAATACCAGCTGACCTACCCAACTTGAGACTCAGGATTAAAGCAGCTGTCACATCAGTTTCTCCAGACTTGCTGATTAAAGTGTGGGATGAATTCGATTATAATTTAGGGCATGTTCCATCAAAGCATGCAATAAAAACATGGATTAAAAACTGAAGAGACTGAATCAGCTCTGAAAAGAAACTGACAGGACAACCAAGAAGTGCTTGTACTCCACACAATATTGAGAATGTATACAAAAGTCGTACAAAGCCCATGGTGTTAAATTCGTAAACAAACAGCTGTGATCAGATTGTCCTGAGAAGGGTTCACCAAATTCTTCATTTTGACTTAAAATTTCATCCCTTACAAGTTACAGATCATGCAAGAACTGAAGGAGAACAATCACCAGTTCCACTTTGATTACTGTCAAAAAAATTATGTCAAGCATTTACGAGGACAATGAATTTCTGGACAAGCTGTGAATGTCAGATGGGGCAAATTTTCATCACACAGGTTATGTGAACAAGCAGAACTATCATTATTGGAAGACAGCAAATCCAATGAAGTTCATGAACATCTGTTACACACCAATAAGGTACGGTGTGCAGTTTTGTCACATGGAATCATCAGACCATTTTTTTTTTTAAATGAGGAGTGTAGCATGTCTGGTTGTTCACATGCTGCAATCTTTTGTTACACATGCATTGAACAGTTTCCCATACCAGCACAAAAGCGTGGTTTCAACAGGATAGTGCAATATCACATACTGTAAGGCAATCAATGTCAGCTGTGCAAGAATTGTAACAAAGATATTTCGAGATTTGGTGACATTCTCTGGCCCCCAAGATCACTGGATTTGTCAGTTTGTGATTTTTTCCTGTGTGGTCTATAAGTGTTGGCCAAAGACACTGGGTGAATTGAAACAACCAATTCAAGACGAAATGCATGGCATCCCATCTGAGATCTTGCAACAAGTAATGGGGAACTCAACAGCAGAGTGTATATGTAGATGAAAATGTCATCTACTTGATATAATTTTTAAAAACTGATAAAAGGTATTTTGATAATTTGATATGTAGATTATATATGTTTTTATACTATATCTTTTAATTGGAATGGTTAAATTTCTGTAAATGAATTTTTTTGCTGCATTTTTCAAAAGTTTCCCTGTGTTTTTTAATCACAATATTTTTTTTTTTCATTACAAGGCTACTCTCATGACATTTCATTACTGAATGTTATGAGAGTGCTTGTTTTGTTAAGTAGTATACACTTTGATAAAATTAAACTGTGTAAAATGTTTAATGTGGTTACGTTTTGACCCTTTGGAGAATAGTTGACAGTTTATTATCAGCTAAAAAGTAGTGAAAAAATCTTACTGTAACATTAATCATCAAAAAAAGAGTATTAGACAGTATTATTATCAGTCAATAATTTTTATTTCATTATCTTCATTTACATCATGCAGCTTTAGAATTTATACATGTACAACTTTATATTCTACAATAAATAAATAATAAAGTTCATAATCTTAAATATTAAAAAACTATAGTTGAAAACCTACTTCCAGTCCATTTGGGCATTCTACTGAATGGATCATGCTGAATTTTTTTTATTCTGCTCTGTATGACCACAGATATGTCGTCAAGAGTCATCGAGCCCCCACATTCATTTCCTCTGATTATGTCTCGAAAAATCCTCTCATAACTTAATTGAGGAATTTTTTGTAAGAATATTACTCACAGGAAAATGATTTTGAAGATACATCAGTGCTTGATGTCATATGTGGGAGCATCCTAACCAGAATAAAAAAAAATCAGCCCAATCTGCCCATTAGAATGTCTGGACAAACTGGAAATAGATTTTGAGCGCACATTTTACCTGTGGTTGGAAACAAAAGAGAAAATCAAGGGGATTGGGGATGAGACATGTGGTAAATGGAATAAGTTTATAGCAGATTTTTTAAAATAAGAGTATATAACATTACTTTGTAATAATAACACTATGGAACAGCATGGGTCCACTAGGTTTACAGCTGATTTTTTTAATTTATAGCATTACTTTGTAATAATAACACTGCAGAACAGCAAGGGGCCACTTATATACACTGTTAAGACATTACTTTTAGTAATTATATTATACACATTATAGAATGTAAAACTAAAAGCTGATTAATGATTTTTTTATTATTCTTGTCTTCATTAAAAGTAAATTTTTATTATTATTTATAGATTGGTCTAATAGTTATAAAATAATTATATAAATTTATATTTCCTTATCACTGAAATAGTAGAGTGTAAAAGTACTTTGCTTTATTATCATAATTTTGAATCTACTAGATTCTTCTGATAACTCTGAAGATATTATTATAAGCCTGTTGTAATAGATCATAACTGTTAGCATTCATTATGTGATTAACATCAAATATGAATAGGTTTTCATACAAATTGGGAAAAGATACTATTTAGAAGTGTTTCAGAAAAGTTATAAGAAAGAGTTAACTAAGACGACCTGAACGTTTGTATTTTTCATTATGTTAATTCTACTTCTCATGTGGGACTGTCTATTGTAGAATTTTCAGATAGTAAAAATATATTTCAGTTGCTATTACATTTAATGAAAAGAACATATTTTATCAAAAAAGATTAAAAAAATTAATTTTAGGACCAAATTAGGTACTGATATCAGGTGCATTGCTTCTCAAGAGTCCTTGAATGAAATAATAAGCACACTGATACAGTGTTGTTGAGCAGTGGGATACTTAGCAATTTTATTTTTGGAAATGTTTAAATAAATATAAATGATAGTTGTCTTCTTCCATAATGTTTTATATATTTTACGTCTTATGGTTAATTAAGTAAGTTTTTCCTTTTTCAGATAATCCTGTCAGCGTGACACCAAAACCTATGACTACCATGAAAGATAGTGGACCTAGACGATCTCTTAATTTAGAAGATTATAAGAAAAAACGTGGTTTAATTTGAAATTATTTTTATAGGATGTCTGCTGGACCTGTATTAAAAATAGAAAGACAGCAAATGTACTCAAAATTATTGCATTTTTTATCTTCATACTTGGATTCAGAGTTAGTATATGGTTTTTTTTTTTTTATACAAATTTGAAGCTTGTTAACCAAATTTTTTTTATAGTAAATTAAGCTGTTAGGTTTGTATTATATTGTTAATATTGATAATTAAAGTGAAGATCAGTAATTCATATTTTAGTTGTATAAAAAAAAGGTTATTTTTATTGTAGCGTATACATTTACATTCTGAGAAATAACTCTACTCTCTTAAAAGCTAAACAATCAGAATCTTAAATGTTTATATATTCATCATAATATTGAAGGACACTCACACACATATAAATATATAAAAAGTAATTATTCAGCTTTTTTTTTAAATTACAATTTTATACTTACATATCATTATCGTTTTTTTTTTGTTTTTAGTAAAGAAAATAATTTGATAAAAAACTATAATGGTTTACATATTTGAAACCATTTACATTTTATTTTTATTTTAAATTATTGGCTTTTAAAAAATAATATATGAAATATTAAATTAAAGTTTTTGTTTGATAATTATTTTATTTTAAAATAATTATTTATGTACATATACATGTATAGAAATTTCCATTTTATGGTTAAAAAATAAAAACATGTAAATTATAATTGTGAATCTCAGGAATTTTGAAAATTGAATAGAATGTTTTTTGAATTAGATTCCAGTAGACATCCTAGTATTATATTTAAATTGATATTGCTTTGTTCTTAAAATATGGAAACAAGTGACTTATAATAATTGTTCTGTATGACTTTTGTGTGAAAGAAAATACCTTTATATACATTGATTAGACTTCCGAGTGTGTGTAACTATCCATAGTTTATTTTGTGAATTGATGTTTTGTGATAAGTTTTGTGCATTTTTATAATAAGCAGTATTTATATATAAATATTCATAAAATGCTTATATTATATTTCTTAAACATATTTTTTAATGTGTATAAATAATGTTACATTCTTAGTAAATCTTTTTAGGTTTGGAATGTGTCGTTCATTTTGTGTTATTTATTTTTGTAAAATGCCATACTGTAGTTGTTTTGATCAAAAAAAATTGTTGTATTGTTCTTGTAAATATATTTATATTTTTTCCTCCCTCATTTAAAAAAAGAACTCAAGAGTATATTAAATATAATTTTATTGTAAAATATTTCAACTGTTATGTATAAATTTATTTCATAATTTCTAGTAATAAATATGTAAATATTTTAAAGTGTTAGCTACGTTGTTTTTAAATTTAAGTAACTACTCTAACCTATCCTGATTGATAAATTGTCCTTTCTCACCTCCTCCTCCTTTTCCTTGCCCTTGTCACTTCCCCATTATTTGCCCTATGGTTATAGGTCTACCCCTGCTAGATTTTCCATGCTGAGGATATCAGGTCCTGAAAAGCTCTAGCAAGGCATCCTTGTAATCTGGTAGGGAGCAGCCTATGGATTGTCTCAGGAATGCCTATTTCTGCAGGTGGCTGCATGTAGTACACCTAATCCATTTCCCCCCCCCACCCCTAAAGCTAAGTAAAATAAATGTACTTTACTGCTCACTAGGTTTTTGTAAATTCTCACAACTTTATGATAGACATAACTGCAAAACATCAGCATCAGACAACTGTCTTTCAGCTTAGATACAGCAAAAAATATGGAAATCGTGCGCTAATTATTGTTGCTTAACTTTATGAAAATGCTGTGAAAATTAATATAAATTATTTCAACTCCTATAAAGCTGGCTTACAATGATAATCTGTTTGAATAACTCGATAGTTTTACCTGAAAAATATCTTTAACGAAACTTTGATTTGGATTTGATCTCTAGTATTATTAATTTTAGCTTTAAGTAATGCTAAATTTTATTGAATTTTAATTTCTAGAAAAATTTTGCAAATGTTTTTCAGACTATGCCCTTTTGGTATGGAGAGTTGATGCAAACTTAAAAATCTGATAACAAAGTTGTAATACGTTCCTAAATATTGGTTATTTTTTATTCAACAGCAGAAAGATAATGATAGATGAAAAAAATTACCTACGATTTCTTTTCTGGAGTAGGGGTAACTCATAATGATGTTTTGTTATAAAATTATCATTATATGTTTACATAAACCAAAAAAAAATTTGTTAATTTAAAAATCTGTATTTGTTTATTTTTTCTGCTCCCCATCTCCAAAATCACCTGCAAGAAAAGTTTTTGATTCTTCTTTGTTTACTATGGGAAATGGAAGAAACTAAAAACAATTCTACTGAAAAATGGACAACCATTAAAATGTTACCTAAAAATTTTTTTTGGAGGGGTGAATTATGATGAAATTTTTTTGTAATGTTATTATTAAAAGTTTATTATTCCAAAAAAGTTGTAAAAAATTAATATTTTTAAACATTTTTCAGCTCCCACCCCCAATATTGCCCCCACTTATACTACTACTATGCCTAGGAAGGTATAAAAAAATTGGTTAAAAAGTATGCAGTAGATAAAAAGATAGTTTTTTGGGGGACAATTTTTTTTTTTAAATACCAGTGTAAAAGCATGTTTGCATAAACTGAGCGTAATATAAAGTGGGGTTATGTTTGCAGAATTTAGAAAAAATTGACCCCAATAAATACCACCTCCCACCTCCTGTAGATATTGACCCTAACTGTTTTACCAATAAATTGCCTCCATATACACAGGTCACTTGCCAAAATTGGTTTATCCAGTCAAAAGTTATTGAGCTTCAAACATGTCAACATATGTACTTATGAAAATTACCACAACTTTTTTTTGTCTTGTGGGATCCCTAGGTCATGAAACATTAAGAAAAGAAAAAAAACCATATCCCATTTTTTGACTTATTACCGACCTTTCCTTCTTACAGCACAGCATTAAGGGCATTTACTTTTGACTGGCTCAATAATAAATATGGTAAACCCAACTTTGATTTAATGATCACTCTAATTTTTTATAGGCCAGTTCTGTGTAAGTGCTGTTTATTTTAAAGATCTATTTTATGATGAACATATTTGTTATGAAATGTAACAGTTAGTCATAATTTAACTTAATTCATTTAAAATTGTCATGGTTTTATGGCATTACAAAACTTAAAGATAGCAGATCTTACTATTATTACATGAGAGAAACAGTTCAATACAAATCACTATAAAAATCTCCAACATTAAAAGCATCTATCCTTAAAATAAGGTTAAAAATTATACTATTTAGTGATTCAACTAGTAGTAATCATGCCGATTGCTTGATATATAATCCTAGTTTCACTATTTTGGGAGTGACTGAATTTTTATAATGAAGTTCAACTATCATAACAGAAATAACATCTGCTTAATGCAACGTTATTAATATTTTACAAGTATAGCCAGGAAGTTCTGTACCCTTAAAGATTTTTATGTCACACAATGAGTAAAAGACAGTTGTACTAAAATTGCAGACACAAGTAGTTATTTAGTTAAGCGTTGAGGAGAGGTTAGCAGCACATGTATGGGTTCATGAATGACAACATATGAATCAATCAATGAAGCTAAATAGTGATTTGTTTCAGCAACACTTTAATAAGCTGCCCCCATGAAAAGCAACAATGTTGGCTTGGGAAAAACGTGCATTTGAATTAGGCAGTGTAAAAGGTAGGCTGCGTAGTAGATGAAAGTTAACATTTTTACTAGCGAGTGCACAATCTATCACAGTTTGCATGCCAGAGATATGTTATTTTGGGCAAAAGAAAATCCTTATTACGTGACAGTTGGAAAGAGATACGCACCACATATCATGATAAGGGCTGGAATGACAACTTGTCATTTGTTTGGTCCTTTTTTTGATGGACCAGTGAATGCTCAAACTTATTTAGAGATGTTTGAGGCATGGTTAATACCACAGCTTCCAGAGAAAGATCAAATTAAATGAGTATGGTTGCAACAGGATGGAGCTCCTGCACATTTTGCTATATCAGTCTGCTTGTTTCTAAATGAAAGATTTCCAGGATGTTGTATTAGCTACGGTACTCCAGTGACACAGCTATCATGGCCACCATGAAATACTGATCTCACCACACCAGATAATTCATTATTGGGAATTATCAAGGCACATGTATCTGTATGTCAGTACACCACAAATGAAGAATTGCGTGATGCTGTGAGGGACGCCTTCAATAACCTAACACCAGAGATGCTCCATCACATGTCACATAAGTCATGGCAATGTATAGAATTGTGCGTGCAACATGAGAGCAAACACACAGACCCACTGGAGCATTAAAATTAATACTATGTATCAAGTGAGTAAATTAAATAATTCATTATTATATATTGCATTTTTCATTTATAACTCATTACAAATTTTTAGTTCTAACTTTAGGGGGTATGGTGACGTCCCAGCCACCGTGTAGTTAGATTAACTATTTATGCATTTCTGCCCAAGGAAATAAATCAACAAAAATCTGAGATTATCTTAAGATCCTTCCCAGACAATTTACAACTTCAAATTAAGTATGCATGATATTTTTTCAAGGATTTGATACTGATTTTTACAACAAAAAAATGGAATGTTTAAGTGATCTTTTCAATAAAAAAAAATTATGTGAATTTAGAGAAAAATTTTGTATGGTATAATATTTTACAAAACAACAGTATTTATTATGTAAAAAGTTTCTTACATCAACATAAGAGGACATTTCTATGGATATTCCCACATAAATGAAGTTATTAGATTTTTATAACCTATGCCAAAACAATAAAAAAAAATTGAATTCAATGAAAAAAATCCCTATTAAAAACAAATATTTTGTATCCAATGATCGATTCTAAGGTTATACCAAATTATATTTTGTTTCATGAAAGTAGTTTTTTAAGTGTAATTGATAACATTTTAACAAAGAGAGTGTTGTGTAGTCACTAAATTATCAATCTGTCCTGAATGAATTAAAGTGTTATTATTTAACAAAGTTAATCTTTATATTCAGTTCTATTTTTATTCCACTGTGGTATTTCCAAGGATTGCCCCCAATGTATTTGCAGCATCCTCTCCACAGTGGTAACTCTATGATTATATGTATCTGTTTTAGGGGTATAATACCTTTTTACAAAATGTGCATATTTATTACATGTATATACATATATTACATGTATTACATATATATATATATATATGTTAATTTAATTCAGAAATATATATTAATCTTTTTTTTTTTTTGTCTTCAGTCATTTGACTGGTTTGATGCAACTCTCCAAGATTCCCTATCTAGTGCTAGTCGTTTCATTTCAGTATACCCTCTACATCCTACATCCCTAACAATTTGTTTTACATATTCCAAACGTGGTCTGCCTACACAATTTTTCCCTTCTACCTGTCCTTCCAAAATTAAAGTGACTATTCCAGGATGCCTTAGTATGTGGCCTATAAGTCTGTCTCTTCTTTTAACTATATTTTTCCAAATGCTTCTTTCTTCATCTATTTGCCGCAATACCTCCTCATTTGTCACTTTATCCACCCATCTGATTTTTAACATTCTCCTATAGCAAGCACCACATTTCAAAAGCTTCTAACCTTTTCTTCTCAGATACTCCGATTGTCCAAGTTTCACTTCCATATAAAGCGACACTCCAAACATACACTTTCAAAAATCTTTTCCTGACGTTTAAATTAATTTTTGATGTAAACAACTTATATTTCTTACTGAAGGCTCGTTTAGCTTGTGCTATTCGGCATTTTATATCGCTCCTGCTTCGTCCATCTTTAGTAATTCTACTTCCCAAATAACAAAATTCTTCTACCTCCATGATCTTTTCTCCTCCTATTTTCACATTCAGTGGTCCATCTTTGTTATTTCTACTACATTTCATTACTTTTGTTTTGTTCTTGTTTATTTTCATGCGATAGTTCTTGCGTAGGACTTCATCTATGCCGTTCATTGTTTCTTCTAAATCCTTTTTATTCTCGGCTAGAATTACTATATCATCAGCAAATCGTAGCATCTTTATCTTTTCACCTTGTACTATTACTCCGAATCTAAATTGTTCTTTAACATCATTAACTGCTAGTTCCATGTAAAGATTAAAAAGTAACGGAGATAGGGAACATCCTTGTCGGACTCCCTTTCTTATTATGGCTTCTTTCTTATGTTCTTCAATTGCTACTGTTGCTGTTTGGTTCCTGTACATGTTAGCAATTGTTCTTCTATCTCTGTATTTGAACCCTAATTTTTTTTAAAATGCTGAACATTTTATTCCAGTCTACGTTATCGAATGCCTTTTCTAGGTCTATAAACGCCAAGTATGTTGGTTTGTTTTTCTTTAATCTTCCTTCTACTATTAATCTGAGGCCTAAAATTGCTTCCCTTGTCCCTATACTTTTCCTGAAACCAAATTGGTCTTCTCCTAACACTTCCTCCACTCTCCTCTCAATTCTTCTGTATAGAATTCTAGTTAAGATTTTTGATGCATGACTAGTTAAACTAATTGTTCTGTATTCTTCACACTTATCTGCCCCTGATTTCTTTGGTATCATTACTATAACACTTTTTTTGAAGTCTGACGGAAATTCCCCTTTTTCATAAATATTACACACCAGTTTGTATAATCTATCAATCGCCTCCTCCCCTGCACTGCGCAGTAATTCTACAGGTATTCCGTCTATTCCAGGAGCCTTTCTGCCATTTAAATCTTTTAATGCTCTCTTAAATTCAGATCTCAGTATTGTTTCTCCCATTTCATCCTCCTCAACTTCCTCTTCTTCCTCTATAAAACCATTTTCTAATTCATTTCCTCCATATAACTCTTCAATATATTCCACCCATCTATCGACTTTACCTTTCGTATTATATATAGGTGTACCATCTTTGTTTAACACATTATTAGATTTTAATTTATGTACCCCAAAATTTTCCTTAACTTTCCTGTATGCTCCGTCTATTTTACCAATGTTCATTTCTCTTTCCACTTCTGAACACTTTTCTTTAATCCACTCTTCTTTCGCCAGTTTGCACTTCCTGTTTATAGCATTTCTTAATTGCCGATAGTTCCTTTTACTTTCTTCATCACTAGCATTCTTATATTTTCTACGTTCATCCATCAGCTGCAATATATCGTCTGAAACCCAAGGTTTTCTACCAGTTCTCTTTATTCCGCCTAAGTTCGCTTCTGCTGATTTAAGAATTTCCTTTTTAACATTCTCCCATTCTTCTACATTTTCTATCTTATCTTTTTTACTCAGACTTCTAGCGATGTCCTCCTCAAAAATCTTCTTTACCTCCTCTTCCTCAAGCTTCTCTAAATTCCACCGATTCATCTGACACCGTTTCTTCAGGTTTTTAAACCCCAATCTACATTTCATTATCACCAAATTATGGTCGCTATCAATGTCTGCTCCAGGGTAAGTTTTGCAGTCCACGAGTTGATTTCTAAATCTTTGCTTAACCATGATATAATCTATCTGATACCTTGCAGTATCGCCTGGCTTTTTCCAAGTGTATATTCTTCTATTATGATTTTTAAATTGGGTGTTGGCAATTACTAAATTATACTTCGTGCAAAACTCTATAAGTCGGTCCCCTCTTTCATTCCTTTTGCCCACCCCGTATTCACCCACTATATTTCCTTCCTTGCCTTTTCCAATGCTTGCATTCCAATCTCCAACTATTATTAAATTTTCATCTCCTTTTACGTGTTTAATTGCTTCATCAATCTCTTCGTATACACATTCTACCTCATCATCATCATGGGCGCTTGTAGGCATATAGACGTTAACAATCGTTGTCGGTTTAGGTTTTGAATTTATCCTTATTACAATGACTCTATCGCTATGCGTCTTGAAATACTCCACTCTCCTCCCTATTTTCTTGTTCATCACGAAACCTACTCCTGCCTGCCCATTATTTGACGCTGAGTTAATTACTCTAAAGTCACCCGACCAAAAGTCGCCTTCCTCTTCCCACCGAACCTCACTAATTCCTACTATATCCACGTTTACCCTATCCATTTCCCTTTTTAAATTCTCTAGCCTACCAACCTTTTTTAAGCTTCTAACATTCCACGCTCCGACTCGTAGAATGTTATTTTTTACTTTTCTGGTGACCCCTTCCTTAGTAGTCCCCACCCGGAGATCCGAACGGGAGACTATTTTACCTCCGGAATATTTTACCAAGGAAGGCGCCTCCATTATTGCTTTTGAAAATGCAGAGCCACATTTTCTTGGAAAAAAAAAAACAGCTGTAGTTTTCCATTGCTTTCAGCTGCGCAGTACTCAGAGGACTGAGTGATGTTGATACGGCCGTTTAAGTCGTCCTGACTCACGCCCCTAACAACTACTGAAAGAGCTGCTGCCCTCTTTCAGGAATCATTCCTTAGTCTGGCTCTCAACAGATACCTCTCCGATATGGTTGCACCTTCGGTCCAGCTACTCTGTATCCCTGAGCACTCAAGCCCCCTCACCAACGGCAAGGTCTCATGATCCATAGAGGAGGATATATTAATCTATTAAACAATAGACTAATCTATTAAACAATATATTTATCTATTAAACAATATATTTAATCTATTAAACAATATATTAATCTATTAAACAATTTAATTCAACAACACATTAATATTAAACCACAACTAAAGGAAAAGCAAAAATTGAAACAGAAAACTTGATAAACAGAATATACATATTGTATATGTAAAAAAAGAACTTATAGCAAGACATTGAAACCTACCAACTGCATTATGAAAGAATTTGAGATCGGTTAGTAATATAAATGATATGCATTTGTAAAAGCAGCAGGTTTTTTAGAACTTTTGAAAATACTCATTCCTTGTGTATTTTTTGTATACACCAAATAATATATAAAAGTATTAGCCAAGTATCTCATTTTAAAAGAAAAAGTAGCCATAAGTTACATAGAAAGAAATATATAAATTTTAAAAGTAAACAATGAATTAGAAAAATATTTTAAAACAAACATGTCAATGGATTTTCAGGCAGACTTGTCTGTTTCTCTTATAAGGGAGATGTTTATAATGATAATTCAGTTAACATAACTTTTTGGCAAAATAACAAAGAATTGATATGGAGGAAACTTCAGAAACATATTCAAAATAAAATATCATTAACATAAAAATGTTTACCTTATAGATTTACTGCTTAAATAATCCATTAATTTATATAATACACACACATAAATAATAAATAGATTAAAATGTATTTAATTGTATAAAAAATTGCAAAATAGATTTAAATTATATATATATTTTACTAAAATTAATATAAACCACCAACTCAGCCTTTGAAGCAATACCTAACAGTGGTCCTGCAGCTTAAAAAAAATAATAAATATATATATATATATATATATATATATGTAAACCAGCTAGTACAGAGTATTAAGATTAACACATAACTTACCTTAATTTTATCATTAAAGTACTTTCATGGGATCCCACAGTCTGTCATGATTGACAGAGTCAATCAGTATTTAACTAAACTGCACATTAAAAATACTAAAATAATGAAAACTGTGTATTAATTTATTGTATGAATGTTGCTAGCTTTTGCAGTTTTTATAAGACTCTCCCTCAAACACTGATGATTTATCAAACTGAAATTTTGTTTGTATTTATACTGGGTGGTCTATTTAAATTGAGGCACATTTATATCTCAATAACCACACATTTTAGGAAAAAATGTTTCCTATTAAATTTGTTCCATTTCAAGGGGGAAATTCATTCACAACCTGTGTTGTCCTTGATAAGGTCAACTTAATTTTTTAAAATAGGAATCTATATTTTTATTGCAGAATCGAATTCTTTGAAAAAAAAATTAATATATCATTTCATACTTTTTTCAAAAAATTGATAATTTTTTTAGTTATTCAACTTCAAAAATTCTGTAGGGATATAAACTGGTGCTTAGGCCAGACCTAATGAAATCAGCTGGGGTTGATGTTAAATTTTATATAAAAAATAATTAATGCTAACTATAATGAAAAAGAAGTTATGCATGTAAACACCAGCAAACTTTTTAAAATAGCCTAAAAGTAAAGTTCAAGTTGCAATGACATTTGTATTAAGTGAATGTATTTTCAGTGTCTTCAATTATTTTTTTTATTAATTTACTCACCAGCTATTATTAAATATTAAATTTTTAGTCTTTATTTATTGGAAATTATGGAACAACTTATAATTAGAGAAAAGATAGATAATTTTGCTTTACGGAAAATGTTGATCAGACAGTAGCTTTGTATGTTCTACGATTCCCCACTAGAAATATTCCAAGTCGTTCTGTGTACAGAATTGTAAAACAGTTTTGAGATGCTGAGTACATGTAGATCAAATTTTTTTTCTTAATGTTCTATTTTCTGTTGAATCTGGTTTTAGTTATCATGGAGCAGTAAAGAGATAATATGCATTATTGGGCAGTGCAAAATCCACAGTGGCTAAGGAAAGTAGAACATCAACATTCATGGACTATCAATGTTTGGTGCAGAATCATACATAAGCTGTATATTAATCAGACTGCATTTTTTTCTATGGAAATTTGAACGAAAAGAAATATACAGATATTCTAGAAAATCAGTTGCATTTACTGCTTTGTGAACTACCCATGGAAAAGAGAAAAACGATGTGGTTTCATCATGATGGCTCTCCTGCACATTCAGTTATCACCGGAGTAATTTTAGACTGCGAATACAATAATCGTTGGATTGGTCAAACTGGTCCAGTATATTGGCCTGCTTGTTTCCCTGACAATACTCCAGTAGACTTTTTTTAATGGGGTTACCTTAAAGAAAAGGGGTTTACCTAGAAGCACCAACTACCCCTGAAAACATAAAAGAACGTATAGCAAACATCTGTAGAGATATCAGGTGAAAAACTATTGACTGTTTCATGGTCATTTTTAATCGAATAATGCATAGAAGTAAAAGGACACCACTTTGAACATTTGTTGCTGTAATTTATGTAGAGTAAGTTTTTGTAATTATTTTAAGCAAAGAGCAATAAAAAAAATTTAAAGTATCAGTAATTCATTAAACCAAATATTTTCATATAGATGACAACTTAACTGACCAAAGTGTGCAACACATGTAGGTTGTGTACCATATCTGTAATATTTGATTAAAAAAAAATACATTAAAACGTTAATGGATTATATTTAGGTTAATCCTTTAATTGATTGTTTTTTATTTAAAATTTAACATCAGCTGGATGTAACTCGACAGCTGGGCCACACCTAGTGAAATTCAAAGCACGGCCTACGGCATTTTTGAAAATGAATAACTAAAAAACTATCAATTTTAGAAAAAAAACTCTGAAATGAAATTTTTTTTTTTTTTGCAAAGAATTTGATTCTGCAATAAAAAATATAAGTTCCTTTTTATAAAAAATTAAGTTGACCTTGAAATCACCTTTATTTGGCCTTATCAAGGACAACATAGGTTGTGAATGTATCTCCTCCTAGAAATGGAAAACTTTAATAGGAAATATTTTTTCCTAAAATGTGTAGTTTTTGAGATATAGATGCGTCTCAATTTTCTTTACAAATCAGCTGATTTCAGAGTCGAGAGTTCTAACGTTCAAAGACTAGTAAAGGCAGTTACTTTTACACAGATTTGAATACTAGATCGCCGATACCAGTGTTCTTTTGTGGTTGGGTTTCAATTAACCACACATCTCAGAAATGATCGACCTGAGACTGTACAAGACCACACTTCACTCATGCATATCATTTAGAAATTTAAAATTATTATTTACATATATAGATACAAACAAAACTTGAGTAGATAATAGAATTAATATATATATATATATATATATATATATACACCTCAACATTACTGCTCCTGTCATTAATATTCTGTTGCTGAGTTTTAACACACTCTGGTCTGAAGAACAAATCAAATATACATTTCTTACTCAAACAAGGAGTGCAGCCAGAATCAAGAAAGCTGCACTAGATATCTGGAAGCATCCAGCGTATCATGGAAACTGATAAATTTAATTCCCTTATAAAAAGAAGATAATTGAAAAAATTTTACAAAGTAGTTGATAATGTTGCAATTATTTAAGAAGTAAAAAAAAAAGTGCAATGATTTTCTTAAATGTTAGCATAAGATATCTTTTTAACTGATAAATTTTTGAGTCAGATTAATATCTGCTGCTTGAAACAATTGTTCTCAATCTCTCAGCATTTTCCAGTACTTATTAACTACCAAATAAAAGACTGCAGAATAAAAGTTCTTCACAAATTCATTTTCTGCTGAAAAACATTCTACAGTTTATATTATGCTTAGTCCAGAATTCTTCAATAGATTATTCTTCAGGTAATTTCCTTTAGATAAATGACATGCTCTTTTCTATTAAGGACCAGAAGTTACAATTACTCATTAGTAGTAAGCTGCAGCTCAATAAGAGTTCAAAAATGGAAAAAAAACCAATTTTGACCTTTACATATTGAAAACATTTCCCTTTTTTCATCTCATTGTAAGAAAAGAAATAAGATTTACCAATGTAGGGTAATACATGTAAAATTTAAATAAGTGTCAGTTATAATATTAATAAACCAAAAGATATATGTAGGAAAAATTTTGCTGATATTTAATAAGTTAAGATCTCTAACTACTGTTAGAGACTCTTCTAAGTTACAGTTTACTGTATGAGTTTTTCACATTTTGATGCTGTTAAGAATCTTGCAACCTGTGGTTTTCCTACGAGCCTTAAGATCCCATCTAAACTGTAAATCCTGAAATAATTTGATAGATCACGTAAATCTTATCCTTGACAATAATAGGAAATTCCAAGGATTTTCTGTGACCAAAGTAAGGATTTGATATGGTTAACTATGAACTGTAGCAAAGAATCAATTTTTGATGGTACCATGGTCTTGAGAGTAAAAGGCTAAAGTCCTATCTTACTTATTACACTCAACAACTACTGAACAATTTACTTTATGATATGCAGTGAAGAGATGGATTCACTCTTAGTTTTAGGAATGACAGGTGTACCTAAGTCCAAGTTAGGTTCTCTACTCTTTTTTTGTTTTAATCAACCAAAAAAAAAAAAAAAGATTGTATTTATTTCACTGATATCAAAATATGTTAATATTTTTTAAAAATTATTCACGACCATTTTCAAAATTACATAAGACCTTACTTCCAGAAGATTCTTTAAAATTTAACATAACTAATACATATTTGGTTCAATTTGTAGGTAATCTTAATGTAGAATTTAAAATTATCTTCTGTAAATGATGAAGTCAATAAAAATTATTGACAATAAATTATTAATTACAATATTATTGTTATCAGAGACTCAAAAGTGCTGGCCTCTGTGGCACAAGTGGTAGCGTCTCAGCCTTTTATGTGGAATTCCTGGTCAGGCATGACTTTTCATATGTTACAAAAATTACATTTCATATTCTTAGGCACAATATTTGAGTTTCTGTAGTGAATTTCTTCAATAAAAAAGTGGATTGTCATATTAAGAAGCTTACAAATTCTGAAAAGTACAATTTAGAGTTTGAGATTGCAGAGTTGAAAGGCAGAGCAATAACACATGCTTACTTTGAACATTTACATTGCTGTTTGAACTATAGTACCATATTTTGGGAAAAGAAACAAAAAGGGTTAATAACACAAAAATGTGTTATTAACTATCATTAAGATTTCATACATTCATTTAAATTATAATAATTAAAAATATCACTTTGGTAAGTGTTATTCTCAATATTAACATTTTTGACTGATGCAATAACATTTATTTTCTTCTTCATGACTGTTGATAATTATATTAATTTACAATTTTGTAAAAAGAAACAAAGCCAAATTTTAAAACAGAATGTTTTTAGAAAACTTATTCCAAAAGGTAATATAGTATAGTTCAGTATATTGTTGCAGTTTAAATAAAAATTTTTACATTAGTCTTGCTAAGCCATTCATATGAAACATTAATAAAAAATCATTTACAAAAGATCAAATACAGATCATATATTCTGTTTGGAAGAAGAAAAAACATCTCAGAATCAATTGCAGTATTAAAAGATCAACACTACCTAATAGAACACTGTATTACACTGTAAATTGAATTTTTTCTTGAGGAGTCAGAAATTTTACTTAGCTCAAAAAGTGTATAAATCTTTTATCTATTTAGATTTATTTCTTTTCAATGTCGGCAAGTATTACAAGGTACCGTATTTGACCATTTGTATCTCTGTGTGCAAAAAATTAAATAAGACACAAACTGGTTATGTATAGTAGCAGTTACAGGGGTAATTTAATTTCAAACACACAGTTCTGAAGGGGAGGAGACATTTATTGTTGAAAACAAAAATTTAAAAAAGATGATTGAATTCTATAATTCAGAACAAAACATTTACTAAATAAAAATATTATCCATCAAATATATAAATTGAACTGTCAAAACTGTGTAAATTTTTATGTTGAACAAACAGGAAGCAACTTAAAACAGTAGCATCTTTTTACACTTAAGTTTAAAAAACCCTTAAATAGATAACAAAATATTCAATTGCCTGCTCTGTTTTTACATTTCATGATGTTCAGGTATAGAACAAAAAAACATTTAACAAACAGCAATATTAGTATAATTTAGTTTATAATATAATTTGATTAGATGCACATGAGTTAACTAATTTTTTTTTAAAGATAGATGGCAATAACAATCCTGGAAAGCAATGACAGCTAATTAGGCCCGAATTAGAACATTGTAGAAGAAAAAGTTCCAGAATTTTTTAATAATAAAAACAATTTTTTTTAATTTTATTTGATTATGAAATATACAAAAATCCAACAATGATGTATAAAATGGAACACAATTTAAATTTAATTAATTTTTTGCTGCATCCCAACTATTAAAAAAAAACTTACGAAAACATCAGCTGATAAGATAATCAAAAAGACAATGACAGTTACAAGAATAAAAGAGAAAACAAAATATATATTAGAAAGTGTATCTAAGGTCTAGCTAAGAATTTAAACTCCCAATTTTAATTTTTATATCCATGACATGTTAATTTAAAAAAAAAAGGCGTAAAATTTTTTTTAGTAATGTCCATTTAATAGTTTTAACTGCACTGTTGGTTTTTTTAAATTTGTTCTATAAATGCAAAATTCTCCAACCAGAAATATATGCAGTGTCAAAACAGAGATATCACAAATTACCTAAGAACATGTTAAAATAAACATATAAAAATATTGATACAGAATTAGAACAAACTAAAAATAAATTGAGAAAATATTCTGTTGTTTCAATCAGTGTTAGACATGATGTCTTGCTGGCCATAAAAAATTTACTGTTTTAACTAAAGAATCACAACTTACCCTTCTTTATTGCACATACATAGCTACCACAACAGTTTTGGAATAAATACATCATTCCATTGTGAAAGTAGCAGCTAATCTAATCCCCAAAAAGTGCTTAATGGTTTTTCTGTAAGGTAATGGTTAATGGTTTTCAGAACAAAATATGAAGAAAGATCTTTTAAGCAGATGTACAATATATTGTGGGGAGGATGTTAATAGGAAGGCTTTTCAGGTTCAAACTGGTTTTAATTTATAACCACATTAGGGTAACACAAGAATTTAATTGCAATATGTTGTACTAAAATGGTATATTAAACCGCAATAATTAATTTTTTGGGCAGCAAACGTGATAAAAATGAAACATAACCTTCAATTACTAGAAATCTAAGAATTAGTTAGGAAATTCTGTTCATGTTTTATTCTTAAAAGCACAACTAAATAAGGATTATGAAACAAATAATTTTACAAAATATAAAAGTAGATTTAGGCCATGATTATAATTTAGTCCAATACTAGACATGTGGAATGATAAGAAACAATCAGGCCGTTCAGACAGAAAACTTTTTTCAAACTAAAATCAACATTAACTACAATGGAATGCAGCACGTTACGCACACGGCAATTACACGTTATCACCCATGGAGAAATGACAGACGGCAATCGAATTTTCAATGAATAACTTGTTCTTCCCTCCTTACCATAAAAGGCAATATCCCTCCAGTCTCATTTTTGATTGGTCGACAAGGATGAACGTCAACTGATGACTAATTTTCAGAAAAGAGAGGGGACATTGCTGTTTGTTACAATGTCTTACATTTTTTAAATCTGAACTTGAAATTTAATTTTGTTAACTATGATGTTAATGAAAGAAATGCTTAGCATGATCACATTCTAACCACTTGCACTAAATTTGTGGTTTCGGTTAAATTTACCGAGACGAAGGTCGTACGAAAAGAACCTGTGCGTTTCTATCGCCTGATGGGTGTTCCTAATATAGTTCCAAACATTTCATAAAATATAGGCAAAAATCTCCCCAAGAGTGTAATGTGAATTATGTAATTATCTCTAATAATAATTGTAAAAAAAAATTATGTATGAGATTTTTAAATTAAAAGTAAAAGGACAGTTTATAAAAAAATAACATGCTGTTATGTTTATTTTGTAATACTAGATACAATTGGTTGAAATTTGTCATGTAGAAGGGAGACAGCATAATCTAGCCAATCACAGGTTTTATTCAGTTGGAGTACAGCGGATTAATACACTCTTTTACGGTTGTGTTCATTCTGATTCAGTTGGCAGTGATTGGAGTGGAACATTTTCTTTCGCTTCTATGCGCTGACGTTTCATTAGTGTGAATTGACTGAAAACACCATCTGAAACGGATACTGTACGTAGAATATGGTAAGTTTTCATTAATTTACATGATTTAATCTTTTGTTTCTGTTTCTGTCGTGTAAATTGTGCTGTTTTTTTTTTGTAGATGCAGGTGTTTCGGTTTGCCGAGTGCATTTTCTGTATGCCGGCTCCGCCATTTTAAATATAACTCATTTATTATAAGATCTTCGTCTAAGCACTTCAGTTAATTATTTGCTAGTAAAAAAGGGAAGGAAAGGTGTTACTTTTGTAATTTTTTGGTATAGGGTTTTTCGAATTAATAATTTATGAACTGAAGTTGTCCATTTAAATAGTGTTGGTCGGCAATCTGGGTCGAGGGGTGTTCCCTTATATAGTTGTCGCAGTTATTTATTTAATTTTATTGCTTCTCCAGTTTTGGTTTTCAAAACTGATTTTGATAATGTGAAGATGTTTATTAATATTGTTCCATGTATTACTTTAGTATAATTTTATACCCTTTTTTTATACTTAAACAGTTTGGACCGTTTTGAGCTAACGTGATCGTATATTCTTAACGTTATTTTTTTATTTTCGAATGTTAAGGTTTTTGAAATAATGCGTTCGGTATGGTAAAGCCATATGTTCTTTACAACATTGAATGTTTTTAACGTTCCGCAATTTCAGATTTCGTTTTTCACAATCTTTTATAAGGAAGTGAATTCTATAGTGTATAATTAAGTTTTTATTATGGTATTGGTATTTTCAGATTCAGATTTTTTTATACTTTCATTCATACTTAATTGTAAAGAGTTTCCTCATTTTGCACACAATTGTAAAGGGATTTTATAATGTAATTTTTCAGTATTTTAGGGTATTGAAATTTTATTGTCTGAAATAAAAAGTTCTAAGTGGATGAAAGAGAAAGTTTTTTCTAAAAGTGCTCTTAGTATCCGTTTAATTTTAGTTGTTCATTAAACTTTATTATTATTAATAATAAGCATTGACTAAGTGTAAAATCACTCCCACCATTGAGCGAAGCCAAGTTTTCTGATTTCAACTATTATTTTGAATAGACTACACTAAATAATTGTAGATTAGAGTTTTTAATTAGGAATAAGTTAAATTATTGAGTGAATTTAATATTTTATGGAGAGTTAATATTTAAATTAAAAGTGATTTTGTGGATTAATTAAGTACTGAAACTGCTGATCTTACTATATCTTAAAATATTTCTTTAAACTTTTTTATGTTAATAAAAATGTTGATAAACTTCCGTTTAGTTGATTCACTATGTTTGAAAGATATGTTAAATATTTTGAGATACAATATTTACCAGAAATTATTACTATTATATCTTGCTATAAATAGTAATTACATAAAAACTCTTTCCTAGAACATAGGGGAAAGGATTATTTTGGTGAAGGATCTAAATAAAGAAAATTTGTAGGAGCCTTTTTTAATTAATTTTAATTAGTCATTGGATAAGCCATTATAATTATAATTTGTGCTTCAAATAAATTTTGTACCTGCAGGATTGACTTAATTTGAACTTTATAAAAATCCACTAAAATATGGTCATTTTAGATATTTGACATTTCAATCAAAAGCAAATGGAAGAAATGTGAAAACAGTTTTCTGCTGTAAGAGGAAATAGTTGCTCAGTGTCACTTTTGTTCAGCTTTTCAGTTCATTTGACCTACTCCACATGTTTTAAGCTATGGAAATACTGTATTTCGAAGTTTGTGCGACAAAAACAGAGAATTATTTTTTTAGTTACTTGGGTCTACTATATTTCTTTTATACTATAGAAGTACTATTTTTTTTTCTGTTGACCAAATAATTTAATAAATATTTTTACCAAATTGTTGTTATTGTATTTATAGTAAAAGTATTTGTGCAACTGAAAATACTATTCTTAAGAAAATACATCTATTTACTTTTCAACATCTGCTTACTTTCTTTGTCAGAGTAGTAGTAGTAGTGGTGTCTGCCTGGACTTAAGTGTTTTTCAATGAATTCATTCTTTATAGAAAAAGAAAAGGAGTTAGGGCACCTGTAAATTGGCCTTAGAGCTTATATTAACAGAGGAAGAATAAGTCATTTCCATGGTGTTTTCATGTGAGGTGATATAAAACATACTTAATTTAAGTATGTTCATCCCAGGTTGATGCCAATTTGAAACATATTTATGTTAACACCCTTGCTAAAGGAAAGTAGTCATAATGTATTATTAATAAATATAACATTAATTTCTAACCTTTGCTATTGGAAAAAAATTCATATTTTTATTCTTTTCAAGGTGTTTATTTTTTAGTGTGAAACATTTTCTTAGTATAATCATGAATATGTTGCATTTGAGTTGGGATTTTACATGTATTAAAAATGTGAACAACAAATATTTCTTTGATAATTTGAATTATGGCTTGTTAATGTATGAACATTGTTTTTAACAGACTTTGGATTGTAATTTTGTGTGCAAATATATTGATTGAACTAATTTCTTATGCAATATTTTTTCCTGGGTTGATAATTATAAATGACTGTTCTAATAGGATTTCATTTTCGTGTTAATACGTGAAACTTCTGTACACACATGGATGGGTAACACAGATGGGTAATGTTATTACCCATCTTTTTAAAAAAAAATAGTTATTTCAAATAGTTTGTGTTATTGATACAAAGTATTATTTTTTGATGATAAAGTATTAAATATGTAATACATTTATATTGATGAAAAGTGAATAATCATGATTTAAAACCTGCTTTTAACCTGCGCACACACAATTATTTAATTTTGTTGACTTGGGTTTTCTTGCTCAATTAAATGAATGCACTTGCATTCATTCTTTTCACCTTTAAATAACTTCAGACCGTTAAATAAATTAATGCATTTTAATATGTTAACAATAAACAAAAGTTAGTTGTAAAATAGTGCTAATTTTCATGTTTTATTAAGCACTAAGAGATTGGTAACATTAAAAATAGATTATGAAGTTTGCAAGTTCATTATTGCTTGGTCGAATATGTTTTACACAATGCCTACATGTGTTTAAATTCCATAAGTTTCTTAATTATATCCACAAGGTGTTTGTGGCAAAATGCCAATTTTACTGTTCTTGTAGCTTAACCGTTAAACAGCTGTCATTTATAATTACATCCTTGAGTAATTTAAAAACTTCTCTACATATCCTCTTAATACATCAGTCAGTAGTTAGTTTTTTTGGGTTTTTTTTTAATAACATTGATTTCATTATGAAATTTCTTGTCTGAATTAATTTCTAAAAATTATGTTAAATAGCAAGAATGTTTTACTTTGTATTATGTTATTGTATTTAAAGTACTTTTAATTTTAGATTTGTTTTAAAATCGATACAAAACATCTGAGAGTGTTCTTTTATGAATGGGTCAATCCATTTGAAGTGTCCCAAAAAAACATAAGCTGGTTGCTTGACCAATAAAAAAAAAATTGAAACTTACACACTTGTTTCCTACATGTTTCAGGACCTTAAACTATTTTATTTTTATTTAAGCAGTTTACTTGTGGCAACCATTTTTGTTATAGTGCACACACTTATTTTCCTGGAAAATAGTTTTCAACTATTGGTCCTGGAAGGATGAAACAAAAACCAATTTATTCATATTTTCTCAAGGGAAAAGATTTGTCCAATAGTTTATTTGCTTATCTTTCTTCTTTCTATGAGAAAATTACCAATAAATTTGAACATGAAAAATGGTGAAATTTCACTTTTGATATTTTTCAAGAGGCATGGATGGCATACACAGTTTGAATTATTTTTTATATGAAGGTAAGTAATTTTACCATAAATAATATTAATGGTGATATACTTACCCTTAAATTGTTATGAATTTTTGAAAAGTAATTTTTTTTTAATTTGAATTTTGGATTCAAACAACTCGATGGGCTGGCGATAAAAATCTCAAATTTGCACAACTTGCAATGTTTTTGTAGATGCTTATAGCAAATAAAAAGGCTTTTTGTATTTTACTAATAATAAAGTTATAACCCCTCAAAAATCATGAAAAGCCTGTTAAAATCGATACCATTTTGATTCGCTAAATAAATGCTCCAAGGGGGTTTCTTGTCTGCTTTTCACTTTACATTTTTTTATCTAATTTTTATATTTAGTGTCCCTATGTTGCTGAAGTTTACATTTTCAATATTTTTAAAATATATTTTTTTTAAATTATTAATCGTCGTAATTTAATGATAACTTAACCAGTACCAGTAAGTACCCTAATACAATTTTGATTCAAAAATGCTTATAAAACTTACTCAAACAGATTTCAATAAGTAGCCTACATTGTTTTTTCAAGAATTCATTTTTATTTTTATATTGGTTTATTTTTCATCATATTCATGTGAGCTGGGTTTTCATTTTCGGAAACTTTTGAGTCAAAACTCAATTCATGATTCTTTTTAATTTTTCAGATACCGCATTTATTTTAAATTTTAATGCTGATGGCCTTTGATCCGTGCTTAATTTTTTTTCAATTTTGAGTGAGTGATACATCCAAAATGCTACAAGCAGCATCCCATTCAATATTGTGATGTGGGGCAAGGTATTGCTCTTGGTACTTGCATTCATATACTTCTTTGTTCTTCTGAGAAAAAATACCTTTGAAACAGTTAACACAGGGACTTAATTTAAATTTGGAAAAATGTGTTCTTTAAGAGCTTGCTCTAATGTTATTTGTTAAGTTTTTTTATGAATTCTCAAAGGGTCACAACAGAACTGACTTTTGACAATTTTTTTGTGATTACATTCACGTGTAAAAAATAAGTTGTTGCATTAAATTCACAAATTTTAATGAGTTCTTTTGGCATTGTTCTAGTGCCAATTTTAAACATTAGTTTCAAAAATTCCTAAAAATTAAGGGGTAAGTATATTACCATTAATATTATTTATGGTAAAACTACTAACATATACCTACATACAAAAAAATAATTCAAACTGTGTATGCCATCCCTGCCTCTTGAAAAATTAACAAAAGTGAAATTTCACAATTTTTCATGTTCAACTTTACAGGTAATTTTCTTATAGAAAGAAGAGAGGTAGGTAAATAAACAGTTGAAATAATCTTTTATTTTAAGAAATATTAATAAATTGCTTTTGTTATGATTTTTTCCATAACAAAATGCTATGTTGTTATAGGATAACAAAATAACACACACCTATTTTTCTTCAAAAAATAGGTGTGTGCACCCAACAAAAATGGCCGCCACAGGTAAACTGCTTAAAAAAAAAAGTTCTGATACATGTAGGAAACAAGTGGGTAAGTTTTTTTTTTTTTTTGTTTTCAAGTGTTCAAGCAACCACCTTTAGGTCAATTCAAATGGATTGACCAGAATATTTAAAAATATATTTTTATTTTAAAGTTTATTACATCAAATAAGGAATTTCTGTTAATGGATTTAATAATGTAATTAACCCATTTCAATAAATAAGAGACATTTCGCTTGTCAATGTAGAGTATACTTAATAATTTATATAATGTTTTATTTTTATAATATGTATGTATATCTATTACCCATTATACCCAATAATATAGTATTAAGTTCCCATTATACCTTCAATATATTGGGAATTACTGAATTATATATTTAATTGAATCTATATTTAAATTTCCATTATACCTTAGTATATTGGAAATTTAAATGTATTTTAAAATAACTATTTTATTTTTATTTATTAGTTAAAAAATTATTTAAAAAATAATAATTTTAATTACTTAAATCCCTTCACAATTACCCATTTTATAAATAAAATAAATTGATATAAAATTATTATTAAAAGTAATCCTAATATGTAATAGCATTCATTTATCGGAAAATTTGCATATTAAAAAACAAGTTTAAGAAATGCAAAGAGCTTTACACAATCTGGTGGTGGTTACGCATCAATAATCAATCTTGTGACTGGTGTAGTGAATGACCACGGATAAAGGAATGCCTTACAGTCCATGTTATAAGTGTCACTGAATTATAATGAAATAATTCACGTTTTTAAAACAACATAATCTTTTGTTTTTTAATTTTATAATTTTTAAATTATTTAAATAATTTGATTTTTATTGTTAGAGCTTTTCTTCTCTATAAATAAAAAATTTGTTGACAATGGACCTTGAATCTGCAGAATCCTATGTAAGAATGTTCATCCAAAAATTATTGTTAATTTCTTTGTACTTATGAATTTGGATTGTGTAGTAAGGAAGTTCCAGGGTTAATAGAAGGTTTTTGACAAGTTTAAGTTATACAAAAGATGATCGATATAATAGTATGTATGTAAACATTAATTAGCCAAGATTTAAATTGCACAAATAAAAAATTAGTTGTGCCTTGCTTTAACCATCTCAAGTTTTAACTGAAGCTGTTTATTTTGATTACTTTATATTATATAAATTTTATTTAGTACGTACAACTGATAAAGAAGTAACGCATAGCTATGTCAGTCATCCTTTATATCTGTAACACATGTAAACACTAAAAGTCAGTCAGAATTGTTTTCTGAGAGAGAGAATAATATTCACTGTAAGCTCAGTTCCTGTGATGATCAAGGTCACTTGTGTAGGGTTAAGCATCAAATTGTATTTTGGTGGGCTTGGCATGCTGATACACGGCTACATATTTGTCTTTGTGAAGAAGGGGACATCGAAATATCAAAGATTAAAGTTACTGCGGAAATTATATTTACTCTACGTCGTAAGCAAATAGTAAATCAAAATTTGCATTACAGTGTTTGCTAGCATGTCGGATCTTTATTTATTTTTTTCATGGGGTAGTACAAATTAACGGATTTACCTTTAAATACGTACACACGAAATCTTGTAAAGTACATTTATGACTAGTTAAAATGTTCACATTTTAAAAAGTAAATTATAAATAAATTTTTGTACTAAAATGCATTTAAAAAAATTAAAGTAAGAAATGAGTTATCCTTAAAATATTTTACCAAGGAATTATTTATAGTGGAACATTTATTTGCTACATAAAAGTTTCATATTAAGCGAGACTTATTTTGTTTAAATCCGTCGTATTGTCGTATAACTTTATAATGTTTCTAAAAATATAAAGGAGGTGAGTAGTGTTTGATGTATAACAGTGATTAATAATCAGTTGATTTTTCTTTAAATTTAATGACTTAAATAATGGCTTATAGTACTCCATGTCTGTGAATGTTCCCTTATTCCATTACGTTCCAGTTCTGTGTCTGTTTATGCTGTCTAATAGATCAGTATCATTTGTTGATCAGCATACAGAATTCTGATTGAAACTTTACACAAAATATTTTTTTTTTTTTTTTAATGAAATGATTTTTTTTATTCCATATCAGTTAAAAATATTACTTGTTCCTAAATGCATGGAAATTTACAAGAAGATCTTTTCAGAATTCCATCAATCGCTTCATCATTGATGTTGTTGAAGATGACAAAGTAAAATAATGTGGATTGCCAGTTTACTATACAGAGTTATTTCATTATTGTTCATATGAAGTGTTGTTTTATCGAAACTAGTACTGTGTGCCCTGTGTGAAAAATTTGCATGTTATTCATTTTTATGTTTGAAAATTTCTTTGATATGATTTTCAAATTATTACGGAGTTTTTTCTCTAGATATAAAACTAAATTCTTTATGTATTATTATAAGTTTTGTGTTATTTTAATTGTTAAAATTACATTTTGTATTTGTAGTAATCATTTAGTGTAAGCCAGTTTAGTATATTTAGATGATTAAATGTTTTAATTTTTTTAGAATTGTATTCTCATATTTTGTGTTGCAAACATGTCCTAACATTGTTTTTAAAAAGTACAGCTAGTTAGCTATTGGTAGCTTATGTTAATGATTAAAAAAAAACTTTCTGCCACCTATTATTTAAATGTATTATATTCTGTTATCAGCTTTGTGGATTTGTTGATTTGTCAGGTTGAATTGTAACATTGATAGTAGAGAGGAAATGTGGTTATTAAATTGTATGTGTGTGGTTTATTATGATTGTCCATCGAATTAAACTTCAAATTACTTTCCTGTAATATTCTTTATTCTCTCAGATATTTCAGTTTATGGAAAATTTATATTAAAAAAAAAATATTGAATAATTTTCCTACAATTTTAATATTGAAAGAAAAACCACCATTACATTCAGTCATATACGAATTGAGCCTTTTTTTGTGTTCTGAAATCTGTTATTAACCATCTAAAAGCAAACAAGACTTATATTGTGGGTTTTTATTTTTTTTGTGAACTGTTGTAGTTTCTCTTAAGTTGTCAATTTTTGTTTGAACAGAAATTCAGTTGCACAAAAATATCAAGTAGGTACAGATATGTGTAAATTTAATTACTTTTTTGTACAAAAAAGTTTTGATTTTTAAATCGGCACAGCAATCGCCAGTTGTTAAAAAAGTAAAAATCCTTTCTTTAAATACGAAGATCACGTAATATTAAAAAATTTTATGTTTTCAGAAATGCCTTTATATGGATATTTTATTTCTTTGAATTTTATTGAGTGATTAACAAACAGGAAGTTATGTATCGGCTGAGTGAGGTAGATCGAACTAGGAATTACTTAGAACGTATGACTCACATCTACGTAATTATGAGCCGAGTTGCTTACCTACCTATTACCAACGTAATGCTGTTGAATTTGTACTAGCGTGAGACATTCATTATAATTGTAGTATTCCACTTCTTGATAGATTGTTCTCCTTTTAAGGAAAGCGATTCTGTTTAATCCAGCGTTTTATGATAATAGTACTTCATCCTGCACAAACAAATAATTTTTGGCAAACCTTTCCGTTATCACTTGTATTGTATAAATAAACATTTTGAATTGTAATCAAAACTCGTTTATTACTTTGAACGGTTATGAAACTACATATTGTTCTCTTTAATTTGTTTATCAGTATTATATTTTGGTCTTTCCGTTTTCCCCCTCTGCAAACTCATCTTCAATCTTTTATATCTGTATAAGAATTAAAATGTGTATGACGTAGCTCATGTTTCATTCGCAGAATACCACTCTCCAACTATAATACCATTTATCTCAGTTGGGCGATAATAACAATATTTTTTTCATATTCTTTCCAATTCATATTTTATATCGAGGAGAAAATTATTTCAGTAGTACTTCACAAGCGCAGAATCTCTGTTGACTTGTTTCTTACGAATTATAAAATAAAAAAATACAATAAAAATTTCAAAAATATATTTGATTATATATAACAAATTATTTTTTTACAAAAGCTTTTATTTAATTAATATTAATAAAAAAAGGAAACAAATTAGAAAAACCCTCTAAAAAGTAAAAAATAAGAATTAAATCAAATTGAGAATTTTAAACAAAAAAAAATATATATATATATTAACAAATATAAAAATGCACTGAAAAGTAAAAAATAAATTATATAAATATCTAATAAATAAATGTAATAATTATTAAATTTTAAAATTAAAAGTAATGAAAATATTTAGTTAAATAAAAGCGTGGCGCAGTTTTTGTAATTTATTTAAAACAACACAACATTTATTTTTACAACAATTAATCTTCATTTTCATTTTCAATAACGACGCGAGGAGGCGGAAAGGTCTGCTAGAACCTCTCCAGTTGAGACGAATAGTTACAAGTAACAATCTGGGAAAATGCACCCACTCGCTTTCTTTGTACGTGTTCTCACATAATTGAAGTTCATCTTCGAATTCTGCTTGTAATCTAAGCCAAATTGAATGCACTCTTTCCGCTAAAAGTTTCATTTTAATTAATTATGAATTTTTTATTTAATGAATTCATAATTACGATCACAATTATAATAATGATAATAATTAAATAATTTTTCAGGTTACCGTCAAAATGTAATAACTTTGTGCAAGATTTCTAAATTTAATTTTTATTTTTAATCTTATTAACCCTTAAAGGTCATCTCTGTGCAAATTTGAATCATCAAAGAAAATTAACTTGAGTTATTTTATTACAGATAAATAAAGTATGTACATATTCTAAACAACCTCATTAAACAAAAAATACATTTTAAAATACAGCAAATGTCTATAAATATTTATTCTAAAAGAGTGTTATAAAATTTGCGCCACGCTTTTATTTAACTAAATATTTTCATTACTTTTAATTTTAAAATTTAATAATTATTACATTTATTTATTTTTTGTTGGTTATTTATTAGATATTTATATAATTTATTTTTTACTTTGCAATGCAGTGTGCATTTTTATATTTAATATATATTTTTTTTTGTTTAAAATTCTCAATTTGATTTAATTCTTATTTTTTACTTTTTAGAGGGTTTTCTAATTTGTTTCATTTTTTTTATTAATGTTAATATTAATATTAGTTAAAGAAAAGATTTTTTAAAAAATAAGTTTTTATATGTAATCAAATATATTTTTTTACTTTTTAGTCTTAATGAACAATAAACTTTTTACATCCAAAAAAAATATTCTTAATATTTATGTCTGAATATTATTGTTTGTTCAAGTTTGTTTGTTTATTAAGACTAAAAAGTAAAAATATTTATTTTTACACATCGAAGTTACACACGTGTGCCAAATTTCAATCATTTTCATGCGATAGTTCATGAGAAATGAACATTTTCAACTAAATGCATGATTTAGAGTAGGGTAGCGCGTGGGGGTGGGTCATATCAAATTCCGACACCGTGGTGCTGTATTGTCATCGAAGTTACATACGTGTACCAAATTTCATTGATTTTCATACGATAGATCAAAAGATATAGCAGTTGCAAGATTTGATTATTCCTAAAGCAAGTTAAAGCTTTGTTTGTTTATTAAGACTAAACGATAGATAAAAAAATATAGCATTTGCAAGATTTGATTATAACTAAAGCAAGTTAAATAAAAGCTTATAAAGATTTCGATTGTTTTGCTTGCTAAATAAAGCTCGTAATTAGCAGTAGTCTAATATGCAGGAAATTATTGCCAATATAAATTGTAAATGATTTTAGATGCCTTTATTAATATGTTCTGATTGTCGTCTTATTAATTAAACTTTCCCAAACCGATATTGTAACTAATTGCAGGGTAGGTCTATCTTTGTGATCGATTCGGCATTGCCGGTTTGTCGGGCTTTCTACTTCTTTCAGGACTTCTCAGTTTTTTATATATCATAATTTAAGGGTGCCGAGCTCGTCTTAAAGGCGACACTCTCGCGTTAGAACTTCGGAAAAGGAAATTTCTTTCTCGGGTCGTGAAACTGTAGCTAGCTTCCTTCTTTCCCGGTCCGTCAGACCGTTTTGGATTAGTGTTCATAAAAGTATGAATATAATTTATATAGCGAAAATATTGTATTAATGTTTTATAACGTAATTAGTTATAAAATCTCGTTATTAGAGTTATCGAAGTCAAATTAATTAAGCATTATGTATTTTATGTGACATTAATCTTCACCTGCATTTCAAGATCGTATATGATGTGTACATCATCATCTAATACAGCGTTTATTGATTGTGTGCTGATGCGGTAAAAAAAAGTTGTTTGATTGGTTTCTACCGGTAGCATTTGCGTACAGTATTCCTTAAAAATTTCAAAAATTAAAATAAATATCAATACATTAGCGATCCAAAAACCTTAACAATCACAAAATTGCGTACGTTGCAGAGGCTCAACGTAATGCTTTAGCGGAATTCCGTAAGATCAATGACCGCCAAATTGTTTATCTGTAAACAGATCGGATGTTGGCAAATACTGGTCGATACTTTCTGTATTTAGCAACATAAAACACGCCACAAATAGAACCAGATTTATTTATATATTTCGAGATACGTTTTGTTAACTTTTTTCTTTTGAATTGCTGCTTACCGCGTTATTCTAATCGCAACAGTAATAAAGGTTAAAATCATTTTTACGGTTTTTATTAAAAATTAACGCTTTAGTAATGACGGAATTATTAGCAAAAATTCAACTCATAATAGGAATGACCGATAACGTTTTTTTCTTTTTCTCGGGATCGGTAATAATTTTGGCAGCCGAATGAAAACACGCGTTCAAAATGATTTTATGTAGTATAAAATGTACTAAAGCGGTGATTTGTGGCTTTTAATTTCTTAGGTTACATTGCTTTTTATGTAGCTTATAAAATGTGCGCACTCATTAGTGGAGTAATACTGAAAGTTAATATAGTAGGGTTTTTTATCATGAGTCGGGAGGACATTCAACTCCTGTTTATTTCTTTGTAAAACTTGCATAACCGGTGTTAGTGGTTGTTTTGCAATCTAGCAATGCTTCTAAACAATTTTATTTTAAGTCCGTTAGTTTATTTTAGAATTAATCTTTTACTCGTCTGTCTATCAAGAAATGTTTTAATGTATGTTTAATTTAAGCTTAACGTAATAAGAGAGCACGAGATTTCTTATTTTAATTGAAATTTACTATTACACTATTATTATTATTATTATTATTATTATTATTATTATTATTATTATTATTATTATTATTAGTGGGAATATCTAGGTAGTTGATGAAATTATGTCCAACCTTTCTTCTAGTTAACAAAATTTGTAAATTTGTTCGTGAAAATGTGAGTAATTTTGTTGGTATTACTTTCACGTAGTTATACACTCAATATTTCAAGATTTATTTTCCCGGTTTTAAATGTGTTATGAATATTAAAATAAATTTTTTTTTGGCCTCTGATTTCAATATTATTATTCTGAATCGTATACAACTTAATCTATAAATTATTAATAAATAATGTGTAACCGGTATTTAATAGTTTGCCTTTATGCCTTATTTTTGCAAAAATAAGCTAAATTTCCTGCCCAAGGGCTTCTTTTTAACCCTCCGGGACTACCGTTAGGTAATTACGTAGAGATGAGGTTAATGATTTGTAGTGTGTGAAAAGAATATATTTTCTTTACGTTTTGGTGAAAGAATTATTGCTTTTGCAGTCATTCCCTAAGTTGTAAATGTTTTTACTGGCCTTTATGCTACACCGATAAATGTGAACGTCATTGAAAAAAATTGTCAGTTATCAAAACTTAGAATTGCATTGTATCAGATGAGCCTCAAGGGATAATTTAATATTTGGCTTACTGTATAGCTTCAGTGCGTTTGCCATACGTAAGTTAGATTTAGCTAATGTACAAAGTTTGATTTTTTCCTTTTTACTTCTTTGTATGAAGTAAAGGAAGTATTGTGATCGCGAAAAATTTCGGTTGTCAGATTTCACGGAAATATCCATTTTGATTAGTACGGCGTGACGTCTGTACGTATCTCGCATAACTCAAAAAAGTTTAGCCGTAGGCTATTGATTGCAATCGACTGAAAGTGTCCAAAATCCCCAAAATTTTGATTTTTTTAACTACAGTAATAAGCCTTCACTTGAGTTTTCGAACGATATTATAAGTGGTACCTATTTTCATTGGTTCCAGAGATATAGCCAAATAAAAGTTTAATTAATGAAATATTTGGTTCTTACAAGGCACATCGGTTCGAATCCCCTTTTTTAACTTTTTTTAAATTAAATATATTGATTTATTTTTATTAACTAAATTTAATAGTAACAATAAAATAAAAGATATGAAAAAAATCAAGTTATTAGTGAAATAAAATCTTATGTTAAAAATGTGTATATGCAATTTGATAGCAATTATTACATGTTACACGTGTGTATATGTAATAGATCTGATGAAACATCTGATTATTTAATATTAATTGAAAATTATGATTTAGAATCGTATTAGTTTTGGGTTTTCTCGTTTAATTTTATTTAATTATTCTGGAATTTCTGTTTAATTTTTACCACATTAAAGTTAACTGAATCAGTCACATTAAAGTGATTGAAAAATAGTCCCTCACAAGAACAACATGTACATTGAGTAAAAAAAACTTCTTAGTTCGTTACTCCTCTGATATTGTCGGACAATATTCTACCTAAGTCGGATCATTTCGTTTGTTTTTTGTTGCCAGTCATTTAATCGCTCTTTGGTTTGATGTAATTCTTGTGATCTTAATTTGTGTACACGTTCTCTAGTTTCAGCAGTTGTGTAACTGTCCACTTTATTAAAAAATTGGGGGATCGTATCTCACTTTCAAATGAAATAAGTTTAAATGATCTGCAGCAAAAAATCTATATGTAATTTAATAGGCGTACAAGGAAGTCATGTGGAGTCCACATCAGATTTTTTCTAGTGCAGCAATTTCGAAAGTTAAAGTCCTGAAGAGGTAGTAATGCTATTTTTATTATAATTGCTTGAAAAAATTTTATAACGTTTTTTTGAAAAAGAAAAAGATTGTAGGAAGTGTATAATTAAAATTGTACCACTTACACTTAGGTTTCCCAGCAGTGTTCGGTTTGGCTGTATAAAATGTTTGTTATTGCGAGAGGGTCGGATACGTTATAGGGGAAGTAAAAACGACCGGCTAGACCTTTCTCGGCTTATCCTCGGGGTTGTGCTTGAAATAGAACATCGTGTCTCGTCGTCGACCCACGCGTTGCCCCGACAGCCTATAAGCAGCATCTACTTGTAGCATCCAATAGAGTGTCTTTCCGGACGGAACAGATCGTTTTCAGTTAACAAGAAAGTTTTTTGATCCATATTGCTTAACCGTATGTACTTTAAACGTCCAAATATTGCCTGAAATGCAAAATACGCAAAAGAATCTTTTTAAATGTTAACGTTTAACACTTGTAAAAAACTTTTGTTTGTACTGCATTTCGCTTTTTCATTTTTAGATCGATGTAAAATTATTCTTACTTGCAATTTAACAACTTTGTCTAATCTCCCGGATTTGGATTAAATTATTATTTGATAACTTTTTTATCTCTAATGTTGATCGGCTGAGATGTAATTCATACGTTCAAATTTGCAGGTAGTAATTGCTTATCGAAGTAGTATTTTAATCGAATGAGCATCTTATTGTTCAATTTTAAATTATACAGATACGTATTGTTAATCAAGTGTGAACAAAGTTCAATACGTGAGCATTGCGGCTGGCCAGGATGAGATTACATTTTATCTGATTTTTATCTTGCGCAAGATTTATTGTTTTCATTATATAAACAAACTAATGTTATATGTAATTTACTCATGATATTACCAATAACTCTTCGCCGTACTTCAATGTTTCTCTTTCGAATTTTAGCGATGAGGAATATATAGATGACATTAAGGTTATACGGCCGATTTATTTCGCGTGTATTAATTTCCTTACTGCGCAAAATCTTAATGCAACATTAAGCAGCGTGGCCGTGAGTTCCAGGTCTGGAAGACATCCATTCCTGCTTAGCGGTTTACATTGTGTAAACGGATCAGCTCATCTTCCACAAGAGGAAGAAGAATTCTTTTACAAACTTGTAGAATTATTATTACTTGTGTCATTTCGTGTATGACTCTAATAATTACTTTTATTTATTTTATATTTCTCAATGCCATTGTTTCCGTCGTATAAATCATACGTTTTTCTTGTTAAGAGTTGTTTATCGTACACTTTTAACGGTTTGATTTTTAGTAATTTGAAGCGATTGCAAAGAACTTTGGTTTCGGGTGAAGAGTGCACACAAGTTCTAGGATGCGATCTCCAGGAACGGGGTAGTTTTCTTAAAAATTGCTTCTATTTTTTCCAAATTTCGATAAAAACTTGATCGGTTAAAAGAATACTAGTTAATTTTTCTAGAGGGATGCTTATACGGACATCCTTTAAGCAGTTATTGTAGTTAAATGTTACCGCATTAAAATAACTTTTAAATGAGAAGATGCTTATTGAAGAATTGTGTTTGACGAGCGTGCCTGATTAATTAAAAAAATAAAAATAATATTTAATAAAGTTTGGCTTGTACTGTTTACCATATCCATTTCGAATACTTAATCCAGAACTTAACGCTAAGTTCCTTAATGACTAGGATTTATGTTTTATCCGTTAAATACAACCTAAATGTGAAAATTCAATGTTCAAATATCTTAACGAAGTTTGCAAATTTCAATAAGTTTAGTAGCTATATTTTTATTGTACGTATTTTAAATTTTATTTTCATATAGTTAACATTTCATTTTTCTTAACTTTAGTTGTACCTGACGCCATTGAGTCAAGGATTAAAATGTCTTTGTTTCGTCAAAATATTAAACTAGGGTTTTTTTTTACTTCAGATGAACTGATTGGAGTGAGTATTAAGATATTTTTTATAAGAATATTCAGTTTTACTTGTGAAAAACCTTGACATGCTGATAGGCATGATCTCCCGTAACGAAATCTTTATCTGTATCTAGTGTGAGGCATTGAGATGTTCCAATACTGGTAGGTAACGATGATCGAGTATACGATAAAGATTTTTATTAAGGTAAGGTTTGATAAAAGAAAAGTTAATTATCGATTAACTTATTTTTAATTAAAAAGAAACATAACCTATCTGGGAGGTAAAAGCATTGGAAATAATATATACGTCGAACAAAAAAAATTATAGAAATTTATGTCAAGGATCTTATTTTAAACGCGATAATGATTATTTATGAATAATATACTTGTTTGTATTTATAATTATACTTTATTTGTATTATTAAGTAATGTTCCAACTCTTACCTGTTACAATGCAGTATTCGTTACGGGGGTCACGTTAAACGGTTGAAGCGAGTGCACAGAAATTGTGCCGTATGTTAGTTAAAATGGTGTATATTTATATTATCTGAAAATTAAACTGCTTATTATGATATTCTATAATAACTAATTATTATTTGGAACTAAAAACAATTGTGGATTAATTCTTGAAGGAATTATTTTTAACGTGTTATTAGTATATTTCTTGTAGGAATTCTTCCTATGTAAATTAGAGTAGTTTAATTATTCATTTACACGTTGAATTAGGTGTTATTTTCAATAAACAAATTTTTTTTAAATAAACTATTTTTCAATAAATCATTTTTGACACGTTATGTGAGCGTTAATAAATATTTGAAATTGATATTTAGTTTAAATGTAATAAGCAGACGTATAACTGCTTTGGAAGTTTCTTCGTTGAACAGAAAATTAAAAATCTCGCTTAGGATGAGGTTTAAGTTAACAGATACGAAACCTGAACTCTTCAGATTAACAGCTAGCGTGCAGTTTGTATCGAATAACTAGGTTACTGTAAACTTGTTTTAATCTGCTTGCAACCGGCTCTCGAATCAAGACATTTTGCTCTCGAGACATTTTGTTTAACTGTAGACAAAAGGAAACTTATCGGGAAAAGAAAAGAAGCTTTTAATTTTTCAACATAATTTTTAAATTGAAGATATAAGTACATCTAGAGTTAAGTGGATTGAATGATATTCGGATTAACGGAGTATTAAAAAAAAGCTAGGTTATGAGGTTATGTTAAAAAAAAAACCGAGAAATGAGAGGAATAATATTTTTAAAAAATTAAGTGCAATGAAGTAAGCACAGTGCAGAAGCATTTGGTTAAAATAGAAGTGTTTAAGATTGTTTTTCCAGTTGTATGGATAAATTTCATTGTGTTAATGAAAAATAGTGTAAATAACAGAATAATTTTTTTTTACAAAAAAATAAACATACAATAAAAAATGCCTATCGATAAAAACTAAAGTCAGACATTACCAAACTGTAATTCTTCCAGAAATACAATACGCTAGCGAGACTCTCTTCGGAACATACACGATTGGAGAAGTAGAAAGGATCGAAAATATAGAAAGGAAGATAGTCAGAAAATGCATAAACAAGAAAAACATACTAGAAGGAGAGTGGAGGATAATCCCAAATGAAGAAGTATATAAATTAATAACCCTGCTAACAAATTTCTTCAGGAAAAAAAAATTCATTCTCGGGGCACCTACTTATAGCAGAAAACACCAGACTTGCAAACCAAATAATTAACTTATACTGGGAAAAAACAACAAAACCGAAATGAATAAAGGAAGTCCGAAAAGATCTAATCGCAAAATCTGGAAATACGACAAACTAATTAAAACTAATATAACATTTGAACCTAAACTCAAAAAGAAATCCAACAGGGTGTATTCAGACGAGGACAGGCTCCAAAGATCAGAACGCCTCAAAAAGATGTGGGGGAAAAGAAAAGAAGCAAGAATTGAACAACTCACACGATTCGGAAATAAGAAGAACCGATTACAAAATGGACTGGCCCAAAAACTGAACTAAAGTGATCTATGAAGTCGTAAAAGCAAAAAAATAAATAAATTGCTCCGGTGATGAAGGTACGAGTAAATGATTGGTCCGGTTTCGGTTGCACTTAATACTGTAATAAAATAATTGCTTGTAGAGCGTTTTTTTAAAATGCGTACCTTTGTACGTATGCTCATTTATTATCGAAGGTGCTTATATTGTTTAGAATACGTTGAAATGTTTTCATTCATTCGACCAAGTCGATAATTCACGTACTATTTACGTATTTTTTTACGGATTTTATTATAGTCATCCTTCCCTTATGTTATATAATTTTTTGCATTATGGTAACAGAAGTAGCAATCGAACTCTATAAAATTTTGACATCGTCGAATGTAATCATTTCGTGCATCACCGATATCTTCATTTCTGTTTCAAATATTTCTTTGTTCGATGTGAAACTGTATTTTTTTTTAAATATGTACGAAATTGAAATTGTAGGTCTACATTTGTAAAACGTATATGATCCATCGTCCGAATTAAGATTAATGCCGTTTAACGGGATCTGTTTAATGATGTTTTACCGCATATTAAAATATGTATTGATAGAAATCATTTTTTTACCTCTTCTTAAAAACGTGCATGGAAATTAAATTAATGCTGTAGACTTTTAACTTAATACTCGTTATGTTTTACGTCTTCGTTTTAGAGTAATTTTGAAAGAAATGTTGTGCGTGTGTTGATCGCATTTATTTCTTACTCGTACATAACATTTAACGAATGCGAAATGACGATGTTTTCTATAAGTGGCCGGCGATGTGACGACTCCTCTGTGCACTCGGTTGCGAAATGTGGACTGTTTTTTTAGACGACGACGCCCTCGATTCATCGCTAGTGCCAATTCGGGCTGGTTGTTGTTTTGTGATGTGTCGGCAGGATATTTATTTCTTGAATATTAAAAACATGAAATACACATTTCTAAGTATAAACAATTTTTTTAACGTTTTAATTTTTATTTGAGGGTTTTCTTTGATATATTGTTTATCGATATGTATTAGGTTTCTTTTTGTATTCTGTGTGGTAATTTGCATTTAATTTTAAAATACTGAAACTTGTAGCAATTAAAAGCTCTATATGTTACGTTACAAAAGATAGTCAAATTCTTAGTATTTTGTAAACGTTCTTGGCAATAGTTTTGATCCCTCTTCCAAAGAAAGAAGACCATTGTTTGCGTTAGCGACCTTTTTCTTTTTTCCTGTTTTTAGCCTCCGGGAATCACCATCAGCTATTACTTCAGAGGATGATATGTATGAGTAAGTGTAAGTGAAGTGTAGTCTTGTACAGTTTCTGGTCGACCATTTTTGAGACGCTTGGTTAATTGAAACCCAACCACAAAGATTTTTATGAAACCCGGTATCGGCGATCTAGTATTCAAATCCGTATAAAAGTTACTGCGTTTACTAGGATTTGGACGTTGGAACTCTCGACTTGTAATCAGATGATTTGCGAAGACGCGTTCACCACTAGACCAACACGTTGGGTTTGCGTTACCGACTTGTCGGACATGACTATTACGTACTAATCAATCGTTTTTTTGCCCCGATGATAAGAACAAAAAATATATCTATAAATCTACTATTGGGACTTCGGAAGATTTCTTCCCAGAGTTGTCTTAATTATTACTATCAAAATAAATAACATTTCAGAATAAATGTATTATGTGATCTGTTAAGGTACTCTGTATAATATACTCCGTTTAAATGTACGAGTTTGATTTTAGAATTAGTAATGCCCCGTTTCCAAGTATATTTAGTTAAAAGATGCGGAGGAGCTGTATTGTAACCTTTTTTTTTCTTTTTTTAAAAATATAGTCGCATATAATATAATGCAGCGTTGCAGCTGCATTATGTCACCATGAACAAAAATTCCCTACAACTTCGGTCGAATGCGGCATTTTCACGGAGATGGACAAACTTTTATTTTTGTGAATGTAAGAACAGAAACTTTATATATTGGACTTGTCGACAAGAGAATCCTCTATTTTGGTTTCTGTAATTTTCATTATGGATCTCTCCATTTGGTTTTTCTAACCGGCATGATAAATTTGCAATGCACCAGAACTGTGACGGTTAAATCGATGTATTTAAAAATTGATAAAAATAATATGTTAGTGTATAATTATGGAAACGTACTTCATTACAAATTGCGTTTTAAATCTTGGAGATAAAAAAGTGTTAAGAATATCTTTGAATGCGAGTATGTTTTGAAGTACCGTATCCGGTATGATCGTTGAAGCACGTCTATAGTAAAGTATCCCTCCCGAGACTCGTTTGATTATACACATTACTACTATTAAATGAAATGTATACATTAAAGTGGTTTTTAATATTTTTTTTCATTCTTGTGAATAATTCACCGCAAACTTATGTTTTATCGTCCAATTTAAACTGATTTACAGATTAGTCCTGATTTAGATTGATTAGTCCCAACAAAGCTGCTTGTAAATCAACTGTAAAGTAAATAATAAATATTTCTGGGATTCCAGGAGGTTTATCATTTTGTCATTAATAAAAATAGATAGCAGCTGGCGTTGGTCGGCTACTTTTCAGAGTATCATTTTTTAAAAGATTGTTTTTAACGACCGTTCTATTTGATTTAGCTTTTTAAATTGCGTTTACTAAATTTGAACGTAAAATGTCGGTCTTTTTTAATAATTGATAATTCATTTTATTAAAATAAATTTTTTTCAGGTAAAAATTTTGCTTCCACTTCATTACCTAAAAACTGAAATACTATTGCCGGTTCATGATTTCTTGTTTTAAATTAATTGCGATTAGTACTTTTATGAAATTAAGAATGTTATATCCGAATGTTGTGCGTTGTTATGGTGTCTGTTGTGATGTGAAGTAGGTGCATTTGTGATTCGGTTCTTATCATTTATTTCAGTAGTTATAGTTCAAGAACGTTGATGAGATGCAAATTTTCTGGATCGCTTAATCGTATAACACACGTTACTGGAAGTAGAGAACGGAAAGAAAAAATTGTTTTAGTTTTAATATTTATTTAAATACTTAGTTTATATCCGTTAGTAGGTCATGCATTTTTCTTCTGGTTGAAATTTTGCATTTAGGACTGTTCTAACATGTAGTTGGGCACCTCTCCTTTTGATTGCAATTGACTGGACCAAAAGTGTCCAAAAAAGCCCAAAATCTCCCCCCCAAAAAATTGGATTTTGGGCTTTTTCTTAACTGCAGTAGTAAGCCCTCATTGAGAGCTTTTTAACGATATATCATAAGTCGTACGTAATTTCATCGGTTCCAGAGTTACAGCCAAATTTTAATTAATGAAATATTTGGATCTTAGGGAAAGGCACACCGGCTCGAATCAGACTTCATCTCATTTTTTTTTTTTTTTTTAATTTAAATATATTGATTTATTAATAATTATTAACCTTTCTGATAACTAATAATCTTTTTAAAAAAAAGTTACGGTGAATAATAATAATAATAAAAATGAAATAATATCAGACATTTTTGATGAAATAAAATTTTATGTACTATACATTTTTTAAAAATGCGTAGATCTAATGTAATAGGCGTACAAGGAAGGTCATGGTTGTCCACATCAGATTTTTTACATACTAGGACAGTACCTCTAAATCTTAGCATGAAGATTACAAATTTAACTTCAAATTCAGAGAGAAAAAGTAAGACGCCGTGTTTCTAATCAATTTATAATTTATCATAAATTTTTATGTTGTAACTGCAGTTAATTTTTTCCCTTCTGTGAAGTGAAGGTATGAAGTTACATAGTTTATTTCAATTGAGAAAAATTCAAGGTGGCGCCCGTATAATTAACAAGTACTGACTTTTTAATTTACCGAGATGAGTAGCAAACCTGATCCAAAAATAATATCCCGCATCTATTATTATGTTGTTATTATTATTATTACTACAATTACTGTTACTAAAGTACTTTTAATGTAAATGCGTTTTTTATTTTCTATCAAATGATAGTTATGATTGTGAAATGAATAGTTATAATCTAACGTTATTAAATAAATTTTAAAAAACTATTTACTTTTCTTTGTACAATTCTTTTTGAGATTAAGCGTTTTTGCTGTATGTTTTTTATTTTAGTTGCTTGTAGCATGAGGGTATTTTCCAGATGTTAATTCTGGTGGTGTTCGTCGTGGTAACGCGTGTTACATCAGAGGGTTAAAAGCATTAGTCTTAAGCGCGGGGTCGACAAGATTGCCACACCATCTACCTGTGCCGTGATTACACCTTAATATGGCAAATGAAATCTCTCCGTTACTTACACATGTACGTTGCCGAGCTCCACCTTGTCTTGTACTTGCCGACCAGGCCAAGGACTCAATTCTTTGATGACATTTCATCGCATTGCCTTTTTAAGTCAGGCGAAGTTTGTTCCCCGCGGATTGGTGGGGTTCATCGTTCGTAACTTTGAACTTTTTCAAATAAACTCTGTCGTTATGTTGTGGAAGAGCATCATTACGGCTATTTAGTTTTTTCAAAGTTAAAGTAAATTTTAATCAAGTCGCTTAGTGAATTTTTTTTGTTTAGTATTCATAAGTTATGATTATTAACTTAATTAAAAATTTTGAAGCCCTTAGTATACATTTGTTCGTGCAGTTTACCTCCACGTAATGATTTATTTCTTATGCGTGCTGTTGGGAGTTCATTGCCTTTTTGTTACTGATATAACCAAATGTGGTCGTTAATTCTTAATAGTTCATATCAATTGAATTGAAAATTTATTTCTGAAATTCGCCGTGTATTTGTGGTAAACTATAGGACCCGTTTAATTTTGTTAGTTTTCCTTTTATTAGGTAGATTTCATAAGAAAGCTACCTATTATAATTGGTACGAAGATTCATCTTCCGGAAAATTTCACATCCTCCAGACCCCAAAACCACCATCAGTTCAAAAGTTATATATATATTTTACTTTCTTGTGGACGCGATAACTGCTGCCGTAATTTTGCGCCAATTGATACATAAAATATAACGATCCAAAATCTCGGTCGAGTTCGTTAATGAGCAAAATCGGACCATGGTGGGGGGGGGGGGCTTTTTCGAAAAAACAAAATATCGCCATAACTTTCTTACGAAGTAAAATATCGAATTCTTTTAAAGTTCTGACTATTCTTTGGATAAGGGCCTAAAACTTTTTTAGGAAAGATTTTTGATATCGCCAACCATTGGTCCAGGGGGTGGAAAAAATGAAGTTTCGAGGAAAATAAATCGATACCTCTCTTAACAGGCACAATATCGAATCGGTTTAAAGTGGTTGTTAGTCCTGTATTTGATATGACTTAACGGACAAGGGATAACCTAAATTTTGCTGGAATTGTAAGAAGAAGGTGCTTGTATGATAAATATGTGAAACTTTTTTCACATTGAGTAAATTTGAAGTTTTTCTTAACTTTATGTGGAAATATTTTTTATCCCCTACTTAGCACGGGTGAAATTTACCTCCGTCTTCCGGTGTACCGAAATGGATGTTTCTTTTAATGCAATGAAATATGTTTGCTATATATTTGTATTAATTAAGATCGAACAGTAATTATACGTGGTACGGTAGTTATTTTGTGCATCAAAAATATTTTTCTTAACTAATTGTTTTCCTTTAACGGTGCAGTTTTTATGTTTTTTAATGTAGAGATAGATAGTCGAGTTTTACTACCGTTCTAGTAGAGAGAAATGAAATGAACCATAAATTATGTTTGACTCTTTAGGTTCATATAGCCAGTACAGGCTAGCATGACAAAAATAGATCGCGTTTACTTCACTGATCCGACCACACAGTTGCATTGAGTTACCATATTACCCAGCTATTTTTTTCTCTTTATGTATTTTTGATATATATATTGTTATCTGCAGTAATGAGTCCCCCACGCCTTTCTCCGCGTTTAATATTGGCACTTGGCCAAGCACTTAGGGCCATTGATTTCCTCTAATTTTAAAATATTTTTACCTACAATACAGCTCGCATTTAGGAAAATCAATCGTGGTTTTTTGTAATTTTTTAACGTCAATTTTATACCTTGGTGTGAGCACGTGACTAAGGTCATAAAAACTCATATGATAATAAATTTATTACAAAGGTAAATTCGCTGTTCGTGTTCGGTCAAAGGTTTTTTTTTTTAAATATCGCTCTCAGTGAACTGCAATGTGACTGCACCACCATTCATTTCTTTAACATAGTTTCAATTACGCTACTATTTCAGATGATTTTGCCAAAAGGATTGTGATGGTGCCTCGTTTAAGCATGTTGTTAACTCGTTCGTATAAATTTTTTTTTGTTTACCGTAAAGAAAAATAACATTGGCTTTTACGCTTAAGCGGCCAAATGTACCAGTTTAAGATTAGTTGACTTACCAGAGATGCTGGTTCTCCTGTCGATAATGTCTGTCTTAATTATGTTTGCCACTGACGTACGACGTATTGACAAATCCGAAAGTAATCCCAAGGGTGTAAAGGAAGGTGGACGATGGAAATCTTTTCCAGTATTGTAATTAAATAATCGTGTTATATCTTACTTAAATTTTTTCTATTTTTCCAAAACCTTTGACGTTATTTGTATTAACTATTAGATGTTTTAATTATGGTTTAAGTGTGCCTTTAAAAGAATTATTCAAATGCTCGTGAAATAGAAACAAAATACTTGAAGTTCCATGACAAGTACAGTATATACATTTTATTCCGTCTTAATTGTGTATCTCAGGTTCAAGTTGAGTCCGATTCAAGCATTACAGATTGTACATTATTCAGTTTACTGATGATTGTGTATTAGCCACATCACAAAATTTGAGTGAGGCCGATCATATGTAGCGCAGGTTGACTAATAATTTACGTGGATATACGATATCAGACTTGATTATTATGTTGAATAGACTAGTGATGCATGCTCGATTCTCTTATTTAGGGATTCAAGAGACCTGTAAATGTTATATACCACGATCGTCTCTGTATTACAAGTAAACACCGTTTACTTTTAATAAAACAGTTAACACTGTTCAGATTGAATACTGTACGTTAGCGTTTCTCAACCTGGGGGGGGGGGGGATCGCGAAATTAGCCTACAATTTTACACGTAAAGAATAGTGAAATCATATTATTACAAAACAATAATTTATTATGAAACATTTTACATACATTTGTAAGTACACATTAAAGAAAGTAAATTAATGAGATTATTGCGTTTGTTTTTTATTTAAAAGTTTTTCCACATATGGATCTATGTTAGAAGCACACGAAGGAAATTGTTTCAAAGTGATAAAAGACGATTCCTATATTAAGTGTTAGAGCACCCATAGACGAAAAACCCTTTTTCACAGAGGTAAGACGTGGCGAAAAGGATTAATATTTTTAATGCTTCTGCAGTTAAATTTCCATATTCATTTTGACGAGCAAAACGTTTCTAAATGTTCAGGTGTGAATTGTAGTTCGGCAGACATTTCGATGAGCTTGTCGGAATCTCAACTGGTAACTTAGCAGCTGCAACACGTTTTCACCAAATAGATTAAGTAATTAATAAATCATTTTTATCTTCTGGGAAATACTTACAGACTGAATTTTTAGCTCGCGCAAATGCATGTTCATGCTATTCAAACTGTGGTGAATATTAGTCTTCTTCATCCAAATTTTTCTTTTCATCCAAACATCAAAATTTTTGCTTTGCTGGCGAGTAATCCAGATATCAAGCTTCTTAATGAAAGCATGAACTTCGTCGTGTCATAAGTAAAATGTTATCGCGTCCTTGTAGATTCACATTCAAGTCATTTAATTGCGAAAATACATCAATTCATTATTCTGTAAAATCATTGAGAATGACGTTTGTTTATCCTGGAAAAATATCAATTAATCCATCTTGCAATTCCTATAACCAGGTTAATTTTTATCCCCGCGATAACCATCTGATTTCTGTATGGCGAAGAAGATTTTCTTTTTCCCTACTTCATCGCATATTTAACAGCCTATATTTTGTAATTGTCGATTTTTTAATAAAATTAACAATTTTTACAGCTTTGTTTGAGATTTTCCAGCATATTTTTTGTGGCAAGAGCATGTCTGTGAAGAAAGCAGTGCGCCCATTCTGCCCTTTGTACAAGACGGATATTTTAATTTTTTTTTTCTTTTCAGAAATCCCTGTTCTTTACTATTATCCACCTTTGCACAATCACTATACATTGCAGTACATTTTGTCCAATCTATGTTATAGATTTTAGTAGCTTCATAAAAAACATCGTCCTGCTGCATGACCAGGTATTGATTTGCAAAACAATATATATTTTTTTTACTGATCTGTCCTTATCGCGCATTCATATCTCACAAACATAAGAACTGAGAAATGTTTGACACATTTGTCGAGTCATCAAATTAAATACTAAAAAATTCACTTTGAACTCATTTGGTAAATTATCTGATCGCGTAAATAGGAAACCATATCATCGATTCGCCTTTATATTGTGTCGTTAGAAAGCGGGATTTTTTAAATTGTTTACTTCTTCCAGCCCATTAAAACACCGACCATATCAATTGCAGCAGACCATATGAGGTTTTCTGCAATTGTAAGGCGGGTTGGACATCTTAGCTACTCTTAATGCTACGATATAAGATTCTTCAAGTGTACTTTTTATCAATATGGCTTGATTTACAAATAGAAGCTTGTTTATTTTTCAAAGTATGTAATTGTATTTCGAAAAATTCCAAGGGTTTGTTTTTATGATCAAGTTGTTTATTTTCCAAGTGTCTAATTAATTTTTGATAGCTTCTTGCTTTCATCGGAGAGGACTTTTCTTTATATTTCTGTTAAGCCTCCGGAACCACCGTAAGATATTATTTCGAGGAAGAATGAAGATGATATGTATGAATGTAAATGAAGTGTAGTCTTGTACAATCTCAGGTTGACTATTCCTGAGATGTGAGGTTAATTTGAAATCCAACCATCAAAGAACACCCTAGTATCCACTATCTAGTACTGAAATCTGTATAACTGCCTTTACTAAGATTTGAAACTTAGAACTCTCGACTTCGAAATCAGCCGATTTGCGATGACGAGTTAACACTGACCAGCTCGGTGGCTTCATCGGGGAGAACTTGAAAGCAAACAACGTACTGTGGATTTTCATCCATCAAAGTAAAACCATAATTCAAATAACTTTCATGGTACAATCGTGGTTTTTTAACCGGTTGATTCACTGGTTGTTGATGGCTCACTTCGTCTTTTCACAAATTTATCCATTTTGCATAAGAATTAATTTAAAAAAAAAAACGCTGTTTAACCGGGCACTAAAAAACCGAAACCTCAATTATATTATTTTCGACGAAACTATGCTTTTAAAAACTTGAACGCACCAGACGCACGCTTCTCATTTGAAACTAATGTTCTGCAATACCTTACGCCTCATTTATACTTCTGAGAGCCCGACATGTTCGATCATGACGCTCTCACATTGAATATTATGCAAGAAGACCAATTTACAAGGAGCACGTACGCATCAGGTTGAGACTTGTAAGTCGCTCATGTTTGTGGGCACTTCATACGTGTATGTTTCATACCCATCGCTATCAACGCGGCTAAGTAGTTTTAACTAGATTTCATTGTGTTAGGGTGGGGGGGGGGGTCGTAGAGCTAAAAAGGTTGAGAGTCATGCTGTACATGATTCTTAAGTACTTAAGTGTTTGATATTGATTGCTTTTATAAGTGGGATAGACGTATCTTTTATATTTGAGGACGGTTACAGGCTAACAGTGAAGCTTTACTATGCATGTTCTTGATTGCTCTTACGATGTTGTCTTGTATATTTGCCATTGTTTGAATCAATCATTGTTGCGTAATGGGGTCTTAGTGGGCTGTGCATCTGATTAATTTTTTGAACGCATAATTGCTATACAAAGAAAACGTTAATTTTAAAGGAGGTGTACGTTATTCTCGTAACATGAAAAGACCTTTCTTTTCCCTGTTCGGGTATTACTTAAGAGGATGATATTTAGAGTGTGAAGTGTAGTCTTTTACAGCCTCAGTTCGACCATTCCGGAGATGTGTGGTTAATTGAAACCCAACCACCAATGAACACCGGTATCTACGATCTAGTATTCAAATCCGTATAAAAGTAACAACTGCATTAACTTCGCTAGAACTCTAGACTTCCAAATCAGCTGATTTGGGAAGACGCGTTCACCACTAGGCCAACCCGGTGAGTTAACATGGGAAGACCTATCAATTGTTAAGGAATTATTGTAATTCTAACTGTTAATGAATGATTTGTTTTATAATTCAGAGTATTACATAAAAGTTCGCACTGAGTTCGAGTTATGACGTAAGGCTTTTACATAATTAAATGATAAAGAATATGGTTGGCGTTTCGATAATTTCGTATTCGAAATTAACTAGTTTTAATTTTCAGAAGTGATTATGGGTTGTACATATAAAAATTCTATTCTGTCTTTACTGTTTTTCTTGTTTGTTTTATGCACTTTTACACTTACGTTAATATTGTTTTATGGTTTGCAGGAATAAAAATAATTATTAATCTTACGTGAATTATTTGCGGTATTAATAATGAGAGATCTTTTTTTGGTCGTACAAGTTAAATCGCACACAATATTAATAAATATATTAAATAAAAAATGTAAATTTTTGTCATCACTGTATTATAATTATCTTAGTTGTAATAGTTGTTACTTGGGAAACCAGTGAAAAAATAAATCTGAGTTAAGGATAAACGTTCGCGAGCGCCTTGAGTATAAACTGAGAAAAATGCCTTTTTTAATGATAACATTAACAAATAATAATGCTTTTAATTTCAAACACTTGGATTTTTTAAATCGTGCAGTATTTTAAGTAGTATGAGCAAGTAATAAGATAATGCAGTAATAATTATTTATCGCTTCCCATTAGACTGTCGGATTGCTTTTGATATCCCGTATGATCCTTTTAAAAAGTATTTAATAGTTATTAATTTTGGCTTTAAAATGAAAACTGTATTTTATATTTGGTAGTTTGATATAGATTTTGTGTATTAACCGTAGAATAATGATAAAGTTCCAACCATTGGATGGCTGTTTTAAAGTGATTAAAGTAGCCAAATTAGATCGATAAATTAAAATGAACATTTTATTTAAGTTACTCTTTTATTGTGATTCGGGTAGTACAAATACGATATTTCGCATTCACTTAAAACTCCGGAGCCAGTTAATCATCTGTAATATTTATTTCAGAGAATTCTTGAGTTCATGTCTGGTGGGTTTATGCCGAAGAAAAGAACGGTAAGACGTAAGTCGAGGAAGCGCTAGTTAATTAGAATGTAATGCAGACGATTTAGTGAAGCGAGCAAGCAGACCAGGTGAATGACTCATGCTGTATCACCGTGTTGTTTGGCGGGGCGAACAGCAAGGAGGGGGAATTATAGGTCTGTTGTGCACCGGTTCTAATCAATCCCACCACGGTCCGCTGGCCGAGACCTCATCTTGCGACCATCTTATCACGATCTTTTCGGTTATACGCGAGTTTTTTTTTATCAATTTTTTGAATTCTTACTGAAGTAAAAAAGCCCTTCTGATTTTAATTGGCCGAAATCAAATTGAAAATATAATATTGCACGATCGACCGTTACTTTATATTTAGCAAAATTTCAAAAGATAAATTTTCCCAAAACCTGCATAATTTTGCCAAAATGTATATTTTTATGTAAAATATTGTATTTTTCCTGTAATTTAAGTGTATACAAACAATTTTCACATTGAAGAAAAAAAATTAAAATTTAATTTCTTTAACCTTGTAAACTGTTAATATAAATTTTTTGGGTGAGATAACACATTTATGGTACAACATTGATATATTTTTACTCCAGCAAATAGTTTCGGAAACTTTTCTTTAATGCTGATGGAATGTAAATTTTTAGTACAAAAATTTGAAATTTCTTAAGAGTGGGTATGTCATTTGCTTGTGTACAGGCCCATTCAACTCTTCATGTTGACTGTTGGCCTCCACCAAAAAAGTAACAGTACTCTTTTAATATAATCTTCTGCATTTATATGGTGTTTTATGTTTTTAACCAATTTAATGTATTAAATAATTTGTATACTATTCTACACAAGTTGTAAATACTGTGATTTTTTTTTGCTTTTATTTTACTACCTTTCACTTTTTCATAATTAAAATGATGAAAGATATTTTTATCCCTGTGGAAGCGATTTCAAAATTTAGATGTTAATCCAAATTTAATGGTGCCCCTGTGGAAAATGCTATCTAATTTTTGCATTTGTCTGTTCCTAAAAGTGTATTTGATTTTGTATTAACAATGTAATTTATTGAACAGATTTTTCATCTTAGTATGATCAAGGCATTGATATTTGATAATGATGGCCAGCTGTAACATTTAACTCACTTAAATTTCATCGATGACAAAAGTTTGTTACAGAAGTTATTTTCTCTTTCTTTTCCTGAAACAGAATTGTAAACAGTTGTGTTCAATACACTGACATTGCTTTGCTTGGATGCCAGTATTTGTTATTTTCTATTATCATATTTATAATATTTTTTCATTTCAAAGTGTAATGATCCATAATTAACTCTCTTTTAGGCTAGGAGTACTTTTTCATGCGTAGCAATAGTTGCTGTGTGCATAACATTTTTTATGGCTCTATGTTTGAAGAAAGATAGTGATTAGACAGTTTGATGATCTAGCCATTAGTGGTTTGTTAAGCAGTGAATTATTCCCTCCTTGATTTAATTTTCCTTCAATTTGTATCCTTTGAATGTTAAAATAGATGATACATGCATTTAATTCTGTGTTTTAACAAGAGTTTGTATATCTTTATTCATTTTAGAAATGGTAATTGATAATTTTTTTCTTTCAATATATTTGCACATTTAGGTGACATTTTTATACTTGTTATCTGTAGTATAAATTACCGAGGAAGACATCTTATATTCTACTATTTTATAATGTTCCCAAAAAAAGAGTTTGAGAGAGATTGTCATCAGAAAAAAAAACAATGCATGTTATCAGATACATGTATGATCTTAAGGAGATCCTAATTTATATAAAGTTTTTATTCAGTTTTGAAATTGTAACGTCAAACAATTGTAGAATGTTCTCATAATCATTGTTTGTAGATTAATTTATAAGTAATTGTAGTAGTTAAATTTTGTATAACAAAACGCTGGGTTTCGTGGCTGACAATCAAGCCATGAAAATTACCTTGATCTCTGGAATAAATTGTCAATTTTTTATTTATCAAAATATAACAGTGTTTGTAATTTATTTGGGCACAGTTGAAGAGGATTTGTTGATTATGTTTCAGTTTAGTTATGCTATTGGTATTGTTCAGCTGAGAGAGATTTTGTAGCTGTGTGTGATGAATTAGTTTTGTGTTTACAAAAAAAAAATGTAATTGTAATGTTTATTTTTTCAGGCTTCTGGAGTGACAGTGTCAGATTCTTGTAAAACAACATATGAAGAAATAAAAAAGGACAAAAAACACCGCTATGTAGTCTTCTTTATAAGAGATGAGAAACAAATTGATGTTGAATTTATAGGTTAGTTAGGTTTATAGGTTAACTAAAGCATTTTTCTTATCTTTCTAACTGAATTGTATGATAATAAATGATAATACAAAGGTTATTCAATAATTAAGCAGACAAATAGATGTTGAACAAAAATGATTTATTAAATGAATACAATTTTTTGTCTACTTTCCACGTAATTCCCACAAGTTCTCTGCACTTATCCCATCTTTTTATGAGTCTTCTTATCCCGTGAGTGAAGAATTCTTTAACTTCATCTCAAAGCCAGTTTTGTACTTTTTTCTTTACCTCTTTCATAGTCAAACTTTGATGCCACGCAAAGCTTTTTTTCATCGAACCAAACAGATAAAAATAAGGGGCAAGGTCAGGGCTATAAGAAGGATCTCCCAACCCACTTTGCCAATAGTTTCCAGCATCAGTTGTGCCATATATGGTTGAGCGTTATTTTGAAGAAGGATGCCTATCCTCTGCCAACCCAGACATTTCCTCTTCAACAAGGGCTTGACATTATCACTCATAGCTGAGTAGTATAAGCTGTTAATAGTGCATTGCTCCTCCAAATAATCACAGAAAATTGGACCATGGACACTAAAAGATGGTTAACATAACCCTGTAATTTCTGGACAGTAATGTTGCCCTAAGTTTTGTTAAAATTCATTTCTTGCTGAACATTGGTTTGTATTTTATACGATTTTTAATTGATATTTAGAAAAAAATATTTTGGTATTCATAATGCCAAAATGATTTCTGCTAATCTAGTTGCATTTTTTAATTTTAAAAATAATTTTCCAGAACTGGCTAAACCTGATTCATAAGTACATTTTTATAGTAGCTGCAAATGGTTTTAAAAATCTATTAATGAAATTAAAAAATTTTAGAACATTAAGTTCTCAGGATTTTCTAGTGTCAAGGTAGGCATAAGATGCTGAATATTTTTCAAAAAAGAAAAAAATAAATAATTTCTATTTTTTTTGTTATATTTATTTTTTCTAGAATGGTTACAGAAACAAAACTTATTAATACAACAAAGAAGTTAGCATTTATTTTTTTATTTGTGCTAATATTGGTAGCTATCATATTGTTTTATAATAAATGTTTTTGTAAACTACAGAGGCATATCTCTCCTGGATTGCACATACATATCTCCTGTCAAGAATCATATACAACCGATACAAAGATCAACTTGAACTGGAACTTGGGAAATACCAAGGGGGATTTAGGCCATGGAGAGGTTGCCTGGAGCAAATAATATCCCTAAAACTTATGGTGAACTTATACATAAGACGGAAAATGAACTTATTCAAAAGCTGAATATTCTGAGAAACCTGGCCCTTCACCCTAAACTCGTAAACATGATAAAATTAACTCTAACCAATACCCAGTCCAGAGTGAAATTCAGAGGTGAACTCTCTCGACCCTTCTCCATAAAAACTGGATTGAGGCAAGGAGACGACCTCTCACCACTCCTTTTTAACTGCGCCCTCGAATTTGTCATGAGAAAATGGTATGAAATAAATCCCAAAAATATAAAAATGGGTACTAAGAAAAACTCCACACTAAATTGCCTGAGATTTGCAGATGACCTCACTCTTTTAGCAAATAATATTCAAGAAGCCAAAACACAAATCATGAGCCTTCAAAACCTAGCACAAAAGATAGGGCTTCATATCTCTTTTGAAAAACTGAACTAATGGCAATAGATCCTCTGGTAATACAGCACATTACGGTAAACAATCAGAAAATTAAAATAGTAAAACAATTTAAATATCAAGGGGAAATAATAACTTATAATTTAAATGAAAAAGTGACATGACAAAACAGGACAAATAAAATGATTAAATCCCAAAAATTAACTTTGTCAACATATAACAAAAAATGCCTTTCGGCTAAAACAAAACTTAAACATTATAAAACTGTAGTTCAGCCAGAAGTCACCTACGGAAGCGAGACCCTTTTCAAAATCACTCAGAAAAACCGAATTGATAAAATTCTGAAAATAGAGAGGAGAACCAATGAATGAAGAAATTTTATCTCTATATTTTTAATATTCTCAAAAAATGCTCTGGTAGAATTAGTAAATACCTCATAATTTGCATTTTGAGATATTTTATTGATACACGTCAGAACGTGTATCAATAAAAAACACCAAAAAGAAGGCCAATGGTGGATTGTGCCAAATGAGGTGGTGTATCGAGAAATAGAGCCTGTTACTGATACTATGCGGAAAAAAGAATCTCTTTCTTTGGTCATCTCATAAGGACACCGGAAACAAAACTGTCAAGAAATATCATGGAAAAGCTCTGGTTCCAAAACCTAGAAGTAGGATGGATCAAAGAAATTAGAGAAGATATGAAAGAATTGGGAATTTCCCTGACTGACCTACAGAATAAAACTGGAAAAATTACAAAGCTAAAAGACAAAAACATTAGATTTAAACAAAAGACAAAATACAACGAAGAGGGTGTTTACAGATGAAGAAAGGAAAGCAAGATCTGAACGGATGACGAAATACTGGGCAGCTCGGAAGAGTAAAATAACACAATTTAAAATCCAACTAAAATTGACTTAAGTGGTCCCATTTGGCTGTAAAAGCATAATAATAATAATAAATGCTTTTGGTTAAATCAGTTTTGCTTTTTGTTAATGTAGGTTGCTGTTTTGTCCTATATGTGTCATAATCAACTGAAATGCCTTATTTTTAAATATTGGTTTAAATCTAGCTTGATTTGTACAGCTTTTGTTAAGTTGGTTTTTCCCAGATGACCATGTTTTTTATTTTTATTCATAGAAGTTTTCTTACTATGGAGTATCTATCTTATTAAATGCTCTATAATGGAAAAAAAAAATCATTTATTATCCACATTTTTACTATTGCATTGAATTTAGATTGTTACTATCTGTTAGTTTTACATGTATTTAAGTAGCATAAGAGTCTTGTAAGTTCATTTAAAATAACAGTAATTATGATTAAGATGTCCTAGTATATAAAAGTATTTTATTAAATTAGATTATTGAATGTATTACTTTCTGTTAAAATTGTTCCTTTAATAGTTGGTTTAAGAACTGTTATTCATTTTTCAATTCTTTTAAAGTACGCTTAGTTTATTATTATTATTATCTCAGTGTTAGTTGAACAAAATGTGTATCAAATTAATTTTGATTAGGGAATAAGAATATACTTATTTGTGATGGTAGTTTGGCGGTTTCAAATAATATCTGAAACAATTTTTTTTTTAATTTGTCTTATTGTAATTAATTACTGGTAAAAAGACAGTTACTGGAAATTCCTAATGAATTTTATGTCTTATTTCACATGTATGCTTACTATGGTTTACTGTAATTCATCTGTTCTCACAATTAAGAATTAATTGCTCTAGATATTCAGTGATCAGATTTGAGTGATTTTGTTACTTGAATAGTGAGTGAATAATTCAAACCGACCAATTACTTCACCTACTAAGTTTTTTCAACTGGCTCTTTTTCTCGCTCCCCAGACAGCTTAGTCTTAGTTCTTTTTATGTTTAGTCTCTGGAACCATTGTAAGGTATTACTTCAGAGAATATGTATAAATGTAAATTTAATATAGTCTTATATAGTCTCATGTCAACCATTCCTTAGATATGTGGTTAGTTGAAATCCAACCACCAAAGAACACCGGTATCCATGATCTAGTATTCAGATCCATATAAAAGTAACTGCCATTGCCAGGATTTGAACCTCTTAGAACTCTTGACTTCAGAATCACCTGATCTGCATTGACGAGTTAACCACCAGACCAACCCAGTGGGTTAGACAACTTAGTATACTTTAACACTCATTATAATGTACTGAACACATTTGTTCATTAAGAGGCTTTTATGTAAATCTTTTTCATTAGTGAGCAATGCCTGCAGTTTATCAAATCACTGTGTTCCAGTATTGATTAATGGATAAAATATAGTTAAGTAATGATTATAATGTCCAATGTATTATTATTTCATCCTCTAATTTAGAATGTCATGTGATCTTATTTAGTGTTTTAACTATGTAATATACTACGCATTATCAAATTATTTTTTAATAATTGTTATGAAAATAATTTGTTTTATTTTGCTGACTAATGTTCATCTTAATTAAAGGTGAATTTTATATGATATTAAAATAAAAGTAAGAGTTCTTAACATTATACTTTCATTTTTTCAGGTGACCGAAATGCTGCCTATGATCAGTTTCTTGAGGATCTCCAAAAGGCAGGAACTGGAGAATGTCGCTATGGACTGTTTGATTTTGAATACACACATCAATGTCAAGGCACATCTGAGGTGGAGTTGTGTTACACATGTCTTTGGTGTACTGTCATAATAATTTCTCAGAACATATCAGAAACAATTTACTTTAATAAATTGTTAAACAGAAATACATTCTGTGTTCTTGAAATTTAAGTAATTCTAAAATTACTGTAAATCCTTGATGAATTAAATTCTGTATTATGTGTTGGATTAAAAAAGCAAAAAAAAACTGTGTAATTATTTTAGTATGATTTTGTTATAAATTTAAAAAAAAAGTATCATACTGGAGAGTTATCAGTAAGTTTAATCTGCTCATAACTTGATCAGTGTTGAACAGCTCATTTTAAGAATATTGCATTTTTGTATCTAAAAGCAATGTTTTAGATTTGATGCTAGATTCAATATTTAGCAATTATCTGAAGAGCATATTAACAAGGATTTTTTTGTGGTTTATATTATTAATAGTTCATTCAGTTTAGTTGCCAAGATATTAGAAGTGCTGTTTTGTAAGTCTGTAAGAACTGAGTTTGGCATCTTTTTTTAAAGTAACGATACATTCTCAAGTAATTTCTTTTCACCCAGGCACCTTTTAATTAAGTTTATTACCTGAAAGATTGGTGTATCCTATTTCAAATATGAAAGGCAGCTTGAAATCATCTTTCAAGTCATTTAAACTGTTTTCAAGATGAGATAGCAGTTTGCTGAAGGATTTTTTCCTTCTTTAATCTTGAATCGTACTATCCACTGGACAGAGAAGAATCGACTTTGACTGCATTACAAAATTTGGATCCATTTGGTATTAGCAAACATTTCATTGACTTACAGTGTTGTATTCCATTGAAAATTGTACAATTTCTTATTATAATATTGCTGTTCATTGACATTCTAGAACTCCTAGAAAATTATTATTCGCCTTGCATATGAACAGTTGTTCAAATAATACACACGCTCACATATATATATATGTGTGTGTGTGTGTGTGTGTGTGTGTGTGTGAGCATGCAATATATATATTGCACTTATATTAAATAAAAGGTATACAGCAAAACATAGTTCAAAATTTTTTCCTTTATCTTTGTGCCCAGATTTGTTTTTGTGAACAACCTACAACTTGAAATATGAATAAGAATGATAATTCATCATAAAAGGTAGAAGATGAGGTAAAAGGTAAAAACCTTTCATACCTTTTACCAAATTCATGAGTGCTGTAGAGTTAATTTTGACTATTATTAATTTTTTTTTTGTTTTAATTTAGTGACAGAACTGAAATTGGAGGAAAAAATTATGAGACAGACTTGTCAATAAGATTTGAATTAAAATGACTGTTCTTTACTTATGTTGTAGGCCTCAAAGAAGCAAAAATTATTCCTAATGTCCTGGTGCCCAGACACTGCCAAAGTAAAGAAGAAGATGTTGTACTCTTCCAGCTTTGATGCACTGAAGAAGTCCCTTGTAGGAGTTCAGAAGTACATTCAGGTCAGTTTATGATTTATGTATTTTAAAAAAAAATATTTCTATTTTCATTCTGAATTTTTATTTATTTAAGATTAATGTAAACCTCAACATAAAAAAGATTTTGCTTAGTTTTAAATTGACAACTGCAATGATTGATCATCTGGATCAGTGATGAATAAATTATTTTTGGTTTCCTTGGTAAGAGTATGGTGAAATTAGAAGTAGTACTCTGGAATAAGAAAAGTTTTTATGTTATTCTGGATAAAAGGCTTTATAGATAATAGTCCCAAGCTATAAAATTTATTGAAATCACAAGTTATTCTGTTCTTTCTGTCTGTTATTATGTCATATCTTACAACTGGCATATCTTACAAACTGATGTTTCTGAAACTAAGAGAATGTTTCAGGGAGTTCCATCCTAGAAATGAGATGTTTTTTTTAATGTGTGTATTTTGATTAATAATGATCTAATGTAATTTAAAAACTTTTTTTGCATGCAAAAGTTATTTTCATTACATACATACACAACATATGCAATATCCGCAGAATTTCCATCACACGTATATACAAAATATTTATATAATTATATGTTTATATATTGGTAATTTTTTAGAATTTCATGATATAAAAGAAATATAGTGCTCAGAGTCCAACTACACAGAACATCGTAAATAAACAACTCGCCATTACGCGGGTCAGCTGATGACGATCAAATACAGATGAAAATCCCTCCGCTTTACACTATATTAAAACAACTAGCGTTATCTATCATTGCAGAATACTACTAAAAAAAAAATACAAAAATGACTGAGCGAAATAAAACAAGACAAAAAATTGATGTCGGATTATTCTGACAAAGGACCTAATCATGCACATTGCTACGTCAGAATATTCTGTCAAAGACCAGTAAGGGGTTAATATAAACACAGTTTTTTAAATTTTAACAAAATAAATTTGATAATTGAAGGTTAATCTATGTTGCAATTTATTATAAATATATAGAAAATTTTCCTGACATTTTTTAACTTAAAGATTCTAACCAATTCTTTATCTAAAATTTATATAAAAATAGTGAGACCTAATTATAAAATAAAAGTTTATACTGTAGTATATATCGAGTTATAAATAGTCTAAATAAACATTCTAATAAACTCTACTTTCAGATATATATTACCTAATTTTGTTGAAATCTGAGAAATTTGTGTACACAGTTAAAATTTCATATTTGTATATTAAATGATATATATATATATATATATATATATATATATATATATATATATATACACTTATGCATTGTGACAGATTGCAAATACTAATTTTGTGTTATTATCTATGTTTAATTTTATTAATAAAATTTAAGCTAAAATCTTAAGTTCACTTGTTTACCTCCACTAAACTATAATAGTTTTCATTTTCTAGACTAGTGGCTGGCAAAGGCTTTCTGCCAAGTGCTACCTTAACCAGATTTTATCTCTTGATATTTTAAGTAACTTTAAACAAAAATTCTGAAATGATTGTGTGGTGGTTTCCTGTTAATTCTGTGCATATAATTCCAGGTTTTATTAAAAATATGTTACGTGATCATGAATAGTACTGTGGATCAAGTTATTACAATCATAATAAGTTATTGCTCTTAGTAAATTTTCATCATCAGACAGTTAACACAAATTCATTATTAGTTGTAAATTTAAAATATTCATGAATTTAGTTAAAAGTTGCACCATTAATCTAGTAAAATGAGGTGTAATTCCAAAAAAAGCTCAAAAATGTATGAATTTTTTTGTAGAAACAATTTCTACCTTGTGCAAATCTAAATAATTTAAAGCTCTTTTCTATTGTTGATTTGGTTAAAATATGGGCAATATGGCCATATAATGAGATATTATTTCATTTAATATTAAAGCTACTGTTCCAGGGTGCCTTGAGATGTGGTCTATAAGTCTGTCTCTTAGCTATATTTTTTCAAAAATAAGGTTTTAAAACAAAATATTTAGACTGTCTACACAGTAAACTATTTTATTGATTGTACCAGGTGTAAAATAGTCATAACATCCTAAAGTTTAATCACTGAATGAATGAGTATTTTAAATTTCCAACATTATCTTTCCCTAGTTAAATGCATAACCTGTTCAAGGTTGTAAATAAATGAAAAATTGAGATAGAAAAATCAGAAATATAATATCTCAGGTATTTTGTAAATTTTGCATACTGCAAATAATAGGATGTATACAGAACTAGCCAGTAAATTTGGATAGAATTAGCTCTAATAATTATACCACACTACAATGCTGGGCGCTTTCTTCTATCTTGTTAGTGTTATGTTATCTTTGGGGGTTTGTAAAGCATTCTGTTTATTACATCAAAAAAAGAGCAAAAAAGTCTACTTTCATAAAAATCATTACATGATTTTTATGAAAGTAGACTTAAATTATGGTGGCAAGATTCAAAATAATGTTAAGATTTAAAATTTTGATTTTTGAAATGCCATACAATATATATGTATCTACTATTATGTATCCTTATGTAAATATGACTGCTAGTATTTTTTTGCTTATGTATATGGAAGTGGAAATTTAATGTAACAACAAGTGCCATTATTATATAGTTTGCTATTATTATTTACATTTAAGACTGCCTTCAAATTATGTGGTATTTGACTTAAACGATATCACTGTATATTGTTAGAATATTAAAATAAAATAAACTTAGTTGTATTGTTTGTATTTTCTGTTGTAATATGTATGGAACTTAATGCTGTATAATAAAGGAATTAATGATATCACTTAAAATATTAGGATGGAGTTTGACCTCCTCCATCCTACATAGTTAAAATGTAAGTTGCAACATTTTTATTCATTAAAATTTTATTTATTTTTCAATTTTTAAATAAACAAAAAACAATCTGTGATCATATATATTTATTCTATTGTGAATAGAATTCATAATAGAATAATGTAAAATATAAAATAATTTTAATTATTTTTAACTCGTAAGAATCTTGCTGACAGGAATATTTTTTTACAGAAAAACTAGTTTTAAATGTTAAATGTTATTTAGGATATTGTTGGTAAATGGTAATATTTTGATAAACTGAAGTATTCAAGTGTTCTAATTCATCAAATAAACTAATACTTGACTTTTTTTAATTTAATGTTAATATAAATGTTAATTTCTTTGTTATTAAACAATTTGAAGTTATATGAAATGTTGAAATAAATTACAGTATTTTTTTTTCTGTGTTAATATTGTTCATGATATTTATTTGAAATTTTCAGGCGACGGATTTGTCTGAAGCTTCTCAAGAAGCGGTGGAAGAAAAACTGCGATCTACTGACCGGCAGTAACCACTGCGTTTAACTTACCTTAAGTCTCTACGACGATAAACCACGAACTCCGCTCTGCGTTTCGACCGTCTAGTCTTACGATGCAGGGCCAAAATGCTTAGCGGATTGCCCATATCCTGTGGACTTTGTACACAAAACACATTTAATATAATAATTTTGTATCCATTTTTATTTAAAAGGAAAGATTGTGCGTGGAGCCTGGATTTTGATGGCTGTATAATTAAAAGAGTTTCGGACAAAAAATAATAAATGATGTACTTTATTCTTGTCATGGTATTGTAATAATTGTTATAAAGCTTTTCTTCATTGTTGTTAGTAGACATGGAGTCATGTGTTGTGAGCATTTACCACGGTTTTACCACGGCTCATTCTATAATGCTATTATATAATTATAATTTTTTTCAGAACAAATTTTGTAATTTCATTATTCTATAATACAAAATTGGTTCTAATATTATGTAATTTTTGTTTAATTAAGGCTGGACATAATACAATTCTTTCATTTCTAAATATCGGTTGCTTTATTGCTCCTTTTTCTGTTCCTTAAATAAAATGAACTCATGTTAAATTATTTGTAGAGTGATAATTTAAATAATAATAATAACTGATTTTTAAACAATCCTTTGAATTTTATTTATTCATTGTTTTTTAATATTTTAGTCTTGGTTTTTATTTCTTGAATAAATCTGGTTTGATATATTTAATTAAACTGGTCACTTTTGTTTTATCTGTTAATGACCAATGAGTTTCTATGAGCCATTGTCATTTGTACTTCTTTTCTTAATTAGTATGTGAAGCCTGTTTGTGAGAATATGTTATAAAATTATTGTAGCAAAGTTTCGATGAATTGGGGATCAGTAATAAATATTGCCATTCATTTGTGCAGATGGGTATATTTTTATTAGTGTGCTAAAGCTTTGCTGTGTGTATTCACACACAGCAAAGTTGAAAATTTTGCTGTGTGTGAATATAAAATGGAAATTTTGCAGAGTATAAAAAATTTCATACCTGACAAGGGCTTGAACTTGGGATCATCTGGATGATAGGCTGAGACAGTACACTACTACTCCATTATGGAAGTCAGTGGAGTTTTATATTCTTATAAAAATTACTTCTTTTTTATTTTAGCGTTACAATTAATTTGGAGAAAACCTGTAGAGAGAGATATGAAAAACTACGCAAAATTTACCTTGTTTTTGCTTTTTGGTGGATGTTATCAATTCATTAAAAAGTTATACAACAAATTAAGAATAAACTTTTTTTTTTAAATGCTAAAATTTTTTTGACAGATTACCAGTGCTATCCAACCTTCTTACAACTAGGGGTGCATCTGAATGATTACAATAGTAATCATTCATTGAGCAGGTGCCAGGATTTATTTCAACTACCATCATACTAATGCTGCTACTTTCAAAATCAATACTTATAAATTATAATAATGACGAAAACATATGAAACAAAAATCATCATATTTACTCTACCACATAATTAATGTAAAATTTGACCCTGCATGCTCACTGCAAGCTGAGGAAAATCTGGTGTGTAGCTGAAACAAGCTGCTCTTAATGTGTCATCAAGGTGGGAGTCTGTCAGGCAAGATCGGTACTAGTTTTTGATGCAACTTCATAAAGATACGTTGAACCAAAGCATGATTACATTTTCAGTGCAACACTGATGAGAATGGGTATTTCTCTCTGTCTATATTGCTGCATGTAGCATATGAGGATTTTAAAGAACGGTCTTGAAAATTTTAAATTTCCATTTTTAATTCTTCAATTTTATACTTTCCAAATATTTCACACCCCCTATTTCCAAGTTCACTAACATCAACGGAAGCGAATGGATTATTGACAGATAATATCACTGGTTCTAGTACTAAAACTGGCTAAATCTATTGTCAAATTGAAACACAAGAATTTCAAGATGCTGAGCATAAGAAGAAAGATCAGACTCACCGTCATTTACTGTTTTTAGAATTGATTTGAAATTTGAAAAGTGTGAAAGGAAATTTCTGTTTAAATGTGTAATCCATAACTTCACTTTCTTTACAAATGCATTTGTAATACATATATATAAAATATTACGATTTTTCCCATGCAATTTGAGATTTAACTCGTTTAATTTTGAGGTGAGGTCTGCCAGAAAATGTAAATCTAGTAGCAATGATATATCATAAAGTTCATGATAATATGGTCCAGAAGATGATTTCAAAAGGTCTCTTTTCATCTAGCAGACAGCAGAATCATTTCAGTGTTTTAGCCCTACCAAGCCACCTTATATCTGCATGAAGAATTTTGTCGCCATAATGAGTATCTGATATATTCAAAATATTTTTAAAATATTGTTACAACTTTCATGATATGATCAAACTTTAAAACGTTTGTGTATAAAACTTCCTGGTGGATAATGTAATGATAAGAAATACATTTTGGAAATGATTCATCCTTAGCAAAAAGAGATAGAAATCCTATTATTCCTAACAGTCATAGAAGGCATTATATTATGGATCTGTTATAGCAATAAGCTTTGAAAGTGGAAAGTTACTGTCTTTGACAAGTTTAAAGAATGCATGTCTACTCCCTTAGTTTGTCCATGAAGTGGCGACAGTATGACAAACTTCCTTTACTGAGATATTATAGAAAACCATTCTTTTAAATACACACAACTCGGCAATATTGGACATATCAGTTCTTTCATCAAACTGGAGTGAAATATATTCACGTAATTGCAAATCCTGATGTAATTGAGATTCCAAATTATTAGAAATATGTTTTCAACCTGCCTAGCAACAGTTTGGCAAGACAATTTTATACCTAAGTGTATATTTATCTTTGTGACCTTCGAGCAGGGATTCAGCGGCACTGATCATTGCTTCTTTTACTATTTCCCCATCGCTAAACAATTTTTTCCTTTTAGCTAGTATGTAACAGATTTTGTAAGAAGCTTCTGTCAAGTTACTGGTGTTCTGAACAGCTTTTGTAAACACGATTTGTTGTAATTGAAATTAGATTTAAGGTCTTTACTTTGTGTTTTCTCAGTTCAGAATTCACAGGAAATTCGTTATTAAACTGTTAGTGATTAATCAAAAAATGTCCCTTCACATTACTTCTTTTAGAAACAGACACGCTAGCATTATACAATACAGATTTTCCCCTATATTTAATAAAACAATATTATTTCTCCCATTCACTGTTAAAGCTGTAAGTTCTTTGCCATTTGCCATGTTAAGACCACTAGATATTACGTTAAAATAATATCTAATAATTTAAAGAACTTCACTTTAAAAACACTGATACCATGTGGAAGCTATAACACGAGACAATGTAATAAATTGTACCAGCACTTCACTTCACAACTACCAAGTTATACTGAAGATAAAATACAAGAATTAGATGGCACTCAGGAGTCAGAATTGTTAAAATGTGTCAAATTCATCTCCTTATGGGCTGAAGACTTTTTATAAGTAACAGAAAATTCACTGGCCACAACCACCTGCAAATTAATTCAAAAACTCATGGGAAAAATCTGTTTCTATTTTAGGAAGGTCAGGTTAAAATTTATTAAAATCGATGTTAGGAAATACAAATAATGAAAGGGATTGGTTTTACCAAAGAACAGAAAAGAATATTGGTTTGAAATTTATTACAAAGAATGCTAATAACTTGAATGGAGAGCAGACCAGCAAATGAGTGACAATTAGGTAGTTTGTTCTATTGAGCAAGACCCCCTGCTGGGAGGGTGTTATATATACCTACTTAAAACATTATAAAGGAAATGAATTTGTCAACAATGACAATAAAAAACACATCTTACAAAGGCCAGCAGAATACTTCTGTTGAACTACTGGAAAATATAACAGCTAAAATATATTTTTATATCCTTTTTAAGATGTAAAATATGTTATTTTGAAATTTGAATTAGTTTTAAAAATTGGAATGGGTGCCAAAAGATGAAACAAAGGGTGCCATGATACCTGTAGGCCCCAGGTTGGACAGCACTGGTATAGAGATACCTTGTACTTATTTACCTCTTATATTACCTTGTACTTGTTTAACTCTGGACTGTCATAAGGTATTACTTAAGAGGATGGATGAAGATGATATGTAAAATGTAAGTATAGTCTTGTATAGTTTCAGATCGACCATTCCTGAGATATATGGTTAATTGAAACCGAACTACTAAAGAACACTGATATCCATGATCTAGTATTCAAATCTGTATAAAAGTAACTGCCTTTACTAGAATTTGAACCTTAGAACTCTGGTTTCCAATGAGTTAACCACTAATAGGAGGGCTACGTGTTGAAGCACTACAAAGTGACTACATTTACGTTTTTTATCCATTTTAATAGAAAATATTTCCTTTTAAAAGAGAGAGCCAGTGTTAAAACTACCCAAATTTTATTTCCATACGTAAACTTTTTTAAAATAATCTAAGACTGTTTCATATTATTTCAACAAAATTATGGAAAAATTTTCTAAATAATTATGTGATTTTTTTCAGGTTTTTAAAAAGGTACAGTAATAATTTAGAAGGAAAAATATTTAAAATTACAATTTTTTAACTCCAGTGGTGGTTCTTAAGATGGACTCCATAAAGCAAAAAAAATGATTTTGTCCCTTGATCTTCAGCCATTTTTAAAGATCTTGCCTTGTAAATAACATACCTTTTATTAAATCATTGTTATTCTACTGTTATTTGCTATAGAAAGTCATTAGATTATAACCATTTGTAAAAAGGTAGGTTTGTGGAATTGAAACATGACTTACTGATTTTCTGATTTAATTTCATGAAAATTAGAATCTGAATTTTATCCTCTGTTAATTTATCTTAAATTTTTTTAGAAAGATGATTGGAGGTGTAAAAAATTAACTAGCTAATATAAAATCAACCTGAAGTAATTTGTAATTTAAGAATTATAAAATGTAGGTAACTGTGTCAAACGTTTTACTGATATTCTTTCACACTTGGTAAAAAGAGTTTTATGCTAATTGCCCCAATGATGAGGGAATTATGAATTAGTCCTTTCAGAATATTTTAGTAAACAAAGCATATAGAATTAATTAACATACTAAGGCCTGTGGATGTACTGCATCCATATCTTTGTTACCATATGTCATTGAATCCTATGGACATAAACAATACATTTGCTGCATTACTTCTTATCAATATGGAATTGAACACACCTGCAAGTTTCTTTAATAGGATCTGTACAGTTATGTCTTACATTTTTAGCAATAGGAGAATCCAGTGTTAAGAAACTTGATTATTTTTTTTTGCAAGCTGTGTAACTAAGCTTGTTTTCAGTGTTCATATGACTGGTTACGTTCACTAATTTTGAATTTTTTTAAATGTGTATCCTGGTGATATTTTAGATATATTATTGAATCCGTATGTTTTTTTTTTCTATTGGTGAATTCTTTATTTCTCATAACAGTGGCTGAAGATGTTTTGTTTAATTAAAGTTGCTTGAGATTTTGAATAATGGGTTTGAATTAGACTATGAAGTTGCCAATAAAAACATTAGTGATAGGTTTCCTGATATTTAATTCTTATATGAGAATGACATATTTTTGTTAATTTAGTAGCCAGGTGTTAGTAACCTGGTTTTTGCAATGAAAAAACAACTAATATGTATACATGATAGACTTCTAGGAGCTATTGACGAATGCTGTCACAAAAGTAATTAAAAACTTTCTCTTATTTGAATAAACAAAAAACGACAGAATGTATTTGTCAAAAATGCAGTATCATTAACAGCAGTCTTCTTATTCATAACATAAAATAACACTACATTCAAATGAGTAGTACAAAATTGTAAAATTAACTTTTTTCCAATTTGAAACCACTAGCATCAAATCAGCTGGACCATTACAACAGTGATGCTTTCTAATGACAGCTACCTCAGAAAACATTTTGAAGAAAAAATCTACAACTGTTTTATTATAAATTTGGTTCAATTGGTCATTATTAACAAAAGTTATTTTATGTAAAAGAGTAAATAAAACCCTGAGTTCATAAAAATAGTTTGCATATTTTAATCCTCTATGATAAGTTAGTTAAGCACACCATGAAAAATAAAAATATGCTAGTAACATACAAACTACACAAATATTTAAACAATTGTAAACATCATAAGTAGAAAAAAAAAATATGTTGAAACTAAACAATTTAATCATTTCTGTAAGCAAATTCCATTACGTAGTATATATACTCGTATAAAATATTTCCGATTCTATCATTCAGTGAAAACTTACCAAAAACCTTGCATTTTGTATCATTAGTCAGCACAGTAAGTGTTTACTCATATGAGTAATGAACTACTACTGAGATTGTTATTAAATGCTTTTAAGATGGAACTCAAATGTGATTTGTCTTTCTCCTGACATTGCACCAAATTTGCTTTCTGTTGTATCCATAGGTAAAACGTTTCTGAAACCAATTCCTTGTGCGGTACTAGTGTATTTTTATTTTTCATGGTGTGATTAACTGAGTTACTTATAGAAAGAATTAAAAATGCAAGATTTTGACTATTTTTATGTACTCTGGTTTTCTTTACTCTTGGATAAAATGATTTTTTTTTAAAAAGACAGTTTAACCAAATTTATAACATTAGTTATAGTTATCAAAGGCTACTCATCTGTTAGATGTGTGAAAATTGGTTTTCTTAGAAGGTTGAAGGTTACTTGCTGATCAAGACAATGGTGGTCTTCATTTCAGCAAATTGAATTTTTGTTTCTATTTTGCTGTGATTATTTAATTGTAGTCCCCTGCTAAAAAGGAGTAGATAGCAATTATTTAACCAATTTTTTTTCTGAATCTGAGTAATCAGTTAATTTCCTGTACATTGTTATAATTTGGACTGGTAAGAATGACTAAAATATATTCCTTAGGTGTAGTTTTTCATATTCTATTCCTAAATTTTTTGAATTCGTCTTAATATTTTACTACAAAAATATTCATGAAATACACAATGATTTCGTACTGTATCGTAACTAAAAGTTGAACATTATTTATCCAAATGGAAACTGGACGTAGAAAATAATTTTACTGAATTTAAAAATGAAAGGTAATTGATCTAGTTTTCTTTAGGATAAATAATAGTTTAATACTTTAAAGATATACTCCTATGTCAGATACTTATTACATTAACCAAAGCAGTTTTAAAAAAAAAAAATTCCCTCCCAAATAGTTATGAAACTGGTATAACTTAACTTAAATCTGTGCTTGCTGTATGATTGATTGCATACATTTATGTCAATGAAGGGTGCACTAAGAGATCAGTGTAAGGCTTTATGAAATTTCAGTCAGAAAACCCAACAACTGAATTAGTTTGCGCCTTCTGTAATGTGAGAGTTGTTTGCTGTCAGAAGCTTTGATGTGCTGAACAGAATTCTTGGTTGAATTATGATGAATCCATCCCTTAGCAACACCATCAGTTGTATAGAGAAAGGTTCAAACCATGTATGGATCGGTACAGTCACCACAGCCGATAGGACACCAAAGTGGCAATAACCTTGTTTACACGCCACTTGATATGGCGACCACATTTGGAAGGTCGTTTAGGACAGTTTCACTTACATCATCATACTGCACTGAGTTTGTAAGATATAAGTTGCAGGTAGAAAATATCCTGTTGGTGATTGGAGACTTGTAAAATGAATTAAACATACCCTTTTCTAATAATGAAATAAGGTATGACCTGAATAATTCTCATGACACTTCCTCTGGAAATGATATCAGACTCAGTGTGTTATCATATCTTCCATATAGTGGATTATGACATTTTTTGTCAATCTATAACAAAATTTTCTCTTGCCAGGTGTTTCCAGTTCTTGGTTCTAGACACGGGGTCCCCATACTGAAACCTGGTAAGGATAAATCATGCTCTACAAGTTGTCCTATCTCCTTGACAGTGGCGGCTCACATATTGGCTCTGTGTAACTGTAGCACCCCTTATTTACACTTGATATTATCGATAACATTTAATATAATGAGTCCTTTTTTCTTTAATTCTTTCTTTATACTTTTACAATATTTATAATATTTTTTACTCCGTCTTTTTCTTGTCCTTTCTTTTTTCTCACCTCTCCTCTTTTACTCACCTTTTCTCTCTCTCTCTCTTTCTTTTCATCTCCTCTTTTTATTTCATCCTGCCGCCTCTGCTGCAGCGGTTGCTATTACTTGTTTCACCTTCGTTCGCTTTCAGTAGTCCCATCTCGTCTTGAATACACCGTGCCCTTCACTGGGATCTGCTGTGTACCAGCATATGTGTATGGAATGTTCCCTTTTTTAGTTTAGTCGGTGGAAGGAATATGAAAGTGGTTTGTAGTTGTTTTTTCAGTAGGGATCAGAAGATGGCAGAAAGCTACTCCTCTTTGATTGCCTACTCTGTTCAAAAACATGGCGGAAGGGTGAAAGAGAAGGTAATTAGTAAAAACTAATGTATTTGTTTTTGTGTACATAGAAATTTAAATTAAGGACTATAGGGTTTTTAATCGGACATTTTATTAAGTTATCTAATAATACTAAAAAACATCTGTATTGACATTTTGTTATTTATTCGGTTAAACCTACACTTTATCATGTGATAAAGAATAGAATTATATTATTATCCTGCTTCCAGCTACTGTATTTCATTCATTTATTTTTTGGCTCTTTTATTTTACATAAAACTTTAACTATGGCCTTAAGAAGGCCCAGAAAAAAAATTTTCTGGAGCAGCACCCCCACTAATTAGCTACGAGCCGTCACCGCTCCTTGACCAGTACCCTGTGCAAGGTGATGGAACAAATAGTGAACTGTCATCTAGTGTGGTACCTTGAGAGAAACTCCCTGATTGCTCCAGAACAATGCGGTTTCCGCCAGGGCAGATTGTCTATTGATAACGTAGTTGTCCTGGAAGCTGCTATTCAAAACACCTTCCTACTTTGCCAATGCCTTGTTGCAGTATTTTTCGATTAACAAAAGGTGTAAGACGTGGTATGGAGGAGAGGAATCCTAAATACACTTCATGGATGAGGTGTACAAGATCCTTGCATTTGTTACGGGGTCTTCTTAGTAGTCAGTCCGTACAAGTACAAGTTGAAATGTTGGTATCTGAGTTTCACATTGGAAAACAGAGTACCTCAGAGAAGTGTCTTAAGTGTTACTTTGTTTGCCGTAGCCATAAATAATATAACAAACTGCGTGTGAAAACTGGTTATGTGTTCTTTACTTGTAGGTGATTTTTCTATTTACGTAGTATGTAAAACACTAGCTACTGGTGAGAGGCTGCTTCAAAACACAATAACCTGCTTAGAATCTTGGTGTAAATCCACTGGTCTCCTGAAAAAACAAAGTGCATTTACTTTTCCTGGATTAGGAAACATGTTGACCATTAACCCTTAACTGTATTTACATGATGAGGCATGCACATGGGTTAGACGTCTAGGAATGTGGTTGGTTAGACCAACGACTAACGTGGGTAACATTTGAAGGAACTGAAGGTAAAAGTCTAAAAATGTTAGATATGCTGAAGGTTCTATCTAACACTCTTTGGGGAGCTGATCGTATATGTATGGCTGCTTGGCTTATTTCATTGGTGTGGGCCATCGCACTAAAAATGCTGATGCATGTCTCATCATTCATTCATCCATCTTGCCATGGGTGCTTTTCAATCCAGTCCCATGGTAAGTCTGCTGGTGGACAGTGGTGAGCTGTCTCTTTGTAACAGAAGGAAGCAAATATGCTACTACATGGCTTACATTAAAGTGCAACCAACTCATCCAATCTTATTGTTTATTCTCCTTATAACCTTTGTGTTGTATTCTCGAACTAGCATGCTAACCAATACCAGAAACGGCCAAGATCTAGTGCTTCGCTAGACATCTGAGCTCAACGCCTTTTCTCAGCGCACAAGTGTACAATTACCTTTTCAAGTGTACAATATCAACAGTCTTTACTGTTGCTCCATGTTATTACCCTCCTGGGCAGCCTTCTCACGTCAATTACTGCTTTGATCTTTATCAGTATAACAAACAGAACACAAATCCAGTAATCTTACAAAATGAATTTTATACCATTAAAAATAGCATGAATCCTGATGTTACAGTTTATATGGACAGTTCCAGAAATGTTAATTTTTTGTTGGCAACAGAACATACATGTTTGCCTTTCCCATCATTACCAGTATTTTCATTGCACAACTGTATTCCATTAATAAGGCATAACATTTAATTAGCCCAAAACATCAACATGTTTTTGTTTGTTCAGTTTTCATGAGTGCCCTACAGGCAATTAATGACATGTACTCTAGACACTCTGTTGTCTGTGAGATTCATTGTGTAATTTTGCAAATGAGTAGACATAATACAACAGTGAGCTTCTGCTGGATCCTAATCATATAGGAATTTTAGGCAATGAGCATCCAGATAGTGCAGCAAAGGAGTTTTGTTTCCAGCCTCCTTTCACCAATCATGTTGCCTCTAATGATCGTGTCTGTTTTCTGGGAGGGTGGTTCATGATGAATAGCAAAAAAATGGGATGTTACAAACTTTACCCAATTTAGAACACTGTTCTCTGTGGAGCTTCTCATGCAGAAATAACTGTCGAGAGGAGGTTATTATCTGTTGTTTGCAAATAGGGCACACTAGGCTCGCTCATGGATATCTGATGACTCTAACAGATGCACCATTTTCACTGTGACTGCCAGCTGATAGTACACCACATCTTGCAGATTGTATCTGTTATGCAGCATTACATCTTAAGTTTAAGCTAGTGGCTAACATTTGAACTAAGCTAGGGGATGATGAAAAGCTTTTATCTTACGTTTTACAGTTTCTTAGGGCCGTCTATTTATAATCAATAATTTAAATTACTGTAATATCTATCAGTTATTCATGACAATTGCAGTACAGCCGTTTGAAATTTTAATTGAGACATAAATTGTGATTTATCTTTGTTTACTACAGCAAACATGTTGTGGCTGGGCAATGACAACGCCAAAGTGTTTTTTGCCTAGAATAAACAAAAACAAAATATAAATATATAACTTTTATCTGTATGCTCAACTAGGTACCTGATTAAACAGCATGTAGTTAAGATGGATATTTTTGAAAAGTATTCTTCAAGACACTTCATTTGAAGATGAAACTGTGAATTAGGTTATTAATAGAAGTAGTGAGTTTTCCTTACAATGTAATGAACCTACAGATCTTAGAAATTGAAGACTTGAGCGCTGTTTAATTAACTGATTTATTAGTAACTAAAACAGTATCAGTCAATACCATTTAAAATAAAAATTAAGATAGGAAGCTATTATTTTAATGAATTTGATGAGAGAATTAGTTTTGCCAGGATAAATCCAAAACTTAAAACTAACTACAAGTCTATAAATTTATAACAAAAAATGATAAAATATTTATGAAGAATTTTTTTGATTATCCAAGAAACACTGAGAAATAAATAAATATTGAAGACCAGAATGCTATTGTATGGAAACGGTCTGTATATTTATGGAGTTTGATTTGGTTAAAGAATTGAATGAGGATGTAGACTTTTAGAATTCTACACAAAATGAGAACTAGTAATTACAAACACCCTTTTTAAAAATTAAGATATTTTCATTGTTAAGGCAAGGATTTCTGAAAAAGGTGGGCATTTTTTAGCAGGTAAAGAAAGCAAGAACAAATAAATATGAAAATTACAACAGCATTTAAAATAGTAAGATAATGACTATATATGAATAGTAAAACAGACTGTGGAGGAAAGGTATATTAAATGAAGACCAATTTAAATTCAGAACTACAATCTCTACAAGGGATGCTTTCTTAACTGTCAGATTAATCCTGAAAGTCAGACTGAAGAAAAATAAAGCCCCTGCATGGCATGGATAATGTAGAGTGGATTAAAATTTCAAGGATAGGATTGAAATCTAGAAAAAGAGGAGTTATCTGTAATCTGGGTAAGAATCAATTGTCTGTGATTAAACTAAACAATAAGAAAGGCAATTATTTTTTATTTTATTTGTCAAAAATTAAAAAAAAAAATATTAATGCTAAAACTATTTAAAATTAAATTGCATTTTATTTTCTGGTTACTAACAAGGTCTAACTTTAATTAGGCTTTTATAACAAATAATTAAATATGATTCCAGTGTCATTTTTAAATTTCTGTTTATGTACATTTGAACAGTACTAGTGTATTTTTATTTTTCATGGTGTAGTTAACACCATGTATGTATGGTATACATTAATTAAATATTAAAAAAAAAGTTACAGAATTTAATGTATTTGCAACAAGGTCTTGAGCTACTACAAAATTGTTTTTGGTTCCTTTTTTCATTATTCCTTATGGTTTTATACTTGGTTTATGATTGTTATTAATAATCATAGTTGTTCTTCTAATATTTTTAACTGATTTCTTTACTTTAGTGATTTGTAATGCACACTTTTAAAAATTTCATTCTTGGTATGTTTATAAAAACAAACTTTTTGGTTTTTAAGTTTAATCACATTATAGAACCAGTTTGGTGTTTTTATTTTTTTAAATCTATTTTTCTCATTTGCTGATTAAAAGTTAAAAGCAAAGTAAAAACGGAGTGAGCTAAAAAGTATATCATACTAATAGATTTTCTTTATTGTGGAGGACTCGATGCCATTGTAGCAGACATAATTCAGCCATATGTACGGCATTCGTAGTCGGAAATGATGTTCTTTTTCGATATGTTAGTATCGATATTTTCACAAAATATTAAGTCATGAAAATGTCCAGGAAATCATGTGGTTAAATCAACTGGAGTGTGATAACGTGTTAGCTGATATTGTGGGATCTGAGGAAATTGTTTAGTTTCAGGATACATACAAGAGCTAATAATATTTACAGTGTATTGCAGTTAATCCGAACAGCTTGTTAGTTACCTAGGTAGTGTTAATTTGTAGGTTATTGAATAACTGTTAAGTTTGTGCTTTCCAATTTTGTTATATTTTTAAGAAATTTTTTGATTATGGGTAAGAAACAGAAATCAAATGGCTTGGGCCGAAGTCTTATTAAAGATAAGATGAATTCATCTAGGGGGAAGAAAAAGAACAGCGATTCAGTTGTAAGTTATCTGTTTAGATTTTAATTTGCTTATATTAATATATCACGATTATCTACAAAATATATAATTTTTTTAGGAAAATTAATGTTATAAGAGGTAGTAATTGAATACATAGATATGTGTTAGGGTTTTAGCTGTTAAATATTCTTATAACACTGGTGCTGCCTTTGCTACTGTACATCACTATAGATATTAGGTTTATTTTTAAAATCTATTGCTGGAATAATTGGATAGTAACATTTCTTAGAAACTGATATATTAACAGTTGCCAACTGATATATTAACAGTTGTTTTGTTTCTATCATCTGAGTGATTTTGTTATAATGTACTCATTTATTGTGATTGCATTCTTGAAAGAAAAATCACCAGGTCACTGCTGTATAATCCTCTAAAAATGTGAAATTTAAAAAAGTTAAGACTGAAATCTCTAATAAGTGCAAAATATGAGAACCAATAAATTAACTAGAAGTGGTAAAAATCTAGTATATATTTCATATATTAAAAAAAAAATTGTGAATTCACCGGCATTCGTTACGGCATAGAAGTAATGAAGAATTAAAATTTAATTTTTTCATTTGTTCTAGGTTGTAAGTAGTGCCGGTGATCTCATGTATAATGTGATTTTTACATTCATATTAAGTTATTTTTATAATTATAATATATGCTTTTAATGTTTTTATGGTTATATTTTTGATAAAAAAAGATTTTTATTAGTTTTTTTCCATGTTGAATGGTGAAACAAGGAATACACATAAATTTTTCTCAAGTATTACACTTCATTGTCATACATTTTATTCTTTTCTGAGCTTCAGGTCATCTTTCCCTTTTTTATATCTTTTCATACCAAAACACATCTAATTCACTGGTTGCAATTATCTTTCTCAGTGTTCAAGAATGTGACCTTCTTCAGAATCTGCGCCATTATGGTTGATTTCAGTTGATTTGACATCCTTGTCTATGTGTAGCATTTGTAAAACTAATTGCTCTCTGAACTCAAGTATCTGAATTTTTTACGAGCAAACTTATTATAAATTAAACTAAGTGTGTTAAGTAAATTAAACTAAATAAATTAATTAAGTGTTTATCACAAATGTGTTTAGTAAAAGCTCAAAAGCTTCTTTGTGAAACCACCGAATTGTTCTGTGCAAAGGTGTAAAATGGCTTGCTATTTGATCAGAAAGGTCTATACCCTGCTTACCTTTGTTATAATCTATAATAGTAGTCAAGTTTATAAACTAATTCAACTTTTTTGTTCATTTTCCCAGTGGACATTGTCTCTAGTTTGTGCTTCGTAGTCAAGAAGTGAATGTCACATTTATCTTTCCATTTCCCAGATACAATGCTTTTTTTATTTTGCATACCAATAACCTCTCCTTTTGATAACTTTTGTTGAATAACATCCTTGGAAGATTTTTTTCTTATTATCCTGATCTTGCCCAACAAATGGGTACGTTTTTCTAATAAAGAATTTGCCAGTGGCGTTGACATGTAATAATTATCCATTATTGTAGTTCTTTCTTCCGATAAATATTTATCTGCCAGGTCAAGAACTACTTTTGTGACAAACCAGTTGTTTTAGTAATAGATTTTCTAGAATATATAGATACCTGAAAGTGTATCCTAAAGGATTACATAGCTTGAACATTTTAATACCATGTTTACTAACTTAATTAGGTATGTACTGTCTGAAAAATAATCTACTGCAAAAGGGTATCATTGTTTCATCTACAGCAATTATTCAGAGGCACTTATTCAGAGCTAACATTTTCTTGCACCAGGTTTATGAGATTCATTATTTTATATAGTCAATTTTATCAGCTGTGGCTTCATCTTCAAAATGTATAAATTACAGAAGTGACAAATCTGTTTCGATTCATAATAGTTGGTACCAAATCATTTTTATAAAAAATTCCAGTTTTCCAGTAGTTTTCAAAGTTTTGGATGTTTTATGACACCAATGTATATTAATGTGGCAAAGAATTTCCCCACCTTCATCAGTATCATGCCACTTACTAATCCTATAACTAGGTTTGCCGGTTTGTTTTCTAATAATGTTTGCAGCATTTTTATTAGTTTCTGTAACAATTATTTTTAAAATTTCATCATCAAAAAATTTTTGATATATCTCAGGAACAGTTAAATCTTAAGGCTTCTAGGGATAACCATCATGGCATATATAACTTTCATCTCCATCTTCAACTAAATTGATATCTTCTGATGACAGACTGTCATCATGAAATTCAAATTCAGTTTCAGATAAAAATAAATTATGTTTACTTTCACTATCTCGAAGCATAGATAAAATGTTTTCACATAAAAAAACATTGTCTTCAACGTTGGGCTGATCGTCCATAATGAAGTTTATGTAATCAAACTAAGTTAAGGAAAAACTGTTACAAAAAATAATAATTCTGGTTATTATAGTGGTTATTATACTACTCGCAGCCTGTGTGGAATGTGGAATGATAACCTGAGTAACATCGGCATAACTCATGGCAGCCATGTGCTAAAGAGTAATGAATTGATTTCTTGATCACCAAATGTTCCAGGCTTCTATTAATTTTAGTAGTGTAAAGTTTGGTTTTTAAAGAATGAATCTTGGCAGTATTATAAGCATTATAACATAAATAAATTAAGTTTCTATGAAATATTTTATAACCAGTCATTTGATTTGCCTTGTCATTTCTCTCATTATATGCTAACCTTCTAATTTCAATATCTCAGCTGCCCCACTCTTCAATTATTTGTAATTCATACCATGTTAGCTCTTATTGTTTTAAGTTTATACTTATTTTCATTACTAAGTTAACGAGGAGATCTGATGTAACAGAGTGTCAAATGTGCAGAGTCTCACAGTTTCATGGATACATATGATATGGTTTATTTTTATAAGTAAGGTTTAACTAATTTAAAATATATTGTAAAATTTGATAAATACTAAGTTAACCAGTCGTGAGTGTATCTAATCGAAACTCCCAAAACAATAAAATTGTTAATCTTTTGGCATGAGTTTTCTGTCAATTGAAAACATCAAAAATCGAAAATCAAAATTCAACAATTTATTTATTTATAGTTCTTCAAAAAGACATTGTCCGAATAAAAAAAAGTACAGGTATGTATGAAAGGTGAGATGATAATTGTCTTATATTTTTCCTACTTCATTTTCTGAAACACAATAGTATACACCGTTAAATTATTTTATTCCTATATATTGAATATTAAGTATTTTATTCCTCTACTAATATTGTAACTAAATAATAAAACCTTTTTAATACAAAACAAATATGAAATCATCGAGAAATAATTGGATATAAACAATTTTTTTATATACCTAATAACACAAATAATATAATAAAAAATTCTTCAAATTTTCTCAAATATGTTGATTGAAAATGCAAAAACTCTTGCTGGCTCGATTTCATACTTTAAACAACCTCATAAATTCTAATAATTCATGATCCATAAGTGAGTGTTCGTTCTACTTCTTTACTTGCTTTTGAAAGATGATAATTCCCAGTGCAAATCATATGAATACTCATTTTCTAGTTCTAAATCCTAATTAGTCATTCATAAGAACTTCTATGGTGCCATACTTTTAAGAACAAATTTGAAACAAACTTCAGTATTTTATGCTTAACATTATTATTTATTGTTCTATTGATTCATGTGTGTATACCTCAATATTTGTTTTGTAGAGATAATCCTTCACTGAGGATGCAGTCCTCATAATATCCGTGACTCTCACTTCATGTATCTAGCAGTGCCACTTGACAACATCTCTCTATTAGTACATCGTTTCTGTAGCTAACAGCTTCTGTTTTATTACTTATTATTAAAAACACAAACTTCTGACCTACACATAATCTATATTATATTTAAACACTTCATTCTGTTATTAATTCAAAATTACTGTTATTATTGGAGCACATTGTTTTACTTTTTCCTGTACTATTATCGACATACAGTATTATGTGTAATAGTATTATGTGTAATACTGTAAGTCTTTTAACAGAAAATTACATTTTCTGTTAAAAGTAATGCATGTTTGAATATGAGATTTAATGTTTATAATTAATAATAAAGATTTTTATTTTCTAGTTGCATACTTCAGAATTGAGAGATGGTTATGATTGGACATGTCTTAATGTACGATCAGTTACTGAAGAGAATTCTCTTCAGGAGTTTCTGTCCACGGCAGAATTGGCAGGAACTGAATTTCAGGTAAACTCTATATATTTTATACCTTTATTAATTTTTTACTTGAGTTTGGTTTTATAATTCTTTTGATTCTATATTGATTTATAGTTTGTAATTTTGTACTTATGTCTTGTATTTTATTTTAACGTTTTATATGAATTTTGACACATTTTATTAACTGATGTTAGGTAATATTGTTTTATGTTGTGGTCAGGAAAAGTAGAAATAAGTGTGGTAGGGTAGAACGGTATTTAATGATTATAAAGGGCAAAATTTCACATGAGGAAATTTCTTCATTGAGTATTGCCTTAAATTTTAAGAAAATTTGTGTTCAGTGTTATGATTATGCATGTGATATGATTATGCTGAGAGTGTAAAAAATGGGTGAAAATATCCCTAAAAAGTACATAGGAAAGGAGTGTAAGGTTACTTTAGGAGGGGAGGAAATAGTTATTAAATTAAATTTTAATGAAATATTTGTATCTTAAAATCTTTGTGGTTGTGCTTTGATTAGAAGATTGTATACTTGGTATAATTGTATTTTGTTTTAAGGGAAAGGAAAGAAAAGTGATTGTATTGACTGCAGGAGGTGGTTTGGAGATTTTGTGTGGGGTCAGTTCAACATTATAACTGGATAAAAATCCAAGTATATTTGTCTGATTATGGGTGTTGTCTGATCATGTGTCATTCAAAATGTATAAGTGCCTAAAACCAGTAAACCAGTAAAAGTACAATTTTTTTAATTTGCGTCCGATTTTCTTCTAAATTCCCAAAAATGCACTCTTTCTTTTTTTTTAGTGAAATAAGAAAAAAAGGAAGATTTTAAAAGCAAAATCAGAGGAGTTTTATATGTTAAAAATCTTTTATAGGTAGAATGTATAATATGGGTTTTCTATTTAGTGCACACATACAAGTAGACTTTAACTTTTGGGTATATACACACACACACACACACACACCTCCTTTTACATTGTGTATTATTTTTTCAGATTCTCACAGAATATATAAGTGCCTAAAAACAACAATATATAAGTGTAAATATACAAGTGCATAAGTAAACATATAAGTTCATAATCAACAGTCACCTTATTGAATTAAGGTGACTGTTGATTTTAAAATGCAATTTTTTAATTTATACTTATTTTTCATATAAAATTCTAAAAATACATTCATATTGATTGTTATGGCTTGGCTTTAGGGTCAGCACAAAAGGGGAGCCCGCCATTTTGAGCAACTCCCAAAGAGGAGTTGGCTCCTTAACCTCCTTCCCCCTAGCCTAAAGGAAACCCTACAAGGTTGGCTTTCCTTTCGGGTGGGTGGACGGGGTGTCTAACAGAGAGGGCAGTAAAATTCACAGTGTTGGCGTCAACTTTGAGCTTTGTTAGATGTAGTTAGATCAAAGATTTTAAGTGCTTCTTAATAATAGTGCAAGCAATTACCAATCAGATACACAATATCTGACAGAACAATACTTATGATAAATTAACTTTTTTTAGTTTTTAATATATTAAGATTTTTATCTACGTTTTTATTTTGTAGGCTATAACACAAGTAAATGAAAGGCAGAATAAATAATTATTATAAAATATTAAGTTTATTTTGTATAACTTTTATTTCTTTATTAATTTTTCCTGTTAAATTTACTTGCAACACTGAATGTTGTTATGAGCTGGTACTCATAACAACATCATAACTTCACTATCATAGTATTCACTATCTTCCAATGTACACACGTGGATGTGTAAACTTATACATGAGAAAGAAAAATAATAAAAATAAAAAATTATATGAAAATAAGTAAAAAATTAAAAATGTTTTTGCTTTTGAATAAAAATAAAGATAATGGAAAAAAAGAAATGTAAATTCTAATTATTGTCATCAAAAATATTTTTTTTAATGAAATAAGTTTTGCATATTATATCCTGGAATTCCAAGCAAAATATTTGTTATATCCTTCATAAAAATATTTCTATTATAATATTGTAGGGTTGCAATCTCACATTTAATTGGGGTTTTGATTGTTGTAACTGACAAATCCCCTTCTAAATAATCAATTTCTATATCAGTTTTATGTCATTCTTCAGTTTGCTGTAGATTTTCTTCAAAACAATTTTTTTTATTAATAAGTAAAATTAAAAACTCCGATTTTTTAATTGCTTTTTCATTTTTGTACTATTATTCAAAACTTGATTTTTGTAAATTTCTAGGCTGAAAAGTTGAATATTAAATTTATTAATTCTAAAGTTGGTGTTGGTCTTCTTACAAATGAAGAAAAATCTAAAATGAAAGACGTTCAAAATGAAAAAAGAGCTCTTTTGAAGATCCCTCGTAGGTAAATACTTATTATGATACTGATAGTTGTAATTATTTGTTAGTTCAATTTTACTACTTTACAATTAACAATTTACTTTATTTTATAATTTTATTTCATACTAATTTTATAATTTATTCACTTCAATATTTTTAATACAGAAAAAAATGTTAATAATAAAATTATTTCATTTAAATGTGCATGTTTTTCATGTACAGGGAAATATATACAAGAAATTTCTGATGTGTATTTTATTAATTTTGATTAAGACCTGAACTATACAATGTGTGATTGGATCAATCAACACATGATTGATTGATTGGATCAATGTTTAAGACAAGTGCCACCATTGCTCAATAGGAGGGGCTAAGTTTGTCTGCAGATGTTGAAGGGGAAGCTTGTTTTAACCTTGAAATGCCCTGAAAAGATCATGGCTATATTCAATAGAGAATGGCATCCTGTTGGTGAGTGAAGATGTGTTTTTGGTTCTAAGCGGATTATTGATTTCACAAAATGGATGAAAAAACAGAATAATGAGTTTGTGTCAAATTTTGTTTGAAAACCAGGAAATCAGCTTTGGAGAATTATGAATTCTTACAGTTTTGAATTGAACAGCTTTCTGGAATAAACGTCTGAGCCAGTTAAATATTTTTATATGTTCAACAAAGTTAAAGATGGCTACAAATCAGTGAGAGATGACCCCCCAGTCCAGCCAGTCTTCCACTTAAGAAACCAACAAAAACATTATGAAAGTTCATGATTTAGTGTGCTTTGACTGTAAACTTACAATTAGGCAGATTGCTGATGAATCGAATTTAAGTTTCTATATGGTTCTGTCAGTTTAACTAAAGATGTTAACATGCATCAAGTGTCCTTGAAATTCATTATGAAATTTTCAGACCAGCAAAAAACAGCACTGACTTGAAGTGTCCAAAGAACTGATTAATTAGACCAAAACTGACCCAGTTTTGTTAAATAAAGTAATTACAGGCGATGAATTATGGGTTTATGCGTATAATCCAGAAACAAAGGCTTAGTCATTACAAAAGAAGGGTCCAAGTTCGCCATGACCAAAAAGCACGACAAAGTTGGTTGAATGTGAAAACAGTGTTGGTGGTTTTGTTCGATTCTGTGGGTATCATGAATCATAAATTTTTTCTGTAGGGGACAGAAAGTTAACCAGGAATACTATAAAAGTCCTTTAGCATTTGTACAGAAGTAAAGCCTGCACTCTGGCGAGACAAGAATTAGGTCTTCTTATCATGTGTTTTTGATCGCGGAATCTTTGGTCAAATTCCAAATTCTGGTGCTTCTGCATCCCCTTATTCCCCTGATTTAGCACCTGCCAAATTTTACCTGTTTCCTAAATAGAATTATTTGCTGAAAGGGAACTGGTTTGACACAATTGTAAACATTCAGGCAAATTCAGAGAGGTTCTTAACACCCCTAAGAAAGAAAACTTTTGGAATGCTTCTAAAAGTGGAAACACCTTTTGATTGGGGGGTGTATTCTGTCAGAAGGGGACTACTTTGAAGGAGATCCATCACAATAACCTATAAGTACTATTTTGAAATGCCTATCCCATTTTGAAATCACTAACCCAGTCTTAAAATTTTCCAATTAACCTTTTATACAGTTGCCATGATCTGAACAATAAGGTTCTTTCTTTCAACATTTCAATACTTTATTTTGTCAAGAAACAAGATAGTTGATTTTTTTACTTAAATGTTAGTGATAACCAGAAATTTTAGTCAGTAGTAATCATTTAACCTTACAGATGTTAGTTGCCATAGATTTAAATGTATCTAGAAATTTAATATTTGTTTGTAATAATTAATGAAATATTAAAAGATTTTTTTGTCTGTTTAATAGACCACATTGGGATCCTAAAATGTCTGCTGAAGAATTGCATTCATTAGAACGAGAAACATTCTTAGAATGGAGACGAGATCTTGCAAAGTTACAGGAGGATGATGGTCTTTTATTGACTCCATATGAAAAGAATCTTGATTTCTGGAGGCAGCTATGGAGAGTTGTTGAAAGAAGGTTATAATAATTATAAATGTGAATTTATTATTATTATTCTCTCTTTTACTTATGCATAGATACCAACATCTGAGTTGAAGTCCCATAGCCTTGAAATTATATGTATAACATTATTCATTAAAGATTTCTTGCGATTTAATAATATTATACTTATCCCTGTGTAATATAAGAATGAGCTTGTTTTCTATATCATATATACTTCTGCATGTTCATAGTATACATCGTGGTATCTTTCTATTTGCTGTGTGGGATTTCAGATCAGATTCAGTTTGTAGTTGTATGAAAGATGAATTGTTTAGTTTGATCCCAAAATTCTCCAGAATATGTTAGAAAATTATTTCAGTTGCTATAATAGACAGCTTTAACTATTATCCATCTTCTGACAACATTTGCCAACAATTATCATACAGTTGTGTTAAGCCTTGGCAAGGATATGATGTTAATTGAACCCATCTACAGAATGATGATCAGGATGTTCCCTGGTCGCTGTTTGTTTCCCACTTAGTACTGTTGTATTAAAGCATTCAAAATTAGATGATATGACCAGCCACATTTTCATGGAAGAAAAACATTCACACATTTACTCTATTTTTTATTTTAATTTTTAAAAACTCTACTTCTTATAGCTATTTATATTTTGTTTGATGAACACAAAGTTGTATTATAATGTAAAATTCTTCATATTGGATGATGCTTTACCTTTTAACATTTTCATAGATTTTAAAAGTAGGTAAAACTTTACCATGCGATAAAGTTTGTTATTTGTGTTAAGTAGTAATGGGAATGATATCAGTTTTTCATTGTACTTAAATGGATTAAAAATTATTAAAAATTTAAGTACAACTAATCTTATCTATATTAAAATAAATTATGAGTTTTGTATTTTGTGTATATTTAATGCACATGTGAACTATAAATTTATATTTTATGGATTACTAGTTAATTTACTAAACCAGTTGTACATATGCAGTGCAGGTACATATATGTATTTCAAGTATGCATTTGTAAAACTAGTAAATGAATATATGCATGTTTCTTTTTAATTATTTACATGTTGCCATTTTAAGACCAATATATTTTTTTAACTATATATGAATATGTATAAATTTTGTTAATTTTATTTAAAAATCTGTTTTTATTTTATTCTTGACTAAATAAATTAATAAAGTTAAAAGAAAGCAACAAAATAATTATAAAAATAAAAAAAAATAAAAAAGAATGCATTTAGAGAAATTATCTGTTTATTTTAATTTTAACGTAAGTTTAAAAACTATTTACCAATTGATTAAAATGATTTACTTATAAATATATTTCACCTATTGCAGATTTTTATTTAAGGAAAGGCATATTTTTATTTGAAAATGTTCAAAGTTAAGTTTGGTTTTCTTGTAATTTAATAAACCAGAAGTACTAAAGAGTTACTCTGAATAAACTGTTGACAACAGTGTAATTTTTTTCTTTTTGTTTTGTTTAACCTCTGGGACTACCATTATGTATTGCTTCAGAGGATGAGATGAATGATTTGTAGCATGTAAAGGAGGTCGGCGACAACAGTTTAATTAAATATTTTAAAGATAATTTCTTGCTAGTAAAAAGAATATACAAAAAAAAGTATTGTGTAAAAAAAGTACAACTGGTAAAAAGTACAGCTGGTCAAGTCTAAAAAAAAAGTACAGTGTAAAAAGGATATACTGCTGGTATATGCTGATAAAAAGAAAATACAGACATTAATGACATTAGGTCACTACCTTTTATAGCCAGTGTGTAGGTTACTTAAAAACATTCAGTAAAAATTATATAATTTATTTTAGTAAAACTTTTTATAAGTTTAGTAACTTTATTTTATAGCATTTTTATCATTATATAAAAATGTTTTCAGAGTATGGCCTATGTTTCTTTGTCGAATTTAATATTCATAATGCTGTATGTTTAACTACTAAGTTAGTAATGATTGTGTTACATTTACTGACTAAAAACGTAGTTTCATCGAGTTGTGGCACCATGTAGTAGCTGTAATTAGTGGGTTGGGTGGGTTTGGATTAGATAATTTTACAGTGAAGCTTATTTAGACATTAAACAATTTTTAAATTTGAACCGTTAAGTACAATTTTTTTTTGTTAAACTGATTTTATTATTTTACAACTGTAAGGAAAGGACAAAAAATCCTACGGTGGATGTTAAACTTAAAAAAAAGTATTTCATTGCTTTTAATTGCAACATCATTAATTTTACTTGATCATTTTGGGTAAAAGCAGACAAAAATTATGATAAAAATTGAAACACATTTGTAGGTTAAGAAATTCCTAGAAAAAATGTATAAAAATGTTTTTAATTTTTATTCAAGAACCCTTGCTATCTAGAATGTGATTTATGATATCAATATTTTTATTTTACTGAATAATTTCTATCACTTACCATTTTTGTTCTTTTTTTTACTGTTTAACACTTTCATAATACATATTAATTTTTCAGACAACAGTGTAAACATTGTTCAGAAATATCAAATATCAGTCAAAAAGTTAAAAGAGTAGAAAGAGCATACGCACTACCTCTGTCACGTTTGATCAAAATGTTTTTTGATTTTAGTCATGTTTTAATCTTTCAAGATTGTGCATATTATTCTTAAATTATTCATACTTTGTTAACAGTGATATTGTCGTTCAGATATTAGATGCAAGAAATCCTTTATTATTCCGTTGTCAAGACCTAGAAAAATATGTACAAGAAGTAGATAAAAAGAAGAAAAACCTTCTCCTTTTGAATAAATCTGATTTTTTAACAAAATCTCAGCGGAATTTGTGGGCTGCTTATTTTGATAATGAATGTATAAATGTTGCATTTTTCTCAGCAAAAAATGAAGGTCTGAATTCTGAACTGGTAAGTAGTTACATGAAAATAAAAGAAGTTTTTAATGTTTAAAGTATTTTTTATTTCTTTGAAAGTACAATTCAAGAGCCATTTTTGACATCATCTCAAAATTCATTTTAGCACTTGTTCAATGTATGGTACTAGTTTTTTGCTAAAAAAAAAAAACAACATTTGGTAATACTGATCAACAGTGATTTTGCTAAATGAGAGTGAATAACTGAATCTTATAGTATTTTTCTTGCTGATTTCAAATATGAGATCAAAATTCTTCTATCAGGCTTAGTTTTTTGTAACTACTGTACTTACTTTCAGGTAGTATCATGCATGAACTCAATAAGCATAGCATTTTGTGAATGTATTTTATTATGTTATTTATCAGATAAATAGCTTTTGTTTATTTGTTACAGTCCCTTAATTGTTGTTACATTGATTTGTTAGACATTAGCCATCTTGTTTATTATTTACATACTAATTAAAATGAACAAGAATAAGTGCCATTCTTACTATTTTCATCTTACTATAAACATATCATCCACTCGTTAGTTATTTCTGTCATTATTGTATTTACTTATAAACTGTCGTGCAGACTTGAAGGTTGTTCAGTAAAGTGAGTGTAAGTTTATTAAATTAGTGTGTTTATAAAGTGTTTCTATTTAAAAATTATCAGTTATTGTAATTTATTAACAATGCCTTGCATTTGCATTAATCATTCAATGGAATGGAATGGAATGCAAAGTTGGCAGGAGCCTATTACTCCCTACTTTATCGCAGAACCTGGACAGAGTCCCTTGCTGCTGGATCATTCTAATCGGGCTTGTTTTTTTTTAAAAGGTTATTTTTAATCTCGGATCTAATTTTTCAATTTTTGTCTATTATTATTTTAGTGAATTTAAGACGGATTTAATTGCATTCCAATCCGTTGTTAAACCAGCGTTATCGAACCCATTTCATGGGCCGACTGCGGAAGGCTAGGCTTATAAAGCCTGTCCTCCCGATGTAATTCCCCTTCAGACCGTCCACTGAAGTCCTTTCGGTGCTAACTCTTTAATAGGCTAGCAGGAATACGCCACAACGGGGCACTAGCTATAAGGAGGGAGCAATGCTTCCCCTTTTCCGGAGGAGTCGCAATTGCTGGGTTATTTTGTCCTATTGTAAGTTTTGAAATAGGAGAGGTTGTGTAGAAGCTCTTCATCCGCTTCTGGTATGGCTGCCCTTCAGGATGCATCTCTGCTGGGCTCTGTTCCGGACTCCAGTCCGTGATGTTGAAGCGAGTGGTTGGTCTTCCTTCTTCTTCTCCCTCTTCTTCTTCCGAAGACCTCTTCGTTCTTCTTTGGCCTGCACTTTCCAAGAATTGGTAGTAACCGAAGTTACATACCATTAACCTTGTAATTCCCGAAGCCCCGAAGGGCTGAACGGGGGAAAGTGCAGGTTTCTTCGTTCTTCTGTGCTGTCAGTGGCTGCTGGGCAGGTGGCTGCTGGGCTTGCGACTGCTGGGCTGATGGCTGCTGGGCTCGTTCCCTCTTTCTTCTTTCTTGAAAGGAAAGGAAGGTAATAGGGAACTTACAAATGGTGATGCCTATTCGCGATCGCGGTTTTGGGGCGGCGATTTTCTGGAGAGAAGTAAACAGTAATTATTCACTCCACGTAATTATTAACCTTCAGACACACGTGTGTCTGAGAAGGGGTTGGAGGGACCGCGTGGCCGCAGTGAAGAAACCATTTGTTTTTGTGGTGGCTGTTGGCATCTGCAACAAAAGAAGCAGAACACACACACGAAAAAAAAAAAAAAAAAAATTTAATTATTACTTTTCTTTCGGCTGGCAGGATGAGACGGCACGTCGAGGCGTTCCACATCCACGTTTCTCCCGTTTCTGAAACAAGAGAAACAGAACAAAACACACGCGGAAAAAAAAAAAAATTAAATTTAGACCGCGTTTTTGTTTTATGCGCGACTTACCGTGTTTGACGTCTTCAAACTATATAACTCGCGAAAACTATTCACTCGCGACCCCGGAAACGCGTCTGACGCACTATTCCGTTTGTGGTTCATGCGATATGGAGGCCCCTAAGCCTGGTTTGTCGATTTTCGGCTACCGCACCGCACCATCACGGTGGCTCGTCCAGTACGGCGTGAGGCCGCTTCCTTACAACTGTCGGAGTTGGGTCCTCTCGGCAGATGTCCCGAAGATGACTGTGTTCGGACACAGCCGCTCTCCCGAACAGTCTGCGCGCCTGCGCCACCCCCACCTCGGACACGGATTGAAATCTCGCATCAGATCGGAGAGTGGCGTTCCTGACGAACCACGGAGCTCCAAAGATCGTCCGCAACGCGATGTTTTGGACGGCCTCGATCTTCTTTTGAAGCGAGGAGCTCAACACTGCCCCCCATGCCGGGTAAGCATATGTTAGAATCGGCAGTACGTACAGCCGAAAAATGAGGAGCTTAGTTGCCAGTGGGTACGGGCTGGCACTGTTCAGCACTGGGTATAGCGAGGCTCTGGCGGCCTTAGCCCTCCGGGTCGCATAATTTACATGTTCGCCGAAGGTAAGCCGCCTGTCCAACACCACCCCCAGGTACGTAACTGTTTTCTCAAAAGGGATTTTCTCCCCTGAGATTTCCAGCTCTCTGGTCGGTTTTCGTGTCTTGCATGTGAACATCACGGCCACCGATTTTTCACGGTTGACCCTGATTCTCCACATGTCGAGCCACGGTTCCACTAAGTCCAGCTGCCTTTGGAGCCTCCGGACCGCGTAATCCACATTTGCGGATTCGTATAAATATGCCGTGTCGTCTGCGTAAAGGGCCGTTTTGACCCCTTCCGACAGCGGCATATCGTTCACGTACAAAGTGTACAAGAACGGGGAAAGTACTGCTCCTTGGGGAACCCCAGCGGCTATTTCTCTGGTAGAGGAAATCGTTTCCCCTACGCGCACGACAAAATATCGGTCTAGCAGATATGACCGCATCAGTCTGACATAGCGGTACGGGATCGCCGATCGCGCTAGCTTATAAAGCAGCCCGCTATGCCAAACTTTGTCAAAGGCCTTGGCCACATCCAGAAAAACGGCTGCAGTCACCCGTTTCCTGTTCAGGCCTCCGACAAGGTCGTCTATTATTTTTACCAGTTGGAGGGTAGTTGAGTGACCCTCCCTGAACCCAAATTGCTCGGGCCGCACTTCTCCCTCCATGTATCGCCTCAGTTTTTCGAGAAAAATCCTCTCGAACAACTTAGACAATACCGGTAACAGGGAGATTGGTCTATAATTCCGTGGGAAAAGTAAGCTTTTCCCCGGTTTGGGTAAACATACGACTTTGGCCGTTTTCCAACAATTCGGGAAATATCCAACGTACAAAATGGACGTGAATATCACCGAAATCACGGAGGCCGGTATGCACGGGCGCTGATCCCGTCGACACCCGGGGCCTTGTCGGGGCTTGTGGCCTTAATGGCTGCGGAAACTTCCGCTTCAGTGACTTGGTCAATCTCTAGAGGGGCGTCCTCCACCTGTGAGAAATAATCTACAAGAAAGGATTCCACCTCGGTTGTGTGCTCGTCGTTCGGGGATGGAGGGGGGTTTGGAGTGAACTGCTCCTCCAAGGTATCGGCGAATACCTCGGCCCTCTCCGCCGCCGAGTATGCAAGAAAACCTCGCTGCCCCACAACCGGATGGCGAGGCTTCTTCCCTTCTCGCAGTCTCCTGTTCAGCCTGAACACCGAGGAGATGTCGTCAGAGACCGAGGCGAGGTATTCGTTCCACGAATCCTCTCGATGGCTTGTCAGCAGTTGTTTTACCCTGTCCGTTTGATTATAAAAAGCCCGCTTATCAGCGGGGGACAGGGTGATTCGATATCTCCTCCTCAGTCGTCGTTTCTCCGTTATGGCTTCGGAGATATGAGGAGGGAGGTCGTTTCGAACAACTGCTCGAGTCTTGGCCGATGAGCTGCCTGCCAGGGCCTCGGTCATTGACGACGTGACGCGCCCGACAGTGTCGTCGATTTCCTCCGGGGTGTTCAGGAGCTCAGGATTTACCGGCCTGTACTCCCGCTGGAGGGTCTCGTAGAACCTTTTCCAGTTAACTGACCTTCGGGGTATAGGCGGGGGATCTCGGCCACCCCCTGCCTGACCTAGTTCCAACAGGACAGGGGAATGGTCCGAACTGAGGTCTTCTATCGTTTCAATCATGAATGGGAGGGTACCCCCCTTCATGACTGCGATATCCAGCACGTCAGGCCTAGATCTGCCTGAGCGATGCACGAACGTGGGCACCTCAGGGCCTACGATGACCAAGCGGTGGGCTCTCGCCCTTTCGTACAGCAATCTGCCATTCGGATTTGTCAGAATGCTGTTCCATGACACGTGTTTGGCATTGAGGTCGCCCATGAGTATCATGGGCCCATCCCAATTTTCCAGCACGGCATTCAGATCTGCGCCGGTTACCGCGTCGTTCGGCTTGCTATAAGCCGAAACCAGCCGATACACCGTGCCCAGATGCTCCACATGCACACACGTTTGCTCCATCACGTTTGTATGAAGAACAACGCGCGTATGCATGTGGCGTCTGTGGACTAAAACCGCAGTTCCTCCAGAGGAGTGAGATCCGGGTCGAACTGGCCTATCCGTCCTATATGTAAAATAGTTCCGAAGGGTCAGTTGCTTGTTTGGGTTCAAGCACGTCTCAGACAACAGTATCACGTCTATCAGTAGATCCTCGGCCAGACGGCATAGTTCCTCCGTCCGGCCTACTACTGAGTTGGCGTTCCACTGCAAGAGTCTGAGGGTGGGCCTAACCATACCTGGACAGTACAGCCATGAGGCACTCTATTAAGGACTGAATACAGTCCTTGAGAGATTTTGCCTGGAGCAGGCGTGGCAAAACCAGCATGATATCTGGCAGGATATCCTTCACTGTCATCTGCGACAGGAAGTCCAAGCCAGTGGTCTCCAACGGGGTAGCCGGTTTCGGATTGCCGCTGGAGGTGCCTTTTGGCGCGGCCGCCCTTTTGGTGGGGCGCGGGGCCACAGGGGCCGCGGTGTTTTTAACAGCCTGCTTGGCCTTCCCAGCCGGAGCAGGCTTTGCCTTTCCCGTCGAGGAAGGCTTGGCCTTCTTCGCCGGGGCCGGCTTTGTCGCCGCCTTTTGTTTTACCACCTTCTTGGTGGTCGCCGCCGGTTTTGGCTTGGCGGGTGTTGGGGAGGGTACCTCCCCTTTTTTCACGACCGCCTTGGCCACAGGTGCCGGCACCTCCGGTTTGGGGGCTGATATTCCCCCACCGGCAACACGGTCCCAGCTGCGGCCGTCTAAAGTCGCGGGCTTTTTAAGTCCCTTGACTTTATTTGTCTGCTCCTTATAATAGGGGCAGCCCCTGTAATTGGCCGGATGTGGCCCCTTACAGTTGACGCATGAGGCTGGTTCCTCACGCGGCTTGACGCAGGCAGAAGTGTCGTGGTTTCCACCACACTTCACGCATTGCTGGGCCCTCTGGCAGTAATTGGACGAGTGTCCAAATTTTTGGCATCTGTGGCACTGGGGCGGCCCCCCTCGTGACACAAATGCAGTCACTGAGACCTTGCAATAGAAAATATTGCTGAGGTCATAAATTTTCCTCGCGCTTGGGGTCCTTTTCAAGGCCACTAGGCAGGTCGGGGTTTCCCGACCGTCCCTCGTGAGGAGCTTCTTGACCGAAGTCACCTCAAAACCAAGGGAGGTCAGTTACTCCCTTACTTCTTCCGGGGCAGCCCCATAGGGGATCCCCCGTATAACTACCTTCAGCTCCCTGTCCTTCGGGAGCTGAAAGGAGTGAAAGGCGATTCCCTTTGAGTGCAGGAAACTCTGCACCGCCCGGTAATCCGCCTCGCTGCCCAGCTGCAGCCTGATCGACAGCCCGGTGCTTTTTGCCACCAGGCGTCCCCCGATCCGCGACTTAATGTCGCGCGCTAATGCTGGCCACTCCTTCGGGCAGTCCAGCATTATTGGCGGGATTTTCTCCCGCCTGACGGTAGCAGGCTGTGATGGGGCCCCATCATCAGCCTGCGGGTTGGCGGCTGCTGCAGCCTTGCTGCAGCCCGCTACGGGCTCCGTCTCCATAGGAGGCGCGGAGTCCCGGCGTTTCTGGCGCTTCCTAGCGCCAGACCCGCTTTCCTCTCCACCGACGGACAGTTCCGGTGTGGGAGAACGGGGTGGAGGAGGCCTTATTTTTCCTTCCATGAAGGAGAAAATAGAACCAAAAATTTAAAAATTAAAATTAAAAAATTAAAACTTAGACTAGCACTTCTTATAACTACACTTCCTGTAATAACAAAATGCACAAGAAATAAAAATAAGAATGGAAAGTTAGTCTTTCCTTTTGTATAGAATAATTTAAAATTAAATTATTCTATATGGCTTAACAATAGACCTATACAAAATTTGAATAGGCTATTAGATGTATTATTAACGACTTAGAAAAGTTCAATTTACATAATACAATAGTTAGTTGGAAATAAAATCTATTCTAAGCTTATCTGAATGTAGACAATAGCCTGCTATACAGGCAGGTGCGGCCCAGCGGATGTCCTAACAGCACTCCTCTACATGGTCGGTCAGGTAGCCAGTCGATCCAGGTATAAAGTACTGCAGAAGCCGGTTCCTAGTAGCACTGCACAGAGACACACTATAATTCACGTCCTTTCACTACAGAAGCCAAGGATAGAATCACCTAATCATTCAAACAATTTCTGCTACATCTGTGGTGAGGTAACATAAGAAATATTACTCCACTGATAAAAATGTTGTATGTACTTACTTTGGAACAGTACTGTTAAATACCCTGATATTCCTTCCCTCTGTTACGCAGTCAGTGCCATATAGCCAAGAGCTTCCGGTTCTAGTACCACCAGAAAAATGGAACTTAGACGGAGATGAAAATGTCAAATCTTGTGCTGACTTAATCAGGCTATGAAGAAAGAAATCCAAATTTTTTAGAAAATAGATAACTGAACCCCATTTAATTAATCAGTCAGAATTAAATGAGCTGGTTCATGATTTAAATTTATCAAAGAATCAAGCAAAAATACCGGCATCAAGACTGAAAGGATGGCATCTTTTACAACTGAACACTAAAGTAAATGCTTTCCAAGACAGACAGTCAGAATTTGAATATTTCTTCTTTCAATGTGAAAACTTAGTATACTGTAATGATGTGGACTCTTTACTGTATGCTTTGGGACATATGCACCATCCTGACGAATGGTGACTTTTTATTGATTCGTGAAGCTTAGTTTGAAAGCTGTTCCACTTTACATTGGAAATAAATACCCATCAATACTATTGGCATATGCTGTTCATATAAAGGAGTCTTATGATAATGTAACACTTGTATTGAGCAGGATTCGGTATGAGAAATATTTATGGCATATTTGTGAAGATCTGAAAGTAATAGCGCTTTTACTTGGACTACAACTTGGATACAATAAGTTGCTTTTGCTTTTTGTGTGAGTGGGACAGCAGGTAGAGGAAAAAAAAGAGCAGTGGCCAAAGAGAGAAGTACTGACTGTAAGAGAGAAGAATGTTGTTAGCCAGCATTACGAAAACCAGAAAAGTGTTTATCTTCCGCCACTATACATTAAATTTTATTAAAGCAATGGATCGTATTGGTGCAGGGTTTCAATTTCTAAAAGTCAAATTCCCTAATATAAGCAATGCTAAAATAAAGGAAGGTATATTTGTTGGATCACAAATAAGAAAACTAATGAGTAATCCGCTGTTTGAAGAATGTTTGAATGACTTGGAGGTTGCTGCATAGAAATCATTTCAAAATGTGGTAAACAACTTCTTGGAAACTATAAGGTCAATAACTGCAGAGAACTGGTGAACACCTTCAAAACTACAAAGAACATGGGTGTAACATGTCACTCCAAATCTATTTCTTACATTCACGTTTGGAATCTTTCCCTAACAATCTCGGTGCTACCAGTGATGAACATGGAGATATCTACAATGGAAACATGATACCAGTGATAATGGAACCCAAAAATATTAGCTGATTACAATTGGAATCTAAAGAGGAGTCTACCTACAGGAAATTACAGTAGAAAATCAAAAAGAAATAAATTTTAGATGAGTACAAAATGCATACATTTTCACATGTTCATCATACATTTTTTGTTTCAAAAGAAATTTCTATTACAAAAAACTGAGCCCGATAGAAAAAATTTATCTATATACAAGGTGCTACCCAAAAGTTCAGGAAATTTGAATTTCGCATGTGAACCATTGCTGGTATGACCTGCTGCCGCTAGATGTGGCTAACAGTACTCTTTGTGAATCAGTGTTCTAACAGCTGTGACGGTAACAGGCTGCATTGTTGACTTTCATGCGGTTGTGTAACGTTGTGTTTTACTGCTTTGGTAAAGTTCTAAATGGCAGATTTTAAAGAGCAAAGAACCTGCAACAAATTTTGCTTCATGCTTAAAAAAACTGGTGCAGAAACCCATCGCATGCTTGTGGAAGCATTTGGTGACAATGCTATGAGTAAAAGTAAAACTTTTTTCTGGTACAAACGATTCAAAGATGGATGAATGACAATGGATGACGATGAGTGTGCAGGAAGACCATCAACAAGCACAACACCGGAAAACATCGCGAAAGTGCGAGCGGCTATTGTTGCAGATCGTAGACAAACAATCCATGATGTTTGTGCAATCGTACAAATGTCATATGGGTCCGTGCAACGCATCTTGTTGGATTGCTGCAAAATTCGTACCGAGACTGTTGAACAGTGACCAGAAACAAAATCGCGTTGCTGTCTGTAGTGAATAGAAAAATTCATTTCTGACCCTAACTTCATCTCCAACATCATAACCAGTGATGAGACATGGGTGTATGGGTATGACCCTGAAACTAAGCAGCAGTTGTCGCAGTGGAAGTCGCCAAGTTCACTGCGGCCAAAAAAAGCACGCAAAGTTCGCAGCAAGGTGAAGTACATGATGATTGTGTTTTTTCGACATCAAAGGCATTATCCATAAGGAATTTGTTCCTCTTGGTCAAACTGTCAATGGGATGTTCTATTGTGAAGTTTTGAAGCGGTTACGTGAAAGCATTAGGCGCAAACGTTCAGATCTGTGGGGTAACAACAGCTGGGTTCTGCGCCATGAAAACATGCCCACGCACACATCGCTAGCCATTCGGAATTTCTTGGCTTCCAAAAAGACGGTTGTGATTCCCCACCCACCCTATTTGCCTGACCTTGCCCCGTGCGACATTTTTCTCTTTCCGAAAATAAAATTTTAATTGAAAGGCCGTCGTTTTAACACAACTGAGGAGATTCAGGAAGAAACGCAGAATGTGCTTTGAACACTTACACCTGCAGACCTTCAGGGATGCATGGAATCATGGGAAATACGCTGGGATCACTGTATCAATGCCCAAGGGGATTACTTTGAAGGAGACAGTGGAAATTATAAGTTATGATAAGCTATTTTATTTTTATGGTAAAATTCCCCGAACTTCTGGGTAGCATCTCGTATATGAAATCAGCATAAAAAATGCTATAAGAATCAGCCATTCACTCTCATTTAACAAACTAGTAATTAAATTTTGTTGACCAGTGTAATTGGTCTCAGTGGATTACTGACATTTTTGTGGGAAATATTTTTTGGAGCTGAACACATGAAAGTCAGCAAGTTACCAGATTTAGAGTAGGAAAACTGTGCTTATATGTATTATGGCATTGTTATGTTATGTGACAATACATAACATAACACATTTTTATAAGCACAGTAACCATTTTTTTTTAATTGGCCTTTTTCAGTCATTTCAAAACAATTGGTTTTTCAATTTGATAAACCATCAGACAGTTTGAGGGAGACTGTCTTATAAAAACTGCAATAGATAACATAGCACTAGTGTAAATCAATATGCAGTTATCAATAATTTAGTATTTTTATTTTTAAATTTTTATTGTGCAATAATCATGACTGAGGATGCAGGAAGTATTTCATGAAGAATTAAGTTAAGACATGTTTTATCTCAATATTCTGTAGTAAATGGTTTATTTAATAGAATTTAAAAAAAAAAGAATTTATAAACAAGTATTACTTGTTTCCAAAGCGTAAAATGTTTTTAGAGTTGTATTGTCAAACTAAGTTGCTGATCATAATTTTTATTTGTTGCAAATTCATGAATCTTTTATATAAATTATAGAAAAAAATAGAAGAAGATGAGGATGAGAATATTGAAGATGATAATAAGTCAGTTTCTTCTGAGCAAAATAGAAATGATAAATTAAATCTCGATGATGTGGGGGATGATGATGATTATGAAACTGAATCTGAAGAAGAAATGGATGAAGAAACTCTTGAGCTGTTTAATGATAAAGGTAATTGTAATATTATTTATCTGTCTTCATGTGTTTTATGATAATGAAGTATTTTACTTCACATTAAAGATTTCTTTTTTACTAATTGAAACTATTATGATACTCTGCATTAATATATCTGTTTCGAAATGAATATCGGGGTTTTAAAGCTAAGTAATATTTCACAAGTTTCACGTACATTGATTAATTTTACATGAAATGAAAGAGCAACTCAGACAGTTTTCGCTGTGTGCAAGCTCACATTTTTTGTTCCTTATTCTGATGGCAAGTTTATGAACTGTTCTTTTTTGTGGAAGCAAGTGTGTCTGGAATGAACTATCTTGATATGCTACAAATATGGTTCTTTCCTCAACTACAGTACATACCACAGAAGTTTTATTTGGCTACAAGATGGTGTGCCTCCTCTCTGGCATAACACTGTACATGATTAGTTGAATGAAATTCTCCCCAACAGCTGGATTGATCGCCGGGGACCAGATGACAGGGCTTGTTTGCCATTGCTTCCATGTTTGTCTGATTTGACCTAGTACAATTTTTTCTTTGGTGGTTTATAAAGGATCAAATGTATATGCCACCATTACCAGCTGACCTACTCAACTTGAGACATAGGATTAAAGCAATTCTCACTTCAGTTATTCCATACTTGCTGAATAAATATGGGATGAACTCTACTATTGGCTGGATGTGTGCTGTGTGATGAATGGTACTCATGTTGAACAATTACACTGATAGACAAAAAGATTTTTTTTAATATTTCTCCAAGTGTGATACCATCTCTTGAATTACTTTTTATACATACATTACTTTGCATACATTACAGATCTGTAAATACAATTTTACCATCATCCGTATTTTTAAATAAATTATGCTTCAAAAAAAATTAATGGAAAATATAGTTAAAAGCTGAAAAATTTATAATTTTGCATGCCATACTTATGTTAGAATGATTTTGCTGATGCTTTTCTTTTATAAATAATCTCAGGCACATCCCAAATTCCAACAGTAATTGGTTAGCATGTTAGTTTTCCATTTCCCTTTATAGCGGCTTTTCATGTCTTGGTGGAAACATTCATCGTGTTTGTCACTTACATCTCCGAGGTAGTCTGGGAAAAAATCCAGATGTGAGTGTAGGAAATGTATTTTCAAAGACATATTACATCCCATAGCTCTATTTAAAGTAAGAAGTTGATTAACAATATTGGGGTAATTGTCGGATTTTTGTTTGCCAAAAAATTTTTGCAAACGTCTTTAAATGAAGCCCAAGCTGCACGTTCTACATTATTTAACATTAAGTTAAATACATCATCTTTGACCAACTCTCTTATTTGAGGACCAACAAATATTCCTTCTTTAATTTTTTCTTCACTTACATTCAGAAATTTCTGCCTGATGTTTAAAAATCCAGGACTTCTTCATTGCTCTTAGAAAATTTTTCATTAATCCTAGCTTGATGTGGAGAGGGGGTAAAAATATTTTTTTGGGTTCAACTAAGGGCTCATGAATAATATTTTTCCCATTTGGAGTTAAGTTATCTCGTTTCTTCCACTCTTTGGTAACATAATGCTTATCCCTAGCTCGGCTGAACCATTTGCAAAGAAAACACATGCACTTAGTATAGTCTAACTGCATGTGTAACAAAATAGCTGTAACTTCCAAAACACCATATATGTTCCACTGTTTTTTATAATTTATTTTTTCAAGAAACGTCTTTCATCACATCGTATGTCTCTTTCAAATTAATACCATTGTTACCGTTGTGTAGTGGAACCACTTTTAAACTATACTTGGACGAATCTATGAAAAGGCGCCAGTCCTCAGGTTTATGAACTTGTTCTAAGTGCAACATAAGCTCATCAGTATTTGTGCAATAAACCAAATTATTTTCATCAATAAAATATTGAGAAATATCTTTTTGTCGGCTTCGAAAGCCCAAAAGTTTTGTATTTTTTTGAAGTAAATTTCAACCTTGCAGTCTTGATCCTATCAGTTCAGCTAGATTTTTTGATAAATTTAAATCCCTAACCAAGTCATTTAATTCACCTTGTGATATAAGATGTGGCTTATTGGAAGATAATTCAAAATCAAAATCATTGTTGTATTTTTCAGTACTGCCTGATTATTCATCTCTGCTTTCAAAACAAACATTCACAGATCACAGGGCTCAGGAACTGGAATAATTTCACTGTGAGATATAGGCCTAATTGTAGATTGCAATGAAGGATACATTACAGTATTTTTTATATTTTTTAGAAATTCCAGACATACTTGTTAAAAGTAACAATCGGTTACATGATCCTTTGGCTTACGCCAAACCATAGGTACACCAAATGGCAAAGCCTTCCATGTGCCTTTCAGCCATCCTCTTAAATATACAGAACAATTAGTGCGTATTATATAAGGAGTCCACGTCTTTTCCTGATCACCAATTTTACACTGAAAGTACAAATGATATGTTTTTTTAATTAAAGGTGTAATGTTTTTTTCTATTTGATTTTACGGTAAACTGACCGCATACATAACAAAAGGCATCCACATTTACACAGTTTTGAGGCATTATGACACTGCACTGGTAACAAACTTAAAAGAGCAATAAGACTGAACAAAATTAATTCATTCCTAAATCCAGTGCTTAATACAGACAGCACAGCTGTGTTTTCAGCTACATTTTTTGACCTGCATAGACATGATTAATCTTGTCCATGAAGGCTCATTGCTCAGTATTAAATATGATGTCATAATATATAACTATGATATGATTTAATTCTTTGTCTAGTATTGTTTGTTTATAGCTTACAAATTATTTTAACAAAGTTAAACAATAAAAAATGAGCTAACAAAATACAATATAGGAGCTTAAAATGCTAACTATTTGTTGAAAAATGAAAAAATCCTTCAATTAAAATTTAAAAATTTTTCAAAAATGGTGGGTGATAGAAAGATTCTGAGTTCATATTTGTCTTCAGCATAAAAAAACAGATTACAATCATGTATCGCATGTTAGGAAACAAAAATTATGTTTATCATTGTTACAGTTAAAAACTGTTTGAGTTGCTCTTTCATTTCATGTGAAATTTTCCACCTTACCTCGTCTGTTAAATGTCATTGTTCATATTTTCAAATTCTTTTCCAAAATTTACAAAAAGACCTTTCCCCAATCCTATCATTGCTCAACTTTTGAACTCGCTTCAGAATTCATGCCATGTATCACCTTCTACGAAAACGCTTAATTTTGCTCTTCTTTTTTGTGTGCACGTAGTTCAGCAAGAGCATTTCTCTATGCAAATTCAAGATCTTGACAAGAAAAGCATGCCCTCTTCTCTTGTAACTCTTTCGCCTTTTCTCGACAACAATCACTTAATTCGCGTTGGAGGACGTCTTCAACAATCGTCACTTGACTATGCCTCAAAACATCAACTGTTATTGCCCAAAAATTCAAATTTATCTAGACTTCTCATTAGGAAACATCATCTTGATGGCATGCACTGTGGACCTCGCCACCACTCATGCGCTCGTCGCTCAACGATTTTGGATCATCTCTGCACGCACAGTAATTCGTCAAAACATTAAAAATTGTTTGACTTGTCAACGTTTTAGACCTTACTCAATTCAACCAATCATGATCTTCCTGCTGATCGGGTCGTTCCTCAACGAGCCTTCTCTACTGTAGGCACTGACTTTGCCAGACCTTTTCTTTACAAATCTTCCAACTTAAGAAACTGCAAAATTCAAAAGGGATATTTATTTATTTTTATCTGTTCACAAAAGCAGCGCACTTGGAATTTGTATCTGATTTATCTGCTCAAGCCTTTCTTGCTGCATTTCAACACTTTACGTCATCTAGGCCTTCCTCATACGATGTACTCTGACAATGGAACAAATTTTGTCGGCGCTTTGAGATATTTAAAGGAAATTTTGACTCTACTTGTTAACTCCCAAGATGAAATTCACCCTCTGGTCTTCTCTGCTTGATCTTACTCGCTCGCCCCCCAGTATGTTTACGCCAATGCGTAAAGTAGCTTTAGTCCAATAAATTCAAGGTCTTCTCGTAGTGTCAAGTTCACCGTAATTTTCTAAAAATAATTCCTATTTAGCCAAATTAGTCTTAACTGTTTTTGTTCTCACCAATTTTAATGTTGTTGTCAAAGTTTCTAGAAGTCTAATTTTCTTTGTTTGCGATGATGTCATTCCTCAACTTGTTCGTATTCAGCAACTATTTTATCAGTCTTACGTAATTCTTTTAATGGTCTGCTTGCTTATAAAAATAATCTTTGTTATGTCTTTCGCTCCCAAACTTCTCGTTTATGATGTTTCTTTCCGCACTAACACTTGCACACTACCTGTTGTCATCAACACACACAGTCTTCTGTCTACGCCTTAGGTTTGCTTCCCTCTCTTCTCATCACGCCGCCTTTCGGCAGTGCAGGTCAGATTTCCACGGTGTGTGGATGCTTGCGACTCGGTCACATTTTCTCTCTCGTTTAGTGTGGTAATACTCAGTCGCTATATCATCTTGTGCTCGTCAGTGTTTCGTGATTTCACAGATTTCTATGATTGTTTTCCCTCGTTTCTTTGATAAGTTAATTTTAAATTCAGTAGATAATGTCTAGTGTTGAAAGTGGTTCAGTTACTGCAAACCAGCCAAATTTATCGAAGCAGGATCTTTCCAAACTGGTTATTACAAATTTGTGATGCTCCGTATTATTCAATTTCTAGTAACAAAGTGTTACCTCTGCATTTTCTGATATACCACTGTAGATTACGCCAAGGATAAGCACGTAAATAAAAAACACTATTTTTTATTAAATATTTATTTTAAGAAAGAATGAGTAAGCATGTACATGTATATGTGCTCACAATTGTGCAAATACTTGCATCTGTATTGAATAACTGTTAATTATTGAATCTGTATTGATTAACTGATGTTAATTTAACTCTCATTCTTTTGTTTAGTTAAGTGTTAAATAGTGACTCAAATTTTTTTACATGTGAACTGGATGCAAGTTTGTGTTAGAATTATTAATAAAAAAAAAGAATGGTATGAATATATGTGTCTTTAATTCATGTGTTCATCTTTGTACAAAAAATAATGTGTGATTATGGCAAATTAAAATTATTCATTATTTATTATATTAAACAGTTATGTTATTAGTAAATTAGTGAAATACTCAATTAATTGTACATTATAAATTTGAAATTCAAGATTGGCTTAAAAAACCATCTCTTCATTCAAGTGTAGTCATGAAAGGTGGCTTGGATGAAGGTTGTATTATTATTTTTCATGTGTAACATATTTTATGTGCTATTAATGCTAACTATTGGCATTATAAAATCGACTTGTTATTAAATAGTACACCAGAATTATAAGAAAAAAATATGTATGACACAAACATATGAATATGAATATGTTATAGATATGAATATGTTGGTTGATAATATTTTATATACATTTTAGTGGCTTCCAGGAATGTTTTCTATTGTATTTCATTGACTCGTGTACCTGCACAAATTTTTGATTTCATTTGGAAAATAACAATTTTAATGAGACAATTATAGTCATTTGACAGCAATTATTTATAATTTTGTTTCTTTGTCTTATTTAAGTACTAAAATTTGTTATTCAAACTTCTTCTATTTTACATAATTTTAATGTGTTAGATTATTACTGTTGTTAATATTTTTAATCAATGTTAAATATTGTTTTGGTCAATCAAGTATATATTATTTTTACAAATTAGAAAAAAGAAGACATTAACATGAGAATGGCTAAGAAACTTAAATATTTTCAAGAAAGTTTGCTTACTAAATGAACTCTATTTATATGATTACTTATTACAATTTGATAATTAAAATCCAATTCTTTTGGCAAAAAGAGCTGTGTGTCATTATATTTTGTAATTTTTCCCAACCATGTATACAGATAACATCATAACTTACAATTCAAATCACCCAATGGAACATAAATTAGCAGCTTTTAGATACATCATAGATAGACTACATAAATTACCATTAAAGAAACCAACATATAAAAAAAGAGTTAAAACCATTTTCCATATAGTAGAAAGTAACTGGTATAAAAAAGAAATAATCAGAAAAATGAATAAAAATTGAAGTAAAAAAAAATTTAATTAAAACAACAAACGATAAAGAAACCTTAAAATGGATTAAATTAACATTTACTGGAAAAGGAATTCACCCAATTAAACAATTATTTGTTAATGTAATATAAAAATGGCTATAATACAAATCATACACTAAAAATTATTTTTAATAAAAATATATTGATGTTAATATATATATGATGTTTAATAGAAAAAGATATTTGCAACAGTAATTGTATATACAAAATAAAACGTAACTGCAGTGCAACATACGTTGGACAAACGTGAAGAAAATTAAAATTAAGATTTAACAAACACATGTTTTAAAAATCAAAAACAAGATTCTAATTATGCATTGCATTTAATAAAAGAAGGGCATACCCCAATGAAAATGGAAGAATCAATGAAGTTAATTCACATTTGTATTAAAGAAAGAAGAATGAACATTTTAGAAAATTTAGAAATCTTCAAATTAAAAAGTAACAATAAAACAATCATAAAAGAACAGATCAACAGTCAAACGGATGTAATTTTCAAAAACCTCAGTTTACTGAAAACAGGAAATAGATAAATAAAATTAAGAGATAATTACAATCGTTAATAAAAATAAACAAGAAGACGACTAGAAAAGCTTGACATCAAATAATGGGAGGGGGTTTGACTAAATATTATATAAAGACACAGAAATTTAGAAGTTATTCTGAAAGTTGTCAACATATAATAAAAGAATGAAGCTGAGAAAGGTAAACAGTACTCAGCATAGAAATTATAGGGTTCTTAGCAAAAAAATGTAATAAAATAATTATTATTCTACTTTTTAGGATAATAATTAATCCTGTTAACAACAATTGTAAGAAATCATTTATAATATTGATAATTTATACATAATATTGATAAATCATACATAATAAATATTGTATCATATCTTTCTATTGCAATCTTTTTTTTTAGTGAGAGTTCTTTATTTATTTTTTAAAGATTGTCTTTTTCACCTATCTTGACTTAATTTTTTCATTCTTTAAAAGGGTCCCTTTACTGGCTCATTGTTATTTTATATTTTCCTGGATCATATTTCTGTATGTTGTTTTTATGTTTACTTTATGTAGTGGAGATCTTTTGAACATTAGACTTTTCTTTTTAGTCTTTTATTAGACCGCTTTCTTTGCTCATTGCTTTTGGGTGTTGATAACCTATCTGTTTTTGTTTACCAATAAAAATATTTTGATTTTTTGTATTCTTTTTTTTTTATTATTAGAATTTGTTGTCTGTAAGTAGTGATAATAGATTTCCCTGTAATGAAGTATATTCACAGTACATTTAGAATGATAAATCTTAAACTCTTTAGGTTGCTAATGTTTTAATATTCTGATGCATGGTTAAATATTGTTTTTGTGTTATAGTTAGAAATTCTGGAAAATTACTTAATTGGACTGCTTTGATTGAATTCTTTAAAAATATGGTAAAAAAATCTGAGACAGAGCAAAGTGTTGTAACAGTTGGTTTAGTTGGCTACCCTAATGTCGGTAAAAGTTCAACAATCAATGCATTGATTCAGGATAAAAAAACATCTGTATCTGCAACTCCAGGAAAAACAAAACACTTTCAGGTATCAAATTTTTGCATAATTTAATAAAATACGATTAAAAAAAATATTGTAGTTATGAGTGATTAATTACATGGTTGTATGATTTTTTTCCCAGTTGATGATTTGTTATAGCATTGGTTTATCAGTTTTAATTTTTTGTTTATGTTCTGGATATTGATGGCAAAGTTAATGTATTGCTCATTTTTCCATGAAATTTAAATTGCCTAATTTACAGTTGCTTATACATCCTTTATTTCAGAAATTATTTTGATTAGTTTCAATCCAGTAACAATTTTTTCAAAACTTGCCATATAGTTTGTCTCTCAGTAAACGAGACATTTTTTTTCACAGAACTGTTAGATAATATATGAGGTCTGTAAATAAAGTAATGAGACTGGTGCAGAAAAACTTTTTATTTACAATCCAATTATACATGGACTCACCTTCAAAATAGTTCCCTTTGGAAGCCACACAATGCTTCAAACGGTTTTCCCACTTTTCATTGCAGTGTTGGAACTCAGAAACCAGAATATCCTGCAGATGGTCGGTTACATTTCTTTTTATGTTTTCTACTGTTCCAAAATGATGCTCTTTGAGGTGTTTTTTAAAGTCGGGAACAGGAAAAAGTCGCAGGGACTCAAGTCAGGTGAATAAGGTGGTTAAGGAACTACAGGAATGTTTTTCTTTGCCAAAAACTCATTAATTGAGAGTGTAGTGTGACAAGTTGCATTGTTATGATGCAGCATCCAGTTGTCTTCAATGGCTAGTCTCACGCAAGCAACTCTTTTCCACAGTCTTTCAAGAATTTCTTTGTAAACATATTGATTTACAGTCTTTCCTGCAGGCAAAAACTGCTTGTAGACAATGCCATTACTATCAAACAAACAAGTTAGCATGGTTTTGATTTGCCCATTTTTGCTTTTTAGGGTGTGGTGAGTTTGAAGTGTGCCACTTCTTGCTCTGGCGTTTTGTTTCTGGGATGTATTCAAATATCAAAGATTCATCTCCAGTAATAACATTTTTAGGAAAATCAGGATCAGTTTCAATTCGCCCTAGAAGATCACGACACACTTCCACTCTGTTGTTTTTCTGTTCAACAATGAGGTATTTTGAGACCAATTTTGCACAAACGTTTTTCATGTCCAATACGTTTGTCAAAATTTGATGGACTGTGGTATGGTTCAAATTCAGTTGTTCTGCAGTCATTCTGACAGTTAATCGCCGGTTGTACTGTATCAAGTCTCCGATTTGCTCAACATTGTCGTCACTTTTTGATATTAATGGTCTTCCAGAGCATGGATCGTCTGCAAATGATTCCCGGCCATGTGAAAATGCTTTAAACCACCAAAAAACTTGAGCTCATGACAGAGCGTCATCTCCATATGCTCTTTTCAATTTTGAAAAAGTTTCAATAGCATTCTCACTGAGTTACAACATAAAATTTGATTGCACAACAACATTGCTCATAATTAGTATCACTCATTTTTGTAATGCACAGTAAAAATTCATTTCACAAAAAGTTTGTTCACGTTTCACGTAGCAACAATAGACTAAAAATATAAATACCTAATATAAATCAGCTGTTCGTATAACCATATGTTTACTAATAACTTTACAGTCTTGACACTTTGGCTGTCAAAAAAAACTAGTCTCATTATTTTATTTACAGACCTCGTATGTTATCTCACATTTTTTTGATACTCTGCTTTTCTTTTTTATTATTTAATACCTTTATAATAGTATTTATGCTGTCATTTTCTTTGTTTGTGTTTTTACTTCTTCCTAGTATTGAATGCTTTTCTTCTAGTAAATTTCTAGTCCAACACAGGAATGAACTTCTACTACTACTCTCATAGTAATTGATTTTTACACAAATTTACGTGTGAACTTACCACTAAAGAACATTTTTATTTATCCATTTTTTTATCCTTAACCATCATGAATTTTTTTCATCATGGGCATGTACTTTTTGTAGATGCGAGGGTTATTTTTTTTCCAGAAATTAAAACCACAGTGAAAAGAAAAAACTTTTATTTGTAACAAGTACTTACATAGTTACGTTATTTCTCTACATAGTCGCCACTCCGATTTAGACATTTGTCGTAGCGTGGTACCAACTTTGCAATACCCTCATCATAGAACGGAGCCGCCTGTGTTTTCAGCCATGTTTCTACGCTGATCTGAAGCTCGATATCTGTGCTAAAATGTTGTCCTCCTAGCCAGCGTTTCATGTGAGCAAAGAGGTGAAAATCGGATGGAGCCAAGTCCGGGCTGTATGCTGGGTGACACTTCCCAACGAAAATGCTGCAGGAGCTTCTTTGTTACAGCTGCAGTGTGCGACCGAGTATTGTCATGGAGAAAGACAGTGCGTGATGAAAACATTCCTCTCTGCTTATCCTGAATTTCCCTTTGTAGACGTTGAAGAGTCACGCAGTATGAGGCTGCAGTGATGGTCGTGCCACGTTCCATGAATTCCACCAAGAGTACTCCATTCTGGTCCCAGAACACAGCAGCCGTACATTTTCTGTTGGAGAAGGTTTGCTTGAACTTGTTTGGTTTACTGGGAGAATGTGAATGCATCCACTGTTTGGATTGTTCTTTTGTGACAATTTTGTTCAAAAAATTTTCTCCTTCATTGTGGTAGTGCTGGAGAAACGTTAGGGAGGTGTCCATTCTCATTGTTTTGTGATGGTCGGACAGCATCTTGGGAACCCATCTCGCACACAGTTTCCGGTACTGAAGTCTCTCATTCACAATGTTGTACTGAAGAGCTGATCTTGAAATTTCAGGAAACGAATTACTCAATGCAGAAATTGTGAACTGACGACTTTCTCGAATTGCCTCATCCATTCGCTCAACGAGATCATCGGTTGACACTCGCTTCCTTCCCTGATCACCTGCATCATGAACATCTGCTTTAAAGTTCCTGCACCATTGTCGCACTTTGCTGTCACTCATTGAAGTTTTACCGTACACATTACTTATTTGTCGATGAATTTCAGCTGCATTACACCTCTCAGCCTGAAGAAATTGAATTACCGCACGCACTTCACACTTGACGGGAGATGCTATTGTTGTAGACATGTTTATGTGCTAGCTGCATATTCAGAACTAAACAAAATTATGCGGCGTGATTGAAGGCTATACTAGAGACACTGCATAACACATATGCGCAAAGATCCATCCGATTTTTTCGCAGGTTTTTATTTCGTGACCGATTGGACCTTGAAAAAAATAACCCTTGTATGTTATCTATTTCAGTCAATATTAAATATAATTATCTACAATATTTCATATACCTTTTGGTGCAATATTATGCATATTTTTTAATAAATTATTGTAGAATTTATCATATTCAACTTAGGCTATTTTATGTGTATTTAAATACATACCAGGTTGTAACGATTTTATCATTGTAGTTTAGTTAACAGCTCTTTCTGTATTTGACTGCTACCATAAAGGTGCTCTAAGAAATAAAAAAGGAATGCAGCTTCTATTGCCAGATATTTTTGAAAATTACAATCTTTTTTTCAGTTTTTCAAATAAAATAATACTGATATAATTTATTTAAATTCCTGAAAGCAGTTTCATATGTTCCAGTATGCTTTCATTATCTTCCTGAATGCAATTATAAATAAAATAAATTTCTGAGTTTGTTTTATAAATCTGTATGTTTTATCTGTTAATTGTGATGATTTTTTTTTTGTTTTTGTTTTAGACATTGTTTATAGATTCCGAATTGATGCTTTGTGATTGCCCAGGCCTAGTAATGCCAAGTTTTGTTTACACAAAAGCTGATCTTGTTGTGAATGGTATTCTTCCGATTGATCAAATGCGAGATCATGTACCTCCTATAAATTCGATTTTAAGTATAATTCCTCGTCATGTTCTGGAAGATAAATATAGTATAATGATACCTCGACCGACAGAAGGAGAAGATGAGGGTAGAAATCCGACGGCTGAAGAGTTTTTGAATGCTTATGGATGTTAGTAAAAAAATCTTATTGATATTAAATTTCTTTATGAATATTTTTTCTAATAACTAAACTTTTGTTGAGGTCGTTATTTAATTTATTAATGTTAGTTAATCTTATGTTGTTTAGTTGAACAGATTTTGCTGATGGTCTAATTATATATGAATTTCATTATGAACATATTTTAAAAGCTGTTAATAATATATTATAAGGATTAATGGTTTATTATACCAGATGTGTAAATATGAAACTGGAAATTTTATACAGAAAATACACGTTTATTGTATGAAAATGATAAAAAAATATTTTATTTGAAATATTGTCCATTGCTAACTATACATTTTTCTCATCTCTAACAATTTATGAATGCCACACCAAAAAAACTGTTGCTCTTTTGAGACAAACCAGTCATCGAGCTATTTTTGTACATTTTCATAAGAAGTAAAGTGCTGCTCAGTAATTGTGTGTTCCATCGATGCAATTAAATAGTAGTCGTACAGAGCCAAGTCTGGTGAGTAAGCTGCATGCAAAAGTATTTCCCAACTGAACACCTCAATCGTTTCTGTAACTGGTTTTGCTGTGTGTGATGGTGCATTATCATGAAGCAAAATCACTTTGTGTTGCCTTTTTTGATCTTTTGGTCTTTTTTTATGCAATGCAAGATTCAAATCGATCATTTATTGTTGATAGCGTTCAGTATTAATGGTTTCGCCAGGTTTTAGCTGCTCATAATAGACCACACCCTTCTGATTCCACCAAACACAGAGCATTATCTTCTTTCCGTAGCAGTTTGGCCTTGAAATTGATGTCGATGGTTCGCGTGGAGTTAGCCATGATCTTTTATACTTAGGATTCTCTAAATAACCATGCAAGTTTTTATCACCTGTCACAATTCAATGGAGAAATGACTTTCTTTTCTACCTGGCGAGCAGAATTTTGCAAATGATTTTTTGGTTTCTTGCTGTCTTTCATTCAGTTCATGTGGAACCCATTTTCCCATCTTCTGAATTTTTCCCATGACTTTCAAACGTGTGGAGAGCTTTTTGTGTTACATTTAATTGATGCGTGAGTTGTTGTGTTTGAGCGTCATCCTCATCCAACAATGTGCTTGCAATTCTCTGTCTTCAAACTTTTTTAAAGGTCTTCCATGTTCTTTGTTTCTCACATAAAAATCGCCACTTTTGAATTTTTTTTTTAAAGCACTGTGATTTACCAAGAGTATGCTCACTGTAAGCTTCAATATGCATTTAATGCGATTCTGCAGCAGTTTTCTCTAAATGGTAGCAGAAAATCATTGCTGTTCGCAAATCGTAGTTTGTAGGTACAAAACTCGACATTCTCAACGCTAATTAAAACAATGCTGTTGTATGAAACTTGTATTGTTGTGAGTTGAAAATCTTTGTTAGCTGTCAAAGAAAGAAAATGGTACCAATGATGCGGTTTGATGGTAACTACATTGAAATTCCGGTTTCATATTTACACACCTGGTATATAAAATATTACTTTGTTTAAAGATATATCTACTTAATCTTGCTGTAGAAAAGTCAGGGGTATTTCAGGTGTTTTCACTTTTTTGAGTATTTAAATTTGAGAATAAAAAAAGTTTATTTAAGCAGAATCGATTTAATCGTGTAGAACATAAATAAGCTTGTTTTCTTTCTTGAAATGTGTGCAGTCAGTAGAAATAATCATAAATTTAGTAAACGAGAAGAAATATGGGAACTGTTGAAATATAGTAACCAGCTATGTTGAACATGAACATTTAGAGCTTTCTACATTTTATAGAGTTGTTTTCAAAAATGTAAAAAAATGTGTAAATAGTGTAGAAGTTATTTTGACTTTTTTTCAGTAGTACAACAAAGTTTTCTCTCTTGTAGGTCAGAGGAATTGCTAACAGTAAGATTCATTAAAAACCTGCTTTACCTGCTTATGGCATTAGTTCAGTAGGGACTATGAATCCCTACAACTGTATGAAACTCTGTCATCGGTGATGAAGTATCTTTGCCTTTCATGTGGAAGGTTCGGAGTTTGAAACCTGGAAAGGTTAGACTCCTCACAGCTGTAAAATCCATTTTTTTAGTATAAAAACATGTAATGTGTTGCTTAATTGGATTTAACCTGTACATACCAGAATGAAGTAAATTCAGGAGTAATTTGGTTATTTAGATGAGTTCATTGGCCATTGCAGTAATCCAGTTTCGATTCAAATAATATCTTATAAATATAAGGGTTTGATTCCAGTGTTAATGCATGCAAAAAAAAAACCTTACAATTAAAGATTTTTTCCACTGAAAAATTGAGTAGACATTTTTGTATTAGAAAATTTTATCACCAAACATGTATATATACTTGTTTGTAGTACTTACAAATAGCTACTTATCAATTAATGTTTTAAGATATATATTTTAGTAAAGCATTTCATGAAACTTATTTAAATTTTTTATCTCTTTGATCAAGTTACATTGAAGTTTATAGATAGTGTGTGTTTAACTGAACCGAACACAAACAATCCTAATCCACAGGGTTGGTCTTGTCGTGAACGCATCTTCCCAAATCAGCTGCTTTGGAAGTTGAGTGTTCCAGTGTTCAAGTCTTAGTAAAGTCAGCTATTTTTACACGGATTTGAATACTAGATCGTGGATTCTGGTGTTCTTTGGTGGTTGGGTTTCAATTAACCACACATCTCAGGAATGATCGAACTGAGACTGTACAAGACTACACTTCATTTACATTCATACATATCATCCTCATTCATCCTGTGAAGCATTATCTGAACGGTAGTTACCGAAGGCTAAAACAGGAAAAAGAAGAACACAAACAATCCTGTATATGCTAACTTTTTTGTTTTTCATCAAAATTAATAATCAGGAAAATATTTGAAAGTATACTATACGTAACAACTATGATTGATAATATTATAAGAAAAAAAGAATATTGTTAATTTTTTTGGATTGAAAAAATGTTTAGAACTACCTTAATACATTCTCAGAGAATTTAGTCTTGCTAATCTGCACATTTATAAGTTCAACAGTAGTTATTATGTAGCATTTAAGGTTATTTATGTATTATAAGTTTTACTTTGATTTTGTCATTGTAATAATCTAATATTACATGTTTTCAAAGACATACCATCAAATTTAATTGAACCTTTCACTTTTAATGTTCTACTGGAATTTCAACGATTATTAAGTGAAATAGATAGTTTTCTTAAGTTTTTAGCTGACGCCAACCATATCTTGTTGTGTGAATTTGTACTTCTCAGTGAAAATTTTATTTATGTACATGAAAGTTATCATTTCTCAGGCTGTTTTGATTTCTTCTAGAGCTACTATTATTCAAAGCCTGAGTGACATTAAATTTTAGCTTATTAGCTAAATTATACGATTTATGGTAGTTATTTTGCAACCCATTAGCATTACTGAGTGATTGATTAATAAGTAAAAGAAAAAAGAATATACAGCAAAATGTTTATACTTTTATATATTTTAAGTAGTATCAGCCAGTAATGAAATATCTGATGTAGATGTGTAGGCCATATCAATACAGATAATATTGACCTGATTTAGACCCTAATGTACGAGGGATATCTCTAAAGAAAAGACCACTGGAAAATTTCTCTCCTTAAGGTTGGTGTACCTGTGTCGTTCATAGCCACTCTAGTAATGTACACACACTGCATTGTTGTCTGTAAGTTATCGTTTTTTTTTTTTTTAGTATCTTTGATTATGTGTGAGTTATTATGTTATAAAATGGATAGGAAAATCAGTGTTTTGCCGACTGTGAAATACGTGGTCATATGTTTTTTAAACCATCAAAATGTTCAAGCCAGCTGAAAGTCATAGGCAGTTGGTTGCTATGAGTGGTGATAATGTAATGAATGAAAGAAATGTTCGAAAATGGTTTGAAAGGTTTAGAAATAGCAGAATCAATGTGCATGTTGAAGAACATTCAGGGAGGCCCTCGATAATCACCGAGGACTTGTTGTAATGGGTCGATGATGAAATCAGAAAAGGTCATCACTCAATGCTTTCTGACCTAGTCCTTCTTTTTCCTGATGTTTTAAGAGTTGTTATTGGTCACATTGTTCATGAACGTTTAGGCTTCAGAAGGGTTTGTGCATGTTGGTTGGATCAACCAGTAATCATAATAAAATAAACCCCCAAACCAGAACAAAAAAAAAAAAACAATAAGTAAAACCAACGAAATTAAAACTCTGCATGTCTTAATGGAATGTCACAAAAAAATTCGAATGAGATCTGCTTTGGAATTTTTGATGTGCTACACAGAAAAAGGTGATGAGTTCCTTAATTCAATTGTTACCGGCAATGAAACGGATTTTGTATTACATGCCAGAGAGAAACGACAGTCAAGTGAATGGCGTCATCCTCAATTACCAACTAGACCAACAAAGGTCAAGCCACAGCCATTTGGATGCAAACTGATGGCCACAATCTTTTGGGATCGATTTGGCATACTGCTGATTGATTTTATGCTATGTGGAACGACTATAAATGCAGAAGCCTACTGCGAAACTGTAAGTTATGGCACGCCATTCAAAATTGGCGACATGGGTGGTTGACCGACGGCATTGTCCTGCTGCACGTTAATACATGTTCACAAGTTGCGGGTCCAACACGTGATTTACCGATAACATTTGGATGGGAAATTTATGATCACCCATCATATAGTCCGGACTTAGTTGCTTCTGATTACCATTTGTTTGGAAAATTGAATGAATTTTTGAGTTGTAAGCAATTTGCGGGTGACGATGAACTTAAAAGTGCTGTTAATCAGTGGCTAAATGGACTGGTGGCAGAAGAATATGACAAGGATATTTGAAGCTGGTGTGTTGTTATGATAAATGTTACGGTAAAAGTAGTATAAGGTATGTAGTTTAAGAGAAATAAAAAATATTTTCAGAAATAAAAAAAAGTTTTCAGAATAAACTTTTTTACAATGAAACGGTCTTTACTTTAGAGATAACCTCTTGTAGCACAGAGTAGTACAGTTATACCACATAATATTAACTAACATTTTTATTTTTGGTGTAGACTCTCGAGGATTTATGACTCAAAATGGGCAGCCAGATAATCCGCGTTCTTCAAGGTATATCTTGAAAGACTTTGTCAATGGTAACCTACTTTATTGCCATGCACCACCTGGAGTTTTTCAAGATGACTTTCACAAATTTCCTCCCAGAAGAAGAACACGGCCTATTCCTGTAACAAGACAAGCACAACTTGCAGTTAAGGTATTACACTTTATCAAACAGTTATTTATACATAACAAAAGTGAATCGATAAAGCAGTTGATTCAATTAAGCATTGAAGGTCATTTTCCTGTGTGCTTACAAACATAACCTAATTTTTTACATAAAAAGGTCATAAAATATAATGTACACAGTTTAATGACTATATGTTTTAGGTAAAGTATTTATAAGTTACAGTAAAAAAAAAAAAAACTTACCTTTACTATCATGTGTTTTTGTTTTAGTCACTTCTATAAAATACATTACTATATTATAAAAAAAATTAGTGCAAATACTAAGAAATGGGGAATACTGTAAAATGTAAATTTATAAAAAACATTTTATGCAATGAATTAAGAAAAAACAAATCTATAACTTACATATATATTATACAAATTTCAGTTATTCTGTTATTCCGCGTAACTAATTAAATTTTTTTTATAAAGCTTTTTATAGGTTGCAAGGCATCATTTTCCACTTTATAAAATCTCAGAACTGTTCTGGTCTTTCTGGAATTCCAAATTTTTCTGTAGAACTGATAGTGCATTGGTTATTTCAGTTAACAATGGTGCTTGCGGCCAAACTTCCTCTGCTTCTTCAATCTCGATCTCTTTCAATCATAATTTCTGGCATAATTCATCATCAATAACAGGAGCACAAACAGGAATGTTCTCGTCATTAGAGATCCACTGATTAATTTTGCCAGCCACATCATCGAATTCAATAAAACCAGCTTTTGTATAACATATGAGTAGCATCTAGAAGTGTAATCTTTTTCGCTATATCATCTGCAAACTTCTCACATCTGGCTTCATCTGTCCTGTGAATTATATTCTCATATTTTTTCTATATAAAACTTTTCAGGTTTTTACAGTTCCCTGATCTAAGGACTGTATTAAAGCCGTTGTATTTGATAGTAAAAAAAATAATTTTATACTTTTTAAATTATAACTCGCTGATGTATGAGCTCTACAATCATCTGAAATTAAAACTATTTTTCTTTTCTGACTGACTAAGTTTTCATTTTGTTTAATCAAAAACTGAGAAAACAAATCTGACATCATCTACACATTCTGCTTGAATTTAGTGTACATGCAAGGAAATACCACAGAAACATCAAGGATTTTTTTTATTTGCCTATAACTAGGTGTTCATTTTTATCACTTTTACTCATGTTGCAAGTGAGAACTGTTAGGCAGTCTTTTCCCTTTTTATCATCTGAGTTGTCATTTTTTTTTAAATGTAATGAAAAATCAGGAAGTGCTCTGAAATATAACCCTAGTTCTTCGTAATTGTAGATATCATCAAGGTTGAAGTTTTTTAAACTCCAGGAATGCAGTTCTTACTCCAGTCGACAGCAGCAGGTTGATCAGCATTCAATTCTTAACTGAATGATTTCTTTTAAACAGTATTGTTTCTCTCTTTCCAACGAGACAGCCAACCACCTGTTGGTTTGAAATCATGATCACCAAATTTTTTGCAAATTGTTTGGTTTTTACAATTAGGATTTCAAGACTGATGGACGCATTTAATGTTCTTCCTCCTCAGTGAACCATTTTAATAAAGCGTGTTCAGTATTTATATTTTTACCATCACGTTTTACCATTACGTTTCCTCTTTCTGTTCACGTTTTCTTTTAGGGTGACTGCAGCCTCCAAGCTCTTGAGGCTTTTAATGATACAAAAAAGTGAAGACTGAGGAAGTCTTCGTCCTTGCAGCTTCTCGCTGACTACCTTTAGGAAGTTATCATATTTTTTTAAAATTTCTAATTTTTCACATAAATTCAAATCCTTAGTTTTATATGATATGTCTTCAAAATTCACAAAATTTTCAATACAGTCAACAAAAGAATAAGCAGATAAAATCACAATGAAACAATAGTAGTAATGTAATGCTAAACATTAACAGCAATTGAAGCACTCGCAAAAAGAAAACTAAAGGATTTAAACAAAAACAGAATCAAACTGTATACAGTATACACAGTGTAGAAAGATGAAATGCACTAAAAGATGAATGGCCTGAAGTGTACTGCACTGCACGTATGCATATTTAGTCTGCAATCTTTTACTGATCGAAGTGTGATGCAGATCTGTTTGTCTTCAGCCAGCTAGCAGCAAGACCACAGTACAATAATCTACTTAAATTCAGTTTCCTTGGAAGTAATCAACTTAAACATTATACAAGTACTACAATAAAATGAAAGCTTAAACAACATAATGCAGTGCAGTAAACATAAATATAATCCATTTTGAATAATAACAAATAAATGTAAAATATTAAAATGTTGATTTGGTAAACCGATACTTGATTTGATTACAAGAAGAAGTTCATACAGATTTTCTGTATTTTGGTTTGGATTTTAGAAAAATGATTCAATAATCTGGCTGATTCAATTACGCAATGATTCTAAGAAGTGGCATCTACTGTATCAGGAATCTTATTATCATTAAGTTTATCCTAGTGTCATTTTTTCTGATGAAAGATAAAATATTTTTCTTTTTTTTTAAATTGATCAGTTCATATTACTTTACTGCATCACTGCATTCAGTTGGCCTAATTGAGATTGGGAAAGTTGGAAATTCACTGAGCAGTACAAAGCACCACTGTCTTATATTGCTTAATAGAAACTCAGACTATATCTAGATTTCCATTATCAGATGGTGATTACCTGCGCAATGTTAAATAGTGGTTTTACTTTTCTTTGTTGATACTACACATTTTATAAATTTCACTTTACTATACTGATCTTATATACATGATATATTTTTAATTTAGATTTGGTAATATTTTGTATGCTGTTATATTTATGATATTTATATGGGTTTTTAGATTAAAATATTTAATTTTAGTAGCTTTTTCTTATTTGTTCGATGTGATTTTATATTATACAATTCATTTAAATAATTAGAATATTAAATTTTTTAAAACAACAGAAAAGAATTGAGTATTGTTTCTTAGTCTAGTTTGATAAAAACTGTTTTTGCAAAACTATTGTAATCAAATTATATTTGTAATGATTTTTTTTTTTTACTATTAAAGTCAGCATTTGCTTCATCTAGAAGTATTTGCTAGTTAACAAGTAGATTTCATCTTTTGATAACATTCTTTGAAAAAATTTAACTTTATGAAATTGGCCCAAAAGGTAACTCTTTTTAAGATGTTGAAAATAGTGTAGAAATATGCATCATGAAAATCTACAGGTTCAAGTTATAATTAAGATTAGTAACTTAAGATTAAAAAGTAATTAAGATAATTGATTCTGGGTTTAGCTTTTGTTTTAGTTATATGGAGGCTATTTGGAAATAAGTTTCGATTTGTTATTAAAGAAAAAACACCAATTAATAGAAAAACAGTTTATTACATTCATCTACAGCTACTTTTCTACATAATTGCCGTCCAAATTAAGGGACTTGGCATATCTGTAAACAAGTGTTTGAATACCCTCGTCGTAAAATTCAGCTGTCTGTGAATTAAGCCAGTAGTAACACCATTTTTCAACTCCTCGTTATTTTCAAAAATGCTGCATCGCTAACCATTTCTTCATTTTCAGGAAAGAGGTAATAATCACTGGTAGTCAAATCAGGCGTGTTTGGAGGATGGTTAAACAACTCCCATTTGAAACGGTTGATTTGGCATTGAGTGTTTACTGCAGTATGCGGACGAGCATTGTTACGAAGAAAAACAGTGCCTGAACTCAGCATGCTGTTTCGCTGTTTTGTATGGCCCTTCTCAATTTATTCAACATCTTGCAGTAAGTTTCAGTGTTAATTGTTATGACTCTTTCCATAAAATCAACCGAGATCATACCTTTATGGTCCCAAAAAAACCTGTGCCATCAGCTTTTTTGAACATAGTGTTTGATAGGCCTTTATGGATTTTCAAGAACTGGTGTGCCCCTTGTGCATTGATTGAGGCTTTTGTTTCCATGTTAACAAATTTAAACCATGTCTCATCACAGGCCATGTGTGTAAACTATGTGGTCAAGGAATTCATCTTTCTTACTATGATTACAGTGCTGGAAGGTTAGTGCTCACCTATTCTCTGTTTTGTGTGTTCTTAAAAAGAAGCTTAGGCACCCACTGAGCACAAAATTTATGGAGGCCTAACTGTCTGTTACGATTTCATACGACACTGTTTTATGATACATGAGAGAAGATTTGGATAATTCTGTTACCATGAATCGATGATAATCTCCAATTTTCACATCAACATTTGTAACAAATTAATCTGTGACAATTGAAGGTTGACCAAGTCTTTCATTGCTGTGAATGTTTGTTGAGTCTTTCCAAAACACAGGTCCACTGTCTTACCGCAATGTCATTCATGATATTTGCTCCATATAATACTGCACAAAGTTCGCAATGAATTTTAGCAGCTGACAATCTATGTGCACGAAAGAAATATGATGGCATTTTAGAGTCAGTGGGATTTTCTAATAGCAGCCATTTTGAATAGAGTTACAGGAACAAGCAAGTAAGCAATATTTCCAATAACATTGCTAGAACTGCACTGAACCACCGGGCTATTCAACTGTAGAATTGGTACAGTTGAATAGCAATACTGAGGGCCGGAAGTTAATTTCCGAATAGCCTTATAATAATACTGGATATAATAGTTTTGTTTAATAATACTGCAAATAATTATTACCAAAATATCTTATGAAAAATAATGTTTTAATCAAGTTTTAAAAACTTGACTTGCCTGTTACAGCCAGTGAAAGTTACTACAGAATCATTGGACCAGCAGTTTTTTAACCAAGTAACACTAGGATTTCACACAAAGGGTTCTTCATGTATTTCAAATACATTAACTGGGAACAGGTAGGATAATGTTTTTTTATAAAAAGAATTTTTTTATTTTTAGCACAAGCAATCTTTTAAATTTTAACAAATTGGTGTTTTTGTTGTAGAATAATTTAGCTAATACAATTAACGATTTTCCACAACCTTGAAGATATTTGCTTTGTGATCTAACCATTGTTTTATATGCAGATGGATAGTTCATTCTTCAGTTTATGCCTGTTTTGCAATGGATGTTCAGTTTATCTTCTAATTCTGATTAGAAAGGTTTCTAATATTTATTATTTAAAAAACAAAACTTATATTTGTTTAACTCCTGAATTTAAATATTTTTTTGTATTTCTTCTAATGAACGTCTTGTGAATTTGTACTTTCTGTCCACTTCTGTTTTTTTTTTCAATATATATATATATATATATTTAATATTAAGTGAAATATAAATGACAATAGAACAAAGGAAAATACAAATCTTTAAATATTATATCATTCCAGTAGAATTTGCTTATTATAGTCCTTAATAAATTTAAAAATATTCTAAAAGTACAATGATTTTAATAAATTTATAAACTATAAATAAATATGTTTTAAAATTATAAAATGTTATAACAATTGAAGTTGTGGGATCCCGCGAAAATTGATTCTTGAAAATAATATGGTAAGTTTAACTTATCTATTTACCGTTTTTTTGGTGGTTTATGTTTCATTTAATATAAGTAGTATGTTAATGACTTATTTGAATTTTCAAAAAAAAAAGAAGATATGTACGTATATATCTGATCCCCATTCCAGTTTACTGTATCTGGATGTTGACCAAGTCTCACCAGTGCTCTTTGTTCATCCATGATTTCCCCTCTCTACGTCCTACCAATTACCAAACCTACTTTCCACCTCTCTCTCTTTCATGTGGCTTTCTCTTGGATGTTTTCCCATACATTGCACTGTTCCATTTCTCTTCCATTTTGTGAAGGTGCCCCAAACCCTGTACCGGACTCTCAATTCTCTCTTGTACACTATTTTCTCCCAATTCCTTCCTACATTCCTCATTCTCTCCTTTCTTTCCCATTATGCCTCCTAAAAATTTAATTTCCCTGTTTGCACATGAATCCAATCCTTTTTTGTTATTGTCCACATTTCAGCTGCATATGTAATTATAGGAACATAATTTAATTAATTTTGTCTTCCATGGTACAATTCTACCCAAACCAAATGTATAATGATTTAGGAGAAGCCTCCTTCCTCTTTGCAATCACTTGATTATCTTATTTTCTGTCCTTCCATCTGCTGTCAGATTAGAACCCAAATACTTAAATTTGTCAGTAACATTCAGAGGTGTTCCCACCAATATAATAGCCCTCTCCAGGACATTTTTCTTGTTATTAACAGTATTTCTTTTTTTCTGTTTATTATTCTTTAACCCACGCATTTTCAACTTTCTGTCCCATTCTTCCAATCATTTCTGCACTTCTTCATTGGTTCTCCTATATCATCTACAAAAAGGGTGGGTGGGAGAGACGGAGAGAGAGAGAGAGAGAGTGAGAGAGAGAAGGGTAAAAACGTTTTTGGAGTGGGAATTCAAGGAGATCAGTGAATAGAGTGGTAGTTGTTATTAATAAGATGGTAAAAAAAGATTTACTTGAAATAACTAGTGCGACAGAATAATGCGTATATAGAAATAAAGGAAGTTTAGATGCGTTTAGTTGAAACAGATATAAATGAGTAGAGATAATATTGGGTGATTTTGGATATGGAGACAAAATAAGGAGAGAAGGAGATTTTCAAACATATGAAAGGAATGGCCTAAAAATTGCAAATCTAGTTTCGTGAAAAGGGAAACCCATAAAATTATAAAATATAGTTGGGGTGGAATAATATTGTAGAAGACAGGTTTGGAGGAAAATTTATGTTCCTAGTGTAAATCTAGATGGTTAACAATAAGATATTGATTAGCAACTTTAAAATAGAGTTGAAAAAAAACACAGAATGTAGGAATTAAAGAGGATAAGAAATTGGAAATTACAGGACCATGAAGTGAGAGAGAATTAATATGCAGAAGCTACCCACAACTGAGACCCAAGAAGTGAACAAAGAGTGGAAATATTTTAAATCTTTGTGGAATAATGACAGGAAGGAGGGAAAGACAAACTAGTGGTGAAATTAAAGAGCTAAGGAAGAAGTGAGGGAGAAAAATCAGGCAGATAGTCATTTAAGAATAAGAATGAGGAGGAAAAAGAGGGAATGTAAGAGTATTGTGGTGGTGGAAAAGAGAAAATCACAGGAGTTTATCCAGAGACTAAACTATCTTTTATTGAAAATAAAAAATATTTTATTGTATGATAATGGCAAAGAAAAGACCACCAGCACAGGGAACAACTTGAATAGAGCTTAGATGGTGAAAGAATTACAGAAAACCCAGAGGGGATAAAACAAGTTTGGAAAGACTACTTTGAGAATTTGTTGAATAAGGATTTCATAATGAGACAAGAAAGAGAGAGGTCACAGCAACAGGAAAGGTGAGTGTCCTAAGCCAGAAGAAAAGCTAAGGAAGTGGAAAAGACAGTTAGGAATACAACTATTGGAAAAGTACCTGGACCAGTTTGGGTGACTGTGGAAGTGTTAAAAGCAGCAGGTCCTGGTGGTAATCTGTGGCTTTACAGTCTTTAAAAGCATTAAGACTCAGCAGATAACAAAAGAATGGGGAAATTATAAGATTGTACCGCTAATTAAAAAAGGAAATATGAAGCGATGCAAAAATTTTACGGAAATAACTTTGACAGTTTAAAGGCAAAAGTTTTTGAACAAGTTATTTTAAGCAGAATTAAGGGAACTGTAGATAGAGGTTTGAGTAAGAAACAACAAGGTTTCAGTCCATAAAAGAATACAGTCGATGTTATCTGTGCTGAAAGGATTTAAGAATTCAGTAACAAACTAAATTTGGAGTTTACCAATACTGTGAAAGTGTATGATTCAGTGAAAAGAGAAGATCTATATAGGAGAATGTGTTAAAAATAGTTATGGAAGAGGAGTATAAAAAATACAAAAAACATAGATATTAGCTCCCTCACAGAATTTCCTTTTTAAGTTTAATATCTAAGTACTAAAAGCACATCATAGTATACAATACTTATGAAAAATAGCTAAAAACCCATTTTTTTGAATAAAATAAAACAAGCTATATAAGACTGAAACAATAACATATCTATTGCCAGAAAACAATAAATCTACTTTGACAAAAAACCACCTGTCAGTCTTAAAACTACTAACATTTTTAGAAAATAGAATTTCTAAAGGAGTGATTAATTTTTAATGCTGTGGTATTAGATTATTTTGACCGCTGAGATCTAATTATTATCAATGGTTTAGGAATGGTCAACTTAAGTTTGGTTAAAAACTAGCAAACAAGAAGCTCTTCCACAATGTCAATTTGAAAAATTACATTGACCTTTGTATAGAAATTCTGTAATTAAAATTTATGGAATAAATATCATTACTTATTAATTACCTCTAGAGGATTTTCAGCCTAAACATTTTGATAAAATTGCATTACTTTTTTTTTAATTTTGGTGCAAAAATTTATAAAAACATTATGAGAAATGTCAAAGTCCATAATTTCTATTGAGTTTTTTTTTAATTTCTAGATTAATCAGCTGCTGTAACAATAACATTTAAAAACAAAATCTGTTTTTTGAGTTGTAATAAAAAATTCAATGGAGCTAACTGGTTGGTGCACACGTACCTTTATGGTATGGTAGTTGTATGTTATGTTATGAAATGTACATTTATGTTTTTATCATTTTTATTTTTTTTGAGTTACGGCAGTTAATGCAACACATTGTTTCACTACAGAAAGGGGCAAATTCATCTATTACTGAACAGTACCTGTCCAGACTTCTTATGGCTCTAGTGCATGTAAAGCAGCACCTGAGATGCAAGTGGACAGTGAGTACCTTAGAGAACACTTATTAACCAACAAATAAAAATCGATAGGAGTAATCTCTGGAGACTATGGAGGCCAGGTTACCCAATCTTCTCACCATTCAATCACAGAGGTAATGTTTTATTAGGTACTCCTGTGTGAATGTGGAGGAGCTTCAATGAACTGGAGGGGAAATTCTCTGGTATGTGGAACAGTGGATATCCTTCAAACATATCTAGGTAGTTATTTCCAGTTACAGATTTTTCAGTAAAAAGAAAGGACCAATAACTGTTTCTCATCTACTTGTGCATCACACATTAATGTTTGGGCTGTCATGTTTATGTTCCATAATGATATGTGGAGGATCAGTACCCCATACTTGAACATTATGGTGATGTACTCGTCCCAAAACGGGAAATATAGCTTCATCACTAAAAATAAACTTGTTTAAAAACTCCCTATGATCCAACCTATCCAGAATGTCTGAAGATTGTAGTTTACTTTTTTCCTATTGATAAATTTCATGAAACACCTGAATTTAAAATATTTTACACAGTAAAAAGTAGTTTTTTTAAATGTTTTAAAATAGTTGCTTTTGATTTTTGTAATTCTTTTTTTTTTGTAATTTTTTTTGGGTTACACAACTAACTTGTTTGGTTAGTTTTCATGGTCTTGTTAGATAGTAATAGTTATTCTTGACTTGGTTGCCATTTCTCTGAGTAGTTTGTCCCATCTGTGAATATTATTTTCAGTATAAATCATCAGCATAAAGTATGTTAGTTATATTTTTGTTATCTATTATTTAAATTTTATTTATATTAAAATAATCTCTTCAGAAAGTTTACAAAATTATAAATAAGAGAAACAATTTTATTCTTATTAAGGGATATTATATGCAATTTTTAAAATATTAATTTTAAGTCATATTACTGGTTTAACCAGTAATATTAATGGCTGCTAAATTCCTGAATATGTTCTGAATGTTTAATGACTGAATCAAAGTTAAATTTCAGGAATTCCGGTTACTAGATTTTAAAACAAGTGAAATGTTGACGCTTGCAAGAACCTGACTGAAAAAAGTAAAAGAATCTGATATAAAGTAAGTGAAAAATATTTGATATAGTAAATAGGGAAAGTTTTTTCAGCAGTTTTATATATATAAAATTATTCCAGTCAATCTGAATTAACCAATTTTCTAAATAGATCTGTTGCAGATTCAACACTATCTCTGGCTTCAGTTACAACAGAAGGGAATGAAAAAAAACCATGGAAGAATCATAAAGAGAAGAGAAATAAGAGAGAAAAACTGCGACGTGTATATAGACATTTAGATGAATAAATTCTATGAATGATTTTTTAAAATGTTTCCTTTTTTCACAATTTTCTTGCATGTGATCATGATAAAATTCCAAACTGTCTGGTTCCTATCAGGTTGATAGAAAGTGAAATATCCTATTATCACACTTTTGATATATCTGTTGATTATTTTTTTTTTGTTGTTATTTAAACAAGTGTTTCATTAATTTATTTCTTTAAACGATTTGTGATTGATTTTTCCACTTAAACCATTTATATGTATAAACTGTTGCTGTTTGTTTCTATGGTGCCACTTGGAAATTTTTCTTCACCTTAGTTTCTAGCTATGTACTATTGAGCCAAATTATCTGCATGTGCGGCTGTGTCGTTACCAGCCTAACCAAAAACATAATGCTCACTTCTATCGGTTGATACCTGTAGCACAGCAGCTAATGTGAACTGCTAAACTAACATTCATCAAGATTAAACTATTTGATAATACACCTCAATATGTTATTTAGAAATAATTATTATGAATTCGTTATTAATGCATTAAGTTAGAATTTATATTAAAATCAAAATATGATCGTATAATATGGTACTTTATAGCATAAACTACACATATTATTTTAATCCCAATTTATTCAATAAAATGTGAAATTATTTAATAGAATAAGACCAAGTCTGTAATTGTAATAGTGCTATAAAATAATTAGTGTAATACTGAAAAACATATTTTCTGCCAATTAATTACAACTATTATGAACTGTTTCAAAAATTTTATTTTAATAATAGTAAAAAGCGATATTTTACTGTACTTATCCTACAATGAAAAATATGCTACAATAAAAAAATATGCTTAATGGTTACAACTATGTTCAATGGTTAAAAAAATGTTACAGTTTTATCTATTACTTAACTATTAGCACTACATTAACAATCAAGGCATAATAAAGTATAATCAAGGCATGTTTTATACAAATCGTAAAAAAGTCAATGGTTACTTTTCAAGTATCTTCACTTTTGTACTCAAAACAGTTCAATCCCACTCATGTCATCTGAGTCTTGCATCATTGATCTTGGAGTCAGAATTGCTCTCACTTTCCTTTGATAAATACTCGTCAATTTTTTTTACGTGGTCACACTTTCTTACTCTGTCTATGCTAGCAATCTTCTCTTTGGTTAGCTTTTGAACTTGAGGAAAGATAGAAGATGATTTTTACTAGCGACATAGCTTTTAACATCAGCCCATTTGAGTGTAATTGGGTTGAGGTTCGGATAATATGGTGGTAGTCTTAACATATCATGACACCCCTCTCTTGAACAACTTCATCAAGGAAATAGCCCCCAAATCTAGGTTTGTGCAATTTTATCAGTTTGTACAGCTCGGGTACATACATAACACAATGGTGAAAGGAATGTTGTGTTTGACAAGCCAATCTTTCATATCTTGTTTTCTGCACTTTGATTTCGGGGCTTTATTGATTTGGGCATTATGTTAAGGATTGTTGTCTATTACAACTCTCGGCTCCAAATTTGGCAGCAATTTTACTTTCATCCATTTCATAGAAATATCACTGTTTACATTATTGTGATAGTTCACAGTTTGATTTGTTGCTTTCCATGTTGTCAAGGATTTGGGATGAAACCTTTTTCACTGCCAGCATGAATAATTATTAATCTGTAGTCTTTAGAGATTGGATGTCGAACACTACTGTTGGGATTGTCTGACCACAGTTGATTTTTAAGGTGGCTACTAAGTATGTACAATTCATTGAGATAAATTTTGGGCCGTCCTTGATTTCAGAAACGCTTTATTGCTGTCAGATAAGAAATTTTTGTTCTCAAATGTCTGGCGTTTCAATTAATAGTTTTCTGTTACTTTGGGTCCTTCTCTACTTGAAGCCAAGATCCTTCAGAATGTATTTCAAACTGCTTTTCTGCCCTTGAAAGTTAATACTCTCTCGTAGCGCTTTAATAGAATTTTCACTGTAGAAAGGAAATGATTTTACAGGTGAAAATTACAAACTGTTCATCTTACCATATATTTATCTAAGTCTTCCAGTCCTGTGATACGATTTTTAAAAGCTGGTCAATAGCCTGCGTGTTGAAAAATGCTTTGTTTTGTTGTCATTACTATCTGTTAATTTTTTTCAGTTTGCATTAATTGTTGTCACCACATGCTGCAGCAGTTCTTCCTTGAGCTTTTGATAAAGGAATTGTCACAGCCTTTTTATCTGCTTCTTCCTTCATAAACTTGTAAACGTCAGGAATAATTTTTGTGCCTTAACTATGAATGATGCAACCTTTCAATTTTGATTGCCATTTTTAAATTTTTGTGCAAGCAGACTTTTCAAATGTTTAATTACTATCAGTGAAACTACCATAAAATTGTTTGTAAGCATAAAATAACTATCAGTACACTTTATTTCATTCATTACAGTAAGATTCTATGAAAAAATCTTAACGATTGTTCACAACTTCGCAGTGCATGGTTGAAGATTGTTAGTTAATTTACGCAATCTTTCTGTAGTTTTATAAAGGAATATTTAGGAGAGGGTTGTTTAAAAATTAATTATTACATTAGTCACCAAAGTACAATAACTGATTGTTGCTACTGTCAATAAATCCTTAGATAAATATTAGTCTAAATATGATGATGTAATAATAATAATAATACGATAGTCATAATAATATGAGGTGAGTCATTGCTTATATGATTTAAATGGGACAATTTAAAAGTGTCGTGCTGACAGACAGTCAACAAGATGTTTTTAGAAGACACCCTCTATCATGTCCATTCATCATTCGGCTGGCCTGGCCATGTGCGCAGATAATTTGGTACAACTGAAGCTATTTATTTTTGTTAGCTTTTCATCTAAATTATTTTTTAATTTATCTGCAGTAGTTTTAGGTAGATTTCGTAAGAAAGCTACCGTTGTATTGGGTACTATGATTCGACTTACAAAACATTTTGACATATCTTCGCATTTCACATCCCCCAGACCCCAAAACCAACGTTAGCTCAAAAGTTTATATATATATATTTATTTAACTTTCTTATGAACACAATATCTGTCACACATCTATCTGTAATTTTTTGCCAGTCACTTTCAAATTGTTGCTTAAAAATAACTTGCATAACTTTTAAAAACTTAAATTAAATTTAAAACTGTAATTAAATTTTTTTGTTATTGGTCCATGGGATGGAAAAAGGTGGGGTTTTGAAGACAAAAAAAATTCATACCTCCCTTAATAGGCACAGTATCAAATCGGTTTAAAGTGGTTGTTAGTCCTCTAAACATTACCTAAAACTTCTGTCTGAAACAATTTTTGATATGACCAACCCTTATTGCAAGGGATAACCAAAATGTTGCTGGAATTGAAAGAAGATGGGGCTTGTATGCTAAACATGTGAAACTTCTTTCACATGTAACCATTATTGTACTGAGTTAATTTGAAGTCATTCTTAACTTTATGGTGGAAAGCTTTATTATTCCCTACTTAGCATCAGTGAAGTCTACCCCTACCTTTCGGCGTATTGAAAGGTTTTTTTTTGGTGGGGGTGTTTTTTTTATAGTAAAACACCTAGTGTTTTACCTAAAAAATTTGCAAACATAGCCAAAACTGAGTTAAAAATAAATGACCTAATAAAAAAAAAAAAATAAATAAAATCTTGGAACAAAGTTTATATATGATTTAAGTAACATGCATATATTCCAGTTGATGAAAATTATAAAGCATTAATTATTAGTACTAAAAATGTAACTGTAAATTTTCCCTGCTGACTGTAGTATGAAGTATGAATACGATGCATTATTTTACAAAATAAAGGAATACATAATCTCTTAATACATTATTTTTGGTTGTTATATAAACATTATATATATCATTAAGATACAAGAGAACTGGTTTCTTGGAGCAGGGGTAAGTATTTCTTGCATTTTGATAAAGTTGGTATATACAGGTATGCAGTCATATATTTCGCTCAGTGAAGAAGAAACACTGAAGTCTCTATTTTCCCTAGTAAGCTAGGCATGGGATATTGTTATTCTTTAAAATGGATGTGTTATTTTCTACAGTGACTAGTGGATGTAAAATATAATAACTGTAATTCTTTATATATGTGTAAAAAATTATTTTGTTCTTCACAGCAAAATTTTACCTAGAATACTAAGAATTATAAAATATAAAAATATCTCTGTCCACCATCAATCATGACTTAAATTTATCTAAATAAATTTGGAAATACATTAACAAGCATTTAATATATGTAAACATGACAGACTTATGTGGAAAATACATTGATAATTTTAAATAGTATCATTGATGAACATTTACTTACAATATATATTGAATTTACTAAAAACTTTGAATTGACATTTGAAAATTAACTTTGTGTACATCAAAATTACGCATAACAGAATACATCCCATATAAAATGATTTTGTAACAGCGTTTTAAAACTGACGCCGTCATAGCCAGTTTAATGGCTACATGATCTGTAAAGGTTAAGCTGGATTATTTTGTGTATAACAGGCTTCATCAGAAAGGTTCTTTAATACAAATAAAAGAGAATTTTTGTAATGTAATTATATGTGATTTATTGTACTGAAGAAATCTGGTAGCATTTTAGAATTGTTTTAGAACATTCAGTCTTCTTGTAAATGTTTTAGGAACCATATACCTAACAGATTCCAAGGTGGCTGTTAATTTCTGAAGGAAGAAATTTGTGTTCAGCATATATTTATAGCTGGACAGTGTTAAAACATTGATGAAAAATGAGCTGTTTCTGTGAAAAATGCCTTCATATCTCAAGTCAATGTAAGCAGTAGGAATATCTACTTCCTGCAGGAACCTTGAGTTTTCTTCTTGGTCAGGTTTTTTCTCATGCTGCAGTTCCTCCATGAATAGATTGTCTTTCTTGCTATATAGTTGTTTCCCATAAATTTTATTCCTTCACTGTTTTGAGTTATGTGAGGGGATTTCAAGATTCAATTTTATTTCACTTATACTATGAATGCTATATTCAATGGAGTCAGTGCTTTTTTGGCATAGTCTAGTTGTAGGGCTGCCTGTGAATTAAATTAAAAACTTTGGTGGTTGTACATTAAGCCTAATGATTAAACAGAATAATATATTAATATATTTTTTTTTTTTTTTTTTTTTTGTCTTCAGTCTTTTGACTGGTTTGATGCAGCTCTCCAAGATTCCCTATCTAGTGCCAGTCGTTTCATTTCAGTATACCCTCTACATCCTACATCCCCAACAATTTGTTTTACATACTCCAAACGTGGCCTGCCTACACAATTTTTCCCTTCTACCTGTGCCTTAGTATGTGTGGATGCCTTAGTATGTGGCCTATAAGTCTGTCTCTTCTTTTAACTATATTTTTCCAAATGCTTCTTTCTTCATCTATTTGCCACAATACCTCTTCATTTGTCACTTTATCCACCCATCTGATTTTTAACATTCTCCTATAGCACCACATTTCAAAAGCTTCTAATCTTTTCTTCTCAGATACTCCGATTGTCCAAGTTTCACTTCCATATAAAGCGACGCTCCAAACATACACTTTCAAAAATCTTTTCCTGACATTTAAATTAATTTTTGATGTAAACAAATTATATTTCTTACTGAAGGCTCGTTTAGCTTGTGCTATTCGGCATTTTATATCGCTCCTGCTTCGTCCATCTTTAGTAATTTTACTTCCCAAATAACAAAATTCTTCTACCTCCATAATCTTTTCTCCTCCCATTTTCACATTCAGCGGTCCATCTTTGTTATTTCTACTACATTTCATTACTTTTGTTTTGTTCTTGTTTATTTTCATGCGATAGTTCTTGCGTAGGACTTCATCTATGCCGTTCATTGTTTCTTCTAAATCCTTTTTACTCTCGGCTAGAATTACTATATCATCAGCAAATCGTAGCATCTTTATCTTTTCACCTTGTACTGTTACTCCGAATCTAAATTGTTCTTTAACATCATTAACTGCTAGTTCCATGTAAAGATTAAAAAGTAACGAAGATAGGGAACATCCTTGTCGGACTCCCTTTCTTATTAGGGCTTCTTTCTTATGTTCTTCAATTGTTATTGTTGCTGTTTGGTTCCTGTACATATTAGCAATTGTTCTTCTATCTCTGTATTTGAACCCTAATTTTTTTTAAATGCTGAACATTTTATTCCAGTCTACGTTATCGAAAGCCTTTTCTAGGTCTATAAACGCCAAGTATGTTGGTTTGTTTTTCTTTAATCTTCCTTCTACTATTAATCTGAGGCCTAAAATTGCTTCCCTTGTCCCTATACTTTTCCTGAAACCAAATTGGTCTTCTCCTAATACTTCTTCTACTCTCCTCTCAATTCTTCTGTATAAAATTCTAGTTAAGATTTTTGATGCATGACTAGTTAAACTAATTGTTCTGTATTCTTCACATTTATCTGCCCCTGCTTTCTTTGGTATCATAATTATAACACTTTTTTTGAAGTCTGATGGAAATTCCCCATTTTCATAAATATTACACACCAGTTTGTATAATCTATCAATCGCTTCCTCACCTGCACTGCGCAGTAATTCTACAGGTATTCCGTCTATTCCAGGAGCCTTTCTGCCGTTTAAATCTTTTAATGCTCTCTTAAATTCAGATCTCAGTATTGTTTCTCCCATTTCATCCTCCTCAACTTCCTCTATAACACTATTTTCTAATTCATTTCCTCCGTATAACTCTTCAATATATTCCACCCATCTATCGACTTTACCTTTCGTATTATATATTGGTGTACCATCTTTGTTTAACACATTATTAGATTTTAATTTATGTACCCCAAAATTTTCCTTAAATTTCCTGTATGCTCCGTCTATTTTACCAATGTTCATTTCTCTTTCCACTTCTGAACACTTTTCTTTAATCCACTCTACTTTCACCAGTTTGCACTTCCTGTTTATAGCATTTCTTAATTTCCGATAGTTCCTTTTACTTTCTTCATCACTAGCATTCTTATATTTTCTACGTTCATCCATCAGCTGCAATATATCGTCTGAAACCCAAGGTTTTCTACCGGTTCTCTTTATTCCGCCTAAGTTTGCTTCTGCTGATTTAAGAATTTCCTTTTTAACATTCTCCTATTCTTCTTCTACATTTTCTACCTTATCTTTTTTACTCAGACCTCTTGTGATGTCCTCCTCAAAAATCTTCTTTACCTCCTCTTCCTCAAGCTTCTCTAAATTCCACCGATTCATCTGACACCTTTTCTTCAGGTTTTTAAACCCCAATCTACATTTCATTATCACCAAATTATGGTCGCTATCAATGTCTGCTCCAGGGTAAGTTTTGCAGTCCACGAGTTGATTTCTAAATCTTTGCTTAACCATGATATAATCTATCTGATACCTTCCAGTATCGCCTGGCTTTTTCCAAGTGTATATTCTTCTATTATGATTTTTAAATTGGGTGTTGGCAATTACTAAATTATACTTCGTGCGAAATTCTATAAGTCGGTCCCCTCTTTCATTCCTTTTGCCCAGCCCGTATTCACCCACTATATTTCCTTCCTTGCCTTTTCCAATGCTTGCATTCCAATCTCCAACTATTATTAAATTTTCATCTCCTTTTACGTGTTTAATTGCTTCATCAATCTCTTCGTATACACACTCTACCTCATCATCATCATGGGCGCTTGTAGGCATATAGACGTTAACAATCGTTGTCGGTTTAGGTTTTGATTTTATCCTTATTACAATGATTCTATCGCTATGCGTTTTGAAATACTCCACTCTCCTCCCTATCTTCTTGTTCATCACGAAACCTACTCCTGCCTGCCCATTATTTGACGCTGAGTTAATTACTCTAAAATCCCCTGACCAAAAGTCGCCTTCCTCTTCCCACCGAACCTCACTGATTCCTACTATATCCACATTTGTCCTACCCATTTCCCTTTTTAAATTTTCTAGCCTACCAACCTTTTTCAAGCTTCTAACATTCCACGCTCCGATTCGTAGAATGTTATTTTTTAATTTTCTGGTGACCCCTTCCTTAGTAGTCCCCACCCGGAGATCCGAACGGGGGACTATTTTACCTCTGGAATATTTTACCAAGGAAGGCGCCTCCATTATTGCTATGTGAAAATGCAGAGAGCCACATTTTCTTGGAAAAAAAGCAGCTGTAGTTTTCCATTGCTTTCAGCTGCGCAGTACTCAGAGGACTGAGTGATGTTGATACGGCCGTTTAAGTCGTCCTGACTCACGCCCCTAACAACTACTGAAAGAGCTGCTGCCCTCTTTCAGGAATCATTCCTTAGTCTGGCTCTCAACAGATACCTCTCCGATATGGTTGCACCTTCGGTCCAGCTACTCTGTATCCCTGAGCACTCAAGCCCCCTCACCAACGGCAAGGTCTCATGATTCATAGAGAAGGAATATAATATTATTTCAAATAAATAAATTGAGTGTGATTGAAGGTAAGTTTTTGTTAAAAAAAAAAAATCATTCAAAAGATTTGTTTTTTCGGTCTTTTAATAATAGCAAAAACAATTTTTAAATCTGAAGTAAAACATTTTTTCAGATAATTTTTATTTTTATAGATTAACCTGAATTTAGAACACCGTGTAGTTTCACAACTAGGAAACCTACTCTAGTGAATCAATTGAACAAAATTTTTACCACAATTCAAATCTCACTATATAAAATCATAAATACATTAAAAAAAACAAATAATCAACAACTTCTTTTACTAAATTTAATGTCATTGTCTAATCTGATAGCAACCTGCAAGAACTCATCCTCAGGCAAGTAAACCAGGACTCTGTAGATTTTTATATTCTGAAATTTCATCAGTGTAAGCCATACGCACAATTGGCTTAGATTTGACTTTCAATTCTGTATTTATATTTTCATAATGCTTAGGCTGGTAAGGTCACAGAGACGAACTTCTAGAGCTACTAAAATTTATGAACGAATAAAACGTGAATCTATGCCAAAGTGTTCTCTAAGACTTTAATAGCAATGTATATGTCTGCTCAAAATAAGAGTTCAATCTTCAAGAAGCTCAAATTGGCTTTTGATTTATCTTTATTTAAAAATGGACTGGGATTATGTAAACGAGCAATAATTTCACTAAGGAATATAAACAGCAGAAGAGATAAATAACATTATTCTTGAAAATTCTGTTAGTAATTTCCAAGAATATCTATCTATTGAAACAATTTTAAGCACTGATGGTGCAGTTCATATCTGCAAGTTTCTTAACGCTCTCAATCAGGATTGGTTCTCAGTCCATCAGGATTTCCACCACATACACTGAAATTAAAAGTTGGTTCTCCAATACTGATGCAATCTTCAATCTCCCAACCAGACTACAAATCAGAGATGTAACAATATCACTGAAGCTCTAATTCTTACAGTACCAGTGACAGGAAAAATTGTATTTATTACTTGAATCCCTATGATCCCTGTAGATCTACCAATTCAATTTAAACATCTACCTTTCCTCATCAGAGTTTCTTTTGCTACTGTTATTAACAAATCGTAAAACCAACTTTCAATCACAGAATGGATCTGAATGGTTTAATGTTTCTCCACAACAAATTATATGTAGGATTTTCCAGAACTGGAAATCCTATTCACCAAACACAATCCTGATACCAATAGATGACAAAACAATAAATAAATTTACTCAGAAGTTTTATAATTCTCTTATTTTATCATGTTTTATAAAATTTTATTTTATTGAAAATTTTTATGCATTCAAATTGTTCTGTTTTATCCAGCAAGTTGTGAATAGTGATAACTAAGAGAAAAACAGTCTACATGTAATTACTAAAAAACTATTTTCAATTTTTTAAAGTTCTATATTGGGCAAAGCCGAGACAAGGGATAGAAGTAAAAAGTAATTTAATTGTGATGGATGATGATTATAATAATAAACAAATACACTAATACTTAATTTGGTTTGCCTATTTAATGACTATATATATATATATATATATATATATATATATATATATATATATATGATATAAATTGTTAGATACTATGTAAAAAACCCAATTCTAGATGATACACACAAACACTGATAACAGCAGCAAATTATTCAGGAATAATAAATATCAGAAATTTTACATGAGTATATATATTGTACAATATATACAAGTAATGCATGTAATATACATGCTCACACACAGATACTTCACAAACAAATGCACTTCTGCACCCCATTAATTGTCACTGTGTTCAGTTAAATGGTGAAGTTTCAATGATACAAGACCAACAGGTTAAATGTAAGAGTTCAAGGTAGGTGCTTATTGTTACAAAGCAACCAAACTTTATAACTGATTTAATGTTCATAAGTAATATTTATAAAACTACTATATAATTTTAAATAACATGAAGTTTATATTTTTTTACTTAAATAGAAATATTTCCATCATAATCCTTATATAATAATACACATAGAATAAAACTTAGTTAATAAGCCACATTTTTCTTAAAAATTAATTGGATAAAATAAAATAGCATAGATATATTACATACATATAGATATTTTTACGTAAACCTCCACTTATTTAATAATTAGACGAAATAAAAATAAATAATTATGTAAAGTTAGTCATTATCACAATATTAATGTCATTATTTTTTTAAACCACGCATTCATTTCAGTTATCAAATGTATATAAATTGTTTCAACTGAACATTTAAAAAATGTAACATCCTTATTATTCAGCATAGCTGAAATGTACTGTAAAAGTATGGCTGAACATACTTTTCCTAATAAAATAAAACACAGTGTAAAATTGGTCGTTGGCATTTTGCTTCATAATCATGAAGTAGTTCATCAATGTCATTATCAAGATCATCACTCTTTGACATCTGAAATCATAAATAAAATTATTTCATTACAATCATCATATAACATAATTTAAAATAAACAGTTAGCATAGTTTTTATATGTCAATAGACTTACAAAATAACCAATTACTGAACTTTCAAGTATTCAAAAATTTTACTTTCAAATATTCTAAAAAAAAAAGAAAAAGTATACTTCATGCTTGTTCATAATGTGAACATCAAACGTGAACAAAGGATTCTTTACAGAAGATTTACCTGCTCCTTCATTAACACTGCCTTAGATTTTTTCCCTGCTTCCCGGAGCTGGATACACATTAAGCATCACACAGCTCCAGCAAGTGCCTTCACCTCTAACCACAAGGGCGGGCAGCCAGGCCCGGCTATGCTGTTCCCAGCCACCTCACCTCTGCAACTGGGTGTTGGTCTTTTGTGTCTGCCTCTAACAGGAGTAACCCCAAGGGGAACCCCTGCCAGGTCTCGGTCTTAATAGCTCAGGAGCCTGAGCTATTGGAGCCTTGGAGTCCCTGACCTTCATCGCCGCACACTACCTTAGATTAATTTTTTTAAATGTACACTTCCAAAATGGTAATTAGGTAATTGGTCAATCTCTAAATCCTAAAAACCATTATATACATATGTGTCATCACTCTATAAAAAATGGTAATATTTATTATTCATACAAAGATACTAAATATGAAGAAACCTCTTACTAAGAAAACTATTTACATGAAAAGATTTTTTTTAAATTAAGTAAATATTTAATAGCAGTTATCTGATGATGTAATATGTAAGAAATGTTTTAGATATTTGGTAAGTTTACAGTGCTTCCCAGTTACTCATAAATTTTCATTATCTTCTTTTATGAAACATTTTCCCTTCTACAGTGTGGGCGAAAAGTTCCTTTACATGTTAATAGCATAGTACAGTTGGATATGTAGATAAATATTGTTAGGAATGTAAAAACAGCATATTTCAACATTTATGTCTGGTTAATTAACATTTATTGTGAATAACGTTACAATTTATCAATAACATCAGTGTGCACTCCTCCATGTACGATGCAAAGGTTAATGCACTGCCATGTGTTCTTGTTTAAATCTGGTCCAGCATATCATGGGTGAGCCTTTCAAATGTCATGCGAACTCTGTCTTTCAGTTGACTGTCGTTTACGAATGTCTTCTTTTATTATCTCCCATAGTGCATTGTCCGGTGTGGTGAGGTCTGGGCTTCGTGAAGGTCATGGCAATGGTGCTGGAAGGCCTCATGATCCAAGTCCAATGCAGCGGTTTTGGAAACAGTTCATTTAGCCAAAATTCAAAATGTGGTGGAGTGTCATCTTGTTAAAGTGTAACGATGTCAGCTATTCCTCTTGCCATTAATATTGGAAGCAACCACGTGTTAATCATGTGAAGATAGCTGTGCTGGTTCATAGAACCATTAAAGAAATAGGGGTAAGCAGATGGTCTGCCGTTATCCCTACCAAAATCATAACATGTGGCGCATTGCACTTGATTTCCTCATAAAAGTGCGGATTGTCTTTTGCCCAAAAAAAGATGTTACGATTTCATGAACTACGATGATAAATCACACATTCGTCAGAGAACTTAACGTTTTTTGATCATTTGCATGAGGGAGGCATGCGAGCAGAATTTTACATGTATACACACGTTGTTACAAGTCATAATCACTCAACTCATTCACTGAGGATGGCCAAAAACATGAAACATTCAAGTCATGTGGTCTAGCATGTTGCTATTCCTATATACCCAAATTGATATCATTAATTTTTGTTGTAGTCATGTGGTGTTGTGTGCATGTGGGCTTGCACAGTCAATTGTGGGATGCTTAATTCTGCAGACTGCTTACGGGTTGACTTCATTGGCAAATGTTCAATTGATTCCGCCACAGCAATACAAGTTTCAGTGTGATGCTACATGGTGCATCGAGAATACTTCCCGTTGAAAGGTTTTCTTCTCCCATGTGAATAACATTGGTCGTGATGGCGGCGGTTTTCCAAACCACACAACAAAGTCGCTCAAAATGTCTATCATTGTCTTCTTTGTGTTCTGATGTTTGTGAACCCACACAGAAGCCAACTACCAAACAATCCTCAACAGTGAAAGCGCTTGTATCTGCCATGGTTTAACTCAAGACTGTCACATCCTTCCCACACTAACTGATTGACATGTGCAGGACTCAGCTTATGGCAAGAAATAAAGAGTCGGTCTACTCAACAGAAAAATACAAAAAAATAAATAAAATACAAAAAACAGAAAAATTCATCGGTTTTTGTATTGTTTTGCATTCACAAAAATGATTATCTTCGTGTCTAACTGTACTATGCTATTAACATATAAAGGGACTTTTTGCCCATACTGTACATGAAATTCTTTCTACTGCAAAACTTAATTTAATCAAATTAGAAATGTAGAAAAAAAAAGGATTTGAAAATCTAGGTAAATGCAAAGAAATTTTGCCAACTAGAGAGGAAAATAATTTTAATTAAAATATGCACCTGCACCTGAAAAAGCAGATTAACACAAACTCTTGTGGTGCATTGAACAGATACAATAAAAATCTATATTATCAAATAACTGACAAAGAAGTAATAGAGAAGTAATTCAATAAAACATCAGCAATGAGAAATATGCAGACAGATCTTCAATCTAAGAAACACTTGATGGAATAGAAGTAGCAAGTAGTTCAAGCACAGAAAAACTTCAATTTGATGAAAATAATCAAACTTAATTAAATCGAAAGTCATCTTTGACAAAATAAAATAAGCTTAAATAACAGACTTAAAAAAAGGATTCTTTACGTAGCTTTGCTGTCAATTAAAACTAATCTGCAAAAGTAAAAAAATCCAATTATTGGTTTTTGCTGACAAAAATAAAATGCCATTTTGTGTCTATCATATTTGTAAAATGTGTTTTTAATAAAGTTTGGTTCTTTTAACATGCGAAAATAGTGTTTATTTTTTTATTAATAAAACAATCAATATTCACAAATACTGAATGTATCCTAAATTAAATCTATTACTGAAATATGTATCATTGCATAATTTTTTTTTAAAGGGAGAATAATTAAATCTTATAGTATGAGATTAACATGCAGTCTATTATTAAACTCAATCTACTGTTATTGTAATGACTGATGATATCAATTTGAAATTTAAAGTTTTGTTATGGCACATCAAACTAATTTGAAACAAAACAATTTAAAAACTTGCCTCAAAATGTTTTTAGATGACTTTGTCCATGTTTTCAAGAGGCACATTTTGGCAACTAATAACTGGGTATATAGGAATGTAAGAGTTTTCTTATTTTTTAAAAGGGCTAGTGCTTCAGGATGAATTTCTTTAAGGGAATATTTTTATTGGGCAAAACATATATGGATTTGAAAACGATGACTAATTACGGTTTGAAAGTTGGTGGTTGGAGCTTGTTGAAGATTTGTAATGTTGTTTTCATCAATGTAATAAAGGAACCTAATTATTTAATGTGTATCATCTTTAATAATGTCTGTTGTGTTACTTTAGTCAGTTTTAACTAGTTATGTTATTTTTGTTTTTATTTGCTAGCCATCTCATACTCCCAACTTCATCAACATTGAATATAGAAAAAAAGACCACAGCTTAATATACTTAACAATGAAAGATATATATATAAAAAAAAAAAAAAAAAAAAAAAAAAAACAACAAAAAACTATATTAAATGACAACCCAATTTTAAAAATAAATAAACTGTCAGCAGTAAAATCAGCTAACTCCAGTATGAAAACAGCAACATCAGTCACTGAAAATGGTCAGGTCATGACGAATGGAAATATTCTGAAGTATGTTTTTTAGATCATTTATTATATAATTTGCTTCTGCGTGTCAGTACAAACATTTAAATTTTGAATTTAACTCCATCATATAATCATTTCAGATATAAAACAATTTTTGAGCTGTAAATGGTGTTCGTCAGTATAAAAATACTTTGTATATGCATTACAAACTGAAAAAAAAAACATCTTATAGGGCAAGAGGTTATTTCTTGATATGCTGCATACCTTCCTTTAGGTGCAATTTAACCAGGCATATATAGGCATTAAGCAAAGTACAAAGAATATTATATTACCACCAGGTTTATTATAGAAAAAATCAAATATCAGCAATGAGGTAGAATATTTGTAAAAATGCATAAAAAAATATAAGTTTAAAGGTTTAGGCTAGAATCAATATGCAAGCCAAAGGTACACAATTGCCTGGCATTGGATTTAGTATAGCACTTCGTATATAATTTTTAGTTATAAATAAATTGAGGGATAATAATAGGTCTATTCTTGATGAACATGCAGCTCTCAACAATATGAAAATATCATTTGGTCATATCTGTCATCAAATGACTTTTATGTAGAATAAACAGCTGCTACCAACCAACTGTTTCTAATAGTATTTTTCTCAGTACAAAACTTTTATGTTCAAATAATTTACTTAAAATGTTCAGATCTGATCTTTCCATATACCAAGTTTATAACAGAATTTTTTCTGTAATAAAGAACTATATTACCTTACAATTTTTTTTTTTACAGGAATGAAATGTTAAATTTCTTCCTTTTAGCAAACCTAAATGAATAGCAAAATCTAAAATGAATTTAGCAAATCTTAAATGAATATAATCAAAGCAATCAAAGTTTCAGAACTGCAATTATTACCTACTGTTAATAACATCCCTCAGTAAGCTACAATTTACTCAATGCAAATTGAAAATGTCTTCATATGTGAAAGATTACAGAGCATACTAACCTAAAAATTGAAATCCTTAACAAAATAATTAGTGTAGTTTCAGAAATATATCTCGATCAGTAAAATATGGTGTAATTCAGGGACTACATTCACCATAAAAGAATAACTTCACCATAAGAGACAACTTCCCATACAATAGGGAGGTTTTACCAGTTTCCAAACAAAACTATAATTATCTCTTTACAATGAAAATATAAATTATGCATTACATTGGAAAGTATTAAAAAAAAAACAAAGTTTCAACATTTGAATTGAAATTTCTTACTAGAGTAACAAGTTCACATATAAGGAAAGCTCCAATTGTAGCTTCTTCATGGTTGTCTTGAATATCTACATTAATAATATGTACAGAAGTGTTGTCAATAGGTGTACGTCCCTCCATATCTGAAATATAAAATTAAAAAAAAAAAATTTACAATAAATTAACAAAGTAAAATAATAAAAATAATACCACAGGTAGAATGGTTATTAAAAATTATTTTTTAATTTCAGCATTGGAAAATCAATGCGAATAAAGAAATAAGTAATATTACAAATTATTTTTAATGCTCAAATGAAAAAAAGTTTTTATTGAATGTACATTTTCAAGTTTATTTTTAAGAAATAATGAACAAGAAGACTGTTGATAACTAATAAAATGACTGCTGAGATGCTCATTTTGTGTTTTAACTTGTTTGTTTCTTTAGAACTAACCAGTTTTCTTCTTTATATCATTAATTAAGACATGGTGAACCTACCTACACTAACCCAATTACTGTCACAGACACACTAATGCAAAATATATTTCCAATATATTGTTGATAAGAGACATGCAATATGTCATTTAATAAATTTCAGGAAAATTATATGAAAACAGCTAGAGCGTAAATCTCTTTCAAACTGTTCAGAATAAAATGGGGAATTTTATCCCTTCTTTAAACATGTCATATATACAGAGCTGCTGCTATTCAGTTCAAAGGGAAACAGTGCACTACTAAGTAGGCTTACCATATGTCAAGGGTTGCAAAAATGTCTGGGGTTTGAGAACTTTATGACTGGCAAGGATTTTTTTTAATTTCAGACCTATATGTTCGACATCGTGTTTTTAAACATTCTCTTACGGCTGTTTCAGAATACTGATATTTCATGTTTTTGCGTGGGACATCTGCTCCTGTTGAGAGAGTTTTTTCGATTATGAGGAACATCTGATCTGCAGAAAGGGGTAGATTTTCAGTATCTACTGTTAAACATCTGCTAAATGTTAAAATTAATTCAGAACTTTCTTGTTGTGAATTTTATGATGTAATTAAAACAAACCATTCCTGGAAAAAGTCATACCTAGTGAAAAATACAACTGAATAAATAAAGTTTAATGTTTCAGTAAACTGTTAAGCCTTTTAAGTAATTTTAAAAATATGTTCTGGGTTGGACCCAAAAAAAATATGGTAAGCCTACTGCTGAGGCTGCAACCGTGATCAGTCAAAAACTGGATGTCAATGAGGTGCTGTTGTTGGGTGCACTTGTACGCAAATTAGTAAAATGCAAGAAATGAAGATATTGTGTATATTCTATTACTTTACAGACCTATTTTACAGATTGCACATTCTTTACTTTTTTATGAACTTTGTCAACATCAACAACCCTTTTTTAATATCAGAAGAAAAGTTGTTAAAGTTCCAATGAATTATTAAATATCATTGCAGGCGGCATCAGAGGTATAAACACAGCAATGAGACTTCAAAATGAACTTCTCTGAATTAAAATCCACCATAGAAAACACAACATGCTAAGTAGGGTAGATGCAGTACATAAAACTCTCAACATGAGCTCACCTACTATTTTGATCAGGATAGCCGGCTATCCTGCACACATGCTATTGTATAAAAGTACTTATGGATATTGTAACAATTGCTGGTTAGCACTTAGTTACACAAAAAGATGGCAGCTGTTGCCAGCTGGCCACATTACATTGGTGAATACCAATTACATGTTTGCATGTTCTACAAAGATTGGATGCATACAGCCAATTAATATTTGGAAATTCTGATATTGTTCAATTGGTAAACTGATAAAACCAGGTACCAAAATTACCATACAGAATTAATCATAAGTGAGAAAGAAAATTGGCGGCCTTCATAGTGCGAGTGGTAGCTTCTTGGCCTTTCATCCAAGGTACTGGGTTTGAATCCCAGTCAGGCATGGCATTTTTCATACACTACATTTCCATATCTCATGCACAAGCTTATGTGGCGATATCAAGCAAAAAAAATCTCTTAAAAATGATGGATGATTATTAGACTAGAGTATCAAATTTACATGATAATTATTTAATTATTAAATGTAATTAAATCAATACTAAAATTAATTTAATCTTTGGCCTATATTTAAAATGTTCATAATCACTCAAAAAAGAATGTTGTTTTAATACTCTGGCTGTTTGCTTATGCTTATAAAAATCATTAAAGTAATGGATAAAAAAATAATTATAACTTACATTCAATTACTTGATCGTACACACGTTCTTCACAAGTTACAACAATATCAAATTTCTCTTTACATAGTTGAAACCTTTCTGGTCGAGGTTTGATTCTCCGATTTCTGTCAATCATGTGTAATAAACCATTTTGAGTATAGCTAAAAGTTTAGTCAAGATCAAAACAGTAACTTCTCTCAATAAAACTACTTATATATATTAAACCAATTATTTTATGTAGTAAGGGAACTATTTTAGAAACTTATAAATAAATAACTAAAAAAAAAGTGAAAGAAAGCTTGTTATATTCTTTCACTTAGAACTATAAATTGTAAAACCAAGAATTTTATTAATTACTTTGCTGGCTGTACAGAAGTCTATTTTCACATGAACATTCATGTCGCTGACATGATCATATGAATTGATGATGCCAAACTTAAATGTCTGGGTTCTTGTACGACATATAGGATGCATCACACAGCCACTAATCCAGCAAGGAAAAAATGTGCATTCAGTATTAAGCTGTTACTACTACTACTAATTGGTAGAATTACAAAGAAAACTGGTCTGAGGCATGCATATATATCATTTAATGCTCATATATCTCTCCAGCTGTGAATATTTTGTATTAAAAATCAAGAATATTAAATCCAGAAAAAAGTATTAAAAGTTATTCATAACATAAAATAATGCATAAGATAACTGTATACACACATACATAATTACTAATATGAATGATGCAATAAACTTATTTTTAATAAATTGCATTCTATCAGGAAAATATACTTATTAATAAAAATAAAATTCTCAATTTACTTACTGCTTGATACTTTCCTTTTTCTTTTCTTTCTATAAAGTGCTTACACAGAAATCTCTGCTTGTAAAGAGTTAAAACGTAGAGGTAAATAACCTGGCTGTTTGTATATGTTTATAAAAATCATTAAAGTAATGAATAAAAAAAAAATTATAACTTACATTCAATTACTTTATCATACAGTCGTTCTTCACAAGTTACAACATCAAATTTCTCTTTACATAGTTGAAACCTTACGTTCACTCATTAAGTTTTCTTCCTTAAATATACCTTCATTTATTTTAGCATCGCTTATATTAGGGAATTTGTTTTACAGCAACTGAAATCCTGCACCATTACGATCCATTGCTTTAACAAAATTTTTGAAAAACCTAGCTTAATGTGTAGTGATGGATAAACTTTTTCTGTTTTATTAATGCCTGATTAACAATATCTCACTGACTAACCATCTCGGTCAGTGACATTAAAATATATAGATAAAACAAAGATCTCCTCCGTAAAAGCACAAATATGGCAGCAAGTAAATTATGAATTTCATTTTTATAAACAAAAGTCTATTTTTATGGTATTTAGTAACCCTGTTTTTATTAAACAGTAAACTATTTTACATTTTAACTTCCTTGCTTCTATGTGGGCTGTCAAAATATTGATGGAGCTGCAGTACTCAGCAGACAGGTTACTTATACATATATGGCAGGAGACATGCATTACTTCATACATATTTTTTATTCTACATTCATGAACAAACATTTTTAACACCTACATAAAAACAAACCTGTCAAACTTACATTTTGTGAAAATAAAATAATTAACCAATTAAAAGTGCAGTGAAACAAATGGACCAATTTGTCCAACAAAATTACATTAACAATAATTACACTGGTCAATAAAATCTAATTTTTTGTTTGTTAAATGAGAGTAAATGGCTGATTCTTATAGTACTTTTTATGCTAATTTCATATATGTTAATAAATTTTTTCTATTGCACTCAGTTTTTTGTAATTTAAATTTCTTTTGAAACAAAAAATGTATGATGAATATAATATGACAATACATTACATGCATTTTGTACTAGCCTAAAATCTATTTCTTTTAGATTTTTGCTTAGGTAGATCCCTCTTTAGATTCCAACAGTAGTCAACTAACATTTTTGGGTTCCATTTTCCCTGGTATCATGTTTCAATTGTATATATCTCCTGGTGAATGCATTCTTCAATTCACCACTGATAAAAAATTCAAATGTGAATGTAAGAAATGGATTTTGAGTGACATGCTATAATCAAGTTCTTTGAAGTTTTGAAGTTATTTACTTACAAGTTCTCTGTAGTTACTGGCTTTATGATTTCGAAGGAAGTTGTTTATCACATTTTGAAACGATTTATATGCAGCAATCTCCAAGTCATTCAAACACCAGATCGCTCATTAGTTTTCTTATTTATGGTCCACCAAATATACCTTCCTTTATTTTAGCATCGTTTATATCAGGGAATTTGTTTTACAGAAACTGAAACTCTGCATCATTACGATCCATTGATTTAATAAAATTTTTGAATAAACCTGGCTTAATGTGTAGTGACAGAAGATAAACTTTTTCTGGTTTTACTAATGCCCGACTAACAACATTCTTCTCTTCTACAGTCAGTACCTCTCTCTTTGCCCACTATACTTTTACGTAATGGTTTTTCCTGTCCCTGCTATCACACTTGCACAAAAAGCAACAGAACTTAGTGTTTCCAAGTTGTAGTCCAAGTAAAAGCGCTATTACTTTCAGATCTCAACAAATATTTCTCATACTGAATCCTGTTCAATACAAGTTTCATAAGATCCTTTACATGAACGCCTGTATGCTAATCATAATGATGGGTATTTATTTCCAATGTGTAGAACAGCTTTCAAGGTAAGCTTTTGATGAGTCAATAAAAAGTTGCCATTCGTCAGGATGGTGCATATGTCCCAAAGCTTCCAGTAAAAAGTCCACATCATTACATACCGTGTACTTAGTTTTCGTACTGAGAGAAGAAATGTTCAAATTCTGTCTGTCACAGAAAGCACTTATTTTAGTGTTTGGCTGTAAAAGATACCATTCTTTCTGCTTGATTCTTTGATAAATTTAGATCACGAACCATATCATTTAATTCTGACTGATTAATCAAATGGGATTCAGTACATCTATTTTCTTCATCGCCTGATGAGTCAGCACAAGATTCTACACCTTCATCTACGTTCCACGTTTCTGGTTGGACTGGAATTGGAAGCTCTTGGCTATGTGGCACTAGCCACATGGCAGAGGAAATATCAGAGTATTTAACAGTATGTCTAGTTTTAGCTGCTATCCCAGATATTTTTATTAGACAAAAATAACAGTCTGTGGTATGATCCTTCGGTTCTCCAAACCATTAGAGTTGCAAATAGCATGTGATGAGATCCATTTAGTCAACCAGTCAACAATGTTACATAAGAAGCACAGCAAGTATGGAGGAGCCCAAAATTTGTCCTGATCAGCTAATTTACATTCAAAATACAGTTAATTCGACCTTTTTATCAGTGAAGATATTTCTTTTCTGAAACTTCAACATTACCTCACCACAGATGTAGCAGAAATTGTATGAATTAATGCAACTACGAGGCATTATTAATATATTACAATAACTAATATTTTTTTAAAAAATTAACACTCTATAAACATAGCTGAATGTTACACACACGAGAACTTGCACTTGAATGAGAATTAAAAATATTTCGCTGTAGTCTGCAGGACAGATTGTAAATATAATAACAATAGAAATAACTAATGAGTGGATGATATGTTTATAGTAAGATGAAAATAGAAAGAATGAGTCAATTCTTGTTCATTTTAATTAGTGTGTAAATAATAAACATGATGACTAATGTTACCAATGTGACAACAATTAAGGTACTGCAATAAATAAACAAAAGCTATTTAGTTGATAAATGATATAATAAAATACGTTCACAAAATGCTATGCTTTGTAGTTCATGCATGATACTACCTGAAAATTAGAATGGTAGTTACATAAAAACTAAGCTTGATAGAAAAATTCTTATTTCATACTTGTATATTTTTCATACAGATGAAAAATACAACAAGAATCAGTTATTTACTCTCATTTAACAAAATCATTGTTGATCAGTGTTACATGACAAGAGAGTTGTAACTATTTATATCTCCTGCATTTTCCAGCCTAAATAATTCACTTTTGGTTACCTAAAAAATATGTTCTTTTACAATATGTATGACGTTAAAAGAAAAACTGATTTTTTGATACAACAGGGGGCTGAAAAATAACTGATTTAATTTTATAAAGAGAGAAATAAAATATACAAAACTCTAGGGTAGATTATACTAGATATATAAATTTTATAACTCCTTTTGTTTGATAAAAATCCTTTCTTAAAATATTTCATTGCCTATGACAGAAATCCTAACTTCATTACTTTCAGAATACAATTGGTACAATTTGCACAATTCACCATGTTTACATAACAACAAAACAAGGAATAAATCATTTATAACACATTTTATAATAAAATTTATAATGGTTAAATGCAATAAATAAAAATGCAGAAGGCTATAGAATACATTTCTTTTTATAGATTTGTTCAGTATACTTTTAATTCTTATGTTGAGCCTACAAACAAATTAATTAGAGTTGTTACATCCCAACCCTGTAGGGGAAGACAACCGTCTTGTAACGTTTCTGACTGCCACCCCCTCCATTCATAGCCCTGATGGACTTTAATGGGAGTCTTCTTTCACCCTCTAACTTTTTACATCTCACAGTAATCAGCCAGGACTCGTTGGATGCCATCGATGTAAATGCCTCAGTAGACATTTACATCGATGATTTTCAAAGTCAGCTTTTGCCTTTGCTGTAGGCCTCATCCGAACATCTTGAATGTCATATTTCACTGTTCTCTGAACTAGCTAACTGAGTTTGTGGAAGCACGAACCCCGTGCTTACAGTTGTTACAATTACATTCATTCTACTAACATTAACATTTTAGATATTCAGGAAATAAATTAGTTTACAAATATGATTTTGTAGAAAATTTCTTCCAGTGTAAAATGGTACAAAAAGTATTAAAGTGAATATCACTGATAATCTAAATAGTTAAAAATAAGAGTTTATGTCAAAATTTTACAAACTTACACTTTTGAACCTGGTTGGTAGCTACAAAAGTTAAAAATAACTTCAAAATTTTGCAGATTTTCAAAGGAATTACAAATGAACTTGATTTTTTTATTAATTTTATGGCAGTTGGTGAATGAATACAGGTGATGAAAACAAAATGATGTCAAATAAGGCGCAAGCCTGGGAAGCAGATCCTTGTATTGGTGTGGCAATGACTCTCCATGTTAGGAGGGTTAATACATAAACAAAAACAGAAAAGTTATTTAACAACTGATAATGATATTAAAAAATATTTGTGACAAATTAATGATAATAAATAATGTAACAACTAATCATATTAATTATCAAAATTATAATGTATGCATTTGTACCTACAGAGATATCATTTGTACATTTGGAATAATGCAGCTCTAAAAATTTACAAACTACTTTTACATTTATAACAAACACAGTAAGTGTATGAAGGTTGTCCTGAAAATAATATTGATTTTATGGTAAAAACTAAAAGATTTCTGAACAAAACTTTTTATTTAGGATAAACTAACCTAAAACTACTTTTCTACACAGACATTGCGTATGTTTAAATGCTTATATTATGTCTGATGAGTTTTCTTAATCCATCACTGTCAGTTGATAAAGATGAAATAGCAACGTTATCTTCAAATCTTTATCAATTTCAAAATGCTTTCTTCTCAAAAAATCTTTCAATGTAATTAGGTAATAGTCACTAGGGGCTAGATTGAGGTTGTAGGCTGGATTATAATAAACTTTCTATCTGCTAAATTATATTAAAAAATAAATAGGAGTTTGGAGAACTCTAATTGCAGTTATGAGTACCTGTACCTTATAAACAGAGAATTAAGAAAAAGTAAAAAGGTTAGAAAGTAATCAGTCAGTGAGCTACCTTTTAATATTGTTTAAGAAAAGAAGGAGATCTAATACTGTGGTAGATGTAGATTCCTTGTGACAGATCAATCAATGTTTACATAAGAAAATATTTCTTTAGTTAAATTATGTTAAAAATTAAATTATTCAGTTTAATTTTCAATTAAATACAGCAGGAATCAACAGAGAAAAATTTTACTGCATGAGGGGTACCCAAAAATATCCAGAATCGCATTGTGCTGGGCAGAGTTTCCATAGTACACAGTTCCCCTGCTAGGACAGTGTCAAGCGAATTATTTTTTTGAACAGCAAATGGCTGTGAAGTTTTGTTTCCAGGTCGAAAAAACTCAACTGTATGAGCAGTTTTTGTGTATCAAAAAAGGTGAAATGTCGACTGATTACCAATCTTATTCTGGACATCCTTCAACTTCCTGAATGGATGAAATGTCAAAAAATTTGAGCAATTGTTTTTTCCCCTCCTCCTAGGGCCAGACCTGCACTTAAGCATAAACACGACCCTGGGGAGTGCCTTTGCCTCTAACCCCAGAACGGGACCACAGTAGGCCCAGCTATGTTGTTCCCAGCCACCCCGCTCCAGAAGCCGGGACTCGGTCCTTTGCACTTGCCTTAAACAGAGGAACCCCTGCCAGGACTCAGGGTTTCAAGAGTCCCACTGCTTCATCACCACCAACCATCCATAAAAGCATGGATGAATGGTATCCTCCCCTTGCTTCTCATTCTTTTTCCCTCAATATCCCCATTATGTATTTTGATATTTCTGCAAAGTTTTTTGGTCCTGTGAGCATTGTAGATACTATATTCTGTGTGTTTAGTCTTCCCTTCTTTCATAGTCATTCCTTTGCATGATCCACCTCTGGCACTCAAAGGCCACGTGCTCCAGAGTATCTCTTTCACCGCAATAAGGGCATGTGTCGTCTTCTGCCCTCTCCCTACTATGCAGATATACTGTGAACATACCATAGCCGGTCAGGAATTGGGCAAGCCAAAATTTAGCTCACCGAATCCCCTCCTGACTCATGGACCTACCTCTCTTATCAACTGGTATGTCCACCTACCCTTAATCGATGTGTCCCACGTTGTCTGCCAATCGCCCTTCATCTCTTCCACAGCTACTTATCTCATTCTTCCTTCATACAGCCTTGTTCTCATTCTCACCAGCTGCTGTAGAGACGGAATACCCTCTACCACTAGGATATCCTTGGGTAGACACCGATGAATATGCTGAAGCTTCAGCATATTCACTCAAAATAGCTATTTTGAGTGCAATGGGTCTCTGTACCCCCTCGAGTAGCCTTTGTTTCTTCTCACTTCTATCGCTCTCCTCCACTCCAGTACGCCATACATTATCACGAATCCCATGATGTGAGCATACAGTTCACGTTTTGAAGCATGCGATCCCGCCATATTACCCAGCCTTTATTTACTGCCTTACAGCAAGTTTCATTGATGTTAGCTGTAAACAATCTTCTATTGTCCAGCCAAAAACCTAGGTGTTTATGGTTTTTTACCTGCCAGTCCCCCACTCTGATTGGTAGTGGCCCAATACTGCGCCTTCCTACCATCACTACTGGTCTTGTTTTCTCTCTGGTCAAGTGCAGCCCCTTCGCCATCTTTCATTCTTGCATCATTACAATTGACTCACTCACAGTGCCAGTGACCCCTTCCTTTGTTCTTGCCGATACCACAAGGGCTATGTCGTCAGCAAATGCTATTGGTACTATTCTTTCTGGGTATCTCAGCCGCAGTATATTATTAAATACGAGGTTTCAAAGGATCGGCCCCAGCACCAATCCCTGGGGCACCCACATGTGTTACCTTGAATTTCAATTTCACCTCTCCTGTCTGATATATGAGATACCTATCCTGTAGGTAACTTTGAATGGATCTCCTTAAATATCCTGTAACTTTTCTCTCCCTCAGCATCCGGAAGATGGCCTCCCAGCTGAGTGAGTTAAACACATTTTGCACATCTAAGAGCACGACCACTGAAATTCTTCTTGTTCTCCAGGTCCCTTGTGCAGCTCTATCCACTAATTCCATCATTTTGCTCAATGCGTAAGTTGTTGACCTCCCTTGTCTGAAGCCATATTGCCTATCACTAAATTCTTCCTTCTCGTTAATTTCTTCTCCCAGGTGCACTTCCAACATACGTTCATAGAGTTTGCACAGACTGTTTATCATGCACTATGGTCTATAAGATTCAGGCACTTCTTCTGTGCTGGGTTTTTTAATTAGCATCAGTTGTGCTTCCTTCCAGCTTTCAGGAATATGTTCATTGCTCAATATATTATTCATTACATCAAGTACCTCTTTTGGGGCCACCTCTACAAGGATCCAGAAAATCTCCACAGGGATGCCGTCCAGACCTAAGCTTTTATGCAGTTTCATTTTCCTTGCCGCATTTATCAACTCGTGCATTTCAAATAGATCTATTTTATTCACTGCTATTTCTTCCCTTTCTGGGTCTTCCTGTGTCGGAAACAAAACTCTAACACAGTCTGGCAGCTGTTCCTCTGTCAGTGCAGGAAGCCTCCGGCCCAGCCTTCCGAACACCAACCGGAAACCTCTCCCCGAGGGGTCTTGATCCATGCTCTCACAATTCCTTCCAGCTGTTCCTTTTGGCTTTCTTAATCGTCGCTCTATATGCATCTCTGGCTTCCATATAATTCTAGCGTGCCTCTCTACTGCATTCCAGATCATTCCTTCTACTCAAACTGAAAGACCCTCCTTAAAATCCAGGATGCTTTGCACAGCTGATTTAACTCCTGGTTCCACCAATATGCATGATGTCTTGCTGGTATGCTTTCTCCAACTCTGGACCGTAAACATTCATTGGTTACTACTTCTGTCAACTTCACTCCTACAAGTCTAGGTCCTACCCTTCTGGCAAACTGTGCACAGTCTCGTTTGGATGTTACTACCCTCTGATTCTTCTCTTGTCCTACCATCACACTCGTTTCAAATGTAATAAACAAATGGTCGTAGAAACTATCCAAGTCCATTACCTTCCAACCATGATAGCGACTAATATGTTCTTCCATCACAAACACCAAGGGTACGATTGAGACTCCCCGTGCTCAAATGACACTTCCTCTCTGTTTATGTACACCAGACCCCACACATTGATCTTATCGCTAAGGTATGCACCATGCAGATTGCTTGTGCCTCCTGAGAATTTGGGAGACTTTGCATTGAAGTTTCCCACCAATAATATACTCTTTCCTCTATTCGTCTCAATTTCTTTGCCTAACTCAGAAATGTTATAAAATCATTAATGCTTGTGTTCAAGGAATGGTAGCAGGAAAATAGTACCACTCCCAGGTCCGCCCAGACAAAGCCCTCCGCCGATCCACTTGCAGTTATCGCTATACCGGCAGCTGGGAATCTGATCCCTGCATCTATCAGTTCGTCTACTTTTCATATTTCCCCCACCACCCTTGAGATGATTGGTTCTAACATTAATATCATATCACTCTCTTCCTGATGGCCATCTCCCAGCAGAGGTCCATTGCCGGCCTACTTCTATTTGTGTTGAATTGTAAGAACCTCATTTTGGTGGCTTACATGCCAACAATCTATGGCCCCCCCTTACAACACAAAGCGCATACTGACAGCTCTTCCCTGAGCCCTTCTGTAACCAGTCTCTTCTCACAATTATAACATAACTGGGATCTTTTTGTCCCTCTACAGTTCACCAACACATGCCCTATGCCCCAGCATCTGTAGCACCATTCTTTGAACTCTCTTATTTGCATCCTGCAGTTAACCCATTCTATCAGTATCCACTGTTCGATTAGTCTCTTTGCCGCCATCATCATGGTGATAACTGTACATTTTTTGTACCTCCATACGCTGGATGTATGGACAATATCTTAAAATCACCCATCTCCCCTATAACCTGCGCTATCGCATGTTGAATATCCAGCTCTATAGTTTCTGCTTCAATATCTTTAATATGTACCAGTGTTTTGCAACCTCCTCTTGTTTTAATATTCACCTGGAGGTCCGCTGCCATGGTTCTCAATGTTGTTTTCAACCCTTCTGTTTTTTGCACATCTTTAACTCGCATTTGCAATTCTTCTCTTGCTCTTCTCAAACATAGGATCTCTTGTGCCTCCTCCCTTGTCACTGTCCTCTTCATTGTTTTCAGTAATCAGCATATGACCTGCCATCAGCCTTAATAACTATTGTTCTATTGTCTTGAATTGGAGGTGTTCTTCTCATTATTCTTTGTTTTTTGTTCTCTAGTTCCTCTCCTTCTGCTGACAGTATATATACTTCAACTAGGTCTTCAGACCCCCCTATACAAATGGCTTAATATCTTCCCGATTGCCAGACCATTGGTATAATTATGGTTGTTGCTTTCAATTCTGCTTTTATTTTCCCTAGAGCTCCCAAAATTCTAATCAAGAGATGCTTCTTCCCCTTCTGTGTCTGCATAGTTCTGTGTCTGCACAGTATAAATCCTTCTGCTGGTGACTGGGGTATCACCTACCATAACAACAGTATCATCTTTTGTTACGATGCTGGGTTTTATAATTTGTCTCATCATTGATTCTGTAGTTGTGTCTTCTTTGTTTTGTCTTTTCGCTAAGTCAAAAAACTGACCAACAACTCCTTCAATTGGCTTCAATCAGCAATTCAATTGCCTGAGAAGTTGTGCTTGAAGACCGATAACGTTACTGAATAATGAGAAGTTGTTTGGAGTAACTTGGAGCTCAGTTAAGCAAATTTTATCAGAAGATTTGGGGATGAGATGCAACACTGCAAAATTTGTACTTCAGCTCCTAACTGCCCAGCTAAAAGGTCACTTGGAAGCATGCCATGCTTTGAAAGAACAGTCCCAAATCGAACGAGTTTTTTTTCCAAGTTCACTATTGGTGATGAATATTTTGGGGCTTGGTTACAACCCAAACAACAGCCAAGCCAGTGAAAGACAAAAGCCTTGCCAAAAGCTTCTCAAGTGAAGTCAATCAAACATTAAGACAATAGTCATTTGTGTTTTTGATGTGAGAGGAGTATTTGCATTTGAAATTTGTTCCACTAAGTCAGACTGTTAACCAAGGTTTCTACTTGGAGGATCTAAAAAGATTGTGCAACAGTTGTGGCAAAAAAGGTCCAATTTGTACCTGTGATGATAGTATTTATGAATAAACCGTGTAGTATTTAAATGCAGTTAAAAGAGAATGTAAATATCTTTTCATCGTTAGAAAGATAGATACTTACTTTGAAGTCATTGAATTTCATTCATATTTATTTATTATTTACATATACCAGGTTACAGAGTAACAGCACAGTGACAGATGTCAATAATATTCTGCAAAGATGCCAAGGCATCTGTGTGCAGTCTGGTGTGTAAGTATAAATGTACTGGTAAATGTGTACTCTTGAACAGACTCAAGCTAACCACTCCTGAGATGTGTGGTTAATTGAAACCAACTACCAAAGAATACTGGTATCCACAGTCTAGCATTCAAATACATATAAAAGCAACTGCCTTCACAGGCAATTGTCTGTAAAGGCAACTGCTATTCTAAGTCAAACTCTCGACTTCAAATACAAAACATTTCTTAGAAAGGGTTTTATTTACTTCTCTTTTTAATTTAGAAAAGTATGGTTGATTTATAATGAACATGTGTTATTTAAGTTATGTAAATGTTAAAACCTTTTTTTTAATATAAATATAAAAAAAAGATAAAAGTAAAATTTAAACATTATCGTGGCCCTTTTATCTAATTGACTTCTAATTTCTAATATTTATCATGTTAAAGATATTATACATTTTTCCCTTTTTAATATCAGGGTATTTCAGAGAAATAACCAAAACAGATTTTAAACGTTTACTTATTTGAAAATTTGAGATATTATTCCTTTCAGGATGTCTTGTTATACAATAATTTCTTATTATATACATAATTACTCATATATATATATATATATATATATATATATATACACAAGACAGGTACGTGCTGCATTCTATGCACACATATAATTTACTCTTATAATACATGAATCAGTAAGCTCAAATATATTTTTATAACACTAAGTATGAAAGAATCCAATGTTTTATATCTCATAAGGAGAGGTAAGGAATAAAATGAACATTAAGTGTTTAACACGGATTTCATGAATTCATTAAAAAAAAAGAAAATTAATACTGTTACAAAAAATAAACAACATCTGTTTAGCAATATGAAATAAAAAATGTTATGCAATATGACATTTCAAAACTGTTTTGGAAATATTAATTATGATTTGGCTCTTCTGAAAATTCCTACACTTCAGTAGACCTACTTGCAAATCCTCTGGTATCTTATAGGTTTTGGCTAATTAACTCGCTATGATACCTTCTCCGCACTCAGCTCTCATGTCCATGATAAAGTTTTAATTTTATTTTTTAAGATTAAATTATGCCTACAGGAAGTTTCTAACTGTGCGTCACTGCTCCTAAAGAATAAGCAAGTAACCTAAAAGCAATACTAGATGAGGAGAATTCATTTGTATCAATCTATTGTGTATAAAGGAGACCAACTAAAAACAAGACAAAACCTAAAACTTAATTAATTTTCAAACTTTTTCTGGTAACTTCTTCTAACACTACAATACTCACTACTTTTTACTAATACTAACATTAACTACCTCATCTATTGTAGTTTTTCACATTCCTCAGAAACATTGTTTTGTACTATACATACCAGATGGGTTCCAAGAGTAGAAATTTAAAGTAAAATTACAAATGGTGGAAAATGAAACATTTTATGAATAATTAAAACTACATAAGTCATCCTTATTTATTTCTGTAAGGGCATATCATAAAATGTCTGCATTAATGTAACATTTTTTTAATATTAAAATGTTGTTTTAATGCAACATTAAAACAAATTTTATACTAAGTTGGATCTCATCTTTTACTTTTAAAGCTTTGGTAAGTTTATTTATAGTTAATTTTGCCACAGTTATCCTTTATTAATATTTTTTTATTTGTATAATCTCCTGAAATGTGATAAATTCTTTAGTTATTACAATGTCAGTCAGCAAGATCAAATTCTTAGAATCGATGTTTTGAAATTCACAAAACGTCACTATACGTCACTTTATTTTACATTAATAACTGACATTTTCAAAATTTATTTTTTAATTTTAATTTTGATTACTGTCAAGCCAAAGTTTTTCCAATAAAAATTTAACTAATGCTTGTACATACTTCCTTCCAAGAACATTTTATTATTTTACTCATATTAAGAATGTTAAATAACTGTTTTACACCTTAGGCAATTTACTATTATGCTTTGCACATTATGCTAAATTACTATAATGTTAGAGTATTGGGCTGGAGTTTGCAAAGCTGTGGGATTATCTAAATTTCTTGTGATGTAATGTAACAAGATAACAGAAGCAGTGATGGCATTTAAAATTTCTACCAACTGAAATGACAATATTTTTTCTGACAATATTTTCTTTACAAAGTATTTGAATTCGAGCAGTATGCAGCACTAGTACCACGTGTATATATGTTTCGTAACTTCAAAGAGGCTATCAACATGCCAAAATCTAAATGTTATTAATAATGAATAGAATCTGATAACGGAAAATTTTTGACCAATTATCCAAGAAATTGTGTGACATTGGGATTATTGATGGTTCCATACACATGATTTGATAACCTGAACATGCAAATTGTGAGTGTGAAATCTGAACCAAAGCTGCTTTTGGTTGAAAACCAAGATTTGTTTTGATGTTGTACAGGACATGATGGCATGGACAATCAGTGATACTAACTTCCTTATGACAGTGAACAATTGATGATTCTTAAGTATATAGGTACTACAGCCCAGAAACTGAAGCTAAGTCTTGCTGTAGAAAGTCACTATCACTCCAAAGCTGAAGAAAATAAGGTGAGGAACAAAGTGAAAGATGTTGACTTTTTTATTTCGGTTACTGCAAAGTTGTGCAACAAGAATGTAGTTGAAAAGGTAAGTATCAATAAATAATATTTAGAAGTTTTTCATCATCTTTATGACAAAGTTTTGCTCAAATGACCAGACCTATGGAATCGTGCCAAGTAGCAGTTGCATTACAATAACATGCTCACCCATTCATCACATCAAATCCAGGATTTCTTGGTCAAGTACAGAATTCGTCATCTTTGCCAGGCTTCTTAGTCAGCAAACATGGCTTCTCGTGATTTATAGTAGTTCTCCAAACAGAAGATGTCACTGAAAGTCCCATTTGATAGCCAGAAGGATACAATGAACACAACACAGCCAGCCCATGGTCTTTCCAAAAGATTACTGCAAAAAATGTTTTAAAAAATGGAAGGGGGGTTGGATTGTGTGTGAAGTCACAAGGAAAGTAACTTGAAGAATAGCAGGATTGAAATCCACTTAGTATGCTAATTTTTTTTTCATGACCTATGATCAAATAATTTTTGAACATACCTTGTGTTTTTCAGTTATATGCTAAAATTTTAAATTGTATGGTATGGCATACAATTACACTGGGGAACAAAAAAGAACTCTTTTTTTGTCTCACAAAGAAAAATATGCGATTCTGATAGTATTTTTTCTCCTGAATTCAAATATGATATCGGGTTTTTCCCATCACACAAGGTCTCTGAGACACAGGCATTTATAATTTCAAACATTTTAATACTTTCTGCATTCTTAACTACACAATATTCAAACATTTGACCCACCTAGAAGGTAAGAAATGAAGATTTTCTGCTATATTTCACCTGTGGAGCATCCCTCTTGATGGTCCAACAACAATTGGCCAGCATATTAGGATATAGCTCTTTTCCATAGCTGAAATCTCCTGATGAAAGTGTTCCACGTGCTCATTGCGCCAAGATTTTCCGGGAAAAAATCTAGGTGCGAGTGCAGGAAGTGTACTTTTAAGGGCATATTACAACCCAAATTTTTATAAGATGTTATAAGATCGTTGACAATATCATGGTAATTTTCTACCTTTAGATATCCCAAAAACTCTGAGTAACATTTTTTAATGCTATGCCAAGCTGCTTTCTCCAGTGGATTCAATAGTTCCTCAAACTTTTCACCATGCAGTAATGATCGTATTTGAGGACCCAAAAATATTCCTTCTTTAATTTTTGCATCACTAATTTTAGGAGACTTCTGTTTTAAGTACATGAAACCAGGAGTACTGTCCATGGTCTTCATAAAATTCTTTGTTAATCCTAGATTGATATGTAATGGAGGTATACACACATTTTTAGGATTACACAATAGGTCATGTTTCACATTTTTCTGTTTAGGAATGAGTGATTCATGTTTAGGCAATTTTTTTCTAATGAAATGGTTTTTTCTGCCCCTACTATCCATTCATACAAAAAATAACAGTATTTTGTGTAACCAAGCTGCAGACCAAGAATACGTGCACAATTACCTTCAAATCACCACAAATACTCCATTCACAGACTGCATAGAGAAGCTTTTCCAATATAAATTTAAAGTTTTCATATGTCTCTTTCATACTAGCAGCGTGGGCCACAGGTACTGATGGGAATTTATTGCCATTATGCAGAAACACAGCTTTTAAAATAACTTTTTATTGTAATCAATGAACAAGTGCTATACTGTTAGGTTATGTTCATTACAAAGTGTCTCCGTAAGAGAAGAAATGTCACTACAAAACACTAAGCAATTTTCTTCAACAAAAATAGTCTTTAAGTTCAGAATGATAATTTTTTAAGTACATATCTCTGTACCTTTTTGAAGAAGATTCCATCCCTTTAGAGGGGAAGCAAGCATTTCAGACTGTTTTTTGGGTAACTTTAAATCTCGTATGATCTTTAAGATTTTCTTGAGTCGGTAAATGAGGCTCAGATGAACTGCTGTGTTCAAAAGTTGTATCACCAGAATCTGTTTCTTTTTCTTCCTTACTTTCATCAGACTCTGAGCTCTCTTCATCTAATGTCACATGTTCTGGAGGCTTTGGATGGGAAATTCTTCGCAGTGTGGAACTGGTCTCATTGTAGATTGCAAGTTAGGGTACATACCACTGCATGTTTTGATTTTGATGTAATCCCTCAACGTTTGTTAAGCAGAAATACCAGTCAGAAGAGTGATCTTTGGTTTTTTTTAACCTCCGGGACCACTGTTAGGCATTGCTTCAGAGGAAAAATTGTTAGGATGATTTAAACAAACTCCAGGTATTTTGTAACCAACAACTAATTAAAAGAAATAAAGTTGTAAATATGTAATACATAATAATTCACACACACAAAGCACTCACAATGACTAGTTCACTACTATCTCACAACTGGCATCGTTATGATGAATGTGTGCTACACTAGATCACATTTGTACACGTCTGAACCACGCACAACAGTAGAAACGCTACCCTTTGAGTTGGCTCATTTGTCTTTGGCTGAGGAGCACTGTAAATACTGCAAGTAAAGTTTCTAAACTTAATTTTGAAGGTATCTACCTCATGGTAATAGATTAGAGAAAAATAATATTTCAATTATTTTTCAAATGATATGATTTATATTGTGGCCATAACTCCTCAATCCTTACAAAAACATGCTTTTATCAGAATTCCTCTGAATTTTAATAATTTTCTACATTATTTGTATTTACAGTAAAAAAAATTCATCTTTAGTTTTTTTAATGGCACTCACACTTTTCTGTTTATACAAAGTTGTTCATACTAAATATAGTTTACATACTACTTGAACATGTCTACAGATATAATTTAAAAAATAATACAATTAATTTTATATTGAAAACAGCTATTTATTGAGTCTTAAAAATGAAACTATTCTAAACAGAAATATTTAAAAAATGAATATAACTTTACATTAACAACTAGTTTTAAAACTAAATTTCCAGAAGTAAAAGGATACAAAGCTTTATCTTTATTTAAAAGATCCTGATAAATTTCTTCATATGTAGAACCAAAATCATAAATGTTCGGTCTGTCTGGGGCTGTACCAGGCAGCTTTACTTTATCACCAGTTCCAAATGAGTTAACTTGAAAACCTTTTTTACTGAAAAGAAAGTAATAATAAAAAAAGGATGAACAAATAAAACAGAAACTTTAAAAAACTAATTGCATCAAAATAAAATGTTCTGTCAATTTTATGACCTTATCTAAAATTGTTGCAAATTAATCATCCAAAAAATAATTTAAAATGACAAAAAAATCACCAGTACCAATACCTATTTCAGCAAAAAATCCTAAAAGCATAACTGTGTAATAACAAAATATTAAGATTGTCTGATCAAAGATACAGAGATAACGGTCAGAGTAGTAAATTAATTACATATATTCTAAAAACACATTAAGCACATATGAAACAGAAAGGAGAATTTCAAAATAGTTAAGAAATTAATAATATCAGTAATTACTAAAAATGCAAAATTTATTTTTAAAGATTATAAATCAAATACAAAATGCTGTACAATAAAAGGTAATTGTTGAGGGTACACATCTTAAAATTTAAAAATCTGGATCATAAGCATAAGTATCACTATTTCAAAGAATTAACAAGAATGATCAATGGCAACTAATGATCTAACAAGTCAAAAAACATTCCAAAGCAGTCAACATAATCCATTTCTTGCTATAATGCCTTCTAAATCCAAACTGAGAGAAACTGAAACATCTTCCAAAACTTAGAATAAATTAAAAAAAAGTTTATAAATAATTATCATGATTACAGGTTGACTTTTGAAATGGGTACAACAAATTTTTCAACTTCAGGAAACAGTCATGAACTAGAGGCTATAACAGGTATTATCCTACACACACACTGGCAGCCATCATATTTCAATTTGAGGTCCATAATCCAACAAACAATATTTACTAGTGATCATCCTAAATGTTTACTATTAGCAATGGAAAGTAACTTTATGAGAAAATGCTGGAACATAATTTTGAATATCAGAATAAATTTTAAGGCACATTTAATATAAAAAAAAGGGTGTTGAAAAGTTCAACAATTCTCGAGTTCATAATTTTCTCATACACTTCTTAATGAAATATTCTTATTATTTTTCTTTTCAAGAGGAAACAGGAGGTATCCTATTCATTAGCATAACTTAAAAACTTATATCAAAGTAACATTTTCAAGGTTATTCACTTGAAAATGTTACAACTATGAGACTGTAAAAATAGTAGTTACCAAACTTAAATGATTGATTCACTGAGTAACAAGAAATTTTCAAACTCTGATCATATGTTCAATGTACTGAAAAAAGAAAAGATATTAAGGATCAATAATTTTGTCTAAAGATCAATCAATCATGGCATCAACAAAATCATTACAGCTCCTAAAACAAAAGATATCAAGAAGGAGGAAATGTATTCATATATTGTATTATATAATATTAATTCTATTAATGGTATATAAGTATTGTAGAAAAAAATCAGATAGTTAATATTACTTATGATTCTACAAATGGCAATGTTCTGCTGAATAGATTCCAAAGAAAATTAATTAAAAGAGAAAAATTCATAGTCAAATTTTTAAATAATAGGTAGTTATGGATTCAAACAGGTCAAACTGTATGGCAGATTTCTAATGTTGATAATTATATGAATAGTAATATTATTGAATTTAAATAGAATTAATTGATAAGATTTCTTTTTTATTGTAGTCCATTCATAACACTGTGGATGTTGTCAATTTTTATTTTGGATAGATATAAAAGTTTGAGTTCATTATTAATTCACGGAGATGTATACTTATATAAATATTATCACCTATAAAGGGAAGTCCAAATTCCTACCTTACATAAAGTTAACTATCTGTAAATTTTTCTGGTCCTGATCATGAAATTTTCCTTCATTTTCTTTTTCTTAGTCATCATTTCTTTCTTCCTTCCATTCAAAGACGTTTTTAATATCTTGAAAACTAAATTAAAAAAATCTTTTATCATCCATAAAGAATAAATTCTACCATTTATATTTGATAACTCCAAAAAAGCTTATCTAAGGAAGTTATTGCACTTGCATTTTTTATATTAATTCCTGCAGTAATAAGCATGTGATAAATATGTAGAGTTTATCTGGATCATCTTTTTCTCCATGACCCACCGGGTTGGTCTAGTGGTGAACGCGTCTTCCCAAATCAGCTGATTTGTAAGCTGAGAGTTCCAGCGTTCAAGTTCTAGTAAAGCCAGTTATTTTTACATGGACTTGAATACTAGATCGTGGATACCGGTGTTCTTTGGTGGTTGGGATTCAATTAACCACACATCTCAGGAATGGTCGAACTGAGAATGTACAAGACTACACTTCATTTACGCTCATACATATCATCCTCTGAAGAATTATCTAAACGGTAGTTACCGGAGGCTAAACAGGAAAAAGAAAGATCTTTTTCTCCACGAGTCATCCATTTTTTTCCCAATTTGGGCTTGTCAAACATCGTTCTCAAGGTCTATCACATTTTTTTTTTGTTTTGTAAAGCTGTGTTGCATCCAATGCGGTTCCTAGTTGCTAAGAAATGTTTACTGGGATGAGACTTATGTTCAAATAATCAGCATTTGTTTATATATCAATCACTAAAGGAAAAGAGACCTTGTCATAAATTCTGTCTGGTAACAAATTTATGTAATCTAATTTGTCGGGTAACAAATGCTACTTTAGTAACTGTGTTCACATAATGTTTTTCATAGTTTACTAGGATTTTCAGTCCTACCTCTTAAATAATTTTGGGTCAGATTTGAAATATGTAGTGAAGTGAATAAAAACCAGTATTTACTTTTACTTGCAAATATACAAGTGTTTACTTGCAGTTCTGTGAATAAACAACGGTAAACTAAATACTTGACAAGTATTCTCTTTACTTGTAAAATAGGGAAGTGAATAACCTTTACTTATCAAGCGTTTACTTGTAACTACACGCAATTACTGATTCCGGTCAGACTTTACTTAAAACGAGTGAATAAAATCCTAAGTTCGAAAGAGTATTCAAGTATTTACTGGTAGAATTTCAAGGTAGCTATTTAGTAACCTTATCAAACTTTCATTTAATTTTTTATAATTGGTATGGCTGCCTTTGTCAACATTCGTCAACCAAAAACTTACAAAGAAAGGCGAGTATTGAGTCCAAGAAGATATGAAGAACTAATTCGTTGTACAAAAGAATCAGTTGAATTTTTGACGAACGCTTTTTTGGAAAAAAGTAATGAAAAGCGAGGAGGTGCTCTGTCATCGCAACAGAAGATGGAAGTATTTTTGTGGTACTTATCAGACCCTGGATTTCAAAACGGTGTCAGTGAAGACTTCGGGATTCACCGTTCTACAGTATGCAAAACTTTCGATTATGTTCTGAATAAAATAAACGAAAAGGCATCTGAGTGGATTCACTTTCCACAGAATGCTCATGAGTTAAATGAAGCCAAGAGAAAATGGAGTTCTCCCTTTAAAATGCCGAGTGTAATAGGTACTGTGGATTGCACGCACTTAGAAATAAATAAATCAGCACGCTACGGAGATTGTTACGTAAACCGTAAGAAGTATCCCAGCATCAACGTTCAGGTAACATGTGATTCCACTGAAAAAATCACTAGCGTTGATGCTTCTTGGCCGGGTAGCACCCATGACAGTCGCATTTGGAATCGGAGCAGTGTTTGCCAAACCACGGCTAAATTTAATGGTACGGTATGCCTTTTGGGAGACAGTTTTAAAACACTGTTACGAAATCATTTTATATGGCATCTAAGTCGCTTATTTTGTTTATACGATGTAAAATGTTTTATTTAGACTAGAAAGAATATGACCATTTTTTCTCTCAGAAATGTATAGCTTATCTTCTAGCAACATATCGATCTATTGGAACACATAATAAATTATTATATACGGTACACAAAAAAAAGTAGGAATTTGTGGTCATAAATACGTCACTTTACTTGAGGTCTATAAATATATTTCCTGACAAATGATATCGGTAAACATGTATTACATAACGATTCGTAATGAATAAGAGTTTACAGTAAAAATGGTTTTTTGTCAATATGAATAGCCTTTTGAGTGGTGGAAATTTTTATAAAACGTAGTTTTCTGAATCTACGTTCACTTATACTAACATATGTTACTAATCTGTGATTTATGACACAGGTTTTTCATCATATTTTGCCCAATTTTCAACCGATTTGCTTGAAAGTATTATTTTTAAAATCAGCAAACTATGTTTCATAACAGAAAGCAAAAAAAAAAAAAAAATTTTGCTAATAAAAAACGAGGTAGAAATGCGCAAAATAATTCTGCAATTAAATTATCATAATTTTTGAGGCAATCAGATACAAACATATTTTCGCGGATACCAATCAACCGCGGATCATTGTGATGGGAAAAGATTAAAACAAAAGAAACGTTTGATGTATTGACAAACGTGTCTGAACATGATGATGTACAGGATATGAATCATATAAGTGTTTACTTGATAAGTAAAGAGAATACTGGATAAGTAAAAGCAAAATGGGAAAACTACTGGCAAATACTTGGACAACTATAAATATTACAAGTGTTTACTTATAAGTATAAGTAAAAGGTTATTCACTTAGTCTCAAGGGTTTACTTTACTTGACCAGTATTTACTTTAAAGTAAAAGGTATAGTTTATTCACTTCACTAATGGATGTTAACTCTGCCATTATGTCAAGAAGATGAGAATATTTTATGTGATCATACATTTTACATTCTTCTGCAATTTTTTATATTTACACTATTTTATCTAAAAAAAAGGTTATTTTTTTTCTAATTATCAAGGCATCATATTGATAATAATGGAATAGGGACATTTCAAACAACATAATGATCAAAACAAAAAATTTATATTCTTCTAATTTCTAATAAAAATTATGTACGAATTATTAAAAACATTATGGTAAATTTCAAGAATATCTCACATTCCATACAATTATTGAATATTGTACAATATATTCAATGCACAATATAAGAATAATAATTTCTTATTAACACTTCAGCACAAAACATTTTTCACCCACCAATGAATCAATTTATTAATTTTATACTGGTAATCTGAATATCTCTTACAGATAATAATAATAATAATAATCTTTTTCCAACATAAAAGGTATGTTTACCTTTACTTGCAGTTAATAATTTATTATTTTTGATATTTCTAAAATTAAAAATAGTGTTTATCACAAAAAACACATTCCTTCCACACAAGTTCCTTGTCTAATGACACTTTTAAACAATACATCTTATATATCAAGTAAACGTCAATTTGAAAACAAGAAAAATAAATACAGTTACAATCTAAGACTGAAAAACCACCTACAAATAATTAACACTTAACAAACATGTGCGATTCAAATCAATCACCTGTTCCTAAAATTCAGTTTTTAACAAAAACAGACAGAATACTTATAATTTTTTTTTAACCAAAAAAAAAAATTTACTTCATAATAAGCAGTACGTGTCAGGCTATCTAATCTTACATTATATAGCACACAATCTATTTACAGGTACTGGAGCTACAAAAACATGGTAAAATATCCCATTTATACAAAATGACAAGAAAAAAGGCAAGGAAGTTTTCATATTTCTTCAACAACATATTCACACTAACAAAGATTCAGATATACACTACTAGGTATGAATGATTGTAATACTGAACTGGCAGAGGATAAATGAACCTGTTGTTAAGTAAAGTTAATGACGATTAAGAGTGGCAACAAAAAATTTGGTAGGCTACAGAAATAACAAAAATTACTCTTAACTAATTGTAGCGACATATTGTTTTAATTCCAGAAGAATGAAAAGAGGTCTCTTTCTTCATTCAATTGGGAGACTAAGTACCATATTCTAGATTGAAGATGCTCTCTACAAACAATCTTGTAAAGCATCAGTGAATTGCTGAATTTAATGTGATACAAACATATCATTTAACTTTTGACTGTCTTATATAAATGTATTTATAATGATCCAAGGCCATATCAATTAATTCTGAGAAATTCATGTCATACCACAAAATCATAACCAAAGGTAGTAATATATGTCTGTCAAGATGGCTGAGTTACACCTACTGCATCCAGTGTTACTTTTAATATCCAGAAACTATAAACTATTTAAAAACTTAATTTTCTTATGTGCAGGCAAAACTATATTTATAAACTGATTTAAACAAGTTTTTCAGCAAACTGGAATAATAAATAATTATTCAATATTTCACAAATTTTTTGATTGCATATATATATATATATATATATATATATATATATATATATATATATAATAAATTTATATCAACCCTGTAATTTAAAAAAAATAATTGGAATCAAGCTCAGTCAACTTAAATGTAGTCAAACCTTTTTCCATCCTTTTTTTTAGAGAAAAAATTTATTATGTTTTGACTATTCCATTTTTTAGTTTTGGGGGTGGAGGGGGGAGTTTTATAATTTTTTACTAAATATTTAAATAATCTCATAACTAGTAATTGCTGTAATGAGTTTATCAAAAAAATAAATACACAAATTGTGAAAGCAGATACAGTTAAATAAACTTTCATGCCGGCCTCCATGGCGCGAGTGTTATCATCTTGACCTTTCATCCAGAGGTCCCAGGTTCAAATCCCAGTCAGGTATGGCATTTTCACACACGCTGCAAATCATTCATCTCATCCTCTGAAGTAATACCTAACGATGGTCTTGGGAGGTTAAAAAAAAATAAACTTTCATATTAATATTGCATGCATTTAACACTGGCTTCCTGCACAGCAATTTTTTAGAGTAAGTATGATTATTAAAAAAGACCCATATTCCACTCCATATAATGAAGAATGATAGACATACCAAAATAGTATTAAGAAGATAATAGTTGTTTTCATGTTTTATAATCATTTGAAATTCAATAGCATTCCCAATACCTTAAGTGCTTAGTAATATTCAGATCAGGAGATCCATCTGCTGGTCGGTCATTCAGAATTTCGAAGATGCCAACAACAGTGTTGGCATCTACTAGTTCTAACCTTATATCTGCTTTGAAATATAGGATGTCAGGAAAAAATTTATTGGCTCAATGGTGTTTGTATTCATCTTGCAAAAATGGATTTTTTTTTTGTAAAACAACATTCCTGAAGCATTCATCATTCCATGATTCTCCTCCTTTTTAATAATCCAAACCATTCTCTTTGCTGTGAAGCAAATAAACAATTTCCCAGGCTGTAATTGTCCCAATTTGTTTTTTTGTCATGTTGGTAAATTATTCCTAATGTATGTTTATGTATATATTGGATGCTTAATTTATTATTGGCTGTTGAAAAGGTTACATATATTTTGGTAAGGTCAATGATTTTTAACTTTAGGAAAAAATGGAACAAAGAATTTGCATTAAATTTTGCTTTAAGAATGGAATAAAGTGCAGCACTGTATTGGAAATGTTGAATATTGATTTTGGTGATTTTTCTATGAATTAAACAAGCATTTACAAGTGGTAAAACAATTCCAAGAAGGCTGCAAAGACGTTGAAGATGATGAGTGCTCTAGACATCCCGCTGAATCACTATCAGAGTCAATAAGGATTAGTAACCCTATGCCATTTGCTGAACCAATGCAAAGAAAATACCTGGATTTGTGTGAATTAATTCATGGCAATTGCATCACAATAATCCACCAACTCGCTCTTCACTGTTCGTGAATTTTTGGCCAAAAACAAAAATATTATGATATCTCAGACTCCATATTCGCTGGACATGGCCTCCAATGACTTCTTTCTATTCTCCAAGCTTAAAAAAACCATGAAAGATGAAGTTTTGCCAACACTGAAGAGATAAAGAGAGAATTGCTGAAGGAGCTAAATATGCTGTACTAGAAATTGCATTCCAGAGGTGCTTTGAAGAATGGAAAAAGCACTGGCACAAATGTATTATATCTGAAAAGGACTACTCTGAAGGTGACAAAATCAATATTGATGAATAAATAATAAATTTTTTTAGAAAAACTAAAATTTTGCGTATTTTTTTATTAAACCTCATATGTAAGTACTTTCTGTAAAATGTTATAATGCAAAGTGAATCTTAAGTGAAATGTTAATGAAAAACATTTTTTAATGCAATTTTTTTTAAAATGCATAGTATATTTTAAATACTACAAGGTTTTCTATTGCTTTTCAGCAATTAACCCACATACTACAGGATACTATCATTATAAATGTGACTTCTATATTATTTTAATATCAATTCCAGTATTTTTTAATCAAGTCCAGAAACACAATTTCTTGTTGCCAAGCTATACATATCAGACCTGACAACTAGGTATGCATTATTTCTATTTCACAAAAAAAATGTAAAGTATTGTGTAACAGACCTCCTGCAGAGATTTCAGATGACCTCTGTTTACAGATAATTGACACAATCATATTTCTTCCACTTCTGAAATGAAGCAGGATATAGCTTCACAACAAAAGTGGATATATTCATTTGTTGGTGTACACTAGATGTCTATCTTTCTAATGGGTTATATGCAAATAAAGCGCCTGGGGTATAAGAGATAGGACCAAAGCTCAAATCTGTTTGATTATCAAAGGTATATTCTCTGACAATAATAATATTCACTGTAGTCAGTCCCAATGATAGAGCAAAAATGTCACTTATAGAGCTGAAATGAATCTTCTCATATCAGTGAGCTTAATATGTTGTGAACTAATCATATATCATTTGATTAGTCAAGAAGGCAATAATAATCATCTCCACTGCTTACTTTTCTTAGGAAGCCTGGCAAGAGATGCTTATTATACTTTGCTATTATTTTTAAGAGAAGCTTGTGACTTGTGTTGCCTATAACCACTATAACTGACACTTAAAATTGACATATTATTTTTAAAATTCAGCAGTGATGAGATCCTTATTTTTCAACTTTTTACATTTTTTATATACACATCATGTTAGTGCAAAATTATAGAAATACAATTTTTATAACAAACAGTTTAGCTACTGTAAGTCTATATAATAACATAAGGACTGAAGGGGGAAATAGGTAGGTACAGGCTAGAAAAAGGTCACGTTTCTATAGAAGACAGTATAGATCAATATTTGACTAAAATAAAATACAAAATATGTTATAACGTAGTTGAAAGTGTTACAAGATGTGTTAAAACTTTAAAATTATTAGAAATATATACAACTTTCAAATTATATGAAAATTGTTCTTCCAATGGACCTTTTGAAGCTAATAAGCACTTTCTTCAGTGAAGAAGAAGTCCCATAAGTTCTTTGAAAGTGACTTCCTATGATTTTTAATAATTTTAAAATTACAACTGTAACAAACCAATAACAAAAATCATAATACATCCCAAATTAAAGGCTGTTTTATAAAGAACTAGTACATAAAGAACATATTTTTTTTTTGTCTTCAGTCATTTGACTGGTTTGATGCAGCTCTCCAAGATTCCCTATCTAGTGCTAGTCGTTTCATTTCAGTATACCCTCTACATCCTACATCCCTAACAATTTGTTTTACATATTCCAAACGTGGCCTGCCTACACAATTTTTCCCTTCTACCTGTCCTTCCAATATTAAAGCGACTATTCCAGGATGCCTTAGTATGTGGCCTATAAGTCTGTCTCTTCTTTTAACTATATTTTTCCAAATGCTTCTTTCTTCATCTATTTGCTGCAATACCTCTTCATTTGTCACTTTATCCACCCATCAGATTTTTAACATTCTCCTATAGCACCACATTTCAAAAGCTTCTAATCTTTTCTTCTCAGATATACTCCGATTGTCCAAGTTTCACTTCCATATAAAGCGACACTCCAAACATACACTTTCAAAAATCTTTTCCTGACATTTAAATTAATTTTTGATATAAACAAATTATACTTCTTACTGAAGGCTCATTTAGCTTGTGCTATTTGATATTTTATATCGCTCCTGCTTCGTCCATCTTTAGTAATTCTTAAAAGAACATATAAAACAAAATTTTTTTTATTAAAGAAAAAAGCAGAATAATTCAATTTTTATCATTTTTTCCTAATTCTATTAATCATGGTAAAACAATTACATAATACATAATTAACATAAAATGTCAAAATGTGAATTTTTATTTTTACTTTATTTTACCTGCTTTTTAAGAATTTCTCTATGTAATAGTTACTACATAAATTGATTATTTGACTGTAATGAGCATTTTTTTAAATAGATATTAAAAATTTCAAGAATTATAAATTTGAAATGATGGTTGAAAATAAAATTAAGGAAAGAATCTATTTCAAAATGTTTTCTCTCATCTTTCCTTACTACTGATTTTTTTTTAAAGAATATAGTTTGTTAAATAAGAAAAATTCTATAAATACAAATCAATATTTACTCTGAAAGTATCAGTATATATCACCATGCAAATCAATGAATATAAGAAATTTCTTAATCAAATTGAGGAAAGGAACAAATTACTATGTTAAATGTAGCTCTTCATAAAAAAACAGTATATAAATAAATATAAAACCATCTGATAAAAGAAAATTACAAGTTTTAATAGCCTTATTCTTGGAATTCTTACATTTTTATATAGAGGTGAGCAAAAAATTGACAAACCTGAATTTATTAATTCACTGAAGTGGGAAATTTGCTTTTAGCCTGGTACAATGGATGGTTGGTAATGCTTTACCATATTTTGTCTGTCAGTGTCAGGTGTGCTATAAAAAGACTTATGTGTTTTACACGGTTTCAATATGCATTTACTCTTGAGTGTTTTTTAAAATAGAAATCGTTTTTAAAGTGCCAGGAAGACTTTGCTGTAGTTTTGCCTTGATAAAATGTAACTTGGTAATGTAGATGAACAAAAATGATAAGACCTGTCAACAATTTTAAATGATAAATTTTTAGAATGTGTCTATGCATCTTTGAATTATCATCTCAAATGTATGAAGGCAATCTCAGCAGATTGGAAAGTCAAATGGGAATACCCACAAAAAAATTAAAATTATGTCTATACTGCATTCATGTCATGGAAGAATTGAAAGAAAAAGAGAACTGAAAAGAAAGAAAAAAGAAGCCAATTGTGGAAAAGACTCAATTATTGCAAATGATTTGTGCGTTTTGTTTACTGCAATATTCAGTTCTTTGATAACATTTTCTTCGGTAACGAGACATGGTTTCATCTAAGTGGTTATGTAAACAGCCAGATCAATAATATTGGAGAACCCTCACAATTTCCAAGATACTATGTTGAATTAAAAAAAGATTGGAGTTTGGTGCACAATTTCTCAGAAGAAGTGGGTCAATATTTTTTTTTTGTGTTTCAGTAACAGAACTGACTTCATAACACAGCCACAAGAGCATGAATATGATTGCTGGTTGCAACAGACCATACAGCAAATAACATAATGTTGCTGCTATGTGAGTTCTTTGGGAAGAAAATCATTCCTGTGGCCTATGGCCATCAAGATCATGCAATTTATCTTTCACACATTACTTTTCTTTTGAGTATTTTAAAAGAAAAAGGTGTTCAGAAAGAATCCTTATACAATTGATCAACTCAAATGGAACAATGAATTTTAAATATTCCATATCAGTGTTGCAACCACTGTAAAAGTAATTGTTAATATGAAGAAATGCCTGTTCAGCTGCAAATTGAAAACATTTTGATAATTTATTATAAACAAAATTACTATAACATATAAAATTAACAAATATTTATTTTTTCCTTAAAATTTAATAAAGTTTTTTCACATATTAAGTTTCCATAAGGATTGCATAACGTTTCGCTCACCTGAACTTAAATAGCTAAGATGATTAATTTTTAATGAAATTTAACAGGAATTATGAACTACAATCTTAAGTAAACTTTATTAAGATTAGTATTTTTAAAGACTTTTCGAAGAAACAGTATTACTTTTGGTTGCATGTTGTGCATGGTGGGGGGGGGGGGGAAGAATTTTTTTTTATGTTTTGAGATAAGAAGAGTACAAAAATAATATTCACTTAAATTGGGGTTTCTTTATAGGCCTATGCATAATATTTTGTGGCTTGAAAATCTCCAAAACTACAGGATTAATTTTATTGACATTTAGATACGATGTAGTTATGTATATGTAATTGTGCATATGAAAATTTGATGAAGACTGGATGAATTGTTCTTGAGTTGCACTCAACTTAAGGTAGAAAAAATTTGAGCAGGGTAAGTTAGAAGTGTGACTTGTTATGAAGTTGCAAGCTATAATGTTGGCATTTCTTTACCTGCAGTATCTACTGTTAGCAATACTGTTCAGCGTATTCAAGTAATTCTAGCCGAGAGTAAAAAGGATTTAAAAGAAACAATGAACGGCATAGATGAAGTCCTACGCAAGAACTATCGCATGAAAATAAACAAGAAGAAAACGAAAGTAATGAAATGTAGTAGAAATAACAAAGATGGATCACTGAATGTGAAAATAGGAGGAGAAAAGATTATGAAGATAGAAGAATTTTGTTATTTGGAAAGTAGAATTACTAAAGATGGACGAAGCAGGAGCGACATAAAATGCCAAATAGCACAAGCAAAACGAGCCTTCAGTAAGAAATATAATTTGTTTACATCAAAAATTAATTTAAATGTCAGGAAAAGATTTTTGAAAGTATATGTTTGGAGTGTCGCTTTATATGGAAGTGAAACTTGGACAATCGGAGTATCTGAGAAGAAAAGATTAGAAGCTTTTGAAATGTGGTGCTATAGGAGAATGTTAAAAATCTGATGGGTGGATAAAGTGACAAATGAAGAGGTATTGCGGCAAATAGATGAAGAAAGAAGCATTTGGAAAAATATAGTTAAAAGAAGAGATAGACTTATAGGCCACATACTAAGGCATCCTCCTGGAATAGTTGCTTTAATATTGGAAGGACAGGTAGAAGGAAAAAATTGTGTAGGCAGGCCACGTTTGGAATATGTAAAACAAATTGTTAGGTATGTAGGATGTAGAGGGTATACTGAAATGAAACGACTAGCACTGGATAGGGAATCTTGGAGAGCTGCATCAAACCAGTCAAATGACTGAAGACAAAAAAAAAAATATATGAGAAAAAAAAACAATTTTCAAACATTTTTACTCTTCCATAAAACTAATAATAGTTCAAAAGATATTTGCAAAAAATCCTCTTTAGTTTGTTAAATACATCAATTGCATTAAGCACAAACTTGGACAGTGATAACTCGAACAGAAATTAAAAGGATAAGAGAAATACTTGTATTTTTAGAAAAAAAAACTGATGTGGACACCACATGACTTCCTTGTATACCTATTAAATTACATATATAAATTTTTTTTTAAATGAAGACAAAATTTTATTTCATTAATAACTTCTGATGGTTTTTCATATTTTTTTGTTTTTATTATTGAATTATTTATAATTTTTGTTTAAATCGGAGGTGAATAATTATCAATAATTCAAATTTAAATAAAATAAAAAAGGAGATGAAGTCTGATTTGAACCATGTGCCTTCTTCCCCTTATTAGATTCAAATATGATTAATTAAAATTTGATTTGTCTGTAACTCTGGAACTACTGAAAATAAGTACCACTTTTGATATATTGTTAAAAATCTCTCAATGAGGGCTTATCACTATTTAAGAAAAAGTCCAAAACATATTTTTTTTTTGGATTTTGGTCTTTTTTGGGCACTTTTATTCCAATCAATAGCATTCAAAAGGGGAGGTGTACAACAGTCCTAAATTTAAAATTTCAACAACCTATGACTTATTGTTTTTGAGTTATGCAAGATACATACATATAGACGTCATCCCCAAACTAGTCAAAACAGATTCAGGGATGGCCAAAATGGATGTTTCTGTTGAAATCTGAAATATTTTGTGATCACAATACTTCCTTTACTTTGTACAAGTAAAAAGCTGGTCAGAAACATTCCTTCGATCCCATATAAATTTTTGCCGACTTTTTTCAAAATAAATACTGACAATAAAGCAGTTGGCTCTCACAATCAAACTGGTGTCTGGATGCACAGGAAAGATTTTAATAAATTTTAGTTAACATTTAATTCTTTGAATGCTACAAGAAAGATATTAACATCCTCATAAAAAGAATTTCTGTTATAAATGATGATGAAATTTCATTACACTTTTGAATAAAACATTACAGATCGAACTTTCAAAATTAATGTCAGAATAATTTTTAGATTTATAAAATTGTATAAACAATAAGTTGCACAAACCTTAAAAATGCATGTGCTTCCATACTCCGATTCATATTGCTTGAACAAACAACAGCTATGTTAAGGTTGGAAGCTGGCATAGCTGTTATATATACTATCAACAGTAACAGACACAAATACAACAACCTGTAACAACTACAAATAAAAATTCTTAGAAAATATTTACTTAATTTTCAAACAAAATTGAATTACTACTGAGCAACAAAAACCCACACAGTATAAATATAAGTGATAATAGTTGCTTAAAAGCTGACAGATTTGGATTTTGTACTCCACTCATCAAACTAAATTAGATTTATGAAATAGGAATGACCAACCATGAAATTTCACCGACTGCATGGATTACATTGTTAACAAAGAAAAAAAACAAACTAAAAAAAAAACTTTAATATTAAAAAAGGCAACAGTAATGGTGTAAATATGGCTAAAATATTAAATTAACTATTCCAATAAAATGGTTCGGCCAATGACATAACAAATTGAGTTGCCAGTTTTAATAATCATAGAAGTAGATTTATCTTTTATAAGTAGTTCAAAAGAGTTGAAGTTAATATCAGCAAAACCTCAGTAAATTAAACAGCCATTTGTTATATGTTGTACAACATTAATTTAATTTCTTCTTCCAACTGGTTTTAAAGGAATAAAAATGCTAGTTTTTCATTATCTTAGCTTAATGCTGTATCAGCAATTCTTCAAACTTCTACCGGATTTGCAATTTAATTTCACTAATTTACTTATTAATGTTTTCTTAACAACTTCTCTGGGTTGAAAAATCATACATAACAATGTCATGTTGCACACTGCCATGACTGTATTACTTGGTTGTGGACTTCGTAGTTTGTCAAGTACTACTTTAAACGTAGACATTGATATACATAGTTAAATGAAACCTACACTTTAAAATCACGGTTCAGTAATGTATGTGTCACTAATTCTAAATTGGAAAATAAGTGCAAAGATTTGTACGTTCAAAATGATTGACGCAAAGTATTGTAATTGGATGTAATACCAGATTCAGGTTTCTTTTACAGCAAAAATATTACTGGAAATCCATTTCAAGCAAGGGGAAAGATTTTTTGCTTTGACAAAACTAAAAATTTATCTATTTCCTTCAATGCAAAGCAAATATTAAACATGTATAACTGACTTTAAGACAGCTATTACTTGTATCATTCAAGGAATTTCAAATCTACCATAAATTTTCAATTTATTATAACCACTTTAGGAACTACATTTTTACACTAAATTAAAAAAAACTGTTTTAAATCTATTTTTGCTTTGCGCAAGCATAAAAGCATTTTTACTGTAATGTGAAAAGTAGGTAAATGTAGGTAAGATTAAATCATTTTAAAAATCAATAATAATCCCAAATATAAAAGTTAATCCAAAGTGAAACATATCACAACAAAAGATTACAAACCAAGAAATATTTTCCTATCTGATTTAAAGCTCACGTTATTTTTTCTAAATACTGTGCGATGTGTTTTAGGGAATCGCACTGATAGTTTCAAATTAAAAAATGTAAAGGAACAATGCCCTAGTATGAAACTTATACACATGCATAAAAATGATTTTTGACAATTTAAAAAATGTAATAATAAATGAATGTACGAACTACAAAAACCAAAATCGTCTTATTTATAAGCGTCTGCTGGTTTTCCGTGGAGAAAGGGTTAATTCACAGTTATTTACAAACAAGCGTATCCTACAAGTAACCACTTAACGTCCAAATAACGAGTGATCCGAAATGCTAATAAACTGCATTTCATGAAGTAACCTATGACGAATAAGAACTTTCTTAAATCAAAATTTGTTGCTGATGTTGCATAATTACAGCAGCTGGAATGTGAACTACAAAATGTTAAGTCATAATTTTTCTCTTCTTATTGAAACCGTAACATTTCCCTATTGATTCTATATAAATTAAAAAATTCATTTACATTTAACTTTTTGTATGAAATGTAATGAGATTTACGAATTAACGCTACAGACCTTGTTTTTACTTAACCTTAAATTTGCTCAAAACTATCAAACCGCAAACTACCCTATCTTATTAAAAAATTACTTAATAGAAATCATAAGACAGCTTATAAACAATATAATCTATACATTAGTTGATCATTTTGCATTTCTAACAAAAAAATTGATAAGCGACAACCTAAGAAACTGCCTACGCCATCTTTGAATGGAAATCAACAGGTTATCCAACATCAACTACTACATTTTTTATTCCTTACATTAGTGCCTGTTCTGAAAAATATACTTGAAATTCCATGAAAACGTTTAACAAGAACAGTGCAGAAAACAACAGTTTCATGCAGTTAAATTAATAATCATAGAATTAAGTTATATTCTGAAAACTGATTGATTTTAATCTACGATAAGATAATATAAATTTGTATTTTTTTATAATTTGTAACATTTAATGTACCAATATAATGTAGAAAGAATATACATTTCTCACTACACATTAAATTTACAAATTGTATGTACATAATGAGGCATAGTTTCAATCATAATTTTTTTTCTGCATTGTGTTGCCATCTTACTGATTTCGTTTTAACTGCATGAAAATGAAGCCATTAATTTTTATATAACTGGATAAGGGATTATAGCGTAAATTACAATTAAGTGTTCAATATTGAAACATTCTGTAGCGCCGCAGTATGAGCGGCTGGGAACTAAATAAAACCATTGTACGATTTCGCGACTATAATCTTGAAGGTCTATTTTATGTTTACATTATGTTTATTTTACTCAAGTCAGATAGCCAAAAGAACAGTCATTTTCGTAACACAAGCAGAAATTTACGGACAGTAGCAGAAAATTTATCAGTTTTCAAAATACAAAATCATAATACTTCTACTGCATTGGTTATAATGTGATTTCATCCTTACCTCTCCGCATGAGGTTTCATTTATTTTAGTTCTACCACTCATTTAGTGACGCTAGTTTATGATTCAAATTTTACAAATTCCAATAAATGGATCCCCATCCAGTTATATAGAGATCAGTGTTCGAAATAGATGAATGCCGCCACACCTCACGGCTGCATGGGATATACTGTCAGCAGTGCAGTCGCCATCCTGCCGACAGTGTCGTGTGCTCATTCAAAACGCCGCTACACCTCACGGCTGCATGATAACCCATGCCCTCGGCAGTGCAGTAGCCGTTCGTAGCGATAACAGCTACAATCAAAATAATCACCACAATTTCTGCCTAACCGTGCCTCGATGTCAGTACGCCTACCTTCGGCCAATCAACTGCTCAGGTGGTCCCTAGCCACCTGGGGTGCTTTTCTACTAAATCTCTTCAGCTGTCCTGCTCAGGGCGAGGAAGCCAGCCACAATTGTCCAGTCTTTGCGAGTCTTCCAGTTGACTCGCAGATCAAAGAAGGAATCCACTCTCTCAAGTTCCCTAACAATTCTGGAACGTTCAGCCTCGTACTGGGGACAAAAATACAGGGCATGGTTCACAGTATCATCGACTCTACAGTCCGGACACAAGCTGGAATCAACCAAACCAAACCTAGCCAAATTATTCCTAAAGGCACCATGTCCTGAAAGGAATTGAGTTGCATACCGACTGGGGGAGACCCAATTAATCGCTTGCAGCTCCCTAACATTTGGAAAGATATCATGTGTGTATTGACCAGTAGAAGAATCGTTCCACCTAGCTTGCCAAGAGTAAAAACCTTGGTCTTCAATTTCTCGCATACGCCCAGAAGTAAGAAGACCTTCCTTCTTGGAAATGTACCAATTGCTATGTTCTGTAGCTAGAATGTCAAGGGGTTTAATGCCGGCAATCACAGAGACTGCCTCTCTTGAGACAGTTCTGTAGTCACCAACAGCTAACAATAGAAGTCGCTGGGCTCACAAAAGAATATCCCTATAACATTGGAATTGTAAATGATGAACCCAGACCGGAGCAATGTACAACATTATGGCCTCACAGACACCTTTGTAAAAAATACGCATCGTACAATAATTCAACCCCCAGTCGGGATGGATGACTAGAGACACCAAAGAAGGCATCGTTGGCCTTCTTTGCAGCAAACTAAAGGTGCTCCTTGAACTGAAGCCTCTCATCAAGGATGACACCCAGATACTTCTGAATGGTAAAAACCTAACCGGATGGCCATCCAATACAACCCGTGGGTGACAAGTTGCGGCTATACGACCCTTAAGAAGTCAACTTGAGTTTTTCTTTTCTCTTCATTTATTCAGCCTAAACTCATTATTGGAACTTATGTATGCTTTGGGATTTGCTTTTACGTAATGTATTTTAATAGTACCTATATCATGTGTACAGTTAAACAACTCAACACAAGTTGTTTAACTGTACACATGATGTAAAAGTATAATTAGATAAAAGCAAATCCAACCGATTAGTTAGATAAAAGCTAATTGTCCAGCATATTATATTTGAATCTTTTTTTTTTTTTGTAAAAGCAACAAAACAATACAAAAATTGTCAAAATACACATCTATTTTTTAATTTCTTGGCCACAATTTTTATAATTATCCTTCCTATACAGTAATGAAAACTTTTGACAAACAATTCATGTCTGGATCATTGAATTTAAGTCGTGGTCTAGTGTATCCCAGGTGAACTGGCATGGTAGCTTGTGACAGCCAGTATCAGAAGTAACAAACATTCTATGACAGATATTATAGAAAGTGATAATGAAGTTGTCTCTGTTGGTTTCTTTTCTGAATTTACAGTTGTATATTGGCATGTTTACAAGTTATATTGAGGGCTGTAAATGTCATTTCCATTCTGTCCATTGGTGAGACTAGCTGTGTTGTAAAACATTTATTTTCAGAAGAAGAAACTTTGTTGAATAAAGCCATCATACCTTAAATGTCTAATAGTGTTTCAGCTATTATGAACACTAGAACAGGCAGTCCTGACCCCTATATGGGATGATACCTACTGGAGACAATCCCAGTCGCTACGCCACCCACTCCATTCCTAGTCCTGATGGGCTTTACTGGAGGTTGTCTTTTAGCCCTCTAAACCTGATAACACACCACAATTAACAGTTTGGCCTCTGTCAGGATGCTGCTGATGCAAATACCTCGGTAAACATTTTCATCAGTGTATTTACACAATTTACTATTGCCTTTGCATGGCCACTTTCAACCATGACTACCTTTTCTTTCTTTTTCCTGTTTAGCCTCCGGTAACTAGTGTTTAGATAATTCTTCAGAGGATGAATGAGGATAATATGTATGAGTGTAAATGAAGTGTAGTCTTGTACATTCTCAGTTCGACCATTCCTGAGATGTGTGGTTAATTGAAACCCAACCACCAAAGAACACCGGTATCCACGATCTAGTATTCAAATCCGTGTAAAAATAACTGGCTTTACTAGGACTTGAACGCTGTAACTCTCGACTTCCAAATCAGCTGATTTGGGAAGACGCATTAACCACTAGACCAACCCGGTGGGTTCAACCATGACTCCCTATCAAAACTTATAAACCTCAACTATGTCTTTACTCAATTAGGGAATAATAAAGAAGTTCTGAAATGAATAAATAACAGTAACATTCACTTTTTAGAAAATAAAAATATTTCTTCCATTGTCTTTTGTATACGTGCTCCCATCAAAATTTCTATTGAAAATTAAGTATTTATTATAAAAATATTTAGCTTAAATATTGAGGAATATGTAAAATGTAGTTATAATAGTTTTGATGTAACAATGAATAATAATGTGTAGATGACTGTGGTGTGCAGTAATGTGGAATGATGAACAGTGGAGGTAGAGGACAATTTGTTCACAAGAGATCTTGTCAACAAACGTGAAGTTGTTTATTTGTTAATTTTAACTCACTTGTTCATAATGAAGGTAATAATAATAAGTTAAGAATCTGAAATCATTAAGTGCTTTCTCCATACCTAAAATTTAGATCAACCATATTCTTGTGACTACAGCACATTTAACAAATTATCTACTTTCAGTTCCCATCTTAAACAAGAACACAACTGCTTAGTTAAAGAATTATTTTACAGGTATTGTGTTCGAAGATTAAGAGTCTAACTACTTGTATGACAAATGGAATCTCTGAATTTGGTTAGCATGTGCTGAAATGCAGTTATATAAACAAATTAATTTTTGTTTCTTTTTCACACTTTTTTTTCCCTCTCCCCTGAATCGGATTCCACAGTGAAGCATAACAATCTGAGGGAGTGTCCTTTTATAAGCCGGATGAATCTTAATGCCTGCCTTTAACTCCCAAAGTAGGGTTACCAAGCCCGACTATGTCGTTCCTCTTTCCCCACCCTAGGAGTGGGACTCAGTCCTTATGCCTTGTTTGCCTCACACGAGAACACCCAAAAGAGCACTCTTGCTGGGACTATGGTCTTTTCTACAAGAGGATGAGAGAGTCCCCGTGCCTCATCACTGCTACCCATCTGTGCATGCACAAATGAATAGCAGCTCAGCAGGGAGCTGTCCCTCATTCCCTTGTTGTCCTAGCAGCCCTATCCTTCTGTTGAAGGACTTGTGTGATAAAATCAGATATAGCATGGAATTGTACCTCATTCACCAACATACGGCCCATGATACTCTCCACCGTAAGTGGCCCAGTAATCAACTCATATTGCAAGCGCTCCCTGTCCCAGGTCCAACAGGCAAACACAACATGCTCTAGAGTGTTGAGCTCCCCGCTGGATAAGCAAAAGGGGTCATCAGCCTGCTGTCATGCATTCAAATATACCCAGAACATGCTATGGCCAGACAGGAACTGGGTCAACCAATAGGAGATCTTGCCAAACCTAAGGCTGACCCATAGCTTCACCTGTGAAATCAGGCAGTGAGTCCACCAACCGGTGAAGGAACAATCCCAATGAGCCTGCCAAACTTGGAATATCCAATCTTGTATCTCAGCCTTACCAGCCCTTGGAGAAGTCCAATCTGCATGGTGGTAAACTGCTGAATTGGGGGGGGGGACCCCCGCAATAAGCAGCACCACCTCAGTGGAGACAGTAGAGTACACAGATACTATGCAGAGAGCAATCCTCCTCTGTATGCCCTCAAGCATGCGTCTATTCCTGTCGTTCCTCATTGCCGATGACCAGACCTTAACAGCATATAATAATACCGAGTTGATCACATTACCATAAAGCACCTGCTTGGAGGCCTGAGGGCTGGCTACATTTCCAAACAACCTATTCAAGGCAGTCACCATCGCCCCTGCCTTCTCTGATACCTCCTGTACATGCACGGTGAAGGAGCAACGGTGATCCAGCCACACACCTAAATATTTTGCAGCCTCCACCTGAAACAAAAGAGTGTCACCAACCTTAATCCATAGTGAAGGTAAGGGGCGCCTACTTGCCAGACATAGGAATGATGTCTTGTCTGGGGAGATTGTCAACCCTCTATCCTGCAACCAGCCATGCGCACGACGAATGGCTTCGTTGGCATCAGCAACAACATCGTTCACTTGCCTCGCTGAAATCACCAACGCCAAGTCATCTGCAAAGGCGATCGCAACCACCCCGACCGGATACTGAAGACGGAGCACCCCCTCAAACATCAGGTTCCACGGGGTTGGATTAATTACTGACCCTGTGGAACCCCACACGTGGCTGAAAATCTGAGTCGGGAGTCCGCAGTATCATAGATCAGGTACCTTTCCTTTAAGTATTGTGCAAGCCTTCTCGTGCCACTGCTAATCCGCTTAGCCCGTGGGGCTGCATACGTCACTCCCCAACGTGTAGAATTAAAGGAATTCTGAACATTGAGGATAACAACCGGAGTGCTCCTTGTACGCTAAGTCCTGACTGTCGCCTCTTCGACCAAGCGACACACATGCCTCACAGCATCGGGGGCCGATCTGCCTCTTCGGAAACCGTACTGAAGCTCAGAAAATCTTCCATCCCGTTTCAAACGAGCATCAATCATCTCCAGAAGTTTACAAATCGGGTTATTCACATAAATCGGACAATAAACATCTTGTCGGCCCGGCTGCAGGAGTACCAAACGGGGTTCCTTCCACTTCTGAGGGATACAATCAGATAGTACTAGACCATCAAAAGATCTAGCAGTTCCACTGGCGCCTTCTCCACGGGTATCAGTGTAACTTCCGTGGGGGATATCATCTGGCCCCGGGCTCGTATGAAGTTTCAGCCGCATCCCGGCCGTAGCAGTTCCTCTATGCTGAATAATCATGATTCATCAATAACTGTCTCCTCCCTCGGGGAATCATCCTCTCTAGGAAACAGATTCCGAACTTCCCCCAAGAATTGTTCCTCTGTTAGAATCGGAGTCCGTGTACCAAACTTGCCGGTAACCAGTCTAAAGTCATTCCCTCATGGGTCCTTGTCAATGGCAGCACAAAGTTGCCGCCAGCAGTCCTTTTTGGCTTTTTTAATCGCCGCCTTGTACGCTTCCCTGGCCACCGCAAAAAGACGACAAGCCCTCAGTTGGTCATCCGGAGTACCTCGTTTCCACTGGTGACAACCCACCAGTCAGCCGGGCCTGGATCATTTCTCCAAACCAGATACAGCCTAGCTTAGAGATGATTTTCCGTTCCGGGCGAAAGATGCCCGAGGATGTCCTCGTGACAAATTCGACAAAAAAAATGATCTGAGAGCGACTCCTCCTCGAGTACGCCCCAATTCGCATAGCAAGCCACCTGCTCGCCGGACGCAAAGGTCAAGTCTATGGCGGACCAAGAAAGTCCCCTCGAGAATGTCGCTATCTGCGTATTGAGGCACACCAGGCCCGCGGCTGCTATCCTATCTCAGAGGTGAACGCCCCTGATGTCCATGACATCCCCAGCGAAATTCAGCCGATTTTGCATTAAAATCACCAGCCACCACCAGACTTTCATTCCGATGACGCCGAATTTCCAAAAATAAACTGTCCAGGATTCAATGTAAACACCAAAACCGAAATTTGGAGAGCAATAGCAAGAGAATACCGTCAGGACACCAAAATTTGCCCACACGAACCCTCTACCGGCTCCGCTACACTACTGGCCGTAAGAACCCGATCGTTGCCGATGACATACTGTCCAGTAACCACATTGCATTTGGAGAGACTGAGGCGGGTGGCTCAGAAAGAATGACATCTGCAGATCGTCGAAGCGCCACTTCCCAGCACACGTCAAGAGAACGTTGACTTCTGCCAGTGTTGAGTTGCAAGAACCTCATGTTCAAGCGGCACAAACATCCATCTTTGTGGCCCTCCGAATCACAAATGCTACATCTTCGTGGGCTGGTACAGTGGGCCTGATGGTGACCTTCCTGGCCACAGGTGAAACACATCTTTGTGCGGTCGATACCCTTGCAGCCTGACGACATGTGTCACAACCTCCAGCACCGCTCCTCCGGGTCTCGCATGCGGACCCGGCAATGTACCCAGCCCACTTTCAACCGTTGAGCAATTAGTCGTTTAGCCACCCCATACGTCGTAATGACAGTGGCATTCTGTGTCCTACCAAACGCAGGGCGGAGGGAATACACACGAAAGTTAGCGTCCGCTCTGACCACCCGCCCCACTGCGTCTACTACCTCAGCTTCAGTCACAGTCCTCAAGATCGTGTATATGCATTACAGTGCGCCGGCTCCCCCGTGACCATAGGTCAACCTGCAATCCTGGTGTGTTGTCACGGATAACTGGATATCAGGACCGCTGCCTTCTTGGCTCCTCTCATCCCCGCTACCTTGCCGTAAAGACAAAATATCTCCTACGTCCTGATTTACCTGCCTTACTAAGCCAGCATACGACTGCCCGGTGGATCGAACAATGACCGTGCCGCTCTCCATCTCGGCCGGCGTCGAACGTCGTGCCGGAGGATTGATCATATCACCTCTCCAATCCCAACCCCGTAGGGCAAGACACCCGCCTAGTGACGTTCCGGTCGCCACCAGAACGTATCCCATGACCTTTGTCAGACACAGACTTCGATAGATCTAAGAAACGACACATATCCAACGTATTCGACAACTTCTCAGCCCCACGGGTCACACGAGCCATTACGCTATTCGGCTAGGGCTTGCTCACCGCCTCCACAATTCCTCGTCAGAAAGCGATCGAAACAAGATGTCTCGCATGTTCAATTCAAGGCCTCTCGGGGGGGGGGGATTGAGTCCCAACATCAAATCACCTAGAGGCAGAAGCACTCTCTTCCATTGCCGGAGCCTCCAACTGGGGTGTCCATGCCACAACCGACAGCCTTCTCTCAACCAACATCTGCTCCAGAGCAATCTTGATGTCCCGTCTCATGATTCGACATTCTTGTACCAGACCACAACTTTTCTACAACCCCAAAGAGCCATTACAACACCAGGGTACAGTGAAATCTGGGGCCTCTTTTCACATGACAGTTGGAGGTCCATCTTCTCTGCCACAGCCAATGAGATTTCTGACTCCCTGTTCAATCCTGCAGTGGAACCATCATCCATCCAAAGCTTCCTTTTTGGGCCAGACAACGGCGGGGCTTTGGTCGCTTACTATGCAATTTCAACTCTCCCTCCATGTCCGCCCCCATATCCACTTCACTAGGGTCCGGAAGTGCACCAGAAAGATCGCCATCCGTTGAGTAAATAGACTCCAGAAGAATCCATGGTAGGCTAGCCTCCTCAACACGTGATTGACCATCACGCTCTTTTTCCTTGCTTGAGCGCCGTCCCTTGTCTTCCTGGCAGTAGAAACAGACATAGACACGGGTAATTCAGTCCCCTGCATCGCAGATCTTCCCCTGGCCAAGGGTGGAAAATTCTGCTTACTTCCTCTCCACTCTCCTTTTTCAGAGGAGTCCTGAAGAAACGGACGAGGAGCATTCAGTAACCACCACTCCATGCCTTGTGTCTCGTAAACTATTGCGGGAAGTCTTTCTCAGTGCTTTTCCCAGTTGTAAAGTAGAGTCATCACAGGAATTCGGCAATGGTTCCTGCTTAGTTTCAGAACCAGACATTTCCAATTAAATACGATTCAAAATAAGAAAATAAACCACACTTAAGAAAATTATGAAAAAATAAACATTATCGAATGGCTTGTAAACAAACTTGTTTATGTACATAAACAGACCCTAGCAACAATCAAATTGTCAGTTGTGGTGGCATCTGAGCTACTCAGAGCAAGAGAGGCTTGGTCTCATCTTCAATGTAATTAAGCTTGCCGATCCTGAAAATTATAAGTTTGTCATACCATCTACTAACATCCTATTGGGGGCAGAATGGTATTTCTTTGCATTAAAAGGAAATAAAATAATGTTTTCAAGGTATTCCTGGTGTCTTAGAAACAATTATTTTCATTTTTTTAAATATAGAAAATTAAGAAACATACCAACAATATCTAAGAGATTCATTGGTTTCTTGAACAGGCTTCTACTCCCTAAAGTCTCATTACATTAACAAAATTTGAAATAATTCAAATATATATATATATTTAATTATATAATTCAAATATATATATATATTTGAACTATTATTAAAAAAAATAATGGCCATCTAGCTCCCTACATTAAAAAGATTTTAAGTAAAACACTCTTCTTAAAATTGTTTTTTCAAATAATTAAAAAACAGAAAAAACCGTTCGCCCCTGCCATCTACCCTGTAAACCAAGATAAATTTGCCTTAATAAGAAAAGTATGTTCTCTAAGATTTTCCTCTTAGACTCTCACCCCCTATAGAATTTATTCCCTCAATTAATTTAGAAATACCTGAATCACTTTTTTCAAAATGTTTTACACATTTAGAAAATATAAAGCAGATAATGAGATATCAAGAGATTCAGGGTCACTTTCCACCAAAATGCTTCTAATCTCCTTTCTTACCATATTCAATTAACAATAATTTTTAAATATTATGCTATTCAATTTTTTAAATATTCTACCTTAAAAACAATGTAATCTTATGTTCAGTCCTCTTAACCTAAAAGGTTTTCTATAGCCTCTAATTAAAAATTTAAATATTCACTACTATTTAGGTTTTTTCAAGTGTATTCTTCTAGGGAGAAAACCTACCTTGTTGTCTATCTAGGCATGAATGCTCTAAGTCGCTTAAAGCTTCATCATTAAAAAAAAATTTTTTTTTTTTATATTCACCACTTCACTAAATAATGTTTCTATTCATAAAAAGTTTCAAGGCTACCATTTTATAATGAATAAAATGGTCCATCTGGGTGAAACCAGATACGTCTGTTAATGCTTAATAAAATTATTCATATTTTATTTGTTTATGAATTATATAAATTCTGTCCATAATGGCTGAGTAAAACACTTTCTTCATAAAAAAAAAATTGTATTCCTCAGAAATAAATATTTTAATTCAGATTTCTATAATGTATGAGAAGAATATTTTACAATTGATCCCATGAATGTAAAAGGTACATGAAAAATTAATTTTAACAAACAGGTTTACACTAACTAAAGCTTTTAGGAAAACGTTTCTAGTACTGACAGAAGTTATTGTTGAAATCACTATCATAGTAATCTAATTATTTAACACTGTTTTTCCTTCTGCAATTAGAATAAAACAAGTTTCTTTTTAAACAGATTTTGATGTATCATACATTATATTAGAAAATTATCATTAGGTAAGAAATAAAATTTAGTTATCACAACTGCTTTATAAGCTGTAAGGTATATCAGCACTATGATTTTTTTGGTATTTTTATAATTTGTTCCAGTATCCTGTGATTTGTGGAGCTTTAACGTTTTTCTGAAGAACTCTGATGTTTTGTAAAGCTTGGACGGTTTTCTCCAATGCTCTGATGTTTTTGTGAGGTGATCTGACGTTTTGATGAAGTGCTTTTATGTTTCTGTGATATGCTCAGATTTTTTTTGATGCTCTGATTCTTTTCTTCACTACCTAGATGATCTTTTGTAATGCTACTGTGTGCCTCTTTTATACTTACTCTCATTTGTTTTGTGCTAAAGCTTGGACGGTTTTCTCCAATGCTCTGATGTTTTTGTGAGGTGATCTGACGTTTTGATGAAGTGCTTTTATGTTTCTGTGATGTGCTCAGATTTTTTTTGATGCTCTGATTCTTTTCTTCACTACCTAGATGATCTTTTGTAATGCTACTGTGTGCCTCTTTTATACTTACTCTCATTTGTTTTGTGCTAAAGCTTGGACGGTTTTCTTCAATGCTCTGATGTTTTTGTGAGGTGATCTGACGTTTTGATGAAGTGCTTTGTTGTTTCTGTGATGTGCTCAGATTTTTTGTGATGCTCTGATTCTTTTCTTCACTACCTAGATGATCTTTTGTAATGCTACTGTGTGCCTCTTTTATACTTACTCTCATTTGTTTTGTGCTAAAGCTTGGACGGTTTTCTCCAATGCTCTGATGTTTTTGTGAGGTGATCTGACGTTTTGATGAAGTGCTTTTATGTTTCTGTGATGTGCTCAGATTTTTTTTGATGCTCTGATTCTTTTCTTCACTACCTAGATGATCTTTTGTAATGCTACTGTGTGCCTCTTTTATACTTACTCTCATTTGTTTTGTGCTAAAGCTTGGACGGTTTTCTTCAATGCTCTGATGTTTTTGTGAGGTGTTCTGACGTTTTGATGAAGTGCTTTGTTGTTTCTGTGATGTGCTCAGATTTTTTGTGATGCTCTGATTCTTTTCTTCACTACCTAGATGATCTTTTGTAATGCTACTGTGTGCCTCTTTTATACTTACTCTCATTTGTTTTGTGCTATCATTTATTTCTTCTTCATGGGTGGGTTTTTCTGAAGATCTTGTATCATGTGTTTTATTTTCAGTTGCTCTATCAATAATGATTTCCTTCTTTGCATTACCCATTTTTTCTTTCTTAACAACTTGATCGATAATATTATTAATAATACTGTTACTCATGTTTGTTTGCTCAATAGTTACTTTCTCAGGGTCTAACGTTATCTCTTTCTCTTCTGTAATTTGAGGTTCCTCCTTTTTCTTTGGGAGAGCAGTGTCAGGAAATAGACGCATATACAGTTCCAACATAAAAACAAGATCAATTCGTTTCTTTTCATTTTTAAACCACTTTGCTAATTCTGCTCCTAATCCTTTTTCTAACAGTAACTTTTCTGAGTTTAAGATTTCTTCAAAAACATACTGTTTTACTGGTTTTAGCTTTCCTTCTTCTTGCTTCCTAAGAAGAAAGTACCTGGAACATTGTTTTTTTTAAAATTACATTATTCTATTAGTCAAATACAAATTTATACTACTTATTCTAAAAATTTCTGCTAATCATATCAGCAACTGAAAATATGTTGAAAAATTCCTTAATATAAATTTTTAATTTGTCATTAAAAAAGTTAATTCAGTAGTATCATAGAATCTCTACAACTGAACGAACATTAAGGACAACAAAATCATGTATTTCTGATTGTTTACTGGGAATAAAATGAACAACAAAAAACTCTTTAACATTTACACATAACTGCTAATACAGCAATCATAAAATCTTAAAAGGATGGAATGGAACAAAGATGAAGACAAGTGGAAAAGAGAAATAAATTATTGATTGCAGGAGCTGCATGTAATCAAACTTTAGAATTTCTAAAAACAATACAAAATAATATTGCAATGAGTAAAAATAAACACCTAATTCTAATTCACTATAAAGAAAACATGAAAAATAAACCATGCATATTGTGGTTATTATTTAAAATCCTACTTCCTTTTTCATTTCTTCGATATAGCCAGCTAAATTCCACAACAATCGTTTCTCCTGATATTTCATTAATGGCATTCCAGTTTCTTATTACCATCAAATTCTTATCTCCATTCATATATCTCATTTTACTATCTACTTCAAATATGAGGTGTGATAAAAAACTAGGAGAATTTTAATTTTTATCAAAAAGAATTTACTTATTCTTCTATATTTATCCTGTCTCCTACAAAGTACCCTAGAGACACTTATGCCAATCCAATCTTTAAAACATCTCTGGAAAGCATTTTTTGGTAGAGCTTCAAGTTCACTAGGTAAGTTTTTCTTTATTTTATCCATCACTGCAAATCGCTGTCCTCTTTAGTCTTCTTTTCTGTTCTTTGTCTGTTCTCTTTTTAGTCTTCTTTTAATCAGTGGGAATAAGAAAATGTCACGCGCCGTGTCTGGAGAATGTGGAGGCATCAGTAGAGTGTTATTTTTTGCTAAATAATTACAAATTGATGGTGAAATGTAAGCTGAAGCATTATTATGGTGCAAAACCTAAAAAATTATTTGCTCCCATTTGTACTCATTTTTTCAAATTTGCTCACATACATGGTGTAAAACTGCTACAATACTATTTGTTGTGGTTTCTTGTAGAATAATTCAAGAGTAAATTACGGTTTCTTGCGGTAAAAATTCATGATGGAGGATAAAACAGTAAGGAGAACATTAACATTTGATCAAACTCTATATGCTTTTTTTAAACCTTGGTTCTTTAGGAAGGTTCAAATCATTTGGATGATTGGACCTTTGTTTCAATATCATAACTGTACGATTTTTTCATCTCTTATGATATGTTTGAGTAATTCAAACCATAAGCAATGTCAGCTAACAATTGTTACTTTGTTAAAAATTCAACAGTTTTGAACAAATTTTGCTGCTACTCATTTCAAACCCAAAATGTCAGTCAAAATTGTTGAGTCATAAGATTCTCACTTCAGAAACTTCTCTAATAGTGATTCCACAATTAATAATTGATAAAAATTTTCTTTATTTTGTTGATATTTTCATAGGTTGTTGATTTGTAAGGACCTCCACCCTTTATTGACTTCAACATCTTTACAGCATTCTTGAAACAGTTCACACTCATCTTAAACCATTGGTGTCGACATAATATCCTTGTCAAAACCTTCTCTACATCTTCACCATTTCAATGGATTTTATTCCATTTTTAATGCAAAACTAAATGGAAATTCTTTATCCATCATTTTCAAATAAAATAGAAATCCACTTATAATAAAGTATATCCAAATTACTTGGCTGTCAAATTTTAACTATGTGCTTAATATGGCTAAAATAAATATTACATACAAAGCTTAACACAGTTGTAGGACTTTCCCGGAAAGTCAGTTTCCCCTATACTTACATTTAGTTGCAAATGACAAATGAAATAGCAGTGATATGAAATATGGTCTCCACAATAAAAGAAATAAGATTCTTCCAAGAATCGGCTTTTTGTCGAAACTGCGTACTGAATATACCAATCTTCTGTGAAACCAGTTGGTCTCCAAAATATAAAATTATCACCACATTCAAGAAACATTATGTGCAAATCGTTATAGTGCTTGAAAAATTATCAACAGATGGTAACAATGCAACAAGAAAAGCTGCTTTTCAAATGCATTGCGCTGCTACAAAATCAGAATTCATTGTTAGTGTTTGTCTCATAACAAAATATTCAGCACTCCTGCAACTGGTGGTAAATGCTCTTCAGTCAACAAGTGTGGACTTACTTAAATGTGCAAATCACATAAAAAAATCACAGACATCATGAGAAAACACTATGGAAATGTGGTTGTTGAAAGTGTTGTAGCAGAGGTTGAAACAAGCTGAGCATCACTGAGCATCTTGGAACAGATTACAATATGCAGCGAGTCATAAATCAGAAGAAATATTGTACGAATCCACCTAGCATACTCTCCTAGCGAGTTTTGGAGAAGATCACTAATTGTTGCATACATAGTTTCATTAATAATGTCTCTGGAATAATGTTTTTCTTAGGAGAACTTGCCCGCAATCTCATTGCTTACGTTGCACCCTCATGTAATGTTTGATATGACGTATGAGGATTTTTTAACATACCACAAGTTTTTGCAGTTACTACAATTGAATGACTTCCTTGGTGAAGCTGAACTTTAGTACAACCAATGGAAAGGAAAAAATGTGCCAAATGCCGAACTGAAGGAGAGAGAACTAGTGCTGGTGCACTAGTTAAAGAAATCCAAATTTTTTACCCATCCATAAAACGAGCGCTACTTATCTCGCTTGCAGCCCTGCACAATGTGCATTATCGAAAGATGATCCTTCAGCACCTTATGCAGGGTAAAAACTTGGTTACGGTCAACAATGACAGAAAATTGATTTGTTGGTCTTTGTATGATGAATGTGCTTAAAAAAAGGGTTTTGGAAGCAAAAAATAAATATCAAAAAAATTTTGTAAGATTTAGCCAGGTAGGCTAGTGCTAAATTAAGATTTAGATAGGTTTGAATAGCATTGCAACTAATTACTTTTAGTGTTTTCAAATGGTCAAAGAAAACCATTTTTTAACAAAAAATGTTATCTTATTTTTGTCCTCCCTGGAGAAAATCCTCGTTGTGCCTATAAGTACTGTGACATAGGGAAGTTCACTTGAGGCTCAGTCTCAGTTGTCACGGTGTGTTTTACAGGAGGAGATTCTACTAACTTCTTTGCAGAAACTATTCGTTTGTTTTCATAACAGAAATAGCTAAACTGCATGATATTTTTTATAATTTTCCAATATTTATTTCTAAAATACATAAACCAAACAAAAATACCTCCACTTTCACTTCTTGTGATTACAGGTTAGTTTAAACCAGATGGGATAGAATTTGATACAATTTCTGCTAGCTGTGCCAGTGAACTAGATTTCCTTTATGAGATTTCTGTTTTACCAGGCTAAATGCCCAATCACAAGAAAATTACACATGGTCTACAAGAAAAATGATAAAATGGTTTCATTTTAATTATAAATTTTATAATTAAAATCATTCATTTTAATTTAAATTATAAATTATTCTCCACACTAAATATAATGTCGGAATGTTATTTTTATTCTGATTTAAACAATTGTCAGCATTTATAGAGATGTTTCTTGCCAAGACTATGTTGCTCCAGATAGTGTTACAGATAGTTTACCACAGTGTTTGAGCCTTTGGAAGTGTTGCTGTCTCAGCAATTATATTGTATTTCTTTAGTGTCATTCATGATTCCTAACAGCCCAACCTTACACGGTGTCAGAAATGAAAAATTGGTTCAGGTTGCAGGGAATCATGGGGAATATGAATCTGTTGTGCATAGTCGAAACTACAATGCACATTACCGTCATACGAATTGGGTATAACCTTCCTGTCATTTTTTTGGATTAGTAATTTCATAGTTCCATCATAGGTTTTTTCTTTAACTCATCCTAAGTATTTTTAATGACTGATAAAGTATCCTTTCAATAGATAAAACATCTCGACTTCAGTGTGACTCTGAAGCTTACCAGATGAAATCATGCTTTTCTGACAAAACTCAGAAAGGTAGTTTGTGGACGTATTACTACAATGTCAGGGTCAAAATTCCTCTGTGTACTTAAAAATGAAGCATATTCTCAATTCTGTTCGCTTGCCTGCTCACAAATATTTCTGTACGTCTCATAAATTGCAGATTAAAAAAAACAGAAATAAATTAAAACACCTATTCTTAAAACAAGTACTTTTACAAAGCAGCCAAAAGGGACCTTACCTTCACCTATGTAAATCATATGAGTGAAGTTAAGGTCCTTTGTGTCTGGTGTAATTGTTCACAAAAGTAGCATGTTATGCTATCTAATCTGTAATATGTGAAATAAATGAGATTATACGTATTTGTTTAGAATGAATATAGTTAGCGATTTCTCAAATAACCTAAAAACTGCATTTTTTGACCTGAATCACTAAAAACAGCTGTACTGAGAATTCTGCCTGGTGAAGATAAGGTTCCTTTTCCTGCATTCAGTCAATTTATGAAATATGTATAAAAGATAAGTGCACTTGAAGGGTTTTTCGTATAATTTATAAGTTGATATATTTTTTGCTTTGATTTACTTAATAATTTTTTACATTAAAAAAAAGCTATATTAATTTCCTTATTTTTTAAAATAACACTTGCTTAGCTTCTGATTATTACTACAATTATTAATTAGTCAAATATTACAAATTTATAACAAGATTCAATGCTAAAGGGCACTGAACTGAACGTCTTATTTTATTCTGATTTATATAATTTTTTCTCTTGGCTTTTTTGTGTCTATAAAATTTAAAACAGCATAATTAAAGGCATTTAATGGGTTGATGTTAAAAATAAATTCTACTTACGCAAATTCCTTTTGTTTGGATTTCTTTTTTGGTTTAAGTCCAAGATAGTGAGCTCTCTTAAGAAGCATTTCCTGTATAGTTAAATTACTCACTACATCTTTCTTGACACCTGATATTCCTTCAATATCTATAATTAGGCTTTCATGAGGGTGTGCAAGTTTAGCAGCCTAAAAAATTGTTATTTTAAAAATATATATTTCATATATTTTATATTGATTAAAAACAAATTAAAAAAAAAATGATATGATAAAATGTATAAAAACTACCCTGTGAATCACATAACTTACATTCATATAAAATTATCTTTTATAAATGTTACTGCACTATTTACAAACTGTTATGATTTGCTCTTATATAAGCACCAAAACATATCTGCAAAATCAACTACATATGTTCAGTTAAAATGTTGAAATCAAATTGTAATTATTGCAGTGGATGGGGAAAGTATTCACCCTGCTCACAAAAAGTCTTCAAGAGTGGCCAAACATCAGGATGATTTTTCTGAGTGGAAAGAATTAGGCACCATGAATTTTTCCAAGTGTTCAAATAGTAATCAATGAGTTCTATCTATAGGTTTATAACCATTTGAAGGATACTGTATGCAGAAAGATGCCTGAATTAGAAAAGCAGAGTTAAATATTTTCTACCATGACAATGTACCAGGTTCACATGCTAATTTATGTTATTTTTTGATACAACATTAGAGAATTGTCTTGCCCCAACCACAATACAATCTGGATTTGGCCTCAGCAGACTTATACTATTTCCTAAGTTTAAGTCAGTAAGTCAACCAAAAAAGGATAACCTTTTACAGATTACAAATTAAGGAATATACAAGACAGCTGCAATCATTTTGATTAAAATGTTCCAAGAAAAATTCCAAAAACATAAGAAATGTTGGGTGAGCAGTATCTTGCCAATGGAAGGAACTATTTTAAAGGAGAAAAAGTCTTAATAATGTTATAACATTTTATTGAAAAAAGTTCAGATTTTTTTTTTTTAATATACCTTGAATTATGATTTCTCCTAAAATTTTTCAAGGCAAATCAATAAAACAGGTATAATAGAAAGAAAAAATATTTTTATATTTTACTCTAATCCAATTCAAATGTTAAGAATAGAAATTCGAGAGATTAACATCTAGTCATCATATATTCTGGCAGAAATGTCCACTAACTATTATTTTGTTAAACACAGATTTTGCATCTATGATAGATAAAATTACAGTATTTATCTACGAAAGATAAAAACGAATAGTACTTGCTTAATTTGGGCCCTGCTCAAGAGGATATTTTTCATTTCAATCATGGTTATAATTCTTATACTAAACAATTAAACACTGATAGAATTCTACACTTCTTTTGTTTTCTTGCTAATTGTGAACAATCTCTAGTATACATTGTCTTTGAAAATACCTGCAAACAGAGCAGGTCCTTTTGATCTTGATCCATGTGTTCTGCTATACGTCAATTTCATGAGTAGTAATGTCTGTCAACTCCATTCCCTTGCATGCCCACACCATCATGATGTGTGCCTCATTCTTTGGCCTACTTCTAAGTTTACTGTTCTTCTTTTCTTTTCAAGAGTAACTTTATCAGTTCATTTGATTATTAATATTCTTCTATGCAGACCAATTTAAAGGTCAGATTGTTTTTTTCTTCACTGTTTGGTTCTCATACAATCCTAATTTCAATTTCTTTCTTATAGAAAGAATATATGACCTCCCCATATTTTTTTAAAGTTTATTCAACATATCCTTTTTATGAGTGTTCTGTATAAGTCACTAATATGTATAATGTGGTCCCAAATATCAAAATTAATTATATCCAGTCATTCATACTACTGGTTCACTCCTTACTTCTAATCCAACCACTTTCTGTTCCCTGCCAATTTTCAAAAACTTTTGTCTTTTTATAATGTATATTCAGAATATCATATATATATATATATATATATATATATATATATATATAATATAGTAATGTTTATTTAGAAATTTTTACAAACATTATTACTCTCAACGATAATTTTCTATAGAGTTTGCCAATAAGACAATGTAATCTGCATACCGTTAATCAGTTAATTTTCTTCAGTAATAATCACACTTTCTCATTAACTGCTTCTAAAATCAGATTAGCATGTGGGTAAGAGAAAATTCTCACATTCACTTTTTTGTTAGTTGTAAACACATTAGTGACTAATAATTAATGTCTTATCAAGAAGTTTGTTAGAACTTTGCCAGTAAAAGTCTGCAGAACTGGACGGCATGGCGAAGTCAATGAACTATGTTTACAGTTCTAAACATGACCTAACCTAAAAGTGAAATGAAAATGGGAAAAAAATAAAAAAATAAGTATGAAAACATTATATTTCAGTTCAATTAATTTGTAATAAAGATTACTTCCAAAAAACACTTCAAATTTTGTTAAACAATGTTTTTTCTTCCATCCTGTGGGACTCGATATGTCACTTTTTCCTCAAAAAGATGGGTTTACAAATTGTGCCGCTAGGTAGCAGTATTTGATAGTACTAGGTAGCATACAAAAATTTGATACTCAAAAAAAATGTATGTAATATAAATAAAACTGCTTTTAACAAAATGATACTGATATAAAAAAAGGTAAGACACTACCAATTCTATTATCAAAATCTGTTATTAATTTAGAATTTTGTTTAAAAAAAATACATATTAATTATATGTAATAGACAATAGATATACAATAATAGTTAATAAACAATGTATAAGCAGAAAATAGAAAAATTTGTTACAGAACTCTTATCGGTCCAATTTCATTTATTAAACAAATAATCATAAGAATTGTATTATTTCAAAAAAGTAAAGAGTAATGAAGATACAGGAGTTTTATTTATTTTTATCTCTTACTTACTAGTAGTCATACTTTTACTTAGGGTAGGGTACCATGACTCGGAAAGGGCATTGCGATTCGGAAAAGTTTGGGAACCAGTGTTCTAAGGTTCTTTCTGCAATACCATTGAATCAATTATCCTACTAACTTCTGGAGTCTACCTGGAAAATTGTTCATTTCAGGAACAATGGAATAAATAATATAATATTTATAGGTTTTTTACATCTTGTCAACCTTACATTCTTACCTGCAATTGCAAAAAAGAAAACAATTTCATAACATCTAAGATCTATAACTTCAGATGCTGAAAAAACTTACAAAAAAGAATGAACTGGATCAATTTTTATGATCTTATAAAATAATTACTTACATCATAAATTTCCCGAGGAATCCATGCATTTGTAAGTTTTAAGTGTTTTAGAGTTGCAGATGATGAAATGCCTGATACTAATCTGGAAGCATCTTTTACTGAGAGACCATTAAAGCTTAAATCAAATACTCGCAATGATTCAGAAGAATTAATAGCTTTTACAAATAAGTTTATTACAGCTTCACCTCGAAATCTAAATAAAAAAATATTTCATAGTTTGTTCAATAAAAAAAATTTGTAATATGCTTATTACAGAAAAAGACTAAAATAAAACAAAATATACCTATGTAAATAATTGTGTGATAACATACTACATCAGTGACACAAATGTAAAAAGTTACACTGTTACAATGTAATAAATCAGAAGTAATCTGGGACTTGTAAATAGAAATGTACAAAAATAAAAGCACAACACTTGTAAACAGAAACTAATAAAAACAAAGCACTGTCAGAAAAACATGTAAAACTGAAAAATTTAAGATATCACATGTTAGAATAATAACAATAACTAATGTTAAAATTAGTTAAATTTAAACAATGAATACAAAAATACAAAGAATACTTGTGTATGACATCAAAACATACAAACCAAAAGAAAATTTAAAACTAAAATATCATAAGGGTCTGATATAGTCGAGCTGTAGGTCTAATCACAACCAAACTAAATGACAACATATCATTGTAATAAAACAGCTGGCAAGAGTATTAGGCCCACACTCACTCAGAATTCAAAGTAAATAGTATAATAAAAAATACAATCATACAAGGTATTATATAGTACTCTTATGTGGTCAATAATCACTACACAGGTAGGACTACAATCAAACACCATGAAGTTAGAATGATTATGAATCATGTCTCAACAAAACATTTACAATACAATTAAAAATGCATACAGAGATCTGAATAAAAGTTAAAGAATTCTACCTAGAAAAAAAACACTGATAATTTTACACTAAAAAAGGGAATGGTAAAGAATATATAACAGCATTACAACAAAATCATCACACTTGAAACATAACACTAACACGCAGCAAAGAATATAAAGGACACCTACGCCCTTGAAAAATTCACTAATCATATAAAACAAAGCTCTTAACAGTGTAAATAGTTCTTACAGGCACACAAACCTTATATGCACACAGAAGAGAGTGTATAGGAGATATAACCATTTTGCACATTTGAATAACAGTGAACAGAAATCTTACTTGCAAAATATATGAAACTCAAATATCCAACATGATAAGAGTGTTTAATTATACTTAGCATGCTGGATGTCTGAGTTTCATATATTTATTATATACAGGGGTATATAATGAGGTTTTCCTGGGTCTTTCATAACCTATTCTACTTTTGAAAATAATAAGATTTCTTATAAGCATAAGGCCTAAAATGCTTCATTTGCGAGTTACAGCTAGTGAAAAATTTCACTTGGGTTCAGCTACCCCGGTGAAATGAGGTCATACTGACATTTTTAAGACGTTACTTAAGGGGCAGAATTAGTGATTTCTTGTGGTTTTTTAACTGAAAAATTGATAAAATAGGTCCCAGAATTGTGTCTGCAGTAGTTTTTGAGAAATCTGGTGGTGAAAAGCAATAAATTAGGGTAAAAAATCCTGTTTTTTCTTGCGTTAGAATAGGTTATGAAAAATCCCAGTAGAACTTTGTGATATACCTGTATATATTTTTAATTATCTATATATAGATATTTATTTTGAGTTTTAATAGCTCTTACACTACACATTACTGCACATATGAAAACATACACAAGTGCAAGCAAAAGTATATGTAGCTCTTACTTATGTGGGTGAACAACATACTCACCCTACACAATCTAACAAGCATGAAGGCCAGAGGGTATAGGTTGCACAACAAATTCACAATACATAAAACACAAACACCTAATCTGGTAAAGTACATAAAGCTCTTACAGATACAACAAACTCGCCACACAAATAAAAACATACACTCATATGTATATGGTTCTTACTTGCATAACAAATACACTACAGGCATAACTGTAAAAACAATCATTAAGGAAAGAATGTATAGGGCACTTTCACAAGAAATACTCTATAAACGTTAACGCTAAACACACACATAATCTGGTAAGAGAATATACAGCTCAATGACAGAATCATTGCTCATATAGCATGCAGGAGAGAATGTATAGGGCTCATCACTGCGCAATAAATATACCAAACATTAAACAAACGTACATTCTGCTAAGAGTGTAACAGGCTCATATAGGCAATACTGATTCACCAAACATAATATATACACACGAGAGTAATAGTGAATATGCGTATATGGCTCTTATTCGTACAACAAATTCACCATCTATAAAACAAAAACATACAACTGGTAAAGAGTGTATAGATCTCTTACAGCTACCACTATTCTCCATACATATTACAATACAACACAGAAACATACAACCTGGTAGAGTGTATAGGAGCCCTAACAGGTACTACACATTCACAACATATTAAAATATACATAAAAAAACATACAAGCTGGTAAGAGTATATAGGGCTCTAACATGTAGTACATATTCACCATACATACAAGTATTATCATATACATAAATTGGAGTAAGAGTGTATACACAGTGGGTAAGTTCCCTAACTAATTTTCTGTAGTCGACATAAGTGGTGATACGTACAACTGTAACAGAAAAAATTGACTGCCGAAAGGCGTGCTCTTGTTTTGTTCCACACTTCTTGACCGAAGAACAAAAAAAGCTGTGTCTTTCTTGCGCTCAAGAATTCGCTGAAACAGCCAATAGCAACCGGAATTTTTTGCAAACAATTGTAACTGGGAATGAAAGCTGGTGCTTCATGTATGATCCGTAAACGAAGTGCCAATCCACTGCTTGGTTGAGTCCTGGAGCACAAAGACCAGCAAACGTCAGGCAGCAAAAATCAAGAGTGAAAACGATGTTGATTGCATTCTTCGACTCAAAAGGCCTGATTCATTATGAATTTGATGCAACTGGTCAAACCTGAGTTCTAAATTCTGTTTGAAAGTAATGAAATGCCTGATGTGTCGCATTCGTTGAATCCAGCCTGAGTACTGGGCAGTTGAACTCTCTTGCACGACAATGCCCCTATGTTCTATGTAGAGGGCTGATGTGAGTAAATTCGTTTATCTTTAAATCTATATTTTTATTTAATTTAGTTGGGAAACTTTTAAGACATACTGTGTATGGCTCTTACTTACATAAAATAATTCACCGTACATAGAATAAAAACATACAACCTGGTAAAGAGTGTATAGTGCTCTTACTGCTACCACTATTCTCCACACATTACAATATAACACAAAAACATCTAACCTGGTAAGAGTGTACAGGGCTCTAAGAGGTACTACACTTTCACAACATTATTACAATATACACGAACAAATATACAAATCGGTAAAGGTGTATAGGTAGGCTTACCGTACGTCCAGGATTGGCCTAGACAGTCCTGGTTTTTAGAGGTATGAGAATTTTATGACTGGCGAGGATTTAAAAAAATCGTCGCCAGACCTATATGTTTGATATTGCATTTTTAAACGTTCTCTTACAGTCGTGCATCTCTCAGCCGACCTTGCAGCAAGCGCTGATGTCGATTTTGAAGGAGGGGTGGCTACCAGTCTCGCCACAACGTTTTACTTAAGTCATTTGGCAACACAACAGGGGCAATGTGTGTGGTGTTTTCGTGTGTTTAGTAACTTATCTACACGTTTTTGATCATTTTCTCTATTTGTTTTTTGTCTCATTGTTTAGCAATGGGCAAAAGAAAATGTGTGTCTAATGTTAACCTGCATCAGGAATGCAAATTTTTGAAAATGTGTAATAACAATAACAATAACAATGAATGTGTTTATTGCACACTATGTACTGAAGAATTTCTTGCTGCACATAAAGAAAAGGGTGATATTGATGACCACATGAAAACAGCTAAACATAGGAGTGCTATTAATACAACTGCTTCAGCAAACATAAAAGATTTTTTTAAAGCCAAGGATGGGAATAACAATAACAGTGATCTGGAATGTGCTGCTAAAAAAGCTACATTTTCATAGCACGCTGCTAGACATAAACTCAGTTTAAAAACATCAGATTGCACATCTAAACTGGTTAAAAAGTTATATGACCCAAAATTTTCATCTGCTAGAACCAAAACCGAGGCAATTATTGTTAACGTTATTTTGTCATTTATATTTGATAATATTTTGCATTCTTTGAAAAACATATGCAACAGTAACGACAGATAGATAGCTCAAACAGAAGTGAAATAAAACTTGTTCCAATTGTCGTAAGATATTTCAGTTTGGAGGAGGGAATTAGGAGGGAAGTTAAACTTTTAAATTTTGATGAACTATCAGGTGAAACTGCTCAAATTTGACTCAGTATCTTTTAAATTTTGATGAACTATCAGGTGAAACTGCTCAAATTTGACTCAGTATCTTTGCAGTGTGTGAAAAAATACAATCTTGAAGAAAAGTTGGTTTGTTATAGTGCTGATATCACCAACAGTAATTTTGGTGGTGTGAAAAGAAAGGGGAATGAAAATGTGTTCAAAAAATTTCAAAGTGATTTAGATAAACCTACTTTAGGAATTGGTTGTTCAACCCACATTGTACACAATTCAGTAGAAACAGCATGTGATTCTCTACCCCTGGACATAGAAGTTATTGTTATAAAAATTTATAAATATTTTCACATATATACAGTAAGAGTAACAAAACTTAAAGAGTTCTGTGAATGTGTGGAAACAGACACAAAAAAGAATTATCTCATGGCAGCACAAGGTTCCTTATTTTGTTACCAGCAATAGAAAGAATTCTTTCCATTTTTGATGGCCTAAAATCATACTTCTTATCTTGTGACAAATGCTGAAATTACTATTTGATTTTTTTAAAATCTAAAAGTGAACTGTTTTTGAAATTTTTATATGGTACTCTACAGTTATTTAATAATGCAGTTCTGAAATTGGAAGCTAATTCTATTGCAGCAACAGAAGCATCTCAGACATATTCTGTCTGAATTAATTAACTTCAGGAAATAAAAACCGACAAATTTATACCATCTTCTGCCAAAGAATTGCTATGTACTCTAAAATTAGATAATGAAATTCAGGAACAAATATTCTTCTCAAGCATAGATAATTTTTATAATTCTAGTATACAATACCTAAGAGTTGTGGAGAACCAGTTTTGATAAGTTAGTAAGTTTCAGTGGATAGATTTATGAACTGAACTGGTCTGATTTAGAAGAGAATGCACAAGTTGTTAATGAAATTATAAAAGATTCTATAAATACTGACGACTTATTTGATGAACGTACATTGTTGAACCAGGTAGGTAATTCAAAACCAAAGGGTAGGTTGTGGTTCAAGTTCTGAAAAAGTACCAGATACTATTGAAGAGAATTGGAAAGCAATTTTTAAGGTGTTTCAAAAGACTGATATTTCATGATTTTGCCTGGGATATCTGCTCCAGTTGAGAGAGTTTTTTCAATTATGGGGAACATCTGGTCTGCAGAAAGGGTAGACTTTCAGTATCTACTGTTAAACATTTGCTAAATGTTAAAATTAATTCAGACCTTTCTTGTTGTGAATTTTATATGTAATTGAAATAAAAAAACCATTTCTGAAAAAAGTCATGTCTAGTGAAAAATACAACTGAATAAATAAAAGTTTAATGTTTCAGTAAATTGTTAAAGACTTTTAAGTAATTTCAAAAATATGTCCTGGGTTGGACCTAAAGAAATATGGTAAGCCTATGTATAGGGCTCTTACAGCTACCATTCTCCACACATATTACAATAAAACACACAAACATACAAACTGGTAAGAGTGTATGGGTTCAGGCACCACTGATTCTCCACATTGTCCTTTGTGTTCGATTTACATTAATAATTTTTGCAAAAGAAAAATTTTATTTTTTTGGTGATTGACTATTTTTCCCTATGATCTGGCTCTTATTTACGTATATGACTGAAGAATAAATGAAATTAGTAATAGCTCAAGATTTAAATAATCTAAGTTTGGTTCTAGATCTGTCCTGTGGCATTGAGGGGCACCGTACAGGCTCTACAGCATGTCCCAGAGAAGCTAGAAAGGAGATTGCCACGGAGGACTGGCCATAATAAAGCATAAAAAATTAAGATTATAAAAGTTAACTTGAATCACGCAGCACCGGTACATGACTTATTGGCCAGATACACCTCGGAGATGGGCATGGATATTGTGTTCAACACCGAGCTGTACAAAATTTGCTCCCGAATGGAGGGGTACTGTCAGGAGGTGGAGGTGCTGCTATTTGGACATGTGGGTCTTTACCCATCAGACAAGTTCATCTAGGACGAAGTTACGTTAGGGTGAGAGTTGGAAAGATTTACCTTTACTCTTGCTATATGTTGCTGAATATTCCAATCGAGAGGTTGAGTAGGAGTTGGCTGATATGGCAAGGGATCTCCTCACGCATCGTGCTGGATCTTACCTGTCTGTTTTTACATTCAGGCGGGGTGGAACAGGATCTATTATTGATATAATGTTTGTGACTTCAAAGCTGGCCACATGTATTGGTAATTGGCAGGTATGGGATGACCCCTCTGATAGTGACCACCAATCGGTCATAATGACAATAATGGAGGAAGAATCTGGTGAAGAAGGCCCTCCAATATTCATTGGTTGGAACACCAAAATCCTGGATCCTGGTGCTTTTGACCTCAGAAGAGTAAGCGAAGAGCACACAGCGGAGGAGAAGGCATTTTGTTTAGTGGGTTCAATTGAGGCGGTATGTGCCAGTCTACCGCAAAGGTATTCCAGAATGGAGGACCTGCCAGTATACTGGTGAACCCCTGAAATTGCAGAAAAGAGGAAAGCCTGCCCCACAGGGTGGTCTGGACTGGCTGTCGAATTTGGTGGTCAAGGAGGTGGTTCAGGCTGAGCTGGGGGTTTTTCTTGAGGTTTACAACAGTTGCCTCATGGAAGGCATACTCCCTGAGATATGGAAGCACCAGCGGTTGGTGTTTGTCACAAAACCTGGGAGAGATCCAGTGCTCTCCCTTCTTACTGACTGTTGGAGATGATAGATGTGCTGGGCAAGATACAGGAGCATATGCTCCAGAACAGAATCTCCAGCAGTTGAGAATGGGGGTGGAATCTCTGCTAGTCAGTATGGCTTTCGTAGGGGAAGGGTGCCCTTGATGCTGTGGTGGCGGTGTGTGAGGTGGCTAGTAGAGCTGCAAGAGGGGAACGGTGAGGAATTTCTACCCTTGTCACTCTAGATGTGAGACATGCATTTAACTGCATTTCTCACGTCGCCATAATGCAGGCCTAGGAAGAACATGAAGTGCCTTTGTATTTGCGACGAATGGTTTGTTCCTACTTATTGGGGCGTAGGCTTGAGTGTCAGGTATCAAGAGAAACAGTTCTGTGGAATCTTCATAGAGGAATGCCTCAGGACCGACTCTCTGGAACCTGAGTTACAATGGCGTTTTTGAGTTGCCCTTCCACAGGATGTAACGATGTTTGGTTATGCCAACAATCTCGCCCAGGTCGTCAAGTTGAATACAAAAGAGGTCATTGAAAAAATAAGAGAAGCATACACAATAATAAAACATTAGATGGCAGGGTTGGGACTTATACTAGCTCTATATAAGACGGAGGTGGTAGCGATCTTTGCGGCTAAGAAGAGACTGATCCTCAAGGTAACATTTGAGGATAGGAGAATAGTGTCGAGGCTGGTAATAAAGCACATTGGCATATGGATAAATACCAAGTAAAGATTTAGCACACATTCAGTAGAGGCAGCTAATAAACCTGAGAGGACTGCCAGATTAATAGCTGGCTTCCTACCTAATACTGGTGGACCAACTACATATCAGAGGAGATTGTTAGCGAGAGTAACGTATCCTACAATGCTATATGGGGCGGAGCTTTGGGCTGATGTAACGAGATTTGAAAAATATTGTGGAAGACAATGAGTGGTTTCATAGATGTTTGCGAATCATAGAAGCGTATAGAACAGTCTCCAAGGAGGCAGCTGAAGTTCTGGTGGGTGCAATGTCGATAGATTTGGTTATGGCCTGGACCACACGGATTGTTGCCTTGACTGCGATAAGGAAGACACTCCTGCCTATGTGCATTTCTCTTGCCTGTGTTTTGATTAAGAACGCAGGGAGATGTTAATTATGTTAGGGTTGGAAGACATATTCCATCCAGAGGATACACTAAGCGTGAATTCACATAACAAATTTAACATATATGTAATAATAAAGTTACAAGCTAGTACGTGTGTAACTGGTTCTTAATTGCACAAGGGATTCACTGCACGTTTAACTAAACACTTATGTTGATAAGAGAATATAGAGTTCTAACTTGTATAACAGCTTTCAACATATATTTAACAATAGATGCCCTTGAGACACACACACACACACACACACACACACACACACACACACACACACACACACACACACACACATATACATACACACACACACACACATGTGGTTAATATATTCACCATACATATAGCACTAAACATAAATACACAAATTGGAAGGTGTGTAAAGAGCTCTTACTTGTGTAATAAATTCACCTGTCATATAAAACTAATGACAAACATACATGTTGGTAGTAGGATACACGGCTGTAAGAGTGTCTATACACTCTTCTCTGTATCAGTAGAATATATTTATATAAACATATTACATAATTGCTATATGAGTAAGAGCTCTATGGCTTCTATTCACATAAATTCTCTCTATAAATAACACTGAAGACTAACATCATTTACAGTAGAGATTCACTGCACATATAACTCTACACAAACTCATACATGGGTGAGTGTATAAAACCCTTAAACTGTCTTGTTAGTACTCTGCTTCAACAGGTACCACAAATTTTCATATCTTTAACATTATAAATAAACTTATAAAAAAAGCCTAAGTGTGTATATTTCTCTTGCTTTCACAATGATCTCCAATATATTTATGTACAATAGGTGACAAGCCATATAATGCCTGTCATTAATGTTGTACAGGCCTGCTAGTATAACAAATTCACTGGATGTAAAATATTAAACAGGAACTTTTTTCTATATGTAAATAAAAAAGTAAAAGGCTCATATATTTGTTGTGCATAAAACACTAAACACAAACACTCATTTAGGTATGAGTGAATACAGCCCTAGGACAAAAGATTAATATTATAGAGAATCAGCTACTTATATACACAATTAGCTGTTTATATATACTACAGATTAGTTAGATGTGCTGAACCATTAAATAATAGGGGAATATTATTTTTAAAAATAGTCACAAATAAGAACAACGTATGAAATTAATATCTTTTAAATCAATACAAAATTTAGATAGTTTTTAGATCACAAAATTTTTCATTTGAAACTAAAGTACAAAATGACCTTCTAGCACAAGTTATACCCACATTAATAACTTCCTAAAACAGACCCCATTTTACTGCCACTATAACATATTAAGAGTTTTGTAACTTTAACTTAAAACATCTTCATAATTACAGGTTTTGTTTGCTTTCTCCTGTCTAACTATCAGTCAATATCAACCAGTTTTTATCAATTTATATATATATATATATAAATAGACAGAAATTTTAATTATATGTTAGATGTAGTAATTCAAACAATAATACTATATTAATAATAATAAAAAAATGTTATTTTAATAATTAGAGAACCGATTATTTCTGAGATCAAGTATCTGGATGATCTTGTGTCTGTTTAAAAATGTTTTAAAGTATGAAGTAATAGTCTCGCCAGCTAAGCCATTCCAACTCATATTTAAATGTTCTAAGGTTTCATTCAATTTACCAGTTGAAAGAAGCATCTTTTTCACACCTAAAATAATTTAACAGAATTTTATTCATATATTATTAAATCAATGATTACTTAAGGCTATTGTTACTTTTATAAAATCTACAATTAACAAATTACATAAAAACAGATTCTCATAAACTATGTATTGTTATTTTCATAATTGTAAGTTGCAAACCCTCTATTTGTCAAGAAAAATAATTGAAAACAGAAAAGAAAACTGTTAACCTATAGGCTGAATTAGATACAAAAAAAAAAAAAAAAAAAAATAAAAGGCTGTTAAACCCATAATCAGGATGATAATGTGGGTTAATAAACCTTATGGAACTAATTCATTTACTGACTATGTTTTCAGAATAGATACAATGTTTGATTAATTGAAATTGTACATAGTAATCCATCCTTTAATGTTTAGAATAATCCACTAATGATAATGCCAATATTTAAACTCAGTTTCCAGAAAAATAAACACAAAAACAAATGTTTTATATATATATATATATATATATATATATATATATAAAATAAAATGTTTATATACATATAAAAAACAAGAAATACTTCTTGATGTTTCATTGTGTACTTCACATTATTTACACTACTTTTTTTAAGTACTGGTTAGATTTTTACTTTCTTTTAATAATTTTGTGATAACTGCCTGCAGTTGCTAAAAATACAAACCAAAATTAAACATATTAAGATTTTTGACAGAATCAAACAAATTTTAAAATTCATATCTTGAATTCTGCAATTCATCACATAGAAGTAGACATTTATCATTAACTGTAATCTGGTTTAAAATACATATTACCAACATAGATAACATATTTAGTTAGGCTACATTTTTTCAACATACTTCAACAGATGGTTAAAAATCAGTTCACTGAACATGCTAAAACATCAAAAGCTGTCTGTTTGTATTAACAACATAAATATTAAATTTATAAATGTTTAAATTACAAAATTTCCACATTTTTACAGAATGTTATAAAAACACTACAAAGGTCTTGAAGTAATATTTCATTTTCAAATTTTGTTTGTTTTATGGCTTCTTTCAAAATATACTGATGTTCATTAATTCTACAGTTTGTCAATTGGTTTAAGAGTATTGCTAGTGGTCACTTAAATAAGGTTGTCAGTTTGTTTTCCAGCCCTCATAATGTAGTCAACCACCTGAAGTTGTTATGCTTATATTTTTTGTTAATTATTTGGTAGATATATATTTTTACTATTCTGTCCATTCTTTTTTGTTCATCATAATGCTATTATATTATTATTATGTTAATTAATTGATTATTTTATTTATTAAGTTTCTGTTATTTCAGAAGATAACCATTAAAAAGATATTGAATTTTATTTATTTTTAACAAAAGAATGGATTTTTTAAAAATATAGATTTTTTGAAATGAAAAAATAATACATTTCTCAGTAAAAAAAAAATTTTCTGACAAGGTTAATAAAAACTACTTAACTAAAGTAGTTGATAAAAAAAGTAATTTTAAATTACAATAATTTGTATAAAGCGATTAAGTGATAAAAGCAAAGTATAGTGACTATTATATATGTATACAATATAATATAATATATATATATATATATATATATATATATATATATATCATCAAATCACACCTCACTAGATCATATCTAGAGTTGTAACTCAGGACCTAGTTATGTTGGCCTCTTGATAGTCAACTATGAAAGGTCTTTTAAAAATAATCCACTGGCTGAACCAAGCAACACCAGAGTTCAGAGAAGGCAGCATTCGGATACGGTGGGCTGCCACTTAGAAGATAACATGCAATCAGAAGCATTGGAATGCCCCAATACTACACACACGAACAAGAAAAATACAAAATCCAAAATCAAACCAAAGCAAATCACCTATATTTCCAAACACAATGTAAACTTGCTCATGCAGACTGGTAAACTAAAAATAACAACTGGCCTAATGGAAAAACACAAAATTCTCATGGGTCTGCAGGAAATAAGAAACATCGACCAGGAAGCTATGGAACTCTACTAAGGTATACCTGGGAGAGAGTGATGAAAAATATCCCACAGTTTGGAACAGGAACTATAGTCAGCCTCAAAATAATAAACTTCATACAAGAATTCAAGTCATAATCCCCAAGAATCTCAACACTCACCCTAAAAGCAGCTAATAAAATCTACCCTATATAAATGCCCATTCACCCACTAATAATAAAAATTATTAGTAAAGAAACAGAAAAGTTCTGGAATCTATTCAACCTGCCTATAAATAATATCCCCAATAACCAAGTTAAACAATTAATTCGAGACTTCAGTGCTCAACTAGGCAGAGAAAGAAATTATGACATCATTGGAAAATGGCCTGCCCAAAAGAAAACAAACAAAAATGGGCAGAGACTTGATCTCTGCAGAAACTACAACCTAATCTTGAAATCTACATATTTCAAGAGGAAACCACAAAAACTCAAAACCTGCTGGAAACACCCCAATTACACTAAAGGGGTGAATGGGAAATAGACCACGAATTCATGGACAAACGCCACCATAAGGAGATCTACAACGTAAAAGTCCTCTGAGGAGTAGACACAGGCTCAGATCACTATATAGTTAAAATTAAATTTACTCCTCAAAGAAAGTAACAAAACCAAGGCCCCAAAACTAAAAGAAAAATGTATCCTACCCCACTAATCAAGAATAAAGATTACCAAACAGTAACCAAAAAAATAACAATCGTGGATAAATTCAAAGATCTAGTCAAAAACCTTAATCAAATCGCCAAGAATTAGCCCCAATAAAGTCCCATAAAACACATCAGTGGTGGAACAGCAAATGTGAGGAAACAGTGGAAAAAAGACATCAAGTAAGGCTATTTCACCAATCCCAAAAGTCAGAAACATCCTTCCAAAATCTAGTAAAACAAAGAAAAGAAACCACCCGAACCTTAAGGAGAATGAAAAGATAACACCAAAAACACACACTGAAGTCAATAGAAGAAGAATTCAATAAATCACAGTTGAGAAACTACTAAAAATTCTTAAAAAATCAGCTTCAAAAATACGAACCCCCAACCCTACTAATAAAGAATGAAGACGGTAAACTGGCCCATAACAATAAAGACAATGCGGAACTCCTAGCTAAGTATTTAAACAAACTCCTAAATTGGAAAGAACTGACAGAATTCCTAAACTTCAACACCAACACCCCCAATACAACACCACCAAAAAAAGAAGTTTACCGAGCACTGGATAAAATTACAAAGCAGCAGGAGAAGATCAGACTTTTGCAGAGACTAATGATATGGAAACATATAGTAAGATCAGCAAAAATTGCCCTTCATCAACAGCTTGTCAATATCTGGATCAAAGAAGTACCAAACAGTGGATGACAGCCCTCATCCATCTACTCAAAAAAGGGAATAAAACAGGCCCTAACAATTATAGGAGAATTTCACTCCTAGACACAACATAAAAAATTCTTTCAGGAATCATCATCAATAGGGTTGGACCAACCCTGTTGAGGATGATAAAACCACACATTAAACTTAAAATATTAAAATTATAAACATATATAATATGTAGTCAAAAAAATTTTAAAAAAATTGTTTTTTGTTTTGATTACATATTTATATTATATGTTTATATTTTAATGTGCGATTTTTTAAAAAGAAAATGTTTTATAACTGATGTTGAGGGAAACCCTCGAAAGCGCTTTTATGAAATAACAATAAGCATAAGGTAAGAAGCATTACTGAATTCTGTACTCTTGGTGGTAAACTGACATACACTTTTGTCTTTGATATATACATCAAAGATTATATATATAAATATATATTATATATACATCAAAGATTATATATATATATGCAAAAACAATTCTTTTGTTATTGTATTTGTCCATATTCCCTCCCCTCTGTACTAATATCTCAAAGACAAAATTATAAAAACCATTTACCACTAAAAGTACAGAATTCAATAATGCTTCTTACCTTATGCTTATTATTTTTTTCTCTATTCTTAGCTCGAAAGTGCTATTAGATGCTTAGTGTTATTAGGTGCTTAGATGAAAGTGGTATTATATATATATATATATATATATATATATATAATATAAATTATATTTAATTATTTAAAACACATGCATATTGTTTAGTGTCACATATGATTTCATAAAATGTTCAGAAAATGTGATTAAAAAATTATGCCTTATCAAATGAATGTACTAGAATAGTTCACCAAAGTGGTGTGGGCACTTTGGGTTTGTTTTACATTGCAATATATGTCAGCAGTTTTTTTTTAAAATTAAAGATAAAAGTCAATATAAACATTTTTTGATAGTGAATTGTTTACATTTAACAGATCAAATAAGTTATAGTTTAAAACTGTGATATGATGAGAAATGTGAGGTTAATCAATTTATTTCCTATTAAAAACTACTGTAGCTTAACCTCAATTACAGCTGATAACCACTCTTCTTTACGATGAGAAATAAATTTTGTAGCACAAGGAAAATGTCAATAAGAGAAATTATATACTCTTAATAAACCTCTGTGACAAGTAACAATGATATAACTTTATAAAGAATTACCTGTATAAAAACTTTTCTCAAATGATGATTTTTATAAAATCTTTATCATTTTATGAAATTGTATAATCACAAATTATAGATGAAACAAAAAGATGAAACAAAACTGAAAACAATACTTTACTAATTTTGATGTTGTAAAAACAAAAAGCCTAAAATTAGTGGTTACTGGTCTAACAGAAGTAGCTTGTTTTATACTTCTCAGGATTTTAAGAAACAATACTCAGGTTTAATTCAACTTCATGTGCATATAACTTAATTATTCATCATTTTTAGGTGAAAGTTATGAACTGAAAAAGATTAAGGGTAGATAGAGTTTAGGTAAATCAAAATATTGTGTAGGAATTGCATGAGGAGAAGGCTTACTAAATACTTAAAACATTTTTTAAATATTAATTTGAAAAAGGGAGAAATATCTTTCTACAGAAAAAATAATTGCTACGCCTTTAATAATAATATGCAATCAACATTATAAAACTGTTTATCTGATTTTGTTGAAATTATTTGTATATAAAATCCAAAGCACATCAATAATCTCTTAATCCAAATGTTGTATATTACAATATATAAATGGAAGAGTAGATAAGCAAAATGAGATATTTAATTATTTTGAATAAAAATACTAAAGGAAAAGGTATAAGGCAAAGATACAAAAAAAATGCATTCACAAGCATGCATTAGAAAATTTTCAGTCCCAGGAGCCATGAATCCAAGGAGGAGAATTCAGACAACAAAGAGTTAATTGCCGATCAATAATTTACTTTAAAAAACTAACATGAGGAACTCTCGTGAAATTCTATCTAATTACAATTCAAAGATAGTTTTGAATCAATCAATAAAAGATAAAATAGGATCAGGATCAAAAGAAAAAATATCCTTACCTGGTCCAAGCGCAATATTATTCCAAGAAATATCAAGATGAGTTATCGAAGAATTTTCAACAAGTATATCTGATAAATGCCATCCTGATAAATGAGTCAGATTATTATGACTGAGGTTGACATATTGAAGAGAAGTGTTAAACCCAATACCACTGATAAGGCATTTCATGCCTTCATCACCAAACTTATTTTTGCTCAAATCCAATTCTAGTAAGGTAGTAGATAATTCAAGAGCTTCAGCCAATTTACACACACATTCACGATTGAGTCTGAAATGTTTTAAGTAGAGGTTTATAATAGAATGCATGTAAGAAATTAATTGTGTGTATGACTAACTCATTATCCTGAAATATTTATTTAAGAATTACAAGTATAAAAATACCACTGTATCTATAACACTGATAGGCTAAAAAAATTTTTAATGTTTCTCTACACATGATACATTTCTTGAATTACATTTTTGAGTACATTACAGATCTGTAAATACAATACTTCTATCACCCTAAGTTTTAAACAAATTATGCTTAAAAAAAAAATTAAGGGAAAATATAATTAAATCTGTAAAATTTATAACTTTGCATGGCCATACCTGTGTTAAATGATTTCGCTGATGATTTCTTTTATAAATTGCCTCAGGCACATCCCAAATTAATGTCCAACAGTAATCGGCTAGCATGTTAGTATTCCATTTCCCTTTATAGTGGCTTTCTATCACCGAAATGTCTTGGTGGAAACATTCACTGTGTTCGTCACTTACGTCTCCAAGGTTGTCTAGGAAAAAATCCAGACATGTGTGGAGGAAATGTATTTTCAAAGACATATTATATCCCATAGCTCTGAATGAAGTAAGAAGTTGATTAACAATATTGTGGTAATTATCAGATTTTTGTCTGCCGAGAAACGTTTTGCAAACGTCTTTAAATGAAGCCCAAGCTGCACTTTCTACATTATTAAACATCGAGTAAATATTCCTTCTTTAATTTTTCCTACACTTACATTTGGAAATTTCTGTCTGATGTACAAAAATCTGGGACTATCCTTCCTTCTTTATTGCTTTTACAAAATTTGTCATTACTCCTAGCTTGATATGGAGAGGGGGTAAAAATATTTTTTTTTGGGTTCAACTAAGGGCTGATGAATAATATTTTTCCCATTTCAAGTTAACTTATCTCGTTTCTTCTACTCTTTGGTAACAATGTTTATCCCTAGCTCGGCTGTCCTATTTGCAAAGAAAACACATGTTCTTAGTATAGCCTAACTGCATGCCTAACAAAATAGCTATAACCTTCATATCACCACATATGTTCCAGCTATGTTTTTTTAATTTATTTTTTCAAGAACATCTTTCATCACACTGTATGTCTCTTTCAAATTAATACCAAAAGTGAATGGTATCGAAGGATATATGTTACCGTTGTGTAGTAGAACCACTTCTAAACTATACTTGGACAAATCTAAGAAAAGGTGCCAGTCCTCAGGTTTATGAACTTGTTCTAAGTGCAACATAAGCTCATCAATATTTGTGCAATAAACCAAATTATTTTCATCAATAAAGTACTGAGAAAGTTCTTTTTGTTGGCTTCGAAAGCCCAAAATTTTTGTATTTTTTTGAAGTAAATTCAACCTTGCAGTCTTGATCCTAACAGTTCAACTTGATTTTTTCATAAATTTAAATCCCTAACCAAGTCATTTAATTCTCCTTGTGGTATAAGATGTGGCTTATTGGAAGATAATTCAAAATCAAAATCACTGTTGTCGTCTTCAGTACTGCCTGATTCTTCATCGCTGCTTTTGAAACATACATTCACAGGTGGCTCAGGAACTGGAATAATTTAACTGTGAGGTACAGGCCTGATTGCAGATTGCAATGAAGGATATTTTACAGTATGTTTAGATTTTTTAGGTATTCCAGACAAACTTGTTAAACAAAAGTAACAATCGGTTACATGATCCTTCGGTTCATGCCAAACCATACGTACACCAAGTGGCAAAGCCTTCAGTGTACCTATCAGCCATCCTCTTAAATATACAGAATAATTAGTGCATACTATATACTCACCACATACATAAAAGGCATCCGCATGATTTACACAATTTTGAGGCATTATGACACTGCATTGTTAAACTGAATAAAACTGAACAAAATTAATTCATTCCTAACTCCAGTGCTTAATACAAACAGCACAGCTGTGTTTCAGTTACAAGTATGATTAATCTTGTCCAGGAAGGCTCACTCTTCAGTATTACGTATGATATAATATGTGACTATGATTTAATTCTTTGTCTAGTATCGTTTGTTTATAGCTTACAAATTATTTTAACAAAGTTAAACAATAAAAAATGAGCTAAGAAAATACAATATAGGAGCTTAAAATGCTAACTATATGCTGAAAAATGAAAAAATCCTTCAATTAAAAATTTAAATTTTTTTCAAAAATGGTGGGTGATATAAAGATTCTGAGTTCATATTCGTTTTCAGTATCAAAAAACAGATTAAAATCATGTATAGCATGTTAGGAAACAAAAATTATGTTTATCAGAGATAATTAGATAGACACTTACAGTCAGTCTTCAATGTAATGACCCTTTCATAAAAACAACTTTATATAGTAATTTATTAAGCTTTCTAGTCAGTTTTATTGTGAGCATCATTCATGCTTTTTCATTTAAGCTGTTTCTTATCATTAAAAAAATAATCATGTGCTTTTAGATATAATTGGATCTACAAAAACATTTACAAAAAATTTTTCTGACTCAAAAATTAATTTTAAACTCTTTTCCCAGTAATATTGTACAGCTAGTAGTGCTAATAATATAAAGAAATTAGATAAATAAATCTAGTAGTTTTAGTTAAATAAATTGTCGACCTTTTTCACACTTATCTTATTTAGATCTCTCAATCTTCTCATTACAAGTGTACTTACACTTGTCTACGGATTTGTCATTACACCTTGTCTTCCTTCTCTTTTTCTTCAAATCACAGTGCCATTTCACACAAGTCATCCTGCACTTTATTTTATTTACTTCATTTATACTTATGGAAATAATCAGATTGCTACCAACAACATCAACTGGCTAGTCACAAGTATCATTAAATCTAATTGTATCTAAATAAATACAATCTCCTTACAATGTTCAAAAACAGTGTTTTCTAAAAACTGTTTTAGAAAAAAACCTGAGCACACACTAAATAATTAAGACAAATAATCATGAGTTGAATCATTAAAAATTTACTTACTTGCAATCACTAAGAATCAATGAACTAATGAATTTATTTTTCATTATGATTTCTGCTAAATGAAAAGCTGCATCAGTTGTTAACAGATTTCCTGTGAAGTTCAGCTTAGTAACAGTGACATTTCTAGAGAGTGCTAAGCTCATATGATACATCGCTCTAGGGTCTACTCTTGAAAACTGAAATTTATTTTAATTTTAAAATCAATATAACATCTTGTGTTCATATAATATTGGTTAAAATACACGGTATTTCTAATTAGTTATATAAAAGTTATCATTAATAATGAAAAAGTTATCATTAATAAAAAAACTTGCAGAAACATTTGATACATCACTGATACAGTATATCTTCAAGTTTATTTTACAAATGTTCAATATGGCTACCCTTTGTAACATGGCAGATATCCCATCTGGAATCAATTTCCTGCCAAATCCTATGAATCATATCTTGTTCTATGGTGGCAACTGTTTGTGTTATCTGGTGCCACAGCTAGTTGACATTTCCTGGAAGCGGAGGAACAAACACTGTCATTAATATATCCCCATACAGAGAAGTCCATCAAAGTTAAATCAGGTGATCAGGAAATTGTTTCACCACGTCCAATCCAAGTCAGCACTTTGCTATTGAGATGTTGATATTGATATTTTGACAACTATTTGATATTGAGACAACTGCACGATGATAATGTGGTGGCTAATCCACCACATAATGATAATCTTGCTGGAAAATGAATTCTGTGTCCATATCCTGTTGTAATTGTGGCATTAGATAATGTTCCAGGATGTCCAGGATAATATGCCAGTTACAGTTGACTCAGCAAAAAAGAAAGAACCATAAATTTTGTGGCAGCACAAAAAACATTCGCTTTAGGCAAGTCTTGCACTGCTTAATTGTGTGACGTGGATTCCGCTCCCCTCTTATCCTGACATTATGTTGATTCACTTTTTTGCTGGTATGAAAGGTTACTTCATCATTGAACACAATTTTATTAAGATAATTATCTTCAATCTCAATTTTGTGTAATATTTTACACAAAACTCAGTTCGTTTTTCTTTATTACCTTCACTCTTTATTACAGACTGTCTGAGGTGGTTGCTTGTGATATTTAGTCATGAATTTTCTTCAAATGGAAGCAGCTAATTTGGATTCATGAAACCATAAACAACATTGAGCACGCTCTGCACTGGTATACGACTCAATGATGACTGATGAAATTACTCATCTGCACGTGCCACCTGTTGAGAATGTCAGGAACTAATGGTGTTACGCAGGAATTAAACTTGAAGATAAACAGTATTCAGTGATTTATCAAATAATTTTGTTAAGTTATTTATATTTTTCATTAATAAAAGTTACTTTTGTGTAACTGATTTAGAAATAGCCTGTATTAGAGAAATACCGTTTTTTGGCTGCTAGCATGAAATTTGATACACACAAAATACAGTGTTATGTTAAAATGCAACAATTTTAGAAATTAATCAAATTTATTTGATGTTGAAAAACATTTTTATGTTTTTCAACTTTTTTAGTATATATTTTGAAAATATAATAAAATACAACAAAAATTGTTTATTTCTTCCAAATTTAATTTTTTTACAAGAAACCCTTTTTCAAAAGAAATTAATAAAAATATTATTAAAAGGCATGAAATCAAGATAAATGCTCGTTTATATGTTTTAATTTGTTAACTATGAAATATTAAAATTAGTTGGAAGATAGATAAAATATTATTAGAGAATATGACAGCATTGTTATTAGTGGTGCATTAGGTACTCCTATGTATGAAACTAATCTGGTGATTAATTCATATGTTATTTTTCAATAATAAAAATACATTACAAATAAATAATTATAAAATAAAAAAATACATTACACCTTTTTTTTTTATACTGTAACTTCTTTTAATAAATAAAAAGTTTACAAAATAATATTTTTATAAAATTAGAAACACTACTTACTACTGTATTGCATTAATTTTTTTAAATTAAAGTTCCAGTAGGATAATACAACATAATCTAACCCTATCATCCAAGATCTTGATATAAAATCATGGCATGTCATTTCCTTTTTTTTTACACACATTTAACCACAGAATAAATCAATATTAGATAATTATTAATTAGATGAACTTAATTCTATTGTTTACATCCACAGATTTGAATTTTTTTTTGTCTTCAGTCATTTGACTGATTTGATGCAGCTCTCCAAGATTCCCTATCTAGTGCTAGTCGTTTCATTTCAGTATACCCTCTACATCCTACATCCCTAACAATTTGTTTTACATATTCCAAACGTGGCCTGCCTACACAATTTTTTCCTTCTACCTGTCCTTCCAATATTAAAGCGACTATTCCAGGATGCCTTAGTATGTGGTCTATAAGTCTGTCTCTTCTTTTAACTATATTTTTCCAAATGCTTCTTTCTTCACCTATTTGCCGCAATACCTCTTCATTTGTCACTTTATCCACCCATCTGATTTTTAACATTCTCCTATAGCACCACATTTCAAAAGCTTCTAATCTTTTCTTCTCAGATACTCCGATCGTCCAAGTTTCACTTCCATATAAAGCGATACTCCAAACATACACTATCAAAAATCTTTTCCTGACATTTAAATTAATTTTTGATGTAAACAAATTATATTTCTTACTGAAGGCTCATTTAGCTTGTGCTATTCGGCATTTTATATCGCTCCTGCTTCGTCCATCTTTAGTAATTTTACTTCCCAAATAACAAAATTCTTCTACCTCCATAATCTTTTCTCCTCCCATTTTCACATTCAGCGGTCCATCTTTGTTATTTCTACTACATTTCATTACTTTTGTTTTGTTCTTGTTTATTTTCATGCGATAGTTCTTGCGTAGGACTTCATCTATGCCGTTCATTGTTTCTTCTAAATCCTTTTTACTCTCGGCTAGAATTACTATATCATCAGCAAATCGTAGCATCTTTATCTTTTCACCTTGTACTGTTACTCCGAATCTAAATTCTTCTTTAACATCATTAACTGCTAGTTCCATGTAAAGATTAAAAAGTAACGAAGATAGGGAACATCCTTGTCGGACTCCCTTTCTTATTAGGGCTTCTTTCTTATGTTCTTCAATTGTTATTGTTGCTGTTTGGTTCCTGTACATATTAGCAATTGTTCTTCTATCTCTGTATTTGAACCCTAATTTTTTTAAAATGCTGAACATTTTATTCCAGTCTACGTTATCGAATGCCTTTTCTAGGTCTATAAACGCCAAGTATGTTGGTTTGTTTTTCTTTAATCTTCTTTCTACTATTAATCTGAGAGCTAAATCTGCTTCCCTTGTTCCTATACTTTTCCTGAAACCAAAGTGGTCTTCTCCTAACACTTCTTCCACTCTCCTCTCAATTCTTCTGTATAAAATGCTAGTTAAAAATTTCAGTGCAAGAGTATTTAAGCTAATTATTATGTATTCTTCACATTTATCTCATCCTGCTTTCTTTGGTATCATGACTATAACACTTTTTTTGAAGTCTGACGGAAATTCCCCTTTTTCATAAATATTACACACCAGTTTTTATAATCTATCAATCGCTTCCTCACCTGCACTGCGCAGTAATTCCACAGGTATTCCGTCTATTCCAGGAGCCTTTCTGCCATTTAAATCTTTTAATGCTCTCTTAAATTCAGATCTCAGTATTGTTTCTCCCATTTCATCCTCCTCAACTTCCTCTTCTTCCTCTATAACACCATTTTCTAATTCATTTCCTCCATATAACTCTTCAATATATTCCACCCATCTATCGACTTTACCTTTCGTATTATATATCGGTGTACCATCTTTGTACCTTAACTTTCCTGTATGCTCCGTCTATTTTACCAATGTTCATTTCTCTTTCCACCTCTGAACACTTTTCTTTAATCCACTCTTCTTTCGCCAGTTTGCACTTCCTGTTTATAGCATTTCTTAATTGCCGATAGTTCCTTTTACTTTCTTCATCACTAGCATTCTTATATTTTCTACGTTCATCCATCAGCTGCAATATATCGTCTGAAACCCAAGGTTTTCTACCAGTTCTCTTTATTCTGCCTAAGTTTGCTTCTGCTGATTTAAGAATTTCCTTTTTAGCATTCTCCCATTCTTCTTCTACATTTTCTACCTTATCTTTTTTACTCAGAGCTCTTGCGATGTCCTCCTCAAAAATCTTCTTTACCTCCTCTTCCTCAAGCTTCTCTAAATTCCACCGATTCATCTGACACCTTTTCTTCAGGTTTTTAAACCCCAATCTACATTTCATTATCACCAAATTATGGTCGCTATCAATGTCTGCTCCAGGGTAAGTTTTGCAGTCGACGAGTTGATTTCTAAATCTTTGCTTAACCATGATATAATCTATCTGATACCTTGCAGTATCACCTGGCTTTTTCCAAGTGTATATTCTTCTATTATGATTTTTAAATTGGGTGTTGGCAATTACTAAATTATACTTCGTGCAAAGTCGGTCCCCTCTTTCATTCCTTTTGCCCAGCCCGTATTCACCCACTATATTTCCTTCCTTGCCTTTTCCAATGCTTGCATTCCAATCTCCAACTATTATTAAATTTTCATCTTTTACGTGTTTAATTGCTTCATCAATCTCTTCGTATACACACTCTACCTCATCATCATCATGGGCGCTTGTAGGCATATAGATGTTAACAATCGTTGTCGGTTTAGGTTTTGATTTTATCCTTATTACAATGATTCTATTGCTATGCGTCTTGAAATACTCCACTCTCCTCCCTATCTTCTTGTTCATAGATTTGAAATGGAGATTAAAAAATTTTTAATTAATAAAAATATCTTACCAGTTTACTGAAAATTTAAACCAAAATGTCTACTTCCGACTACAGTTCAATCAAAAAACCAAATCTGCCTGGTCTTAATCATGTTTAAAAACTCTGAAATTTATAGAAAACCCATTGCCATAAGACAGTTGTACGTACTCATTAAACCAATCCACGCATTAAAATTTTTTTAATGCTTAATGTTTTACAGACTGGTTTTGTCTGCTAATTTTGGAACATGGTGAACAAAGCTCTTCTTAAGTACTGTAGGCAAACCCACCGGGTTGGTCAAGTGGTGAACGCGTCTTCCCAAATCAGCTGATTTGGAAGTCGAGAGTTCCAGCGTTCTAGTAAAGTCCTAGTAAAGCCAGTTATTTTTACACAGATTTGAATACTACATCGTGGATACCGGTGTTCTTTGGTGGTTGGGTTTCAATTAACCACACATCTCAGGAATGGTCGAACTGAGAATGTACAAGACTACACTTCATTAACACTGATACATATCATCCTTATTCCTCCTCTGAAGTATTATCTAAACGGTAGTTACCAGAGGTAGACAGGAAAAAGAAAGAAAGTACTCTAGGCAGAACTGTTCATAATACTTTGGCGTTCTTTTGTATCTAGTATATTTCTTAATACATATATCAGATTTAATACTATAAGTTGTACTATTACATTTGGATTCCTGTACTATTACAGATCAATATTATAACTGATATCATAACAAAAAATTTCCGTAACAAAAGTACCAAAAAAAATGAATATTTAATTCTTAAATACTCATATAATTTAAACTGAATACTTAATATAATTTTAAAAAAAATTAAAAGTTAAAAGTAATTCAATGAGAAAAGCTAAACTTTGGGTTCAAAATTTAGATCTGATTTATAAAAATTTCCTTCATTTCTCATGGAAAAACCTTTAGTCTCCTTGTGATGAACTGATCATTAAAATGTAACAAATTGCATTCATTTAAAATAATTGTTCATTTAATAATATACCTGCAAATTAATTTCCGTTTTCTTAAGACCGTCATAAAAACGTCTAATTAAAGGTAAATGATCCTTCTTCATTGAATCGACAAATAATGCTTGACCATCATTATCATACTTTTTAGGAGGATCTATAACAGAACAGTGATCTGATATGATAAATCAATAAAGTTAAATAAATAGTATGTATGAAATATGTCAAACAAATTATTTAATCATTTCATAGAATATTAAGTTTATATACATCAAACTAATCCAACAGATAAATAATTATTTTTAATTCTTTATCCTACAATTGCTCATTCTTCCTCTGATAATCTGTTTCCCTTGAAACCTATTTTACTATTTCACGAGCCAATATCCAATGTACTTGATCTTTTAATGGTTTTTTTTTGACAGTTTTTAATAAATCCTTTTTACGAATTAGACGTAATACAAATTAGATGTTATTTAATGTTATTATAAATAATTTACAACTTCACAATGCACTTAGAGCAATCTACATAAACTAATTATTCTACATGAAAATTTTTAAAAAGGTAATTCTATGATTATACATAAATAGTAGTGGGTTAATTTACAATAATATAATGGAATTTCATCTTCATAGTGACAGGAGAAGGTAAAAAAAACATATTTTTGATGTCTCAGAAAAAGCGACTGTGCAACACTGCTGGTTATAAAAATCCCAGTATTGATTACTTACAATGCGAATTTTGTCTGTTTATGTTACCTTTGTAATAAATATGTGCAGTGAGTATGGGTCTCAGTTTTATCTGCGTAATTCAGTATTTAACATAATAAATTACGATTTAATAATTAGAGATTATGAAATCATTAAAAATTATGAAATTATAAAATTTGAATAACAAAATAATAATTTATAAGTTTTTATGAACTAAAAAAATATTACTCTGACCTGATCTATAATTAAACGCTTCTTCAAGTCCAGGATTATTAACAACAGAGAATCTGTATGGCTCTGATCTGACCCGAAATGATTCTGCATATATTCTTTCAAGCTCCTTTGCATATCTACCTTCTTCTTCTACTTCTTCTTCTACCTCCTCCTCCTTCTCCTCTTCCTCCTCAGCCTCCACCACCTCTTCCTCCACCTCCTCCTCCTCCTCCTCCTTCACCTCCTCCTGCACCTCCTCCAGCACCTCATCATCGTCCTCATCCAAATCATCATCATCATCATCCACCTCAACAGAAATTCCATACTTAAAAAAGATCAATAACATACTAAATTACAATTGCTGTCTTATACTCTACTTGTGAATATAAAACTGCCAAAATTTATTCCCTACATTTAAAAAAATTGAAATTTTTTAATATCCATGTATACAAAAGAGAATATCAGGAATATCTGGGGTTTTAATTTGGCATATCTCTTGGATGAGGGTGCAGTATTGATTTAAGGATTGAATCAGAGAGCAAAAGATCACTTTTAGAGGCCGTTGAAACTGATTTCCTATTTCTTCATTTGATAGTGCCATTAGCAAACATGGTGACTCCTGAGCAGAAAGCCTTCTGTGTTTTGCAGTTTGTTAAATGTGAACTTGTAGTTAAAGTTCAACGTGCATTCGGTAATCAGTTTAAAATGACCGGATTTCTATATAAAGGGAAGAGTAAGGGATAGCCAAGGATGTATGTTGAAGGTGTCACGGAGTCTTTCATGCAAAGTCCTAAAAAATCTGCTAGGAAGCTGGCTGCAAATTATCAATACTATATGTTTTAAGGAAACACTCATGGGTACCAGGCTGCAAATCCATACCATATACAGTTGGTACTGGTTTTGAAGCCTACTGACTGTGCTTTGTGTGCTGACTTTAGATCGAAATGTTACAGCATGAAGATGACTTTCTTGATTGTATTTTGTTTAGTGTTGAGTCAATATTTCATCTTGGTAGAAAAGTTAACACACATGATGTCCAAATCAAGAGGATCAGAAAACCCCATGACCTTTTACAATGCAAAAGGGTCTCCTCAAAATTAAATGTTTTCTGTACAATATCCTGACGGCAAGTTTACAGTCCGTTCTTTTATGCTGATGCATTCTTAACAGTTGCTTATTTGAGTATGCTGTGTACATGCTCTTTCAATTGCAAGATGGATCAGAGAATTTTATTTGGCAGCAACTGACATAACTCTACTCAGGATAAGCTGAAAACTTTTTTCCCTACTGCTGGAATGGTTGACCCGATAACAATGCTTGTTTACGGTGTCCTCCAAGGTTACCCTATCTGATCGGGTGTGACCTTTTTCTTTGGGGTTAAAGGATTTTTTGTATGTGCCTCTGCTACCATCTGATCTACCTGATTTGAGGCACAAAATTGAAGCAGCTGTCACTTTCATTATTCCATACATGTTGGAAAAAAAGTGTGGGAAGAACTCGCCTGTCAGCTGGATGTGTGCTGCATGATGAAAGAAGCTCATGAATACTTTTAAGAAAAAACTTTAAGTTCTCTTTCATTTTATTTGCAATTTATTACTTTAAATCAAAGTTAAGAGATATTAAATACTTTCAAACCATGATTTTTTTTGTGGACCCTTTATTAGTGAAAATGCAGTTCTGGTTCTACATAAAGCAATTATATGACAAAAGTAGTTCCACAACTACATTGATGGAAATGTTTTGTGTAAATAAGAAACAGTTAACATTCACATGTAAATCCAGTTCCACTGCATAATTATACCAAAATTCCTTTATTCATCCTGAAAATTTGTTTTAAAATTTAAAGAATGACATGAATATTATATAAAAATAAGTTTAAATAAATTATCAACATGAAAGCAAGGAAATGCTTAATATGGAAATGCAAGGTTCTATGGTAGAAACTCATAGCAAAAACTTACTATAGCTTCAGATTTACATTTGTAAGGGAGCAAAGTACAATTTTTATGAAGCTTTTTTTAATCTAAATCTATAAATTATATCTCTTAACATCTCAGCTTAGATATTATATAATTTACTAATAAGCCAACCTCCATGGGAAAATAATAGCATCTTATCTAACACATTCTGATTTCAAGTACTGGTCAGGTTATAAAAATTCATTTTTTATCATGAAAAAGAACAGTTAGGTGTAATTACACATAAAAATGTATTTCCAAAGTAAAATAAACATAAATAATGTTTAATAGCAGTAATGTGCTCTGCATTCTTTAAAAATCATGCACATTTACACTACTCATTCATACTACACTAAATACAATACATTAGTTTTATTATTAATATTTTATAACCCCTAGATTGATCTTAACATTGCTTACCCCAAAGTCACTTGCTAAAATATTAAATGTTTTTATAATCTTTATAAGTACTTTTAGAAGTATTTATGTAATTTAAAAGTATTTTATGTTAAGATCTGCAAGAAAAAATTTACTTTTGAACTAAACTATGAATAACATTAATCAATAAAGTTGAAATCAAAGATAAAATAATAAGTGTAACATTTTATTGTTTTCTGAACACACTTCACTGATTTTTAAAGCACAAAGCTAACATCACTTCTTAACCTATGGTATTATATGCAATATATCTAATTTATGTTGTAATAATTTACCTGAAGAAATGTGAATCAAACTTCTGTGGCAAAATCATAGGTTAAGATAATGTAATGCCGTTAAACGTAATGTTAACAAAATGTAATGAAGAGAAAATACATAACATTATTCACTACCAAAGAATACTTTTTAATATTGGTGAGTCAGAATTGTAAAGGTGCATTTAGAAATTTAGAATATAAAGAAACAACATGGTGATTTATTATAAAAACAGAAAAAGAAAGAAGGAAATGGTTCATCCAGAAAAGTATTTTGTTAAGAAAATTTGCATGTGTGAAACCTGAAAATTATTCTCAAACGTAGTTTCAAATTTTCAATGAAGTAGTGGTTGAGTTTTAATGCATACAATCTTAACTATTTTTAAATCATTAACAGCTGGAATACAAAAAAACAACTTATAATGGATAAGATGTTATGCTTTAAACATAAATATTTTAGTTGTAACATTTGAGTGATGTACAAAACCAAGTGAAGTGTTATTGGCCATCTTAATAATGTATTCAGTGAAAACACATATTGAGGTTAATATTAAATACTGGATGTCTTAACAACTTAATTATCTTAACAACTTTGATACTGAGTAAATTATTTATTTTTTTAGATACAAAAACAAGCTGTATGAATTTAGAAACATTAAAACTGAATTTTTTATCAGTAATCAAAGACATTCAATGTGTGCACCATTGGTAATTCAGAAAATATCAAACCAATAATCAATTTCATACCATGTTCGTTGTAACATATCCACATCTGAGTTCTTAAAATCATCAATATTCATTACATGAGTTTTGTACAATTATCCTTGATGAAACCCGATAGAAAAAATCACATGGAGTTATATCCAGTATTCAAAGTCGCCAAGCAAATGGTTTATCACATCTAATCCAGCGATTTGGGAATGTGTTGAGGGATTCACGTACTAATAAACCCCAATATGACAGTGCTCTTTGTTGGAATATGATTTTGGGTTGTAACTCTTCAATTTTAGAGTAAACAAACTCTTCTAAGTCCAGATAGATATTCGCATTAACTGCCATTTCTACAAAGAAATAAGGTCCAATCATACGATCATGAAGCAGTCCGCACCAAAAATTAATTTTTGGGCTATCTCTAATACAGTCAAGTGTAACATGTGGGTCCTCTGACCCCCATATTCGAACATTCTGAGTTTTATATACAGAATTTTAATCATTTCTTCAAAACATCAACAGTAGATCGCGGAAAAATTAACTTGCATGCTGCACTCCGAGTTGACTTCCTAGGGCTGCGAACAAGACTGAAAAATGATCTCCATTTTTTCATCTGTTGTTCTACACCTGCCTGCACCCTTCTTATGTTCAACACTGCCAGTTTTTTAAAATTTACCATAGCATGAATGAATACTTGTTCTAGAGGGTGGCTCTAAGCTTTACTGAGTTCTAAAATTGTGCCAAACTTCTGTGTCTGATTTTGTTTTAATAAATCACTATACATTGTGTTTTTATCTGTGGAGTGGTAGCAACTGATGTATGCCGTTATATATACAATCACATACTATCTAGTTTTTTTTAAGGGAAGTTTATGAGTTATCTGTTAAAGAAAGCCCAACCGTTCTCTAATAGTATTATTACTTTTTTCTAATGAGACATCAAAGTTGTTCAGATAATTCTTGAACATCTGGTATTGTACAAATCTCCTATTAACAATTAAATAAAAAGTATATATTTTTGGATTTAATAAATATCGTAATTTACACTTCATTATATTGAAATTGTTGCAAAGATGAAGTCCACTATATCATGTGTATTGTTTATCCAAGATTTACTAACAGTATTTGAAACAATTTTAAATTTTAATAATCTAGGCAAATTGAATTTAAGAAAGTAGAGAGATTCATAAAGTAGCAGAGGATCCAAATGAATTTACAGTAAACCATACCTGTCAGAATAGTGAAAAGTCCAAGAACTTTAATTTTATAGAAAGATTATTTTATTTTACTTATTACATGACAAAAATGTTATATTTCAGTTTTAAAATAACTATCTAACTGGAGTAATAATGTTAATATACTGAAATTTTAATATCACACAGAAGAATACGTAATTAAAAAATTATTAATAATTTAAAAATAAAGTTATAAACTTTATTTCTGGATTTTTTTTTTTGATTGATATCATCACATAAGCTTGAAGCTTGTATGTAGGATATGAAATGAAAATTTATAGATTCGAACTGGGTCAGGTAATTTACTTTCTTACTATAACATTTAGTAAAAAAATATATAATTTATGACTAAAACCAGTGAAAACATACCTCATTTATTTTCTCAGTATTAAAGTTGGATATATCTTCAGTACTAAAGTTGGACATATCTACACTACCTGCTATCCGATCTTCATTAGTAAAGTTGAACATAAGTTCACTACCTGCTAACTGATCTTCAGTATATATCACTATTGACCCTGTTGACATATTAATTCTGTCAAAGAAAATTTATTATTTATTATTATTTATTATTAATTTATTATTTGAACTCTTAAAAAAGATTTTTGAACTGTTAAGTGAATTAAAAATAGATCAATACAGAATATAGCCTAAATAACAATATAACTTGAATAATTTTTTTTTTTAAGTAACAGCCTTAATGCAAAATGCAACCATGGTTACATAATTACAACAATATAGATCAATTCCTTCCCATGACTGTTGCTGGATCAGCTATCAGGTGCCGCCCCTGGAGATGGGGTACGCTCACCAACTGTGGTTGGAGGGCACTGGGGAAAAAATACCCAGGGTGGACAAAAACCAGTGAAGATGCATAATGAACGTGAAGGGAGAAGGAAAAGACATTCCAAATAAAATTCAGGATAGATCTCTGTAAGCTGGAGAGAAAGCAAGCGATCTAGCAGAAGGGAACTCTTATAAGAAAATCCTCTGATCCTCCAAGTTGGGGGTTAGGTGTAGGGTTAACAAACCTACCCCGTAAAAAGAATTTTGTTATGAAATCCAACGAAAAGCCACGGATTAATAGGACTGTTAGAATAAACAATGGAAATTAACATTACAAAAGACTTAAGGGCATGAACATAAAACTGGCTATGTGAAATGTGAAGATGATGTTATAAACTGGGAAGATGTATGAAGTCACCAAGGAAATTACTAAGTTTCAAATGGAGATAGTTGTCTTACAGGAAATAAGACAGTCAGGACAGGGCAGATTAGACAAGGAGTTTGCATTGTTATATAGTGGCTCAAATACAAGAGTGGGGAGAAATGGAGTCGTATTTATGATTGCGCGTGGGTGGAGAGATAGCATCCTTGGCTGGAATCCAATCAATAACTATCTATGTACAGTGAGATTGAAAGGAAAGTTCAAAAACATCTGATTAATATCAGCATATGCTCCAACAGAAGATCGTTCTGATGAAGGATAATTTCTATGATGTGCTGGCCACTGCAGAAAGATATCAACATACGATGCTGTTGTCCTAATTGGGGACTTTAATGCAAAGATTGAAAAAGAAGAATTTGCAAGACAGTACCTGGCAAAGATACCCTTCATGAGATAACAAGCAACAATGGAAGGAGATTAATACAGTGTGCAATGGAATATAATATGATTATTGGAAAGTACTTCCCACATAAAGCAATCGAAAGGGGAATATGGTTATATCTGGGGATGAATATTTTGAATCAGTTTGATTGTGTGATTGTATCAAGAAGACCTGCATCATCTAGTCTATGTTTGATCAATGCGTAGTCCGAACTGTGACTGACTATTTTTTGGTGAGAACACATATCAAGAGAAATTTTAATGTGTGTTAATCACAAGGGGAGAGAAAAAGGGGAAATGGAATGTGAAAAGCTGAAGTGTAATGAAAACGTGAAAGTATTACAGGAAAGCATGGAGAGGGGACTACCTCCTCACCTTTGTATGATATAAGTTGATAAAAATATCGATAAGGCCAGGAAAGATGTGAAGAATTTCATGATACGGGTACTGAAGGATGAATTGGAAGAGAGGAAGAAGGAGAGAAACAGCAAGTGGATCAACAAAGAATGCAGAGAGGCAATAAACAGAAAGAACAAAGCAAGAGCAGGTGTGCTGTGAAGGGATACGAGGCTAGGAGAGAAATCTATAAGGAATTAAGAAGAGTCGCTAGTAACTCCTGCAGAAGGAAAAAAGAGGTAGAACTAAAAAAATAAAATTTATATTAAAATATAAACCTCTTAAAATATTTAAAATATCTGATGTGAACACCACATGACTTCGTTGAACACCTACTAAACTACATATACACATTTTTTTTAAAATGGAAAAGTAAATAAAATTTTATTTCATTAACTTCTGATATTTTTTCATTTTTTTTATTGTTATTATTGAATTGTCATCTATTGTAAATTTTTTTACAATCAGAGGTTAATAATTATTAATAAATCAATACATTTAAATTAAAAAAAGGGAGATGAAGTTTGATTTGAACTGAAGTGCCTTCCCCTTGTAAGATGCAAATATTTCATTAAAATTTTATTTGGCTGTAACTCTGAAACCAATGAAAATAAGTACCACTTATGATATCATTAAAAAGTTCTCAATGAGGACTTATTACTGCAGTTAAGAAAAAGTCCAAAATCCAATTGTTTTTGGATTTTGGACACTTTTAGTTTAGTCGATTGCAATCAAAATGGAAGGTGCACAACTAGATGTTACAACAATCCTAAATCCAAAATTTCAACATCCTACAGCTAATTGCTTTTGAGTTATGCGACAGACATATGCATACATACAGATGTCATACCGAAACTAGTCAAAATGGATATTTCCACTGAAATCTGAAAACCGAAATTTTTCGTGATCACAATACTTCCTTTACTTTGTACAAGGAAGTAAAAATATAAAACATAAAAAAAATAAAGGAACAATCTTAAACTCAAAGGGTAAGATAAAAAAATTATTATCCTCAAATAACCAAAAAATAAAAGGCACCAAAAATACAAAAAATAATAAAAAGAGAAAAATTTATATAAATACTACTGGCAACCTGGGCCAGCTCTGCTGGCTCGGCGGTTAGCCTTTGGGAAGGGAAAGAGTTACATATTTATTGTTGAAGTTGACTGGGCTGACTTCACAGTGGTCTTTTCATGGAGTAAATGATTTACATATTTAGGAAAAAAATTAAACCACGATTTCTGTAAGATTTTTTATTGATACTCTATTCATTAGCCATGAATATAATCAAATTAATTAAAAATTATATACATATTACCAGCAACACCGCGTGGATGATGGATAATGTCGCCGAACAATAAAAATAAAGTAAAATACAATATAGTAAAATCAAATAAAATATATACCAATACTAGTATTAAAGTACTAGTATAAAAGTATACTTTTTATTTAGTAAGAAAAATAAAAAGATTATTATTATCCCACGTAGTTAATTAGGAAGTTTTTAAACTATGTTGTCTGTCTTCTGATTCTCAACTTGAATGAATAACTTTCTTCTTGGTGAACCAACCCTTGAGCACGTCACATAATTAACCGTGGCCAAAACAACTGTTTTGTAACAGTAATCCAGCAGTATTTAGGTATTGTCCTTAGGATTAGTTGATGGTAATTGCATATGATATTCTTAAAGGGAAATGCAAATGTTTAAATTGAGATGGAAGATTGGTTGAAATTATTAAAATCCTTTCATCTCCTATATTTTTTCCAGTAAGAAATGTTGCTTCCACGATATTTCTTGATAAATTTTTGATAAATAGTCGAGTGCCATTGCAAAGTTTCAATGGATTCAGATTCCAATGGACCAATGGTGTTGCCCTGGGTGGCTGGACACAGCTCCTGCTAGAAGCAGTCTGTTGTCAATTAATTTACAGATTTAATTTAATTTCTAAGCATAGATGATTTTAATTTATTTTTTATTTTCTTAGCCATGAATATAATCAAATTAATTAAATCTTATTTAAACTTATATACATCTCACAGCCCTGAATATTGACATTTGAAAATTAGGATTTTAGATATTAAGTAATGCAACTGCTACGTGATGACAAACATATAGGAGATAATTAATATATATATATATATATTGATGTTGTCAATAGCAAAAAAGGGGCATTTTTTGACCTATTTTTTAGTTGCAACTTTTGAATTTTTATTTTAAAATGATCCTGAAGGTGTGAATATGGGTCCAGTAAAGTTTGGTATTGCAGCTGCAAAACAGTTACAGACAGTATTGGAATAATCTATATACATAAAAATGAATGTTTGTCTGTCTGTATGTCTCTTATGCCTTCCTAAACCGTTCATCCGATAGCGATGAAACTTTGGGGAATGGTTGGACGCATGCCAGGGAAGGTTTCTGAGTTAGTAAAATACGGGGTTTTCCGAAATATCCCGAATAAATCCTAAAATAAACTAAAAATGGTGTAAGTTGGGAGTAGGAGCCTTCATATCTCAGGGATCAATAGAGATATAGTAGTGCAATTTGGTGTATAGGTATCCCATTAAGAATTAAGAATCACGTGTTTCGGGGTTTTCCGAAACTTCCCTAATAACTCCTACAATTAATATGCTTAGATTATGATAAAATGAGATATTTAAAAAAATAATATTGTACTTTAAAAAACTGGAGTTCATATATACGTGCCAGACTTATAATTGTAAGATAAAGGTGATTTGATATTTAAAAAAATTATAGCGTACTTAATTTAAATCCGTTATTTTGAAAATTAAAATATAAAACTTTTGATAGTTGTGAACATTGCATTCCGACATTTTAATTTTCAACCAATTTCAAGGTCATTTCTGTGCAGGTATGCCTCCCAAAAAACTAGCAATTGGTCGTTCTACGTATCAAGCACAAAAGAAAAGGCAACACGAGCATCAGAAACAAATGAGCAACGAAAAGTGAGATTGGAAACCGACAGAGAGCTTAATGCTCGAGCCCATTCATCAGAAACAAACGGGCAACGAGTATTCAGACTGCAAATCATTCGAGTGAGCACTGCTTGAACCAGAACAACCACTCACGCTGATTTGAATCTCGGTGCATTCCATTACGATGCTAATTATAATTACAGCATTCATCCAAGTGTGGTTATCGGACAAATGGATGAACTATGCACATATTGTAGTGCATTTACAGTTTCCGGTGCGACTCGCCTTTGCAATGACCATCAACAAAGCACAAGGACAATCGCTACAAGTGTGTGGATTGAATTTGAAAAATCCATGATTCTCACATGGACATCTGTATGTGGCCTGCTCAGGTGTCGGAAAACCCTGCTCACATGTACGCACCAGAAGGAAAAACAAAAAACATTGTGTATCCAAAAGCACTTCAATAAATAGCATTCAATCCAAAAACTTGAATTGTCAGACTTTTCTCGATAAAATGACTAAAAATACATAATGGTCTAAAATAAATTGAATATTGTTGTACATTACAATAAACAATATCCTTTGGAAATAATTTTTTTTTTTAGTTTTTATTCCTGTTCGAATTGAATAATTATAGGTATGACAGGACAATGTCTGACGGGTCAGCTACTTATGTTAATAAATACTAAATTAAGTTAAGCAAAGTTAACACGACATTCATTGACTCTTAGGCGGTACGAAGTTCGCCGGGTCAGCTAGTTTTTTATATATATAGAAAAATTAATGTAAGAGAAAAAAAATTAAATTCAAGAAGGCTGTGCAAAATCATATTGGGGATGTATAGGATGATTAGGGCATTGGAGAGGGGTTACCAGGTTAATACTTAATCTGTGAAAAAACGCGGTATGGATAGGTGATGGGTAAGAGGGCAGGATATTGAAACGATGGGCTTAATTTTATGAAGAAAAGCTCAACAACAAAGTGGAAGCAGCACATGAAACAGATAGCATAGTATTGGTTGAGCTGACTGCAGAATCTCCTGATATTCAGCAGGTCAAAGAAGTAATAGTGAAATTGAAATATAATAATGCGCCAGGAAGCAACGTCGTTCCAGCAGATTTCTCCAAATACGTAGTTCAGAGATCAGAGTAGTTCAGAGTCAATACACAAATTGTGACCTGCATATGGGAACAAGAAAGGTTGCTGACAGATTGGAAAATGGGAATTATTTGTCTCATTTTTAAAAAAGGAGACAGATTAAACTGCGAGCTACAGAGGTATAACACTGTATAATAGAGGTATAACACTGTATATAGAGGTATAACACTGTAATTATAAGTCAATCACAATGTGGCTGCAGGAAAAATACAGAAACCGTGGACTCCTGCTGGTCGAAAGGAGCTCGTGGAGGGAGGTTGAGTTCTGAGCCACTCAGGCATATAGAATTCTTGAGTTATGGGGACATAAACATAAGATGACATTCAGCCCGGAGAAGATCACGATGATGCATCTTATAGACAGTTTGGCAGTGAGGTGTCAGGTTCGTGCTTTGATGTCAGGCCTTTGTATTAAATATGTTCAAGTAAAGTATCTTGGGGTGTTGCAGAGAAGGTCTGTCGTACCTTCTTTGGTGTTTGACGAGTGGTTAATCCTGATTTGGGTCTTAATTTTAAGACTATGAGTATCCTGTATAAGGGAGTGTGTTAGGCAATTATGCTATATGCAGCGTTTGTTTGGGCGGATAGGCTAAAATTTAAAAGCTATCAGGATATATTATTAAGAGCTCAACGCTTTACATTACACTGATAAAGATAATTTTTGTTTCCTAACATGCAATACATGATTTTAATCTGCTTTTTGATGCTAAAAACGACTATGAAATCAGAATCTTTCTACCACCCACCATTTTCCCCTGGATAACCTCAGAGACGTAAGTGAAGAACATGGTGAATGTTTCCACCAAGACATTTTGGTGATGGAAAGCTGCTATAAAGGAAAATGGAATACTAACATGCTAGCCAATAACTGTTTGACATTAATTTGGGATGTGCCTGAGCCTATTTATAAAAGAAAAGCATCAGCAAAATCATTCTAACAAAGGTATGGCCATGCGAAGTTATAAATTTTACAGATTTTAACTATTTTCCCTTAATTTTTTTTGAAGCATTTATTTAAAACTAAGGGTGGCAAAAAATTGTAATTACAGATCTGTAATGCACGCAAAAAAACAATTAAAGAAAAGGTATCACACTTAGAGAAACATTAAAAATTTTTTTTTGTCTTTCATTGTTATAATGGTAATGTGAGGTTACCGTACTATTTAACGGGAGGTAATCTTGTTGATTGCATACATGTAACTGACAGATTTAATTGCGTCAGAAAAGCAGCAGCATTATGTTGCTAAGAAATCAGGTAAATTGACTTCAGAAAAAATTTGTGAGAGAATGGCATGGCAATGCTTTATGGCAGGTAAAGTGTGATGAGGCTGAGTATGGATGTTATACGCATGATCTCTTTCCAGATGTTGTTGGTTTGCAGGGCGCTCCTTGGGTTCACCCTAACAAAAACACAATTTGACACAATTTATTTATTGTCATGGAACCTTCTGAGTCAGACTCCAGCGATTTGGCCTGGTGTGTGTCCAGATTGTGGACAACTAGATGACGCACACCATGTAATCTATGAATGCGCAAAATATGAACTTTTGTGGCTTGAAGACTGTTTGTTGGCTCAACATTAGATCTCTGTGAGAAATGGAAAAACCAGGTCGAATGGGTAATCACTGAACATTTTATTGGATACCTGACAAGAGAATGAATTGCCAAGGGAATTTAGAATTCCATCTGGTCTTTCCTGTGTCTTGTTTTGTTGTTCTTGTGTTATAAGGTTTGATGTTTTTGTAGTGTTTTGTTTATTTAGTTTTATTTTAATTTCTTGTTTTGTGTTGTTATGGTTGCGTGTTGAACTCAACTTCTAACCTATCAGGTAGGTAGTTGCATTTTTAATTTTAGTTTCTTCATATCAGTTAGTCAACATAATTTGTTTTGTTTTAAAAAGTTCATTTCCTAGTAGTACATGGATGGAAATATCAAATGTGGTATTCGCATCAGTGGCATCCTGGCTGAGGCAAGAACAAGGCTAGTACTGAGGCAAGAACCCAGTAAGGGCTAGGTACAGAGGGGGGTGGCATGGCGACAGAAACTGCCACATGGAGGGTGTCTTCTCCTATGGGGTCAGAATGTGTATATGCTGATGATGTGGTTCTCGTCTCAAGAAATGTTCAGACCATAATAGAAATGTTTAAGTTATTGTGTGATTAGGGAAAGACAGTGGGTCTGGAAATTAATATGGAAGAGAAAAATATTTTAAAATGGTGACAGAGGAAGGTAGAAGAGTGGTTTGAGAGATATCATATGACAATGTGATACTTGAAGGAGTAAAGGAGTTTAAGTGTTTAGGAACAATCCTGAATAATGATAATAGATTACAGGTTGAAAGATAGCAGCTGGAAATAAAGTCTATTTTGCCAACCTGAAACTCTTCAGTCAAAATTTGTAGCACACAACACAAAACTGAAGCTAAACAGAGTACTTATAAAGCCTGTGGTAACATACAGGTCAGAGGCCTGGATGTTAATTAAAAGAGATGAAATATCTCTACAGGTTTTTGAAAAAAAGATCGTAAGAAGAATTGTGGGACATGTAAGAACTAAGGACGGGTGGTGTATAAGGAATAATGAGGAGATAACCTGCTATACTGGTGAAGAGGATTTAGTGTGAGTCTCCAAGGCACACAGGATAAGATGGTAAGGAAGGATAGTGATAGAATGCTTAATGCCATCCTCAGAGGGGAAATATTTGTAACAAGAAGATGAGGAAGGCCTAGAAGAAGGTGGATGGGAGGATGTTCAGAGTGATCTGCGAGTCCTGGATACCAGACAGTGGTAGGCAGAAGTGAAAGACAGAAATGTTTGGAGGTGTATTGTACAGGAGGCCATGGTTCACATTGGGCAGTAGCGTCAGTGAAAGAAAGAAAGATTTATTCATTTTTACAACCTCAAAGAATTTCATGATGTTCAAAAAGATTAATAAATGTACAAAAAATGTTTAATCAAATCCAAAAACGTATTAGTAAACCATATATGTCAAAGAATCAATTTTTTGAATAATTTCCCTCAACACAATAATTAATCAAGATGAATCTTTATTCATTGCCTTAGTGCTCTATATTTACACTGCTAAATGTTTTTCAGCAATTACATTGCCTAAGTAAGAAAGTTCAAGTGTAAAAAAGGATATTTTAAGTTTAGAAAATGGAGTATAACCAATAATATATTACTCTTAGAACTTCATATCAAGTAAAATCACTAAAAGCACCCAAAAATAACTACATTTGTTATTATTTATTAACTAAAAATGAAGTATTTTCTTTATTTACATTTGAATAACAAATCTAAAACAGATGGTTTACAACAGCTCCAAATTTTGTGTTATTTCTTAGGAAAAAAATTACAGCTAAACCAAAATGCAGCAAAATTGCAGTCAATCAAAAAATCAATGTCTAATTATGATGAAATATTTAAATAAACTAATACTGTAATATAAAATGTATTATGATATTACAATAAAACTTATTACTCAAAAAAATAAAATTTGAGTTTTTATAAAATGTTAACAGGCAAGATAAACTTTTCCCTTTTACAAAAGTAATACTGAATAAAAAAAAAAATTAATCATTCAGTTTACATCTCTACATATTAAAATCAGTGATGTCATATTCAAAGTTACCCTAAGTTTTGCTCCCTTATTGAAATTATTGTTGCAGTCATTTTCACCATGTTCAGGAACTTCTTCAATTTGGCTACATAAAAAACAAAAAAATTATGTACTAAATGATATCACTAAAAGAACAAGACAAAAATTAATAATAGGCAAGTAGTGAAAATTCTTTCAACTTAAAGAAAAACAGCAGAACATGACTAATAAATCTATGTGAGCATGTATTACATGAAAAGATAAAAAAAGTCAAATGGAAAAATTAATCATATGAAAAATTTATAATTTAAATTATACAAACAATATATCAGAATTAACAGTATTTTTGTGCCCAAAATGTTGCAATTTATCTCAAAAGTTAATATTCCTGCTTACTATAACTATACTGCCTGGTATGAGAACATCATGTATGAGGACTGAAACAATTAACATTCATGATAGATTTTTATTTCAATCACTGTATTTATTTTTATTAATTTTAGTGAAATATAAAAATGTTAAAACTGGATTATTTTGTGTGTTTTTAGATGATGATGGAAACAAAGCTGCAGTAATCAAAGAGGTAAAAAGTCTGGTCAAATAAAGAGGTACAACCGGATAAAATCCAAGATGATCACAAAACAAGAAAAAGGCAATGGTTCTTCATGTGTGGTAGAGTACTAAAAGCAACAGGCATATAAAAAAAATATATATATTTAGATAGCTGCAGAGCCAAAATCATATCAAAATGTATATAGTATTGTTAAAACTAGTACAAAATCTTGGGAAATCAGCCAACCACCCTGACCAGAAATTTCTTGCTTCAAGGCAGAGATTCCTACCCAATGATGATGACTTTGCAGTCACTGAGTATAAGGGTTAGAAAAACAAACATTTTTGGCTCTGAATGGATTGTAAATATTGTTAATAAAGTAAAGTAAACCCCTTTTATTTTAACAGAACAGTATCATTAAAAAATGCTAGAAAATTATCAAAAGATGGATTCAAAGTTAACACACTTAAAATGAAATGAAATGTATGTAAAAGGGCATCCTGATGTAATTCTGATCGAAAAATGTTCTATTTGAACATGAAATCCATTTGAAGAAGTCTGTTTAAAAAAAGAGTGGGAAATTAGGTGGCCCGTTACCCTTGAAATCAATTCAGCAAGATATGAATATTGAAGATCTATAAAAAAAGGTATGTTTGATTTATTAAGTTTACCGTTCTACCACATATATTATAATGCAGTTCCCTGCCAAAATGAAATTTTTTATTGACCACCACATAGATCAACAACACTTCAAATTTACAATAAAAGATTAATGAAAAGCCAGAAAGTATGATATGTTTTTAATCATTTAACTTAAATCTGTTTTCAGTTTTTTATTTTATTTTTTATTTGTACGGGGGTAAATTAAGGGTGCAGGTGTAATAATTTAATATACTTCCTGACATTGCCTACTTATGAAATTTTGTACAGTTACTAAGGTCGGGTGACAATAAAATATTCCAACATTACTTTTGCATACATCTCAGATGGGAGGTAAATTAAGAATGTAGATGTAAAGAATCTTTCGAAATCCAAATTAAACTCATGCAATGTATGATAATAATTTGATTAAGTATGGCTAAAAAGTATAAAGCAAGTTTTTAAAAATTTTTGTAATATTATTAACAATAATCTAAACATTTACAAAGCAGAATAAATGAATATATAAAATATTGTAAATTTAATCAGTGAATTTTTTGTAGCAGTTAATAAAACCTTATAAATTTCAAAACACATGATCAATAACATATTACTGGTGCTTCAGAATACCTTTATTATAATTTTTATTTTTATTTGTGTTTCTAAGCTGTACTGTTCAAAGTCATTTACACTTGAAATGGGATTTACACCTAGTGATATAACAAGTGAAAATATGTCTTTATGAATTAATGAAATGAGTATGTAATCATAGACAATCAATTTAAACTCTAAAATCAGCTAGTTAAGTGTAATGTGCAAGTGTGAAAGTAAGGAATCTGGTAAACCAAGCTCTAGAACAAAGATATGGAAGACCACAATTTATCAGAAAATAAATGCATTACTAATAGTAATTACAGGTTTAGGGTTTAGCAGATGAAAAACCAACAATAAAGGGCTACTGAAATAACCTTCTGTCCCAGTCAACCAAATGGTTTTATTGTATGTTTTCAAGATCCTATTTTTAAATGCTTGTAAAATTCTTTTATACAGCAGATATGAAACATATTCTTCTCCTGGTGAAACAAATTAAGAATATACATTTAAATTTTTGTTTTTTCCTTTTGATCTTGCTAATAAGATGTTCAGTTATCATTTACTCATCTCATAAGAAAATTAGTATTGAATCCTTCATCAGTAAAAACAAAACAGACAACACTAAGGGAAAAGAGAATTAAATTTTATAAGGAAAATAAAGTTATGAATATTATGTGACGCTCTGTCAAATTACTGTTAAGAATTCATTATGTACAAGTTTCAGAAGATAAAAAGCACAAGTTGAAAACAAATTGTTATGTTCCACTTTTGCTGCCGGGTGTTGCTCTTTTTTTTTTTATTTATTATACCTTCTTAAGCACCCCGGGGCAACTGGTCCTCGCCGTTAAGCAAAACTCAGTCGGCCCGTAGTGCCGTGGCAGTCGACTGCCCCCCTGTCCCGCCATTCCTTGGCCTCCCAACGGGGTCCTCCCAGTTTCACCAAGTTGCAGTAGTCCTCCCTTCTGGACGACCACTACACCCCTCCACTGAGAGGCTACCCTCCCGGGCCCTACTCTAGGTTGCCGGTTACATGTTGCGCGCAACCGGCAAACTGCCGCGTCCCTCCCTCTCACACCTTGAGGGTCCCCAAATGCATCATCGGAGCACCCCGACTAACCCACATTCTTGGGTATGAAGGAGCCTGAGTGACCTCTGCATCCAGGCTGCCGTTTCAGTAATAGTATGCCCTATGATTACTGTTTTTAAGTCATCCTTCCAATATACATAAATAATGGTACATAATAATACATTATGACACAAACCCAAGATACAGCATGTACCTTTTTCATAGTGCCTGGTTTGCTAGGCTCTACCAGAACAGTTAAACTCTACATTGTTACAGGAAAAAGTACACATTATTCTACATGATAGCAATAGCCAACATCTTATAGTAGTATTACAGAGAGTTTTTGCCTTCCTTCATCCTTATACTAACATGATTTACACGATCTATGGCCAATGGTATGACACATAATCGCCTCATGTAATTACAACATAATTATTCATAATAGGGATACAACACAATTTACAACTTATTTATCATTTAATACTAACATAATGTTCCCAATAACGGCACAATTTATAATCAATAGTATAGCACATAATTACTTCAGTTAACTACAACATGATAATTCATGACAAGATACAACATAATTCATCACAATTATCTTTTAATACTAACATAATTTACCCAAATAATGGCACAATTTATAAGCCATAGTTTGGTACATAATTACTTCATTTAATTACAACATAATAATTCATGACAAGATTCAACATAACATACAACATAATTATCATTTAATACTAACATAATGCACTCAAATAATGGCACAATTTATAGGCAATAGTATGACACATAACTTCTTCATTTAATTACAACATAATATTTCATGACAAGGTACAACATAATTACCATTTAATACTAACATATTTTACCCAAATAATGGCGTAAGTTATAGCAATAGTATGACTCATAATTACCTCATTTAATTACACACAATAATTCATAACAAGGTACAACATGTTTACAACATAATTATCATTTAATACTAACCTAATTTACCCAAGTAATGGCACAATTTATAAGCACTAGTATGACACATACTTCAGTTAATTACATCATTACAATTCATAACAAAAATCAATACAATTTACAACATAATTATCATTTAATACTAGCATATTTTACCCAAGTTATGGCACAATCTATAAATAGCATGTCGCCTAATTGCTTCTTTTAATTACAACATACTGATTCATGATAAGATACACATAGTTTACTACATAATTATCAGTTAATACTAGCATAGTGACTTATAGTTACAACATAATAATTCATGACAAGATATAACATATTTTTATACGAAGTTATTATATAATATTAACATAATATCCAGAAATGTCAACACATCTCTACCATTCTGCCTGGTAGGCCTAGCTTTCTCAGCACAGATCAGACTTCAGATCATTATTATACATAATTCTTAATCTACCATATAACAATAAAACTTGACACATTGATAAATTGGGTATTCCAACACTACTTACTATAATCTATCTATTTTATATATGAACATAAGCAATATACACAATTAGGCTGCATCCTCCTTGACAGTTTATCACTCCTGTCGTCCACATCCCCTATGTTTGTCTACCTAATCTTTAGTTAGAAAGATGAGTAATCAGAGTTAGAAAGATGAGTATCCTCGTAGCCCAATTCGTCACTGTCCTCCACTTATCTTCTCCTTGGAGCATGTAATCTACTACTGTGTACGGGGTGAGCTGATGCACTCCCAGTTCTCGCCTCAGATGGGCCCACCTGTCACAAAGGAAGAAGGTGTGCTCAGGGGTATCTTCTTCCCCACAGAAAGCACATGAAGAGTCCTCTCTTATGCGAAACTTCCTTAGGTAGACTCAAAAGTCCTCATGTCCAGTTAGGAACTGGGTTAGGTAATAACCCAGCTCCCCCTTTTTCCTCTTTTGCCACGACTCTATCCTCCTGATAAGCCTCCAGGTCCATCTTCCTTTGTTCGAGGCGTCCCAAATCTCTTTGCCACTCCTCTAGTAATAGTGCACCTGCCTGGGCAACGGGCATCCCATTCCTCCTGTTTATTCTGTTCTTTACTAGGTGGCATGCCCGCCAGCACCCTGACCACTTCCCCGGACACCGTTCTGTAGGCTGCCGCCCTCCTCTGCACTGCATCCAGCGTATCGGAGTTTCTCTTGACTGCCATGGCTGCTGCCCATGCCGGGGCCACGTAGAGGATTATCGAAGCGGTGACCGACATGATGAGCTGTCTTGCAGCTGTCCGTGGCATTATTTTGGCCAGCGCTACCATTGTTCTGTGTGCCTTTTGCGCCACCTGATTCACATGCTCCCCGAAGTTCCTCCGCCTGTCAAGCCACACTCCGAGATACTTGGCTACTCCGGCCTGCCTTATCCTGACTCCATCCACCATAAGGGTGATCTCTCTGAGCCTTCGCCGGCAAGCCAACACTAGGACATGGGTCTTTTCTGGCGCTAGTCTCAGGCCTTTCATATTTAGCCATCCGCTCACTTGCGCTATTGCTGCGTTGGCCGTAGTTTCAACCTCTCCTTCGCTATTTCCCGAAGTCAGTAGTGCGAGGTCGTCTGCATAGGCCACCACTTCCGTGTCACCTGGATAGGCCAACCTTAGCACTTCATCGAAGACTATGTTCCACAGGAGGGGCCCCAGGACCGAGCCCTGTGGTACCCCCCCGTGCATGTAGAAATCACAGGCGACACCCCCTTCTGCAGTCACCCTCACCCTTCTATCATTCAGGTAATCATTAACTAGCGCCCGTAGGTATTGACTAATCCCTCTTCTCTCCAGCTCTTCCATGACGGCCGACCAAGAGACACTGTTAAAGGCGTTTTTGACATCAAGCAGAACCACCACCGGCACTCTCCTTCTTCTCCGGGTGCCTGCCGCCTTCTACTCCGCCCATGAGACCACCCTCTCAACTGCCTGATACTCCCACGCCTATGGTAGACCTCCCGCGCCTGAACCCATGCTGGTTTTGCGAGAGGTCTCCCTTCTCTGTTATCTCCTGCTTAAGTCTTATCGTTAGGAGGCGTTCGAACACCTTCCCCATTGTGCTGAGTAAGCACAACGGGCGGTATCCTCCAGCTATTCCCGGTTGGATCTCTGCCTTCGGGAGTAGGACTAGCCTTGCCTCCTTCCAGCACTCCGGGAATTGCCCCCTTTGAGCTGCTATATTGATTGCCCTCAATACCTGTTCAGGGCATTTCTCAATCAACTGCTTTGTCACTAGTCCTGGGACACTATCTGGCTCCGGGCTTTTCTTGCGTTTATTTCCTTTGTCGCCATCCGCAGTTCTTCCACCGTGAAAGGTTGGGGCAGCCCTGGTTCTACCCTTTGCCATTGATGTTGTTGTGCCGGGAAGAGCTCTCTAACTGCATCTGCTCCTCCGTTAACGGAAGAGCATCCTGCTCTTCCGTTAGTGTGGGCAGGCGCACACCAAATTTTTTCATCACTATTTGGTATGCCTGCCCCCAGGGGTTGTTGTCAATTTCAGCGCAAAGCTTCTTCCAGGCACCTCGCTTTTGCGCCTTTATCTCGTTTGAGAGCCTTCTTCTTGCTGCCTTCAATTCTGCAGCCAGTGCCGCATCATCCATTCCCAGCTTGCGCCGAGTGCGTTGCAGTCTTCTTCGCACATTCATAACTGCCCCTCGTAACTCGGCAATCTCCTCCGTCCACCAGTAGGCTCGTTTCCTCCCCGGCCTTTGAGTTTGAGCTGCCCAGACACACTCCTCTGTGAGGACCGCCATGAGTACCTCCGGGGGGCCTTCTGGTGGCGCCAGCTCCAGTCTGGCGGCACAGTTCTCCGCTACCCGCTGTGCCTGTATCTCATTTGGTCTCCAAATGACATTGGATCCTCATTTTCCCTCCATATCGTGATGCTGATTCCGCAGTGGTCGCTGGCAAAGTCAGTGGGCAGCACCCGCCATTCTTCTATACGCCTCACTAGGCCTTCGGATGCGAAGGATACGTCCACTACCGATCCTCTACCTCTCCCAATAAATGTCGGGTCCTCCCCTCTGTTGATACATGTTAGTGACAAAGATCCAACCATTGCCATAAGCTTCTGACCCCGCACACTGGTTCGATCTCCACCAAATTCACGGCAGGTAGCGTTGAAGTCCCCCATTAAGACAACTTCACCTGTCACTCTCCTGAGACTTCTTTCTAGTGTGGCCAAGTAGTTATCAAACACTTCCTCTGTGCAATTTGGTGAGACATACCCCACGACCAGTGTGCACTTGCTGGTTTTTATTGACAGCCATCCTTTCCCCCTGTCTACCCTAAGTCGTGCGTGACGTCCTGTTAGATCATAGATGGCCACATCTTCTCTGTCTGTGGTCCAGCCCCTTCCAGCAACTATTTTTTTATTCGGCTCTGCCACTACCATGTAATCATATTTTTCCTCCAACGCATAGGCCTATGCCAAGTCGTGGGCCGCCTGACATCTATTGAGGTTTATTTGAAGTATCCTCATCGCCTAATATTTATTATTACGGCGGAAGCTGCCCATCCTGTGCCCCTCCATTCCACATGCTGCACATCTGGTTTGTTCTCTACACTCAGCCTTAAAGTGTCCCAGAGCTCCGCAATTGTAACAGTTCCTGGACCTATCCGGGCCTCTGCATTCCAACGCCCTGTGGCCTGATTCCCAGCACCGGTAACAGGTTTCGGCCTCCTGCCTTGGCACCACCCTACACGAGTGCCATCCTATTAGGAGTCGCTCCTACGATATCAGTCGGTCTACCAGCCTTTTTGCCACGACCAACGTCGTGTTCTGTGTACTTCCAAACGCTGGTCGCAGTGAAGATACTCTGAAATCCTCTCCTTCTCCGACCTCCTTCCTTATTGCAACCTCAACGTCCTCCTTTGTGGCCTCCAGGTCCAGGTCCTTAATATGTATTGGCACCATCCTTCCTTCCTGTGCCCTTTCTTTCATCACGAGTCCTTGAATCTGTGCACTCACCCTCTCTTTTAGTGTGGCTCTCCCTCCACTGTTTTCTTTAAACCTGACTTGCATTTCCTCTCTTGGTCTCTTCCTGACTGAGAGGATATCCTCCGCCAGTTCTGTGCCTACGCATCTTTTGACGTCCTTTAGTAGGTCAGCAAAGGTTACGCCCTCCTTCTTCAGCGTCACCGTTACTGCCTTTGATCCTGGCGGAGGACCCACTCTTTTGCCAAACAGGTGCAGCGTGGCTTTGGTCCCTCTTCTCACTGACCAATACTCCGCCACCTGTTTAATTAGCGCACTAAGGTAGTGGTTTGTTGCCGCTAACACCACCTGCCTTTTGTCTACCCGTGATAGCCGGTTTAGTCCTTCCAGCATGATGTCGACTGCCTGGTCTCCCACACTTGAGACCATCAGGGCATATGCCGTCACTGTTTCCGGCTCTTCGCCCTCCTCACCTACTACACCCACTTTTGATTCATCTTTCAGCAGTAGTCCTGCTCTGAGGATTCCCTGCTTCAGTCGCGTGAACACTCCTGGAACCTTGGTGCTTACATGTTTCGCGTATGGCGCTTCCGTATTGCCTCCAACATCCACCACATACACCAGGGCTGTTGTATCCCTCGGACGGGGGGCCAGCCTTCTCCTCTACCATATTGAACATATCGCGTGGCCATTTCCTGTTGACCACCTTCTTCAAGTCGTTTACCGTTCCCTCCTTCAAAACTCTTACGATGTCCGCCACTCCTTCACTTTCTGTTTGTGTCCCTGCACATTGCATCGGTCTTGGGTGTGATGCTTCATAGAGGGCATGTACCACCGTCGCCATATCTTCCGCTTTATCTCGCACTCTTAGGGCACATTCCTTAATTTCCCTTTTTGTAGTTACATTTTTCCTTATCAGCGCTACTAATTCATTCACCTCTTCCAGCAGGCTGTCTAGGTCTGTACCTTCTGTCATCTCATCCTCGCTACTGCTGCTGGGGGCTTCTAGCCTCCTCTTCAGTGGTCTCAGTTCGGTATCCTCGCCTCTTCTGGTTAAGTCCGTTGTACTGGTTCCTGGTAAGCCCGCCAGTGATCTCTTCGTCTTTCTACTTTTCTCTGTCGGGAATTCCTCCTCCATTCCCCACTCACTCTGATCTTCAGGCGCCGGCATCTCGATACCTCGCCTCGTACTGATGTTATCGTAATAATCTATCTTCAAATGGCTATAACTTCTCAACGGATGCAGTTCTCAACTGGGGCTAGGTGGCTCCTGACCGAAGATATAGGGAAACTAAGGTTTTCCTATATAATAAACTTGACAAAACTTAGAAAATTTTTAAGTGTATGATAGACTGTTCACTAGTGAACTACTCGAAGACCTATCATGATATTCACAAAAAATAAAATTCATAGTAATCCAAAAAGCACGCCCGGTCTTGCCAACTGTGATTATATTCCAAAAAATAACGTAGAAAAATAAAGTTAGTTGGTTAAATCACCTATATAGTTCCACCTGCTGCCGCTAGAAGCACTGGCGTTGGGCTGCCTTGTACTCTCGGTGGAGCGCCACTAAGTTTGAAACCTCTTTTCTGGCTGCCAAATATCCCTGCGCGGCTTCCTGCATTATTTCCACTTTAACACGTGTTTTCATTTAAAACTTAATAACTAGAAGACTATTGGTTCTACCGCCGCGATATTGAAACTTAGCATGTATCTTAAACTAAATTAACATCGTAAACCGTCAGATAAACCCTAAACTACGCACAAAAAATACAAGTATTAGTGTAAATCCCGACCACGTGCTAACCTAAGTTCAACAAAAACTTTAATATCTACACAATTAATGGTTCGATTTAAGTAAAACTTACATCCGACACTTCTAACAACCCGTACTTTAAGCAACTAAACTTAAAAACTATAGATATTGTTTGTAACCTAACTAAAAACTTACGGTCTGGCGCCAAAGTTCCGTCACGTGGTCTCACTTAATGAACTGAAAAATGTTAATAGCTCGCCTTCTAACGGGTCGATTTTAACAAATGATACCTTAAATTAAACGTCTTGTCGTAAACTATGCACTACATACATTTTAATCTGATTAACATTGTTTTAAATTTTCCTTTAGTTTAACCACCTTACATGGCCGCCATGCAGTCCATATTTTCCCTGTTGATCATCCGGGTGCTGCTATCTAGTGAGGGCTAGAGCTCCCCGGCAAGCTATGGTCATACGATGTCCTATGTCATAATGTCGCAAGGCGTGGCCATTTTGATGCAGCGACTTCTACTCATTCGGCGCCAGAATCCGACCCAGAGTGGTCATGTTGTATATTCAGTACGAATGGAGCGCATATTCATGTTTGGATGAACGCTTATTTTATTTGTATACTTATATGTTATTAAGTTCAATTATATGTTACTTTATATGTTAGATGTTCAATTATATGTTATCAAAACGTCAGGACCACAATAAATTAAATAACAATTTAATAAGCAACAAGGCGTTGTTTTAATTCATCACCTATGCATCTACAGTTCATACTTGCTCTAAAACCTACCACAAAGGTTTTATGGTCCTCCACATCGCAAAGGATCTAACACAAACTATGGTCTATTAAACAACCTAATTTACATCAGTTCCTGTAGCCATCTTTATAATTATAATTTTAAAATTTTGTGCATGTTTCTTACATGCACAATGCAAAGAATTAATTAGAAAGCTTACTGAAAAATTTCTTCCTGGAAGATCTAGTATCAGAAAAAAAGCCTGTTCTAACTGTGAATTTTCTGAAGAAAAAATCACCTAAGAAAGTCCTGCAATTCTTCCTTTTGTCCTACAAAGATTAAATACTGTCAAAAACAGAGTGAGGGAAAGCAAAAGAAAGTGAGAGTTTGCTAACAGTACAATACAATATGTAGATAGATGGATACAATCAATACTGGTCAACAACAAACCAACACTGTTATTTGTTTTCCTTTATTCTATCATGGAACTATTGAAGTTCAATGATAAAGAACTACTGGATGATTTCCATTCATTTCCTCAGAAATGAATGACAAGAAGAATTGGAACAAAGGAAGGGGATGTACATTCCCACATAAGAACTCCCTTTCTTTTTCCTGTTTAGTCTCCAGTAACTACCGTTTAGATAATACTTCAGAGGATGATATGTATGAGTGTGAATGAAGTGTTGTCTTGTACATTCTCAGTTCGACCATACCTGAGATGTGTGGTTAATTGAAACCCAATCACCAAAGAACACCGGTATCCACGATCTAGTATTCAAGTCTGTGTAAAAATAGCTGGCTTTACTAGAATACTGGAACTCTCAACTTCCAAATCAGCTGATTTAGGAAGACACGTTCACCACTAGACCAATCCGGTGGGTACATAAGAACTACCTATCATGAATCACTTGATTGTTCCTCCCACCCCTCCCTTCCGTACTCTGACTGTCAGTTATTTGCTGAGGTTAAGAATGTAAGGTCTGTTGTGTTATGCACGCAATGTGTTCAATACAGAACAAGTGGATATTGTAGGAGTTATTAGATAAAGCATTTTATAATTGTCGTGTCCCAGCTAAACACAGAATTCACCAATTGAAGAAATGGTACCAAAGAGGATCTTTGTAAATGCACCAAAGAACAGAGCCCACACTCCTGAACTTTTTCACATGTTTTCAAAGGCCCACTTGTACATTAATAATTAAAAACAGAAAAGACCAAGAACTTACTTTACCATATTTTCAGGGTTAATACGCTGTATATTACAATAAAAGTATTTTCAAGGTTAATCAACAACTTTTATATTATGAAATAAATTTTTTAAACAGTTTTTAGTACTCTTTCTTGATAATGGTAAACAAACTTCTTATAGTTCTTCATTAAATTATAACTCCTTTTTTAATACATCAATCTTCATATTAAGTTTATCAATGCTACACTTCTGGAAAAAAAAAAACATCTGTCTGGTATTAAAATATAAACTTTTACAATACTTAATTATACTAGGATGATTGTTATCAACAAGTGAAATGACTTTAAACTGTTTCTGTATTATTTTTTCTCAGTTAAACTGTTACTACACATTTAAGAAGCACAACATTTAATGCACTCTTATTTTAATTTCTAATTCATCAATTTGTCTTCTTTCTTTTCAATTTGAGTGTACTCTATTAGCTGCTAACTTTTCTCTACTATAATATAATACATTTGTCTGATTACACAGTTCTCTAGAAAGGATTTTCAATTATTCATTCACATGATTCTTGCCATAATATATTCAAAATATTACAACACATTTTTCTATTACCTTAGAACTGAAAAATAAAAATAAAATATGTTTATACAAACATAATGGTGAAAAAAACTAGAAATAAATAAGCATAAGCATCACCTAGGACATGAGTTTTAGAATCTGTATCATAAACTATGACTGTTTTGGAAACATAGAGCCAATACAAAAATTCTGTATTTTTATTCTTTACGCAGATGTATAAAGAATAGTCATAAACATTTTTCTAAATATCTGTAATGTTTTGTTTTTCTGGGGTGTTGTAGTTCATACACTATTCAGATTAAACACTGTAGAAAACTTTTCCATCTCAGTCATATTTACAAATACACAGTTGGATTAAATAACTTTTAACTAACAGATAGAAAAATTAAATTATTAATTTTCATTGATGTAAATCTAACTTTTAAGATATGGGGTAAATCAAAATCCCTTCCCAGTCTCTAAGTGACCTTTTGAGGGACTAACTCAAAAATCTTTAATAGAAATGCAATTAAAATTTCATTAATAAAATTAAATTTAATTTTACTTGGAGGTGCACAGTTGCTCAATTCAGTTTTTTGTGACAAAGTAATTTTTTAATGGTCTTCCATGGCTCTAAAATGTTTCAAAATACAGTTATCAATACAAACAAATCACAACATTTTGCACGATTTAAAATTTTAACTAACAGATAGAAAAATTAAATTATTAATTTTCATTGATGTAAATCTAACTTTTAAGATATGGGGTAAATCAAAATCCCTTCCCAGTCTCTAAGTGACCTTTTGAGGGACTAACTCAAAAATCTTTAATAGAAATGCAATTAAAATTTCATTAATAAAATTAAATTTAATTTTACTTGGAGGTGCACAGTTGCTCAATTCAGTTTTTTGTGACAAAGTAATTTTTTAATGGTCTTCCATGGCTCTAAAATGTTTCAAAATACAGTTATCAATACAAACAAATCACAACATTTTGCACGATTTAAAATTTTAACCTGTTTTCATAACAGTAAATAAAATATCACTGTAATTTTTAGACGAGACAAATCATGATTGTATTTTTTCAAAATTCTTGAAAAGTTACGATGGTGATAGATGACAGAAAAAATTAACTGGCAAAATAGCTAATTCATTGGATTATCCAGCTATTAGGTTCGGACCATGTTTCCTGCTGTTAAAGTAGAGTAGAAAAGGTTACTCTGTAAAACTTAATGGACAGCTCTTAAATATATATTAAAATTTTATTTAACAAAAAACTTTCAAAAACATTAAATAATTATTGCAGATATGGTATCACAGCACAAATTCATCATGCAAATAGCATAATTAAAAAGCTAAAGTGAAACAAACTGCCTTTCTACTCTTCTGTCAATTTTTACTAATTCTTTTGATGGTAGTTGTATGTTCATTCTCTTGGTTTATTCATCGGTACTTTTGAAATTGTAACTTTTTACAACTAGTCTTAAGCAAACAACTCAAATACAATCATTATTTTACATTTTTTTGAATAAAAATCAATGGAATTATAACAATTTATGAGAATTATTGAAATTTTGCCAAACAATTGTTTCAGTGTTTCAATTGTCGTCTTCATTAAGCTTGATAACACTGAATTCACATGACAATATAAATGTAACTGCTTTTATTATAAAAAAATAAATAAAACTAATAATAATTATAGTTTACCTTCTTATTAACTTTTTGCTGAAGTATTACAGTTTTCCGTTCATTTGACTTCTGAAAAATAACATTAATATTAGCAACAAAACAGACGTAATGTTTTATTTTATCTACGAGTACTTTTTTCTAAAAGAGATTTTCAATATCTTGTTCCAAAAAAAAGAACAATTATAATTGTATCCTGTTAAAAAAAAGAAGAAGAACGTTTTCTGAGCAAATTAAATAAAATTTAACAACTCAAGATATTTATTCTATAATACAAAGTACTTACAAGCCCAGTTCTTTCAACTGACAACATTCTTTTTACATATAGAAACAAATTCAAACATTTATAACAATGTTTTCGAATAAGTATTTATAGACATTTGCTGTATTTTAAAATATATTTTTTGTTTAATGAGGTTGTTTAGTATATGTATATACTTTATTTATTTGTAATAAAATAACTCAAGTTTTAATTCTTTGATGGTTCAAATTTATACCGAGATGACCTTTAAGGGTTAATAAGATAAAAATAAAAATTAAATTTAGAAATCTTGCACAAAGTTATTACATTTTGTAATTACATTATTATTTTGTAATTACATTTTTTCTGAAAAATTATTAATTGTTATCATTATTATAATTGTAATCGTAATTATGAATTCATTAAATAAAAATTCATAATTAATTAAAATTAAACTTTTAGCGGAAAGAGTGCATTCAATTTGGCTTAGATTATAAGCAGAATTCAAAGATGAACTTCAACTATGTGAGAACACGTACAAAGAAAGTGAGTGGTGCATTTTCCCAGATTGTTACTTGTAGTTAGTCAGTCTCAACTGGAGAGGTTCCAGCAGACCTTTCTGCCTCCTCACGTCATTATTGAAAATGAAAATGAAGATTAATTATTGTAAAAATAAATGTTGTGTTGTTTTAAATAAATTATAAAAAATGCGCCACGCTTTTATTTAACAAAATATTTCATTACTTTTAATTTTAAAATTTAATAATTATTACTTTTATTTATTGGTTATTTATTAGATACTTATATAATTTATTTTTTACTTTTCAGTGCATTTTTATGTTTGTTAATATATTATATTTTTTTGTTTAAAATTCTCAATTTGATTTAATTCTTATTTTGTACTTTTTAGAAAGTTTTTCTAATTTGTTTCCTTTTTCTTATTAATGTTAATATATAATATTAGTTAAATAAAAGCTTTTTTAAAAAATAATTTTTTATATGTAATCAAATATATTTTTGTATTTTTTTATGTGTCACTAGTGTTTGTAAAACGTTTTTGTCAAAATTCAATCACCAGTATGGGCAGTTCTGTTGTGACCCTTTGAGAACTCATAAAAAAACAGTTAAGAAAAACATTAGGGACAAATAACATTAGGGCAAGCTCTTAAAGAACACATTTTTAAATTTAGTTCCTGGAAAGTCTCTTTGTGTTAACTGTTTCAAAAGTATTTTTTCTCAGCAGAACAAAGAACTCTATGAATGCAAACACCAAGAGAAATACATTGCCCCACATCACAATATTGAACAATTGGATGCTGCTTGTATCAATTTGGATGTAACACCTCTATCAACTAACTAACTACAGTGATGGGTCGTTCTCACACAATTTCAAGAGAAGTATAAGAAGAGATATCACAGCTGCTGGTTAACCACACTAAAAATAATAAACTTTCATTGCTATAAAAACAGGCTATTTCATTGAAGAATAATTAAAATTTTGCTACAATTTAGTTTTTCTTACTAAAATAAAACAATATAAAAATAAAAATGAATTCTTGAAAAAAAGATGTAGGCTACTCATTGAAATCTCAGGTTGGGTAAGTTTTGCAAGCATTTTTAAATCAAAATTGTATTAGGTTACTGGTACTGGTTAAGTTATCATTAAATTAAAACCTATCATTAAAAATTAAAAAAAAAAAATATTTTGAAAATATTGAAAACGTCAACTTCAAAAACATAGGGGCTTTATATTATTATTTATGGTAAAACTACTAACATATACCTAGATATAAAAAAATAATTCAAACTGTGTATGTCATCCCTGCCTCTTAAAAAAAATTACCAAAAGTGAAATTTCACCATTCTTCATGTTTAAATTCATTGGTAATTTTCTCACAGAAAGAAGAGATAGGTAAATAAACCACTGGACCAATCTTTTACCTTAAGGAAATACGTATAAATTGCTTTTTTTTCACCCTTCCAGGATCAATAGTTTTTTATTTATGATTTTTTCCATAAACCCTTACAATCATAAAAATAGGTGTGCACACCGCAACAAAAATGGCCTGCCACAGGTAAACTGCTTAAATAAAAATTTAAAAAAATAAATAAAATAGTTTTAAGGTCCTGCAACATGTAGGAAACAAGTGGGTAAGTTTCAATTTTTTTTGAATTGGTCAAGCAACCAGCTTATGTTTTTTTATATAGACATGTTTGCTCAACATGGTAAGCATGTTGCCATGTGTCTTCTATATATATATATATATATATATATATATATATATATATATAGTTAAAACTTTTTAACCAATGCATTTGTTGAAAACTTGAAACTTTCCATAAAACTTCTTCAAGAATTTAACTACAATACTGCATTGATAAAAATAATAATTTCAAAAAGTTTTTAGCACAAATTTTTAATTTGAAAAAACTCACAAATCTGACGAAAAAATTTCAAAAATCACCTTTTTTTGTAATTTACATTAAGAGCTCTAATTAAGCTCATTTTTATCAGAAAGATCAATAGTTTATTTGTAAAATTTTCAAATTAATTGCTTCAAAATTACCTGAGATACTGCGAGTTAAAGTGAAAATATTATTAAAATTGCACACGGTGAAGAAATGCATTATTGATTTTTTTATATGTTCCAATGTGTAAATCCTTTATAAAAATCAAATTTAGATACATTTTTGCATAAACTATTGAAAATAATTGGTTTGAACTGGTTACTTCATCCTTGCTATTTTTTTCATTTCTAGAGCATTTTTTAAAGGTGCGCTGCAGGCCTAATAAGTATTATGAATTAAATGCATGTGGCAAATTCTTTAAGTTTAAAAAATTTGATACTTGTTTTGAATAAATAATGATCCACAAAAGAAAATCATAACAAATTTTCAAGCAATTTATTGATATCGAAAAATAATTATCTCCTAAAAAACTAAATATAGAATATAACAGCTCCTTCAATTTGCAAAATCTTTTAATGTATCTGTTACGTTTAGATATAATAATCTATATATTGGTATAAAGTACTTTGTTAAACATTCAAAATATATCAAAACAAATCTTAAAACAAAGTAATTAGTATTATTTTTTTTAATGAGCGAGTGCACTTGAACCAATAGCTAGCTGGTGCAAAAAACAGCTCGTGCATGCCCAAGTGGCTCTCATTCAAGTTATGTTCAGTGTTCATTATATTTCTGTAACATTTTTTCTATGGCATATTAAGAGCTGAAACTTTCTGAAAAAGTTTTCATATCTAAAACTTTAATACTTCACAGATAAAAAATTTTAATTTGATACTTTGTCACTCAAATTTTGCAATTGAATTTGCAAACTCATAAAACCGCACCAAAAATGCTGAAAAATTATAACTCAGCTGGAAAATGCTTTGAAAATTTTCCATATCATAAAAACTTCAAAGACAAATATTGATATTTAGCTGAGGTATTGCAAATTAAATGCAAAAAATATTGAAATTTCTATTTTGCTTTTAGTAAAAAAAATGTAGTTTAGAAAATGTTGCTGTGATTTTAGATCAAATTAAACTTCAGATTTGGATTCAGCATTATCAAAAACATAAAGTATGATCAAAATTAGCAATTAGAACAATCTGGTTTTACTGGGGTGTCCCACTTGCCTAAATGCTGTTATTTCTTCAGAATTACCAACTGTGAACTATTTACACTTTCACTGAAAATATTTATTTGACTCTTGGCTAATATTTTTAACAATAATAATAAAGTATGATGATTTAACATTTTAATGTCATGTAGCAAAATGTATACTAAAAATTATTAAAAAATACCACAGTTTTTATACCATGCAACTTCCATTTAATTAAAAATAATAAAAAAAATTTCTTAATAGTTCATACCTCAACAGTATTACTGGAAGGTTGAATATTTTCTGTTTTTATATGTTGATTTAGCTCAAATAACTCATCTTTTGTACTGCTAGCTTCATTTTTGTTTTCTACTTTGTTGAAACACTGCAAACAATTACATACCTTTGGCATTGATTTTATATTAACTGCAGTCTGTGGTCCCCAATCATTCCAAACTGAGCAAACTGTAGAAAAAAATTAATAAAATATAAATCAAAACTGTTTATGAAACATATTTTGTCAAGTATTTAGCCTAATTTAAAATAAACTAGCAATAATTTGGAAAAAATTAAGCGACAATTAAGTAATACTACTGCATAAATTATGGAAACGTATTTTTATTAATTTATGCGAAAATAAAGTATATTGTCTTTTGTATACAAAGAGTACAGTAGAAGACACTTCATGAAATGTCAGTAGTAAGATAATATCATGTAATGAATGCTTGATATACCAATGAATGTGTGATATTTTTTTAAAATGACTACCTTCAATTTTTTAAAATGAAAATGAGTGTGATTGAGAGCTGCATAAAGAATTATATGTCAATTACTTAGGGTGGCAGTAAGAAATAACCCTTTAAAATGATTAAATACTAGCTCCTGATTGCAGCGTCAGCTATGCTATATGATTATTTGTGTTTCCATAGCGATCAATTCTTTTACTTTACGTTCTTTAGTCAAATAAGTGGAGATAGGTCCAGCCAGTCATACATACAGTTACAGTGGCAGTAGCTGTGGTTGGTTCAGCCACAGGATCGTATACCATTGCATCCTTTAAACAATCAGAATTAAAAAAAACCCTAAAATGGTTTTTAAATATTTATTTGAAGAATATTTGCAAGCCCAAATCTACTGAATATCTAGTTTACTATATTGGGATTAGGAAAATTTACAATCATTGTAAATAAGTTTTTTTACCGTTTTTCATCCCCTTTCAAGGTTGAATTTCAAAAATCTAGAAATTGGTTTATTTATTTGAAGATAATACTAATCAAATATCAGGTTGATTTCTTCATTTGTTACTGAGAAATTAAAAAATTAACAGGGTTAAAAAAATCAAAAATTAATTTTAACACTTTTATTTCTGAATTTCAAAAAATATAGAAATTTTTTTTAGATATTCATAGTAAGATTACACACACCTAAAATTAAGTTAATTAAGTTACACATCTGTTACTTTGAAATAAAAAAAAAAATGTCATTGTTACTCCATTTTAACCCATTAAACTTGGAATTTCAAAGTGGATTTTCTTAGTATGTACTTACACCATAAGAAGAAAGTATATACAAATTTTCATCAAGTTATCTTCAGTAGTTTTTGCTGGATGTTGAACACTCACGAGATGTTATTTTATATATATAGCATCCCCTGTCTCGACTTCACCCGAAATTATAATGTAGCAAACCCATTTTCTAACAGTATTAAATTGATAGAACATCAGGGTATATGATATTTTATGCGGTGGTTTGATTTTCTGATAGCAAAATGTATTGACTTTCTGAATTACCAGTTCTGGAAAGTCCAACATACAACTGTCCATGAGAAAAACAGTCTGATCGTAAATCAATACAGATATGTTTTAATGTCTGGACTTGCGCTTTATTGATTGTTATAGCAAATGAAAGTTTTATAGGGAATTGCAGCCTCTTGAATTGAAATGGTAAGTCTGTTGAGATCATTGGGATGCAGGGTATAAGAGCAAGCTCTCCTGCAGCTGGACCTGTCAAAATAGTAACCTCAATGATGTGATTTTGCGTAGTTTTGATTTGCAACCTCATGCCATTATATAACCTTGGAGGGTTAAGCTTTCATAGTAAAATAATCAGAACTCCCATTTTAAGATTGAGACCATGAGCTGGAAAATTTGCAGGATTAAGAGAATTGAAAAATTCTGGAGGATAGTGGACTGCACATTCAGTACTGATTACAGGAATTACAGATCGATATTCCTTGCCTTGCCCTTCAACTCATATTAAAAATCATAAAAATTTCATTTTTTTATGATATCTAAAATCATATTAATTTCAAATGCAGGAATATTTCGAGGAGTTATGATAGATGTTTCAGAAAGCCACTCGTATGGTTTTTGTAAAAGCTTACTAATTTCTGGATAAATATTAGAAATGAGATCATCCATTGTATGCCAATTGGTACCAATGTTTTCATTGACAGAAATGTAACCATCACTGTGAGGAAGAGTCCATCACTGTAACCATCATTGTGAGGAAGAGGGAAACCCACCAGGTTGGTCTAGTGGTGAATGCGTCTTTTCCTAAATCAGCTGATTTGGAAGTCGAGAGTTCCAGCGTTTAAGTCCTAGTAAAGTCAGTTATTTTTACACAGATTTGAATACTAGATCATGGATACCGGTGTTCTTTGGTGGTTGGGTTTCAATTAACCACACATCTCAGGAATGGTTGAACTGAGGCTGTACAAGACTGCTCTTCATTTAAACTCATACATATCATCCTCTGAAGTATTATCTGAACGGTAATTACTAAAGGCTAAACAGGAAAAAGAAAGAAAGTAGTTGTAAGGGAAAGTTAGCATCGCCAACCCCAAGATGAACTCTCATATTAGTTTTTAAATTAATAATAAAAGTGTTCTGCCCAAAGGCAGGTTTTCACAAGGCCACTCTTCATTCTGCTCGATTCTGTGCCATCTGTTTTATTTTATAGTAACTTCTTCCCTTTTTATACTATCATTTTCATTCGTCTCCGACCTCTTGCTTTTCTCCCCATTATAAATCCCTCCAATGCCGTCACCAACAGGCAGTCACGTCTCAGCCAATCTCCCAACCAACTGCATTTTCTTCTTTTTATTATTTCAATAATTGCCCTCTTTCTCCTACTACATGAAGCACCTCCTCATTCTGAACTCTCTTTGTCCATCTGATCTTTTCCATTCTCCTCCAAACCCACATTTCAAAGGCCTCTAATTTTCTCTCCTCTCCTTTCCTAACAGTCATGTCTCTGCCTCATAAAGGGCCACACTCCACATAAAACATTTTGCAAGTTTTTTCCTTATTTGCTGATCTAGATTGCTACATAGCACTCTCCTCATTTTGCTGAATGCTTCCTTTGCTCTAGCAACAATATCTTCAATCTCAGTGAGAACTCTACTAAATATTTCATCTGAAACTGTAATCTCAACATTATTGGTTTGATGTTGGATTTGATATAAAATATCTTTACAAAAGTCTTTTTGGAACACTTCCCATAATATGTTTGGTTAGGCAGGATAACAAAAAACTAATATAATTGCAAATAATTCTCTCCATTTAGGCAAAGATTGACAGGTAGAAGAATCAGCAAGTGCCTTTTCAGTGATTATCATTTTCCAATAAGCCAAGTGCAGGGTAAGCAGCTTTATATGTTTGATGTAACACACTACCAACAATTTTCAAGTAATCAAAAGATGTAGGTCCTTTAACAGTATGCAGTAACATACACTAATGAAAGCATTCACTTTGGTTTGAATGAACTGTACACACTCTAGCCAGAGCAGCATCCGTTTTGATTCCAGGAAATCCTTCGATGACAGTTCCGTGCTTTCTTCTGCTAAATTTGTTACTATTATAGGTATAGTATCTAGGAACTTCAGGATATGTCTCAGTGAAGTCATTGGACTGACAAACCTCAAAAAAAGCAATAAGAGTGATCTTCTGTGGATTTTCAAGAAGTACTCGGAAAAATGTTCAGTGAGATAAATATCTTGATAGTTTTCTAAGTGAACAATAGTGGGATAATGTAGATGTATTGGAAAGTTAAAAAACTGCCAATCGGCCTCAGATGTACATGTATATCTACCATTAATGTACTGATTCAATTCATCTCTTTGATTTTTAACCGAAAAAGTAGCTTGATCTGAACCTTTTGTTAATACTTTTATAGATATATTGAATCGCTTGCACAGAGTTGCAAAATTCAACATTTATGTGGGCATTAAAGCAATGTGACAATAGTGGACAATGTGAGAGGATCCATTTATTAGCAATATCAATTATGTTACCTTGTATGCTTAAAGTTGTTGTATGACCTCCATCCTCTGGACTTCTCCTTCAATAAGTCGGGTAACCATCATCTGTATGTAGTTTGAGTGCAAATATACATTTGAGTGCAAATATACATTTGAGGATACTTTTTTGAACATTCTCCATTTATCAAGCATGGTGGTGACCTATTTATATCATCACATGGTCCATGACATATATGTTACAAACAATGACATATAATAACGAGTCAACATTTTTAGCAGGGAGTTCAGCAGGTATGATAAGATCAATTTCATCAGGTTGTATTTTAGTTACTAACTATACCAATATGTAATCATGAGGTAAGCTTCGTTATTGCCACAGACACAGTGCAGAGCAGTTGATCAAACCAAATACTTCTTTTTTACTGATAAGGTCAGTAAAGGATAAGGTAAGTAAGGATATCAATAGCTCTTTGACCAGAGAATAGTTCATTCTTTATTTCTGGCCATTCAGGATGTTACGTAAAAGTTATAAATAAATCTGGACGCCCATGTTTACGCATGTATGTCATAGCATCTTGGGATTTCTCATGCATATATCGTGGTGAACCAATGAAAGATGAAAAAAGTATGACACTTCGACCAATGTTTTTAGCATTAAAATTGGTGTCTTGTTGCACAGTATCTCAAAGATGAATATAATCATCAGCATGTAATTTTTTTTTTGGTTATTAAGAATAAAGGCTAATTTTTTCAGTGATCATTTCAGCCATCATGTCAACACAATATTGATTAAATAAGTTTCTGTAGTAATGTAGAAAATTGCCAATGTTATCTCACACTATACATCAAAAAGCATAAAATTGCATGCACGAAACTGTTTTGTTCATTATTATTAGGTGGAATAGTTGGATAATAACCATCATCACCCTTCAAAAGCATAAGGGGATATTGTAAAGGATCATAAGAGCGACGAAACTCAGATGCATATTGCATTTGACCGTCACGACAACATAAGATTATATCTCCAGATCCATTACCTTCATTGACCAGTAAAACAGTAACTTGATTAGTTGTTGATCCATTATAGTGACCCCTATGCTGATTAACAGGTGCACAATCAGCATGAATTATTAATTTAAAATCTTCTGCATTACCCAAAGGTGTGTTGCCAATATTGCATTTAAATTCTCTGATCAAATAATTATGTTCCAGCAAAACTTGCTGGAGTGCTGTTATTAGTTCCTTCTTTAAGTTTGGAACAATATTAGTATGAAGAGAAGTTTGATCAGCATCAGAAAGGAAAATAAATCTGAACTTTAAAGTGGCTTTCCTATATTGTGTAGAATTATGAAGTATATCCTCATGTTCTTCTATAAGCTCATGTAAACGGAATGTTGACATTCGGCTTGCATCTGTAGATTTTCTACCAATATTACATCTCTTCCATTTCGGCATGATTTTAGGAAAAGAACTCAAATACTGAACAAAAGAGCATATAGAATGTTTGTTCGGAATACTGAACAAAAGATAATGAAAAAGAACAAATACTGCCAAAATAGATTTGAATAATCAAATATTTATTGCTGAATAAGTACTGCCAAAATCATTCTCTATAAAAGATGATGGTGCGTGGGTTTGTTTGTCGTATGAGCTCACATTTTTATTTTAGCTGCTACTGGGGAGAATGAACGCCAGCTACTGGGGTGATGCGCCAGGTGGCTGCACATGGCTCTCTCCACACTAAAGGCAAAGCTTTATTTTACACTCTCTCCTGCTAGAAGCAGTCCATTGTCAATTAATTTACAGATTATTTAATTTTATCTCTAAACATATAGTATTTTAATTTATAATTTATATTTGTATTTTTATTTACTTATTATTATCTATTAATTTTATTTATTTAATTTTATAAATTTGAATAATCAAATATTTATTGCCTGTCACAGAACCAATATATCATGTTACCCAAGAAATCGAATACAACTGCATTAACCTAACTATTATATGTATATCAAAGAAACAAATTAAAATTTTCTGATATTCAATGATTATCGAGTTTATGCACTCATGTTTAAGTAGACTGAATTTAGCGCAACATGTTCACCACCTAGCAGAGAGCCAATATACTACATAAAAAGTTATTGCCAGAGACAATAACCGCTGCCTAGTTCACAGTCAACATTCTACATATGGAGGCAGTAAAGCATTATCTTTTTAATGTGTTTTTTTTATTGTTGTTTTAACAAGATTTTTCAAGATGAAATATATTTCTTCTCAGTTATGCAAAGAAACATGGGTAAAAACTTGGCTGCGATTTATCCGGTAGTTTTTTGTTTACCCTGAATAAAAAAAGCCTTCCTCTTTATGTAATAATATAGATTAACAATCTACTTTCAGAATACATCAATTTTTTCTTTTAGAGGAAATTTAGCACCTTCTTAATGGTACTCTTAACAACAGTGCTATCTAATTAACTCCACTGAAGGAGATGCTAATTAACTCTGCACGATCCTTTGAAATAAAAAGATCCAGTGCTTTGAAAGTGAATCGTTTAATATTTGATAATCTTAAAGTGATATTACATTTCATCTTGCTTTTTAACAAAAGGTAACCAAATCACAGTGTTGTGTAGATGCACCTCCACACAAATAAGCATCTATAAAAAAGCTAAAATGCTCTTTATTGTCCTCTAATTTTTATTATTTTTTTTCTATTAAGCAAATCTGAACAAAATATGGAGTAGAATAAAACTTTAAGAAATGTATTACTGAAATAGAAGCATTGTGGATGAATGTTGATTGATGTGACACTTTTTTTGCACTGTTTTTTTTTTGACACATTTTGTAGTGTATTATAAAATAAATCAGTTCTTATTATGGTTCTTATTGTTGTGGCTCAGCTGGTCCCAAACATGTTATAAACACACAGAACATAAAAAAAGCAAATAAAGCATTTCACAATCTCATCCACATTGTTTAATCTAAACAATTAAGTAGTTGTAATCTGAGAAAGGAAAAGATTGAGAAAAACATGTAGTCAATCCCTGTTATACACAGATAGATAGAGGAAATAAATATAGATAGATAGTGAAAGAGGGTGTGAGAGGGGAGGAAAGAGATTTATGTGAAAAGGTTTAAAAGAGAACAAGGGAAGCAACAATTCAAGAAGAAAAAATTAAAATTTTAAGATCTGCAGATGATTTTGTTCTTTTAGCTGATTCCAAATAGCAATCATAAAAATACTGAATGAAACAAATTTACTAATGGGAGAGATTATTCAGAAAGTATAAATGAGTAAAACAGATCATAAAAATGTTATTTAGGTAATGGATGAATTTACAGGATGAAGAAGACATTAGAGGTAGAGTACTATAAGATAGTGCTTTCATGCATAGGTGCTAATATCAAACATATATAGAGGAATAAGAAAAACTTTTGTTAAAACATCTGTATGAAAGAATTTTAAAAATGCGAACTTTTTAGATAAAGTTCAAAATGAAGATGTTTTAAGAAGAACCTGAAAAAAGAGATTAACAAGAACATGTAGGATGACATGACATATTGAAACCTGCCACCCCAGATAGAGAAAAATATAAGATTACTAGCAGACCCATCACTATTGTATACATCACTATTGCTAGATATGAGTATATATACAGATTAAACGAACACAATTGAAAGTTTGATAATACATTAAAAATACAAAACTCCATAAAATTTAACCTTTCACTTTTCCCTTTTTCCATTTCCCCCTTTTTCCTCTTTTCACCTTCTCCTTTTACCGCATGTAAATCAGTCCAGTAGTTTTTAGTCTAGAAGGGACAAAGATATGAACATGCATATATAGAAGAAGAAAGTCTGTTTGTTTGTTTCATAAATATCTTGAACTGGCGCCATCTAGAGAGTATAGTTTTTGCAAAACCTTTTCTTCTCATATAACTAATATATATGCTGAATATGTAACCATTATAAATTCTGATATAATTTAATATTTGTTGTAAAGGTCAGACCTTATTTGATTATTTGGTTTTTTGTTGATCAGAAAAGGGAAGCTTTTCTGAGCAACAAAAAAGGGGGCTTCTGTAACCATTATAAATTCTCACCTAAGTTTAAACTAAATTGAATTGGCCAATTTAAATTGGTTAATTTATTTGTATTTTATTTTATTGTAAATTATTTGTTATATGGATTTCTTAACACGTTGACGGACGATATTTAAAAAAAAAAAAAATGTAAAAATGAAATTAATAGCAACATGATTCATTAGTTATCAAATTCCTTCTTAAAATAGAATTTTAAGAAATATGACATCATGTGTGAAAAATGAGCAAATGTTTTCTATACAAAGAGTGTTATGTTTGTGTGAGTACACATACTCACACAGACTTGGAGAATTCTGAGAAATAGTGGTGGGGGGGTACCTGTGACACCATCGGTCAATTATATGCAGGACTTCGTCGTAGTTAGATGAGTGTTGTGAGCATTTAAAAAAAAAAAAAAAACTAATCAGGAAAATCATAGGCTGTGACCTTTGTACGGAATACAGGTATGAGAATTTGATATCAAAGGCCAATCCATAAAGACATTCATGGACTTATCAGAAGATTCCTCATCTGTAGTTTATTGTTTATTGTAATTTTTCTTTATTTTTATAAGTAATATGTATTATCCATTGCTGTTAGAAATATTTTTTGATGTGCTGAGTTATTGTAATTTTTTTTTGTAAAACTCGAGAGAAACATAAGCAACATAGTCCTAGTACATTGTTTTGCAAATCCCAACATAGTAAGTTTATTTTATTTGTTTATTAAAAATTTATTCTTATAAAATTATAAAATTTTGTTTTTGTGTTTTATTTAAATTTGATGTTTTACATGAAACTCACAAATATGAGCCAAATCAGTCCACAAATATAATTTTTCGATGTATCTCAACCTCAGCATCACCTAGCGGGTCCAAACTAATTCAGAAACCTTTGCAGGCATGCACACAACTCACCAAAGTTTCATCGAAAATCAGATGAATATGAATGGTATAGGAACACATACGGGACAAGACAAACAAACAAACATTCATTTATATATATATATATATATATATGATATAAATGAAAATTTAAAAAGGGAAATGGGTAGGACAAATGTGGATATAGTAGGAATTAGTGAGGTTCGGTGGGAAGAGGAAGGCGACTTTTGGTCAGGTGATTTTAGAGTAATTAACTCAGCGTCAAATAATGGGCAGGCAGGAGTAGGTTTCGTGATGAACAAGAAGATAGGGAGGAGAGTGGAGTATTTCAAAACACATAGCGATAGAATCATTGTAATAAGGATAAAATCAAAACCTAAACCGACAACGATTGTTAACGTCTATATGCCTACAAGCGCCCATGATGATGATGAGGTAGAGTGTGTATACGAAGAGATTGATGAAGCAATTAAACACGTAAAAGGAGATGAAAATTTAATAATAGTTGGAGATTGGAATGCAAGCATTGGAAAAGGCAAGGAAGGAAATATAGTGGGTGAATACGGGCTGGGCAAAAGGAATGAAAGAGGGGACCGACTTATAGAATTTTGCACGAAGTATAATTTAGTAATTGCCAACACCCAATTTAAAAATCATAATAGAAGAATATACACTTGAAAAAAGCCAGGCGATACTGCAAGGTATCAGATAGATTATATCATGGTTAAGCAAAGATTTAGAAATCAACTCGTTGACTGCAAAACTTACCCTGGAGCAGACATTGATAGCGACCATAATTTGGTGATAATGAAATGTAGATTGGGGTTTAAAAACCTGAAGAAAAGGTGTCAGATGAATCGGTGGAATTTAGAGAAGCTTGAGGAAGAGGAGGTAAAGAAGATTTTTGAGGAGGACATCGCAAGAGGTCTGAGTAAAAAAGATAAGGTAGAAAATGTAGAAGAAGAATGGGAGAATGTTAAAAAGGAAATTCTTAAATCAGCAGAAGCAAACTTAGGCGGAATAAAGAGAACCGGTAGAAAACCTTGGGTGTCAGACGATATATTGCAGCTGATGGATGAACGTAGAAAATATAAGAATGCTAGTGATGAAGAAAGTAAAAGGAACTATCGGAAATTAAGAAATGCTATAAACAGGAAGTGCAAACTGGTGAAAGAAGAGTGGATTAAAGAAAAGTGTTCAGAAGTGGAAAGAGAAATGAACATTGGTAAAATAGACGGAGCATACATGAAAGTTAAGGAAAATTTTGGGGTACATAAATTAAAATCTAATAATGTGTTAAACAAAGATGGTACACCAATATATAATACGAAAGGTAAAGTCGATAGATGGGTGGAATATATTGAAGAGTTATACGGAGGAAATGAATTAGAAAATGGTGTTATAGAGGAAGAAGAGGAAGTTGAGGAGGATGAAATGGGAGAAACAATACTGAGATCTGAATTTAAGAGAGCATTAAAAGATTTAAATGGCAGAAAGGCTCCTGGAATAGACGGAATACCTGTAGAATTACTGCGCAGTGCAGGTGAGGAAGCGATTGATAGATTATACAAACTGGTGTGTAATATTTATGAAAATGGGGAATTTCCATCAGACTTCAAAAAAAGTGTTATAGTTATGATACCAAAGAAAGCAGGGGCAGATAAATGTGAAGAATACAGAACAATTAGTTTAACTAGTCATGGATCAAAAATCTTAACTAGAATTTTATACAGAAGAATTGAGAGGAGAGTGGAAGAAGTGTTAGGAGAAGACCAATTTGGTTTCAGGAAAAGTATAGGGACAAGGGAAGCAATTTTAGGCCTCAGATTAATAGTAGAAGGAAGATTAAAGAAAAACAAACCAACATACTTGGCTTTTATAGACCTAGAAAAGGCTTTCAATAACGTAGACTGGAATAAAATGTTCAGCATTTTAAAAAAATTAGGGTTCAAATACAGAGATAGAAGAACAATAGCTAACATGTACAGGAACCAAACAGCAACAATAACAATTGAAGAACATAAGAAAGAAGCCCTAATAAGAAAGGGAGTCCAACAAGGATGTTCCCTATCTCCGTTACTTTTTAATCTTTACATGGAACTAGCAGTTAATGATGTTAAAGAACAATTTAGATTCGGAGTAACAGTACAAGGTGAAAAGATAAAGATGCTACGATTTGCTGATGATATAGTAATTCTAGCCGAGAGTAAAAAGGATTTAGAAGAAACAATGAACGGCATAGATGAAGTCCTACGCAAGAACTATCGCATGAAAATAAACAAGAACAAAACAAAAGTAATGAAATGTAGTAGAAATAAAAAAGATGGACCGCTGAATGTGAAAATAGGAGGAGAAAAGATTATGGAGGTAGAAGAATTTTGTTATTTGGGAAGTAAAATTACTAAAGATGGACGAAGCAGGAGCGATATAAAATGCCGAATAGCACAAGCTAAACGAGCCTTCAGTAAGAAATATAATTTGTTTACATCAAAAATTAATTTAAATGTCAGGAAAAGATTTTTGAAAGTGTATGTTTGGAGTGTCGCTTTATATGGAAGTGAAACTTGGACAATCGGAGTATCTGAGAAGAAAAGATTAGAAGCTTTTGAAATGTGGTGCTATAGGAGAATGTTAAAAATCTGATGGGTGGATAAAGTGACAAATGAAGAGGTATTGCGGCAAATAGATGAAGAAAGAAGCATTTGGAAAAATATAGTTAAAAGAAGAGACAGACTTATAGGCCACATACTAAGGCATCCTGGAATAGTCGCTTTAATATTGGAAGGACAGGTAGAAGGGAAAAATTGTGTAGGCAGGCCACGTTTGGAGTATGTAAAACAAATTGTTGGGGATGTAGGATGTAGAGGGTATACTGAAATGAAACGACTAGCACTAGATAGGGAATCTTGGAGAGCTGCATCAAACCAGTCAAATGACTGAAGACAAAAAAAAAAAATGATATAATAGCAAAAGTAAGTGAAAATGCAGGATACTGATGTTAAATGATTGGCAAAGAATAAATAGAAATAGAGAATGCAGAAAAACAATTATATGACTGAGAAAAACAAATATATTCCTACAGTTAAAGTACTTTACTAAATCATATTTAATTTCATATTTACATAACTAACACTTATATAAAATACAATATTGTTAACTACATGGACAAACTACTCTTATGAAATAAAAGTGTTTCAGAAGTTTTAAATTTTTTTAACTGATACTACTATATTTAGAACTTTAGAACTATCTCATTAATGTCATGTATAGAATATAAGCTTATATTCGTTATTTGTTTGACCTGTAACACAAACAATTTTTCAAACAATTTTTTCTGATTAAGGTTATAAAAAAAGGAATGTTAAATGGAACATGATCAATTAGAACTGAGCAAAAGGTTAATAAAATAACAGGTCAAATAACAGTCAGTTATAACTAACCAGTTATTGATCTTAACAGTATAACAGTTATTGATCTTATGCTCCAATGTATAGCAGTATTAACAAAAATAAATACTGATTACTGATGTTATCTGTACATTTTCTAATCACGCTAGAAAAAAATCCTGGTTCACCTTTCAGATGACTTCTAGCACCTCGTTTACATTTTAATGCAGCATCTATTCTAGCACACGAGTTCTGCTTTTTTTCACAGGAGAAAAACTCTATTTCATTCCTTTTATTAGTTTGCATTCGTTTATCATCTATAAGATCTTCAATTCTCATCTTCATCTAGAATTTTACAACAAAAGAAAATAAATTGTTATATAATAGGAAACAATAATATGAATCTGTCTAAAATTTACATTTAGAGATATCAAAAATCCTTACAGTATTTTTACTTCTACCTAGAAGAGATCAAGGTACAATAACAGTTACTGAATAAACAATTACAATACAAAAGATTCATCTATAAATTACAAAAAAATAAATTGATATTTATCATTAAAAATGCATCTTCTTGAATTACTGATCAATTTTAAGTACAACTCTTAGTATTTAAATATTTATTCTGATATGCTCTGGAGTTAATATTGTTCACAGTGTATAGGATGTTACCTGAAATATCATACACAATGTGAACAACATTAACTCCAGGGCATATCAGAACAAATATTTAACCTATTATAGTAGTTCAGAATAGATCAAGGTGCAACTGATGTTTAAGTTTCTGACAAAACACAGTACAACATTTGATGTACCATAATTTTTTTAAATTTTCTTGTAAATAATCTTCAAATTATCTATGTAAATGATGCAGACAATTAAAAGCAAGAATAATTTTACTTTAAATGTTACTTAACAAGTTTCATTTATACTTACAGTCATATCAGTAATTTATTTATAAAATTTAAATTTTATATAAAGCATCATTTTCCTCTATTACCTCTATTTTATTGCTAAGTATAACAATTAAAGGTTTTATCTCAGCATAGATAAATATGGAATTGAAACGGATATCTTTTTTATATAATACATATAGTAATTGTGCTTAGGTCTTCATCTCCTACATGAGAATGACAATTAATTAAATACATCTATTGTACAAATTTGTTTGTGTACTGTTCCTTGGAAAATTACATTGAAGTATGTATGCTGTATGATGCTTGAATCAGTCTACCATTACTGACATATACATAAAAACGTTTTCTCTTTTGATTTTAGTTTTTTTATATAATTAACAAATAATATTCTTGATATCAAGGTAGAGAGTTCCTTAATAAAATTTCAATCTCTTTTTCTTATCACAAGGCATTCTCTTCATTTATTTATAATTAATGTTATGAGTGAAATTATGGGTAGTACTAATAAAAAATAAGCATATAAAAGATAAAAATATTAAAGAAAACCACCTTCAAGCCATTACAAATGCAAATTGCAGATATAAGATAATTAAATATTTACCAACAAAAACTACCCATAAAAACATCAAATTAACAGTAAATTCAATGAAAACATACCAGTTCACAAAAAAGGCTTTTTGAATCCATGGATTCCTCTTCAGTTATTACAGTAATACCGTAAGTAATAAATTAGCTTAGCCACAAATAAAACTAAAAGTTGTCAAGATCAACAGGGAAACATGTTTAACAAAAATTTATATCTATAGATATAAACTAGACATACACAAATTGGTTGATGTAGAGCTCTGGTGTACTCAATTTTTTAATACAAAATTAAGTAAACTGGTTTTATAAAAACATAACAAAAATGTACTTACTTCTTGGCTCGTTGCTTCAATCTGTACAAGATTTGCAGGCAGTTCGTTATTAATAATATAATGACAACAAATTGCCTCAGAACAAGCTTCATTCTCCTACCAATAAATATAAAATAAATTATTACTTTTCAAACCAGTACATAGGAATAAAATATACTTATTGAATGCTTTTGAGTTCTTTATATGGACTGGTAAAAAAAAAAAATTGTAATTTTTTATGAAAATAAAACAATAACAGATTCTTAAGGCTGCCATAGATACACAATCAGTAATGCACATTTGAATGTGCATTCCTGCACCTCCTGCAAGAGTGTATATATGTGGGTGCTACTTTTTGCAGTTGAATGACGCATAGAAGAGTGTGTGTGTATCGACTTGTTTTACAGTCCTTCAAAATTCCTAGAGCAAGTGTGTGCTGATGCAAGTTTGTGTGGTATTACTTGGTTGATGTACTGTTCTATTTAATTTTAATTATCTTTTTACAAATATTCTATCTAAAGTATTCTTTATGAAGCAATAATTCTAAGTATTCATTTAATTTCAAATTCTAACTACAATTAATTAAAACTATATAATTCTTAATTACGAACTATTGTAATTCCGTTTTTCAATGAACCGATTATTTGTCCACGTTTCTTTCATTTTAAAAAATTATTCAAGCTTTATAATTACTTTTTATAATTTTAATTATTACCTTTTATACTTTTTGATTGTAAAAAAGCGACATGTTTATTTGACAAAATAACATTTGAGATAAGCAAAATGGTGAATTTGAAAGCTCTCTGGAATGAACAGCGAGGTAACTGAAATGATAATTTGTTTCACGAAAGCGTGCAGCAAACCCAAACATAATAGTGTGACGATTCTAATCTAATTTAGCGCAATCCATCCGAGAAAAAAAGCACTCTCTTTATGTTTACCACAGAAATGAAATAAATAAAAGTAACTTGTAATATAAACATGAGAAAATTGCGATAAAAAACAAAAAAATATTTGTTACCTCAATGTATTTCTTCAATACCCGATAAGCTGCTGTCTGTTGAACTATTGTCATAGTTTCTCATATCTATGACAATATCTTCATTAATATTTTCACACAAACTTATAATAAGAGCTTCTTATACTTTTTTCTTCTTTAATTACATGTTAAATAAATTTTTCCAAGTATTTACATCTACTCTATTAACACCTAAAAATAAATGTTTTATACCACGTAACTTCATTTTAGTGTTATTACTCCCAATGTAGCCTTTGACTTAAGCCCGCATCAATTCTATCGGGTTAAAATTGCAGTGGTTTGGAGGAAGACGGAACATTACACAATTTTTAGTTTTTTTGCGATTCATCTACTTGATAATGAATATATTTTTATTTAATTGATTTTATTATTTTTAAAAGTTCTACTTTTAACATGTTTTCGATTACCGCGATTTTCTTCGATTTTAAAGATTCGGCAATTTCCGAATTTCGGGTAGGGACTTTACCTTTTCGGGTAGAAGCATTTGAAATTGTTTCAGTTTTCAGACAATGGTACGCCGCAATATCCATTACTATGACGGATCCTTCAGCAGTATTTTTGACAATTTTTTTAAACCACTGAATAAAATTGTCACCATTCATTTCATTGTGATACTCTTGGGAAGATCTGGATTCAAATACCCATAAACCACCGTTCAAAAACCCACTTTCACTTCCTATGTGCGTTACTACTAATCGTTTACCTTTCCCAGCCGGGGTTTCACACCAGTTGACAAACCTTTCATAAAAGCGTCTTTTGCGCTGTTTACTTCTTTATCCACCCCTATCTATTCCCGTGCATGTCCGTATTAATCATAACCCAAGTTTCATCTAGGTAATAAATTGTCTTAGCCTCTTCTGGAAATCGTTTAATTCTTTTTAAATTTTAACTACGCCGTGAAATAATATCTTCGGGTTCAATCAATACAGAATCACTTTTTTCTAGACGTGAAACGAAAGTTAAATGAGTTTAAAACACGATGTAATGTACTTTTAGAAAAATTCGGCATTTCAGAATCGGTATTCACGGCATTTAATATTTTCTTCGCGTTAGGACTCGTTACTGAAATAGAACGAATAGAATTATATCTAATAGGGGTTTTAGTAAAATCGTACAACTTTTCAATCTTTTTCAAACGTTTCGAGTCTTTTTAGGACGAACTCTTAATTCTTGCTTAAGTATAAAAATCCATTGTATATTTTTTTATTTTTTAGTTTTTTTTTAGTGATTATTTTTGTCTTTCTACTTAATTCTATTTAATTTTTTTTTGGAGGTTTATTGGGATTTTTAGATGACTTGGATTTTTTTTTTGATAAGTATACTTTAAATATTTTTAGGAATTTTTTTTTGTTCATTAACATCAATAACAAAGACCAACAAAATTTTTAATTGATTATCATTAGCCATGGCATCAGACAAGAGATAGTTTACAGTACATTATTATACACATAAAATGACAATTTGTACTTGCATGTGGGAATGATAGAATGACTCAGCCTAAACTACTGAGATATAACTCATACATGCTTTCTTCCTTTTTCCTATTTAGCATCCGGTAATTATCTTTCAGATAATACTTCATAGGGTGAATGAGGATGACATGTATGAGTGTAAATGAAGTGTAGTCTTGTACAGTCTCAGTTCGATCATTCCTAAAATGTGTGGTTAATTGAAACCCAACCACCAAAGAAAACTAGTATCCAAGATCTAGTATTCAAATCCATGTTAAAATAAATGACTTTACTAGGACTTGAATGCTGGAACTCTCGACTTCCAAATCAGCTGATTTGGAAGTCACGTTCAACCCGGTGGGTTAACTCATACATGCTGAATTCAAATTTACTCCTGCTGCACCATTTTTTGACACAAGGATTAGTATGTACAAATACAAAAATGTAAACTCCTTACATTGAAGAATGCACATTTCTGGAGTGCATTCAAAAGTGTGTTCTGCAGCAGTTGTTAATAAAGGACAAAGAAAGTTTATTTTTAATAGATAAAAAACTAGTCTTAATGGCTAAGGGTTTAAATTTAAACAAAGGAGCATAAAGAGGTTGCCGAGATATGAGAACAAAACAAAAAATGTAATACGCTGATTCAGAAAAGACAAGGATGTAGTTTATCCCCACTGTCTTTAAACTTCCAGTAGAAAAAGCAAGTAAAGGAATTTATAGAGAAATGTGAGAGTGCAAAGACGGAAAATAACATTTTAATTTGCTGACTTTTTTTGGCAGAAACAAAAAAAAAAATCAGAAGAAATACTAAACATTGTGAATTCACAAATTAAAAATAAATAAGTTTAAAAAATAGGAAATTAAAAATCACAGAAGGAAATAATACTATTATAAGATGAAAAATACACTAGATGTCACTGAATTTTATTATTTACAGAGTATAATACTACTTGAATTTGTCTTTAAATTTCAACATTTTGTCAGAATAAGCATATGATTAAAAACAACTTCTAACTTCACAATTATCCACTTATTATAATCTGGGCTACTTATCTGAATTTGGCACACATAAAAAGATTAAAATTTAAAGAATTGAAACTTATTATTTTTTACTCTTTTGGGCAGTTTTTTAAAATCAGCTTTGTCATTTTTTAATGATTTTGACTTTTTTTTAAAAATTAAAGTACTACATTATTTTTGTTTCATATAAATTGGTCTATTTTTAAAAAATACTGCCTTTATGAAAAAATAAATGATTCACAAGAAACATAAAGGCGGATAACTGCATCTTGATAAAAACAAAGATGTAGTGAATCAACACAATGCAGTGGAACAATATAAGCAGATTTCTACTGCTGTAAGCTATTGCTGTCTAGAATGCAAGTGTATATTTATTTATTTATTTTTACTAATTATCCTATTAATTTTTAACAAGTTTACCTAGTAATTTTCTTCAATTTTTACATACAAATACTTATAAAACAGCATCAAGCAAAATATCATTATGTAACATGATCCAATATTAATCAATGAAAATAACAAAATTCATTTAAATCATCTATGTAGACGATTTGGTTTTTTAAATTAAAATACTGTCTATCTAAATCATCTGGAAGAAAGCTATACTATCATACGATAGGAGCTTCCTCTGGAAAACAGAAAAAGAATCATCACTGAAAACAGTCTATTTTATAGTGAGTTCTATTAATGGGACAGAATAGACTGCCATAAAGAACAGTGTTATGGAGAAAAGAAGTCTGCAAGCATCATATGCAGAATTGGGAATTTGAAAAAAATTCTTAAAAATAAGTAGTAAATAATCTAAAATTAAAAGATAGCATGAACCAAGAGAGATAGCAAAATAGGAGCTTACCAGTCAAATAACTAATGCCAAAAAAGGATAAATATAATCAAAACTTATCAACTTTTAAAGATTATTAATCATTACTGAAATAAAAAAATGATTGCAATATTTGCACTTTTTTAACAAATTGTAAAAAAAAAAATGTAATCATATATGAGCAAATACAACAATAATACATTTACAACTTACCTAGAATGCTGTAATAGTGAAGTAAATAAATATCATTTACCAATTTGTAATGCCAGCAGCATGCAGTGATATCATTAATTATATTTTTTTTCATTCTCGTAACTATATATTGAAATAATTTAACAACATATTCTACATTCAGCTACACAGTACTCTTAGCAATAATTACAAATACTAGTTTGATCCTAAGTGATTTTAGCAGATGAATTTAGTTCTCAACTTCCACATAACTCATCACATAATATGTTGATCTGTGGTATGCCATGTAATATCTATCAAACCATCTCTGGGATTATAATGAACAAAGATTTTTAAGGGTATCCTCAAACAGTAATAGACTGATAAAAGATATTCTTCAGTAAAGGTTCTATAAAGGGCATGAACAACATGAAATAGTTTGAATTTACATAGTAAAATTTATAGGAGGTTCTTTATTTGAATCCCCTCCAAATTGTTCTGTTTATATTCAATAATAATAATCATTCCATGGAGTTCAAAGAATTTCCTTCTTTCTATCCACAATTTTCACTTAGGATGGATGCATCTATATTTAACAATCAACTTCAATTATATTCAGTGAGTCTACAACACAGTAATTGATCTCCCCATTATATTTCCATCATACAACAAGTAAAAGATAAATATTTGCTGCGGTTAGAATTATTTTACAACTCTACCGTTGAACTCATGTAAATATGAACATATCCAACTATGAATAGAAGTTACCCAAAAATAAACAAAATGCAAGTAGCAACTCATTGCTTTTGATATTATTGTACTATTCATACCTGTTAGATGTGGGATATCTAACAGATGGTGAATGATATCCCATAAATTTGGTATTTTTTTAATTAAAAATCAAAATTTATTCTCAAAATGAGTCTAACAGTAATCAAAAAATCTCACAGATGATTACTAGCTTCTAAGACTAATTAAATTATAACAATAACAATTTTTTTTAATTTCTAACTTGTGAGATAGATATCTAGAAATTACAAAGTTATCTGTAACTTATACATCAATTACTGCGCAACAGAGAGAGAGTGAGAGAGTAGCTGACATCTAACTACAATATAATCTTTTAATAAATGATGAAGCCATCATGGCTTTTTATTATCTTAATTGTGTATAACAAATAATTTCTAACCTTTACCAGAGCTGTTACGATAAGGTAAACATATGATTTAAGAAACTTAGTTCAGCTGTGTAATTTTAAAGCTCCAAGACGGATTATAATGGGAAAAGTCGATTAAAACTACTAAACCATGAAAGGATATTGTATGTAAATTCAGTTACTTAATAACTCGTTAACTGTATTATAATAAAAAAATAAAAAAGTATTATTAATACTAAAAAATATTATACTATTATTATACTTATTATAATATGTTATACTTAATATTAAAAATAAATGAACTATTATCTAATAATAAAGCTGTATAGTTACAATTCTAGATTTTACAAAAAGAAAATTATAAATATTCTGTGATTTCACTTACACACTGCATAATTGGATTAAAAGAAAGTAGTATTTCTTTATAACCTCACATTCAGTAGATAACAGTAATGGGAAGATCGTAAACGAATCGTTCCTTCGATTAGATTCTTTGTACTGAACGAAAGATTCGAGAATCGGTTACACGAGAAACCGATTCTTCTAACGATTCTTAACAATGAAATTGATAGGCGACCGGAAACAAAATCTTTCTCAATTACGATTCGATTCATAGCAATCTTTCTTATGCATAGCTTGTAGTGGGGGATCATCCTATCATACCAAATTCTAGCTTGCATTTGTTTTATTTATTTATTGTTTTCCACACGTGATGCATAACTTATTACATCACCATCACTAATGTTTATTGAACATTCGGAAAATTTATTACTTCCGATTATAAAATATTTTCTTTAACTGTGCTATTTAACTGAATCAATCTTAAACAATTAAATTTTATCTGTAAGCCCCATAAAACATTTTTTGTTTATCAACTACAGCGAAATGAGAGCCACATTTTTTTTTCAACACATTAAAAGTATTCATATCTTTTTTTTGTTGTTAACCTTCGGAAGCACCGTCAGGAATTGCTTCAGAAGGTGAATAAGGGTGATATGTATAAATGTAAATAAAGTGTAGTCATGTACAGTCTCAGGTCGACCAGTTTTGTAATTGTATTTGTAATATGGTATTTTCTACAACAGAAAATTTAATAAATAAAATAACAAGCAGAGATAAAAAATATTACACAAAAAATATTATTTCAAAATTTTAAAAATAGCCTAACATTTTTCAAAGAAAACCCATAATCAATTTAGTCTGATAACCTACAACTATCATACATTTCGCGCTCAATTCAATTTTTACTTCCTTGTACGAGTGATGGAAGTATTGTGATCACGAAAAATTTCGGTTTTTAGATTTCAACGGAAATATCCTTTTTGACCATCCACGAATCCATTTTGACTACTTTCTGTGTGACTTCTGTACGTGTACGTACGTATGTACGTACTCGGATGTATGTATCTCGCATAACTCAAAAACGATAAGACGATGATTCTTTTCCTTCCCACCACTACCAGAGTTGTAAACTCTAATGCCATGCTCTCTTTCTCTTCTTCACGCCTTGTTTAACGATTATCTCTCTTCATACTCCTGTTTGACTCGATTGATGTATACCTTTTTTTTTCTTTTTTTTCTGTTTAGCCTCCGGTAACTACCGTTTAGATAATACTTCAGAGGATGTATGAGTGTAAATGAAGTGTAGTCTTGTACATTCTCAGTTCGACCATTCCTGAGATGTATGGCTAATTGAAACCCAACCACCAAAGATCACCGGTGTCCACTGTCTAATATTCAAATCCGTATAAAAGTATCTGCCTTTACTAGAACTTGAACCTTAGAACTCTCGACTTCGAAATCAGCTGATTTGCGTAAACGCGTTCACCACTAGACGATACTCTTACCCACCGGGTAAGAAAATCGGGTAACTAGAAAATTTATCTTGAACTAATTTCTCTAAAGCTATAAATGACAAAATGAATAATTTAAAATAATATAGCTTGTACCGTACTTTATTTTTGAGCGAGCCATTGATTCCGTTTATGTTTTTTTATCACATCGATGTTATGATTTTATATTTACTTTGCTGTTTTTACTAATACGCGCACAGTTACACAGACGCACACAAACATTTTGTTTTTAAAAATTGTTGGTTCTATTATCACAAAAAAATAATGAAAAATGATAATTAAGATTAGGCAAAATAAATAATTAGTTAATACCTTTCAAATAAACTTTATAATATTTCACATATTTAAATGTAGAAATATAATTTTTTCGAAATTCTTTGATGTATGTCTATTTTGCCTTTCTGTTATTAACTGTCCCGCTTTTGAAAAAAAATTCGTTCGCAGGGAACAGAGGTTACGGGAAATCTAGTTTGGATTATTTTGAATAATCTTGGTTAAATTAACCACCTTTCTTTCCACCGAGAGAGAGGATTTTGTGTTCTTGAGATGAGCGGTTCATCTATATATTTATCTAGCTCTAAAATTCCTGCTACTGTTGGGTTTGAATTAGTTAAAATTGGCGTTACTTTGTTATAAAAATCTTCCCGTGCGGTTGAAATGGAGGGTTCAATAATTTCTTGTTCGGTTTCAAACCTATCGCCTTGTTTGATCTGAATACTTCGAACTTTCTGTGAAAGTTTTGTGTAAGCATTTTGGTAAGATGCTTCATCTTTAATGCCTTGTTTTTTAAAGCGAGGATCTAATAGCATACTTTCAAGCAAAATATTATTGTTTTCAACATCCTTTAATCTATGTTGCAGTTGGTCTAACATCTTGTTAGACCACTCTTACTGTGAATAAGATTCACCCTCTGGACTTGATTTTCCTCGCTCGCCCCCCCCCTACCACAGTATGTTTACGCCGTTTAGCGTAAAGTCGTTTTCATTCAAGGTTATGGTGTTAGCTCATTTCTATCACGCATTATTTCATTGCTGTTTAATCTTAATGTATATATTAGGTTTAGTGTTTTTTTATTCTCAACCAATTTCAATATTGTCATAGTTCCTAGAAGTCTATTTCTCTTTGTCGGCTCTGATGTCATTTCTTCAACTTGCGTATTCAGATTTATTTTTGTTATGTCTTCGTTCTCGAATTCCAACACGTTTTCTCTAATCGTTCTCATACTAACACTAAGACACTTCTCTTGTTTTTTACACACACTCTTTCCTGTCCACTGCCTAGCCGTGGTTTTCCCCTCCTTTCGTTCATGCCATCTTTTCGGCAGAGTTGACCAGACCTTCACAATGTAAACACGTCTTTACGTTTCGCTCTCAAGATTTGTGCTAATCTCTTCATCACCTCCATACTCGCGTACCCGATGCGGTATTTCTGTGGCGAAAATATTTTCTAGTTCTACTCGTCAGTTTTTCGTGATTTCACAGTTTTCTATGTTCGTCCAGCCTCGTTTCTTCGTTAAGTTATTCTTCAAATTTACTATATTACGTTTCTCCTGAAAGTGCTTCAATTACTACAAACTGCCATTTCTATCGACGTCGAATCTTCTCGAATCGCAAATTACATTTTCCTCGATCCAGAATCTCCAACCTCGTTACTACATATCTACTACGTATTAGTCTAACTCTACACCACGTTTCACCCCTGCTTTCCTGATACACCACGGCGGACTACGCTCAGGAATTTACTATATGTATTCGTTTTACCTTCATTCACGAGTTCGTCTCTTACAAATATTTGTGTGCTACAGGCAAGTTCAGTTTTTCATTATTTATTACGTTTAAACAGTTATTTTATCAGTAAAAATTTGTGAAACATTCAGTTCATCGTACCTTACGCATTTTCACTTTCAAGTGTAGTTCACAAAACCATTTACTCACTTAAGTACAGTCACGACAGGTTACTTACATAAGGTTGAGTCTTTGTTCAGCTGCAACCTATTTCACGTGCTTTATTAATTTCAATTCTGTAGTTATGATAATTAACTCTACAATTTAATCTTGTATCTTGTTATTCGCCGAGATTAATCCATTTCTATTCATGAACTGTGTTCATAATCCTGCTCTAAAATTAACCCAAAACAATTTGTTCCTGATGTGCAATTATGTTTTAGGACTTTGTAATTTATATTTTTCAAGAAAGCTTACTAGCAAAGGAACTCTATTTATATGTTTATCGATTTCAATTGGATTATTGTAATTAACTCCTTTTGTACCATAATATTATTGTGGCCTTTTTCTACGTTCAACTAGAATTACATTTTTATATTATTTAATGCTAAGTTTGTTGGTCATAAATCAGGAAAGGCCAGTGCCAATTAAGATTTACTGTAATTTATTTTTTTAAGTTAATGACATTTGTTCATTCCTAATTTTCAATATTACTGCATTTATCAGCAAGGCAATAGTTTTTCAGACATACTATGTTTATTGATGTTATGTTTTTCTAAATTTATAATTAAAATTAAGGTGTTTCATGTTCTCTTGTTTGCAGGCTTTGTTAAAAATGTGTATTTAAAAGTGTTTTAATATTGTATTTTTTAAAGTGTATTTTTTCATTTAATATTATTACTATGCTGATTTCATTTGATATTCTTATGTATCATTAAATTATGTTATTTTCATAATTTCTTTTTAGTTTTTAAGTTAAGTTGTTTTTCTTTCTCATTAAAGTCCAATTTCTTTTGGCAAATACGAGCTGTGTTTCTTTTGTTAACTTTATCCAACAACTGTTATGTTTTTTTTTTTGACAAAGATGTTATTGGATGCACAGAAGAAAGATTTGGCGATTCAACAAGGTTTGTTAATTTAAGGGCTAATTGCTGCGATTCATTTGGTTCAGTTGCAATAGACGTAGTAGGATTTAAGTCATAATGCGTTTCTGAAAATAATGAGAAGAACAAGGATTTTTTTTCTTGATATATCAACTCCTGTGTGTTTAACTTTAATATGACAAGATAGATTACTTGTCGTCCCACCAGCATAGGATACTGAACTACGGCAAAGATTACACAAAGCTTTTCCAGGGCTTGCTTCGGAAAAGCAAGTCCAGATGTGACTTCTTTTTCTGCAGCTCATGTTTATACATTTAAAAACAAAATATTCTTTTTAAAAAGTGCTTATAAAATATTTACTTACGTAAAAACTAATGATTTAAAAAAATAATACCGATAAACATTTAGAAAAAAAATCGTCTTCTGATTGTGTAAAGTAAAAAAATCTTACGAAATTGTGTAGGCCCAAATAAAAAAATATAAACAAACTAAAAACACAACTCCAAATAGAACACGCAAAGATTATGCACCATGAAAACAGAATCGACTGTCGTCTTTTATCTGTCTACTAAGAATAATTGTAAAATATATCTTGAGCATGACAGTATGCGCAAAAGAACGACAGTAATTAATATTGTGCAACATAGCTTCTCGCCCGAATGAAATTAAAAGAAAAAAATAATGATTTCATATAGAATGTGTGCGTAACAGTTTAAATTTTCCCTTTAGCGATGAGGTTTGTTGATACAAGCTTGTTTTCGTTAAGGAATCGAATAAGAGATGAAATAAGGAGAATCGTTGGGTAGATGAAGGGAACAGAGCATGCGTATTAGAAGTGGTAGGCTACTAAAAATTGTATTCAACCGTAAAAGAATCAGATGTTTACTTAAGAGTCGAATAATGTTGAAAAGAGAAGAATCGAATACATTTAGTACGTATGCATCAATCAACCCACCGGTCTAGTGGTGAACGTGTCTTCCCAAATCAGCTGATTTGGAAGCCGAGAGTTCCAGCGTTCAAGTCCTAGTAAAGCCAGTTATTTTTACTCGGATTTGAATACTAAATCATGGATACCGGTGTTCTTTAGTGGTTGGATTTCAATTAACCACACATCTCAGGAATGGTCGAACTGAGATCGTACAAGACTACACTTCATTTACACTCATACATCCTCTGAAGTATTATCTAAACGGAGGCTAAACAGAAAAAAAAATTAAAAAAAGGAGAGTTTACAACTCTGGTAGTGGTGGGAAGGAAAAGAATCATCGTCTTATCGTTTTTGAGTTATGGGAGATACATACATCCGAGTACGTACATACGTACGTACACGTACAGAAGTCACACAGAAAGTAGTCAAAATGGATTCGTGGATGGTCAAAAAGGATATTTCCGTTGAAATCTAAAAACCGAAATTTTTCGTGATCACAATACTTCCTTCACTCATACAGGAAGTAAAAATTGAATTGAGCGCGAAATGTGTGATAGTTGTAGGTTATCGGACTAAATTGATTGTGAGTTTTCTTTGAAAAATGTTAGGCTATTTTTAAAATTTTGAAATAATATTTTTTGTGTAATATTATTTTTTTATCTCTGCTTGTTATTTTTTTTATTAAATTTTCTGTTGTAGAAAATACCATATTACAAATAATTACAGACGTTAAATAAAACTGATTAAAAGAAACGTTTTCTGTTCTGCGAACTTAAATTTTGCAAGAAGTTGATATTTAAATTAGTGTCATTTGTATAGATAAATAAATAAATAAAACTATTAACAAATCTTAACTGAGACATCAATTTAAACGTATTATTTAATTTAATTTTATTTATTTATATAAGAATTAAAAACGTACTTTCAGAAAATGTATCCAGTAAACAAAAATAGATGAACGCGAATGATGAATGAGGTCAGTGGAATATTATGCTATACGTTGGCAGTAATACGGTTGTTTTCATGTCATTTGTAGTTTCTAGAAAAGGAAACCGATTCAAAATTATTAATTAGCACTTCTAAAATTATTTCCGTTTGAGTAAACTTTCGTTTTGTTTTTACATTTTTCCTGTATATGTATTTTATAGATTATTTTTCATATAATGTTAATTTAGTAATGTAGAATTCAAGTAGCACCTAAGTGAGTAATTAGGCTCATACAAGTGATCAATCATTTAATCTGTACTTCTATAATTTTTTAAAATAATTTCTAATTAATTAAAATTTGGATGTGATATCTAGAATTCATAAAAAACCTCACACAACAGATATTCAAAATTATTAAATTCGGAAACTGAACTTCTGTAATTGAATGTACACTGTATCATAGTTTTGTTAGGTTTTTGGGGTCAGTGATGAAATTTTAAACTCGGCTATATACACTTTTTGGACATTCTTTTCTGGTTATTTTTTGATTTCATAATATTTTAACAGACTGAGATCGATAATATAAAATGAAGTTTTCATTAATCTGATATAGTATAGATTTTAGTGGTAAATAACTATTTTATACATAATGCACAATTATGATTCTCTGTTGAATAAATTAAATTGTTAAAAGTGAAAATTAAGATATTTTTTATATCTGAAATGATTTACAATTTTTTTTCAGAATGAAAGAATCAAGAACAAAGGTAAGTTTAAGACGATGCAAGCAAAAAATGCTTTATGATAAACTTATTTTTCAAGAAAGAATATAGTGACCAAGAGAAACAGTATTGTTTTTAATTGGCAGTGAGTGGTATTTATTAATAGTTTTAATAATGTTTATGATTTTTCTTCTTAAAACAGAAAATTGATTATCAAAACATGGACTTTCATTAAAATAGAAATTATTGGTGTAATTGTTGTAGTATAGATAGAAATTATTGATGTAATTGTTGTATTATGTATGTAATTGTTGTACAAATAAAAAACAGTACACTAGGCCTATAGGGGACAGCATTATAAAAAAAATGCGCCACTTGCTGTACCTTAAAGGTGGTGGAGAAATCAGCAAACAGATTTTTCAATTAGTTATTAAGCTGCAAAGAACTTTAAAAGCGTAACCTTATATACATCATGAGTTTATGCTTGTGTTGATGACCAAATTTCTTGTGTATAACATGGGCTGTCATATCTAACTAATTATAAATTTTCAACGTCTTATACTTGTTATTATGCTGAGTAGGATCAATTTGGAATAATTCACAAATGTCTTATTCCATACTGTAGAATATTCTTAAAAACTTTCAGAAAAATTATATAAGTAAAACTTAGTATAGAGTACTAATAATGAATCATTTATTCATTACATTTATAAAACTAATATTTATTATAAATATTTTTTGTAAGTAAAAATAATATTTATAGTATATTTAATTATATTTGAGTAAACATTATATTGTCAAAAATAGGGCAGGGCTACCTACAACACATTACCATAGTGAATATTGTGTTTATTTAGCTATATACTTGCTCGTAAGTATTAATTTTGTGTTTATTATAAATCAAAGCCTTTATGTTCATTTAAAATTAAAATATTTTCATAAAATAGAACTTCTTAAAGGAAATATAATTTATTATACAAATGTAGTAAATGACATAAAAATTTGTGTATGCTGTTCATTGCAGCTTAATTTATGTGTCGCATATCAGTTTAACTGATTATTTAGAGCAAACAAACAAGTTTGTTTTTCAGAAATCTGTATAATAAATTAAAAGAATTAAATGGATATGTTACGAACACTATACTGAAAGTAAGGCTCTTGACGTAAAAATGAAAACTGTTTTGAATAATTTACAGAAAAAATTAAGATAATGATTAAGACTTTTTCATTTAGTGAAGATATCCAACATAGAGTTGTATCAGAATGAAATAAAAAAAATTGACACAATTTTGAAATTGCTGAACTCCATGATGGAGTGGTAGTATCTCAGCCTTTCCTCTTGGGTCCCTGGGTTTGAACCTGGATCAGTCATGGCATATTTCATATCCTACAAAATTCCATTTCCATATTCCCACATATGTTTCAAAAGCTTTTACTTTTATGATGACTGAATGAATTATTCATTGCTTCAAAAAAAAATCTCCAGTGAAAAAATGTAACTAGAAAAATTATATAAAAATTTATTTTGTTAAAAAAAATCATTCTTTAAGTATACTGCATTAGAAAGATTATATTTTACAAACCGGAAACAACATATCAAATAAAGACGTTTATGTATTTGGAATGTTTGATGATTTGGAATGCAAATTGTGACAGACAAGTGAAACAAAATACCTACGAGTAAGCGAAACAATCTCACAAAGGTAAAAGGATTGCTGATGGCAAGAAGGATCCTGACTGAACTAATGAATACTATGAGGGAGAATACTATCATATGAATTTGAGTCAACAGTTAGAAAATGGAAAAGAAATTATTAGTTTTGAAATATGGTTGTGAAAAAGAATAGAAAGATAGAAAAAATAATAAACAAGAAAAAATGATTGACAAGAATAGGAGAGAGAAGAGTTTGATGAAGATGATAAAGAAGAGGAACACCTTTTTTGGGGCTTCAGCTGCATAGAAACTTTCGTCATAAAAGGAAAAGTGAAGGCAGAGGAGGAAGAAGCACTGGGATGCTAATACAGTACAATTAGAAGGGAATAAGCTATTAAAATGTAAAAGAAAATGTTCAAACTAAAAAAAGAACATTCAGTTAAAATCCATGAAAGATGGGTGAAATTTTCAAAAATATTTTTCCAATCTGATTCTCTTCAGTGAATAAGAAGTATGCATATTCAATGGATGTAAGCGAATAAGAAGCGAGATTTATAGAATCTAACGTTATCTACAATTAACGTAAACATTTATAAAAACTAATCTAATACTTTTTACTATTTTCAATTCCTAGCAAGATTATTTCTATTACACCAGAAGCTACTCCACCAATTAATTTTACAAATTAAACTATCATATTAATATGACTAGTCTATAAGACGATTATTTAATAAAAGAAGTTTGAATATAAATCAGACAAATTACGAACAAAAAGTGTACATAAGAATGAATGACGGTGAGGCTAACTATCTGTTAAAAAATATTGTAATATTGCAGCGTACAATTTAAAACTTATTTTATTAATATAATTACAATTATTACAATTCTGATGAAAAGAAAATGAACATGTAATTAAAACACTGATACGTCATTATTATGTAGCTATAAAAAAATTTTCATTATTAAATATTTACAAATAGAAACGGCATAAAAAATTAGTCTATATATAACTTTGATTTATATAATATAATACCTTTTTGAGTAAACAATAAAAATCAATCGTTTGGTTTTTTTTTTACGATATTTATCCCAATCTGTTGTTACGTTCAAAGCGAATGAGATACAAACAGAAGTAGTTAGAAGTACTTTTTTTTAAACTAATGATGTCCATTAATTAAACCGATTTTTTTGTTCTTAAGAAAGGCTGTGGGACTTACCGGTGGTGGGCACTGGCTAGTTTTGTCATATTAAACCATTTGTTTACGACAACTAACATATATACATAATTTAAAAAGTAATTAATAACGAAATATTATTTATTACGTTAAATAAATCTTTCGTTCCCTCACCACATCTTCATTTATCTTAAAAGTCGCGTTTCCTAAATTGAGAACCTTTGGAGTTGCAGTTTAAGTAAACAATGCTGGCGAATGCGTGTATAATTTTTTTTTAATTGTATTATATATATATATATATATATATATATATGTGTTAGTATTTATTATGAATAGAAATTAGGAAGAGGAAGTGAAGCGGACATATAGACAGAGATGGATAGAATAAGAGTTAATGTATTCTGGTAAAATTTTCTCTGTACGGAGAATAACGTTAAAAGGTGATACAGTGAGTATATATTGAAGTGCAAGCACATGTTTATATAAGAATACTAGTTGTAGTAATATAAGAGTCGGTGGTGAGTTGATGGTTGCGATGCTGTGACGTCACTCTGATGTAGCAACAACACAAGAGATAAGGGATGGATGGAAAAGGGATAAAAGGGGCGCCGTTAGGGTGAATTCATAACGTGCGGAATACAATCAATCATCCATGACTCCCGCACAAAGGAACCCGCAAATTTGCTTGCTACGCCACTTGTTTACTACCCCTCTAATATATTTCCCTTCCCGTAATTCTTGCCACTACAAGATGGATAAACAATAACATTACATATCGTATTCGTCAATACATCTTTCCCGCGATTCTATTTCTTCTTTAATATCGAAATACAAAAATTCAATAACAGCTACGGTGAAAAATGATTGTTTCTATATTTTTATTCTAATTAAAATATTCTTTGTTAAGTGTAAAAACAATTTTCACTTTACATCTGAGAATATATACAAACACGTAAAATAATTACACGTGTTAAACTGATGTGGCTATCGATCGAACTAACTAATCATTAGAAACACACTCTCCTTTTAAACACTCATTCAAAATGAGCATTCATCAATGGATTTCAATCATTTTATAGAGACTTGTATTATGGAAATAAAACTTTACTTTTATTCATAACCGTTACTTAACTATGACCTATTAAAATTATTAAGTTGTGCATAAGTGAGGCGAAATTTGTTTTTATTTTCTAATTATTTCGTATCCTATAACGAACGTCAGCAATAATCCATGTAACTGTGACTTAAAGAAGCGCTTTAAATAAGGAATTTGTGACCGGAAAAACCAATTTCCTTAGTACTTTGATTAAAAATTCACTTTCTTTTAGATCCCGTCTTTCTTCTAATTTTGTCTTAAGTATGAAATGCGGAAGGCGATACTTTACAGTAATATTTTAGAAGTACAAACCATTAAAACACTTTTGTTTACTAAACCAAACCTAAAAGACTTCCTCGTTCCAAATCACAACCCTCCAACTAATTCTAATCGCTCTTCTATTAGCTCCCATTTAAAAGGTCATATATGTTTTAATGAAGATTTTAAGAATATCCAAGATCCAACACCGTGTGTATATATACTCGCGCGCGCATGTGTGTAAGTGTATGTGACGAGAGAGATAGTATTGTAACGGGGCCATTGTAAAGGATTTCTTCCAAAAAGAAGAAAAGAGAATAAAGAAAGAAGAATCTAGAAGGAACTAAAATGGAATTCTTTCTAGGAAAAAGGACCTATAGAAAAGAGTAAAAGGCCCAAACAATAAAAATTATTACGCTTGAAAAATCAAAAGGATGATCGGGTACTGGTTCTGCAGGCCAGGAGGTATAAATATTGTCGGGCACAAGCGGACAGAGTTAGTAGATTTACATTTCCGAGTTCGGTGTATCGTGCGATAAAAGCAATAACAGTAAGCGGTAACAACGACTGAAGAGTGTGTCATGAGTATTCCATTTTGGACAGTGGTTGAAACAAGAAGCTGTTCGGTGAGTTATTTGAGGACAGGAGTGAAGTGACAGTATTCTATTAGTTTATAAGGCGTAGGATAGTTCTTTTGTAAACAGTAAAAGTAATAATATTTGTAGAAAGTGAATTGAATGAACTTTAGGATTTTCTATTGCTATCTTTTTATTAATGCTACATTAGTTTCTGTCAGTCATTATAAAGTTTTCAGTAAATCAGACTGTATTTTGGTATTTATAATTTGTCATTATATAAATTTTATTTTTTTTATTTGTATTACTATTTTGTATGTTATATATATTTAGTATTATTATTAATCGTTTTATTCTATCTATTTTTAGTATAATAAACTGTATTTATAAGAAATGGATACGTTTGTTTGTCTCTCTACATGTCGAACCGCGAACACACGACAGTATAATAGTATCAACTCATATTGTCATATGACATTGCAATCATGCAGGACTTAAAATTTTTAGCTGGATAAATTATTTATCACAAAGAAAGACAATGTATCTGGGGGTTTTAGTTCTAAAGAGACTGTTACTAACGTGTAAACATAGAACTACATTTAAATTCTCGGTTACCATGGCTACTATAGCCTCAAAAAGCCTTAGGTATTTAGAAACACCTTCAATTTCAACAATTTATTTTTCTCCAGATGTGATTACTGAGCACATTGATAGCCCAACGTAATCGAACAGTTTTCACAAACGATCAGATTATTGTTCAGATGTAACGATCAGATATTGCTTCTAACTCGCCTCGTCTATACCAAACAAAATAAATATTTATGTCAATCAGCAAATGACAAATCATGAATATAACAGCAGGCAAAGTCCACTGAAACTAAGACATTCTTCTCTGATACTTGAAACACACTGTGTTCCCATCAAGGACTGGTCATAAATTAATAATAATTTCAGTAAAAGCAATTCATATATCCTCGCGTTTAACTCGAAAGGTTTACATAAATCACATAATTACTTCAGTGTGTCGGAGAGACACAAATAGTCTGCGCTAGCGTTCCTGTGCGGGAGGTTAACAGTTGGAAGGCCTGGCCGAATCAATTATATTTTAACTATTCCATAATGTTCCCGGTTACAGAAAGACAACCTCCGGTAAAGCCCATTAGGGTTAGCAACTGAGTGGGTGGTTTGGTGACCAGGGTCGTAAGAAGGCGGGTCTTCTTCTACGGGGATCAGGATGTTCCCGGCCACAATTCTGTTATCCTTTTGTAATTAATAACACCGTCCTTGCTTGAAGATTCATGGTCGTAATGTGCTAAAATGACAATCGTTACACGGAATAAAGGGTGCAACTGCTTACGGGCCACAAATCAATAAGGCTGCATTTGATACCTGGAAACCTCTGAAATATCATAAAGTTAATCAATCATTCATAAGGCAGACAAAAGAAGATAATAGATAAGGGTATATAAGTAAGTAATAAGTAAGGGAATAAATCTTCTTAAAGGAAATCTCTCCTGAATAAACAACTTATATAAGTTGTTTACTTTACTTTATTCATGCTACCTAAAAAAATTTTTTTTTTTGCCTTCATTCATTTGACTGGTTTGATGCAGCTCTCCAAGATTCCCTATCTAGTGCTAGTCGTTTCATTTCAGTATACCTTCTACATTCTACATCCCTAACAATTTGTTTTACATATTCCAAACGTGGCCTGCCTACACAATTTTTTCCTTCTACCTGTCCTTCCAATATTAAAGCACCTATTCCAGGTTTTTTAGTATGTGGCCTATAAGTCTGTCTCTTCTTTTAACTATATTTTTCCAAATGCTTCTTTCTTCATCTATTTGCCGCAATACCTCTTCATTTGTCACTTTATCCACCCATCTGATTTTTAACATTCTCCTATAGCACCGCATTTCAAAAGCTTCTAATCTTTTCTTCTCAGATACTCCGATTGTCCAAGTTTCACTTCCATATAAAGCGACACTCCAAACATATACTTTCAAAAATCTTTTCCTGACATTTAAATTAATTTTTGATGTAAACAAATTATATTTCTTACTGAAGGCTCGTTTAGCTTGTGCTATTTGGCATTTTATATCGCTCCTGCTTCGTCCATCTTTAGTAATTCTACTTCCCGAATAACAAAATTCTTCTACCTCCATAATCTTTTCTCCTATTTTCACATTCAGTGGTCCATCTTTGTTATTTCTACTACATTTCATTACTTTTGTTTTGTTCTTGTTTATTTTCATGCGATAGTTCTTGCGTAGAACATCATCTATGCCGTTCATTGTTTCTTCTAAATCCTTTTTATTCTCAGCTAGAATTACTATATCATCAGCAAATCGTAGCATCTTTATCTTTTCACTTTGTACTGTTACTCCGAATCTAAATTGTTCTTTAACATCATTAACTGCTAGTTCCATGTAAAGATTAAAATGTAACGGAGATAGGAAACATCCTTGTTGGACTCCCTTTCTTATTACGGCTTCTTTCTTATGTTCTTCAATTATTACTGTTGCTGTTTGGTTCCTGTACATGTTAGCAATTGTTCTTCTATCTCTGTATTTGAACCCTAATTTTTTAAAAATTCTGAACATTTTATGTCTAAGTTATCGAATGCCTTTTCTAGGTCTATAAACGCCAAGTATGTTGGTTTGTTTTTCTTTAATCTTCCTTCTACTCTTATTCTGAAGCCTAAAATTGCTTCCCTTGTCCCTATACTTTTCCTGAAACCAAATTGGTCTTCTCCTAACACTTCCTCCACTCTCCTCACAATTCTTCTGTATAGAATTCTAGTTAAGATTTTTGACTTCTGAACACTTTTCTTTAATCCAGTCTTCTTTCGCCAGTTTGCACTTCCTGTTTATAGCATTTCTTAGTTGCCGATAGTTCCTTTTACTTTCTTCATCACTAGCATTCTTATATTTTCTACGCTCATCCATCAGCTGCAATATATCCTCTGAAACCCAAGGTCTTCTACCAGTTCTCTTTATTCCGCCTAAGTTCGCTTCTGCTGATTTAAGAATTTCCTTTTTAACATTCTCCCATTCTTCTTCTACATTTTCTACCTTATCTTTTTTACTCAGACCTCTTGCGATGTCCTCCTCAAAAATCTTCTTTACCTCCTCTTCCTCAAGCTTCTCTAAATTCCACCGATTCATCTGACACCTTTTCTTCAGGTTTTTAAACCGCAATCTATATTTCATTATCACCAAATTATGGTCGCTATCAATGTCTGCTCCAGGGTAAGTTTTGCAGTCAACGAGTTGATTTCTAAATCTTTGCTTAACCATGATATAATCTATCTGATACCTTGCAGTATCGCCTGGCTTTTTTCAAGTGTATATTCTTCTATTATGATTTTTAAATTGGGTGTTGGCAATTACTAAATTATACTTCGTGCAAAGTCGGTCCCCTCTTTCATTCCTTTTGCCCAGCCCGTATTCACCCACTATATTTCCTTCCTTGCCTTTTCCAATGCTTGCATTCCAATCTCCAACTATTATTAAATTTTCATCTCCTTTTACGTGTTTAATTGCTTCATCAATCTCTTCGTATACACACTCTACCTCATCATCATCATGGGCGCTTGTAGGCATATAGACGTTAACAATCGTTGTCGGTTTAGGTTTTGATTTTATCCTTATTACAATGATTCTATCGCTATGCGTTTTGAAATACTCTACTCTCTTCCCTATCTTCTTGTTCATTATGAAACCTGCCTGCCCATTATTTGAAGCTGAGTTAATTATTCTAAAATCACCTGACCAAAAGTCGCCTTCCTCTTCCCACCAAACCTCACTAATTCCTACTACATCCAAATTTATCCTATCCATTTCCCTTTTTAAATTTTCTAGCCTACCAACCTTTTTTAAACTTCTAACATTCCACGCTCCGACTCGTAGAATGTTATTTTTTAGTTTTCTGGTGACCCCTTCCTTAGTAGTCCCCACCCGGAGATCCGAACGGGGGACTAGTTTACCTCCGGAATATTTTATCAGGAATGGCGCCTCCATCATTGCTATATGAAAATGCAGAGAGCCACATTTTCTTGGAAAAAAAGCAGCTGTAGTTTTCCATTGCTTTCAACTGCGCAGTACTCAGAGGAGTGAGTGATGTTGATATGGCCGTTTAAATCATTCTGACTCACGCCCCTAACAACTACTGAAAAAGCTGCTGCCCTCTTTCAGGAATCATTCCTTAGCCTGGCTCTCAACAGATACCTCTCCGATATGGTTGCACCTTCGGTCCAGCTACTCTGTATCCCTGAGCACTCAAGCCCCCTCACCAACGGCAAGGTCTCATGATTCATAGAGGAGGACCTAAAAAATAGAATTAATATTTTTCACTTTATGTGAATGTATAGAAGATCTTGTTTTTAATTTTATACTACAGTTGCAAACTCTACATCCGGACTTCAATAAAGCGGAATTTCAGTTAATTCGGATTGATATATTAAACAATCAGTGCGTAAAATATTTAATAATAAGTTTAAAAGAAAATATAAGTAAAATATATTTGCATTTAAATTATATATACCAACTTTAATTAGTCTGTTGGTGGATTTAGGACAGATTAATCTATATTTAGAATTAACTAATACATTTTATTTTTTAAATATTATTTAAATCATCCAGTAAAGAGTGTAACAATTAGCCTACTGACCTGCTAATTGTTATATTTATTATTATTATATATAAAATTATTGTTAATAAAATCTGGAAGGGGTCCAAAGGAGAATAGCCCTCAGGATCGCGTCTGCCTCAACAGAAGATGCCCTAGTTATTGCTGGAGTTCTCTCTCTCCGCCAGTTGGCGTTGATGGGGTATGACATCATTAGGGGAGAAACAAAGTAACTGCTCGGGCGGACATGATACGATAGTGGCAAAGGAGGTGGAATCTATCATCAACATACCAGACAGTCTGATTTACTGGTATATGTAAACCAGACACGCCGGAAGGCGAAGGTAGATTTCACAGTTTCTAAATAGTGAATAAAAAAGATTTCCACCTTAAAGTTAAGAAAAACTTCAAATTTACTCGATACGACAATGGTTGCGTGTGAAAAAAAGTTTTACATGGTTAGTATACGACAAGCCCCATCTTCTTACAATTCCAGCAATATTTTGTCATCCCTTACCGTAAGGGTTGGTCATATCAAAAATTGTCTTAGACAAAAGTTTTAGGTAATCTATAGAGGACTAACGATCTCTTTAAATCGATTCGATACCGTGTCTACTAAGGGAGTTATGATTTTTTTTATCTTCGAAACCCCAGTTTTCCCACCCCCTAGGCCTGTGGTTAGTGTCATCAAAAAACTTTAATTAGATAAATTTTAGGCCCTTATTTAAAAAATAGTAGGAACTTTAAACGAATTCAATATTTTACTTAATAAGAAAGTTATAACGATATTTTGTTTTTTCGAAAAGCCTCCCACTTCTACCCCCATGATTCGCATTTTGCCCATTAACAAACTCAACCGAGATTTTGGGTCGATATATTTTATGTATCAATTTGAAAGTGATTGGCGCAAAATTACGGCAGTTTTATATATTATATATGTATACATTTTTAAAGTGATGGTGGTTTTGAGGTCTGGGGAATGTGAAACGCGAAGATATGTCGAAATTTTCCTTAAGTCGAATCATGGTACCCATTACAATAAGTAGCTTTATTGTGAAATCTACCTAATAATCCGTTGAATTTTGAAAATCGGACAATTAGTCGCGGAAATATTATAAGTGCACCATATTGCACCTCCCCACCCCCGAAATAAGCTCTGATGGTAGCAATCGGTAACGTAATGAGATCAGCTCTCCCCCACCCCACAAAGAATTTTCAATTTTTTTTCAAAACGCCAAGACCGACCGTTTTTGTGATATTTCGGATTTTGTATCCCAAAATTCGGATCTTGTTTCCAAATTATAATTTGAGAAATTGTTGCACACAAATTATATATATTTGGCTTATTTATTATTATTAATGGTACTCGAATCATAGTAATAGAGATGTTAGAAAATATGAATCAATGTTTGCAATGTTAACAATAAAGCCTATTATTAGTATATTATTTAGATACCATTGGATGGAATGGAACTGAAAAGTGAAAATAAAAAAAGCTCTTAACAATTCCAAGAACTCTAATAAAATATCATTATGTAATGAAGTGGAGAATAAATTAGTGAATTAGAGCAATTCAGTTTAACAGCTTAACTTTATAATTTTAACAATAGAATTAAGAAACGTCTCAAGAATTGATCTTTTGTAATAAGTATTGTTTGTATAAATTATTCTGTGCTAAAAATAAAAGTAGAAAAAGGTAAAATTAAATTAAAGTAAAAACACTGTAAGTAAACACTGTAAAGTAATTAACACTGTAAGCAATTTCAAAAACAAAAGTGAACAATGGATGATTTAACAAGGATTGTTGCTTAAAATCCGTTTAACAAAACAAAAAAATTGTAAAAATGTTTATTTAACGTAAAAGTACATAAAATTGAACTGAATTATAAATACAATAATTAATTATAACCATGTAAAAGCACTTCTGGATTGTATTTTCAGTAAGCTTTGTTAAATATTCATTCTTTTATAATATGCGAGTCCTTGACAGTAAGTAAAAGGAAAATCTCAGGCTAAGTTTTAACGTGCATTTGGTAGTTTTTTGTAACTACAGAAGACATAATTCTAAGTTGTACGGTATATATCTGCATTTAATAAAAAAATTACATACATTTAAATTCATCGGCTGTGCATCCCCAATGGGCGAGATTGAATATTCATGATAGTAAATAATAGCCATCTACATCATACATTTTTATTGATAAATTTTCCCGTCAGAGCTCACAACTTTTGGGTGTACAAGGGGAGAAGCAGTCCTGGTAATCCAAGTTAGTTGAAGTTTGCTTTTGAACTATATAAAGGCTGTAGCATAAATATGATGCACCGTCACTTAATACGAGCCACTACGCACTACACAACATAAACATGCCACACCAAACAATACTTAGTCGATTTACTTTTTCGAATGTTACATAGGGAAAGAATTGCTACCGATAAAATTATGATCTTGTCTTTGAATTTTTATATTATTAAATTTTTGAGATTTCTGGAGTCCAAAAATATTAAAAAACATCTCAAATTTACGTTATAGATTCTTTATAAATACACATGTGTTTAATATCCCTACCTCTGTTTATTTTTTAATCTCAGAAATGGTTTAAATTAAAACCATGAAATTCGGTGTAATTTCTCGTAACCAACTAAACTTTTGAAAGATTTGTTTAGAGTTGGAAGATATTGAATGATTGCTATATTTTTGAAAGTGTTGGTATTAATAAATACGATATTACTTATTATACTAAAGAATTATTATATACAAAGAAAATTGTATACTTATTACAACTACTTATTATATATACAGAAAATTGGAATTTAAAGCAAAATAATACAATTTTTAAATATATAAAAAAACCTTTGTAACATTCGTTTCCCATTTTAAAATTATAAAGGACTTGGATTTATTATTCTTTTTTATCATTTTTAAAAAATCTTTTACTGTTACAAAATTACGGACATGAATGTAACATTTTTCACAGAATAAGAAATTTTCAGAGTGAGAAATTTTTTAACATTATACGGTAAGAAGATAATAAATTTCTCGTGTAAAAATGGGAGTTATATAAATTTTATTGTTTTATCCCAATTAACCTTTTATTGTTTCAATCTTTCAACATACTACTTTTTTTAACATATTCTTCTATATGAAGCCTTATTTGTCGCAATGAAAGTAATTTTCAATTTTTTTTCACACAGGTAGAGGATAAATTTTAAAATATCTATGCTCTAAGAAGATTTTTAACTCAAAACACTGTTATGTGATGTCTATTTTTAAACAAAGTTTTTTGACACATCAGGATTCAAACCTTAGCACAGAGCTGAGGTTCTGTTAATTTTACGAATAATTTATTTATTATAGAAACCAAATAAGATCGTAAGTACTAAATTATATTTTTACCTCAAATTGGGAAGGGGTTTATATTTTAATTATACGTAAATCCTGGGGAAGGTAAATAACAACGTTAGCAACTTCTTTTAACTAATAGAAAAAAGTACTGAAATACGTAACTTTTCAGTAAGAATCCACATCATAATGAACATCTTATATTCTTTTGAGTTCTAACGGAAATGTACTTGCCAAGTTGGAAATTGGATGTTCAAGAATCGAATAAACCTTTTATCTTTTGCGAGAAGACCTGATATGTATTTTATGCCAATAATCCAAAGAAACTGGTTGCCATTTTTCCAACCAATGAGATTCTCCAAAAATGAAAAATGTAACTTTGCAGTATCTTCTTTGATAAGTCAAGTACTGCCCTCGGTTAAAGACATGGGACGGTTGAATAAATTACATTGAATTATAAGACGGGTGTACATAAGCCCCTTTAGACTGAGATTTAATTATTAAACCGCTATTTCTTAGATAATAAATCTTATGTCTTATGTCTGTACATATGTCACGATTTTTCATTGAGAATTTTTCTTCTTAGAAATTAACATAAGTAGTACGGACATAGGGATACTGCGTCACCAGCCAATCAGGACGCAGTACCGCCCCCACCATGCCCCAGCCCACTTCCGGCCCCGCCCCTTGTCTAGGGGCGTGGTGGGGGCGGTACTGCATCCTGATTGGCTGGTGACGCAGTATTCCTATTTCCGTACTACTAGCATAAAAGCTTTTCATAAGTGACTTACTGAGGTATTCCGTAATGCACTAGATTTTACACTAGTCCGTGGCTTTTGGAATATTTTTGTATAGATAGACTTTCTTAGGTAGTATTTATACTCTTTGTACTCTGTGAGTTGCTGGCGGGTTTTTTTGAAATATTTTTTAAGGTGATAGAAAAATTTTCAACTCTTACTGACTGAAAATTTTTCCAAGTATTTTGATAGTCTTATATAGGGGGCTTTCCGTTCCCTATATTTTCTGTGAGGGGCCATCTAGCCCCGAACCCTCTTGGTCCTAGGCCAACCAACCCCCCCTACCACCCTACCCACTTACCCCCCCCCCCCCACCAAGTTTCGCGTGGAGCAGCTTCCACCCCCCTCCCTGAAAATTTTTTTGGTTTACCCCCCACCATACAAAAGTTTCTGCGCCTCCCTGAAACACTTTCCTGCCATTCTTTCCCCCCCCCTTTTTTGCGGAAGAAAAATGCGGAAAACCAAGGCAGAGATGGCTGGGCATGTGACGGCCTCAACTGGGGCACAAGTGAGCGGAGGAGACCCTGTGGACACGAAAGGAAGGCGAGCTGGAAGGAAGGGATCCGCGAGAGAGGCGAGAAAACGTGATGCCCAGGAAGGTACGGCGGAAGAGTCGGAGGTTCTCAGAATGCTAAATGACATGCGGCAGGGCTCCTGGGAGGTGCAAGTGGACAAGATCAAGGCTAAGGATTCTGAAGAGAACGGGGCTCTCGTGGTAGAACGGGGAGAACAAGCGATGGAGTGCAGGGAGTCCTCAAACAAGCGACCCACTGTGTTGTCTCCGGAGCCGGAGCTGGACCGGTCGCGAGGTGATGAGGTTCCTGAAGGTGAGGGAGAACCCCAACCCGGTAAACGGCCCCCGGTGAAGAAACGTAGAGGCCCGGTGGAACAGGCTGGGGAGGGTCCCGAACCATCTGCAGGCTACGGTGGCTTCCTGCTTGAGGCGGTCGAGGACCTTGTTTCGCTCTGCGACGCTGGTGGTCTGTCGGCTAATGTGGTCAAGGGGCTGGCCCTCGTTATACGCGACAGGGCGATGCAGTTGGTGTCGTCAGGAAGTACGAAGACGGAGGGTACGACGGGAGTGGACCAGAGCACGCAGACCCTTGGAGCTGCTTCTGAGGCGGTGGAGCGGGTGCTCTCTACAGGAAACTCAGGGGAACTGCAAGGGGTGATTGGGTCGAGATGGGACAAGGGGCTGTACCGGAGGGTTGTTTTTCGGACCGGAGTTCCGCAGGCTGCTGTGGATGGCGCCATAGTATTTATTGGCTCCAGGAGGCATTGGATGCACGGTCCGCTACATGAGGCGGTATGTCGGGCGACTCCCAGGGTCGGCGGTAGGCTGAAGGCGGATGCTACTATCCTCAGTGGGACGGTCTTGAAGGACTCCAGTAACACGGAGGTATTCTACCCGGAGGAGGCGGATGCGGAGCGATCGACAACTTTTGCGGTGGTTGTTGAGAATGATGGCGAGATGTGCCGCAATCTGTTACGGGCATTGAGGAGGATTGTGGGATCGGCGGGATCCGCTGTCTCGCTGGTAACCTCTCAGGATGATGTTGGTGATGCGGTGGGGAAAGTCCTGGAATTCTGGGCCAGGAATGAGGATCGGGACGGCGGCTCATGGCCTCTGCACCTGGTGGCAATGGGCCACGGCAAGTTGGAGACCCCTAGAGGACCGGCTGCCAAGACGGTGATTGTGAGGAAGGAGGGCCTCAGTTATGCGGAGCTCCTCAGGACTGTCAAGGGAGGACTCGGGGCGGACCTGGCAGAGGACATCGTTTCCGTTCGGAAAGGGAATGCGGATGCCATGGAGATCCGCATCAAGGACTCATCCCCTAGGAAGGAGGATATGATGAAGCGCATCACTGCGACTGTAACGGACGCAGTGGTGAGTGAGAGAGGCTGGGAGAGCCGTACGGTGATGCTTGACGTCAAGGGTCTTGACCTGGACGTGACGCCGCCCTGCGGCGTCACGTCCGGGTTAGCCCAGGTTAGCGTCCAGGTTAGCGAGGCAGTCAGGAAGGTAGTGGGGCAGGATGTACCAGTTACAGTTGTGTCTGTCAGGCCGGCCTACGGCCATACCATGAATGCCACGGTTCGCTTACCAAAACGTGATTCGAGTAGTATAATAGCGAAGGAGCGCATAGCGGTTGGCTGGCACCTGTGCAGGGCGGCGACCTGCAAGGGCGTTAACAGGGTTGCCCTGTGCTACAACTGTGGTGGCGAGGGTCATAAGGCGGCTGCGTGTGCAGAACCGACGAAATGCCTGGACTGTGGGCAAGGTGGACACCGGACCGGAGGACGGTACTGTAGAAAATCCACGTAATGCGTTGCATCCAGCTAAACGCGAACCGAAGCGTGGCGGCCCACGACTTGTGGGCTGCGGCGACTGATGAGTGCGCTGACTTCGTGCTGGTAACAGAGCCGAACAACAGGCTAGTATCTGCCGCAGGGTGGATGGTGGATAGCGATGGGGTTGCTGCGATAAAGGCGGTGACCAATCGGTATGCCATTCTGGACGTGGTTCATGAGGACGGCTTGGTGGCGGTTGGCCTAACGCAGTGCGTCCTGGTCAGCTGTTACTCCTCGCCAAATTGCGATTTTCGGGAGTTTGAAGGGCTGCTGCGACGCATAGAACATTTCGTTCGGCAGGAGGATCGCCCGGTTATTATCACTGGAGATCTGAATGCTGAGAGCGTGGAGTTGGCCGGGATGAGGTCGACAGTGCGGGGCTATGCTCTTGCTGATCTTCTCGGATCCCTGGGCTTCTCTGTTGTGAACACGCGGACATCGCCGACCTTTATTGGCCGGGGCGTGGGCTCTGTGGTGAATGTCACGCTGGTTCCGGATAGGATGGTGCGGCAGGTGGGCCTATGGGAGGTGATGGAGGCTGAGATGGCCTCGGACCATAGAGCCATCAAGTTCGATATTGAGCTTGGTTGGCGACCTCAGATTATGGCGGGGAGAGGATGGCGCCCGAGGGAATGGCACGCCGTTAAGTTCTCGGCTGCGGTGGCCGCCAGGATGTTGGCCAGACGGGACTGGAGCCCGCTGGATTTCTCCAGGGTCCTTGAAGAGGAGTGTGACCGGTTGAGGCTGCGGGGTCCGCGGACGGTACGGAAGGTTTACTGGTGGTCGGACGACATCGCCGCCCTCAGAGCCGACATGCAGCGGACGAGACGCGTTCTCCAACGGCACCGCAGACGACATCCTGCTGGAGTGCAAGCGGAGGAACTGGCGTACAGAACAGCCAGGAACCATCTTGTGGCGGCCATCAAGGAGGCGAAGAGGGCTGCTTGGCGGAGGCTGGTTGCGGACCTGGACGACGACCCTTGGGGGAGGGCCTACCGGATTATTATGAAGAGGTTCGGTAGGTCCCTGCCCACTCCGTCTGCGGCGCAGGCGCAGCAGGCGATTGTGGCCCTGTTCCCGTGTTTAGCGGAGGAACGCACTGAGCTGCACTGCGAGGAGAGGAGGCGGTTCACTCATAATGAGCTGCTCTGGGCGGCTGGCCGCATTAGCGTCGACAAGAGCCCGGGTCTGGATGGAGTGACGGGGCTTCTGCTGAGGACGCTGGTCCGGGAGCACCCGTGGCTGGTCCTTGAGGCACTAAACAAGGCCTCAGGCACCGCGGCCTTTCCCCGTGAATGGAAGAAGGGGAGACTGGTGCTCATCCCGAAGCCTGCGGTGGATGGGCTGGCTAGGGCCTATCGTCCGATCTGTCTACTCCCTTCGCTTGGCAAGCTGTATGAAGGTTTGCTGGCAAACAGGATAATAAGTGATTTGGATGCCTCGGGTGGGCTCTCGCCCAATCAGTTTGGGTTCGTCCGTGGTAAGTCCACACTTGATGCCTTGCGGAAGGTGACGACGTGGATTCGGGCCTGCTCGGCGGGCACTTGGCGAACCAGGGGAATCCCTCTCCTGGTCCTTCTAGATGTCCGCAACGCGTTTAACAGTGTTCCGTGGCGAGCCGTCACTGCGGTGATGGACCGGAGGAATATCAGCTCCTATCTTCAAGCGACGATCGCGAACTATCTGCGTGATCGGCAGCTGCTGGTGTCTACGGAGGATGGTGACGTGCAATTCCAAGTGCACGGTGGCGTACTGCAGGGATCCGTGCTGGGGCCCTTGCTATGGAATCTAGCCTTTGACGGGTTCTGCGGCTGGGGTTCCGGGGTGGCACGTCGGTGGTAGCCTACGCCGATGACTTGGCGTTGCTGGTGAGTGGGCGCTCAGAGGCGGAGGTGGAGGCGCTTGCCTCTGCGGCAGTGGCCCAGATAGACGAATGGCTGAGGACTCGAGGGCTGGAACTGGCGGCCGACAAGACCCAACTTGTTGCGGTGGTTGGCCGGCGTCGGTTGAGAAGGATTGAGTTGGCCGTCCGGGGCACCCGTGTGGCTCAGTCCCCGGCGGTGAAGTATCTGGGTGTGTGGCTGGAAAGATTCGGCAAATTCAATCGGCACCTGGCTGAAAGTACGGCTAAGGCGGAAAGGGTGGTCACCTCCCTAGGTATGCTGATGGGTGCCAGGGACGGGCCACGGATGGCGAAACGCAGGGTCCTGATGACGGCTGCGACATCTGTGCTGCTGTATGCTGCGCCGATCTGGTGTGAGGCGCTGGAGGTCAAGCGGAATGAACGCAAGCTGGCCTCGCTGCAGCGGCGGGCTGCCATCAGGATACTGGCTGCATACAGGACCGTGTCGGTTGGGGCGGCGCACGTCTTGGCGGGCGTCCCGCCAATGCGCTTACGGGCACTGCACCTGCGGAGGGTCTACGAGGGGATGCTCAAGAAAGACTCGAAGGCCCTCATGGTTCAGGACTGGCAGTACAGCTGGGAGAGAGCGCACACAGGGGCGTGGACTAGGCGACTGATCCCACGGCTGCAGGAGTGGCTGGGGAGAGGGCAGGGGATGTTGACCATTACCTATGTCAACTTCTCTCCGGTCATGGGGAATTCGGTGGATACCTCCACAGGTTCCACCGGCGCGAATTCCCGAACTGTTTTTACTGCGGGGAGGTTGATACGGCGGAACACACCTTCTTTGCGTGCCCCAGATGGGAGGATGCGAGGAGGCGTGCTGGTATGTGCGCGGTCACGCCGGACACGCTGCTTGCTTTCATGCTCCGCAGCTTGGGTGACTGGAGGGCAGTCGTGGTTGGCGGCGGAGGTCCTTAGAAGGAAGGGACAAGATTACGTTGAGTGGGGCGCGGACTGACGTGATGCTGCCGCCTGGTGCATGTGGATGCTGTTGTGTTGATTTTGTGTTGTGCGGCAATTTTGTTCTATTGTATTTTGTGTCTATTGTATTGTGTCTTTTTTGCCGGATTTTGTGTGCCTCATTTTGAGGCTATATGCTGCTGAATGCTGGATCCTACAGTGGTTGCTGTTAGGGTCACATGGATTTGTGGGCGGAAGATGGTTGGGAAAAAAAAAATGAACCAACCTCTCAAAAGAGCTGAACCGGTAGGCTGACCTGCCATGCCGGTATATAGCCGGTAGGTGGGGAGGCCTATTAGAGTCTAATGCCACTCCCAGGAGGGAGCAGAGGGGAAGGCATATTAAAAGAATGATGAAACGTGGCGCCGATAGGGCACGGAAGGTAGCCTTCATGTCTAGGTAGCCCTGGCCTACACGCAAGTTGTGTGGGTCGGGGTGCTCCGATGATGGCATGAGGGACCCTTGTGGTATGAGAGATCGCGATGTGATAGTCAAGTGAACTGCCTGGCTATTGCATTTAGGATAGGGCTGGGGAGGGTAGCCTCTCGACGGAAGGCGCATGGGCCGCTGAAATGGTGGTCCATGCGCTCTGATGATGCTGGGGGGGACCCCGTTGGGAAATTCCCTTTGCGGAGTAGACAGGATGGGCAGAGACTACTGCCACGGCGCCCTCTGGTGACTGCGTATGCTTGATTGCTGAACCGGTCGCCAGAGGGGGCTTAAAGAAAAAAAAGAAAAAAAAAAGAAAAAAAAAAGTGACTTACTGAGAGAGCCGAGGGAATTTTCGCAGCTAAAAATTTTCGGAAGAAATACCTTCGTTATAAAATATATTGTAGGTTTTTATCATCAGGTGGTCACCCTAGATTGTAGATAAAATGTGTAAAAGCTAATAAATTCTTTCACAATAGCAAATGGATCATCGGATTTATTATTTTGGAAGTTAAAAGATTGACTTACGAAGAAAGTATGGTATACGTGTAGTTTACAAGCCTGTCGAGTACGTTTTCATACCACAGAATGGATGTGGAAGGCAGTTCCTTTACGCCAGCGATTTCTAAGCTTCTTACAAATGATACTAGCTTTCAAATTAAATATTTTATTAGAGTACTCTATGAAGTTTGGAGAATGAGACAAATAAAATTCAACCAATTTTTTAGATATAGTTACCATTCCACAAAACTATCAAGTATGTACGTAATTATTACATAAGAAAATAAATATTTTTTACAGGAAAGCACGTGTTAATGTGCTTTTAACCGAAAATTAGATTTAATTAATTCATTTTTGTTTGTTTAAAAAATTGATATTTGATACAACTTTAGAATGTTTAAAATGTATTTTGTCTGGAAAGATACTTTTATTGTTGGGTTTTTTGGGATCTGAGGATATGTCAAAGATATATCTGCCGGGACTTGTAGAGCCACATATCCGTAGTGCGATGTGGTGAAGGGCTACTCTGAACGATAAAAGAAATCTCGTTCCTTTCATGTACTACAGAATAAACTTAGTTGCTGTGGCTTCTAACCGACTACCTTAATATCATATAAAAATGCAAACACTCTTCCAAACTTTTTTTTTTAGCTATGATGCTGTAACAACTGAAATACAAAGGACACTAGCCACAGTTGCTTTCGCTGAGTATAATTATGTTTATTACACATCCAGTTCCGTAATGAACTAAGATAAACCGGTGTGCTAAATATCACCTACAGATCGATATGCTTGACAAATAGATGTTAAATAATCTATTCGGTTCAGTAAGGTATTGTGAAATTATTTCATTCCTAACTTTCTTTTGTTTGTTTGGCATCTGTAATGTTCATTATTTTTTAGAATGGTTTTGATAATTTTGGAAGGAACTAGTTATCACTTGTGTACTTAGAAGAATGAAATGGTAAACCACGGCACTTCACATTTTCCTTAGTAAACCTGGAATGCATATTTCTGGAGAACGGCTCTGCTAATTTTAGGAACGGCTTTTATCTCATATCAGGTAGTCTACAACAATTTAGGTTATGGTTTCTAATACATATATGTATATATGTAATTACGATATATGAAATAGATTTTATCGTTAAACCTTTTAAGATTCGCTTTTTATTCGTTCTTACAAAGAAGAGTGAGCAAAAATGCTGCCTTTTTTATTTCATTATCTTCTCCTTTTCTTTTTTTTATAATATTTTCTTTTCCAGCCATTAATTTAGAATTTGGAGAAAGTATTATTATCGGTTTTAAAATTAAGGATTTTTAAGATTTTATTAATCAACTTTTTGAGTTCCGCGGCATACGGAATTAAATTTGAGTATTCAGATCAACCGAAAACGCCAGTGTCTGAATAGCTATTTTACGTTACTTTAATTACTTTATTTCTTAATTTAAAATACGAAGACCTGTGGCCTCGTTATAGTAAAATAAAATATTTGTTTTTTTTTATAAAATATTTTTATTTTATATTTAAAAGAAAAGATTGTATAAAGTAATGATTTCAGTTTCTCAAAGGAATACTGACAAAAAATAAGTTTGAACGTAAAAAATATGAACTCAAACAAAAAGTCGCAGTGGAAAAGTTTTTACTAAAAATAAAAGATAAATCATGAAGAAAACGTAGCTGACAATAAAATTCTTACAGACTATTTTTGCGGTTCTCATAATATTAACTTTTTTGTGAATAAACAGTAGAAATTTAAATGTATTAAAAGAATTTTGTAAATAGATAGTAGATATTTAAATATATTAAAAGAATTTCTTTCTACGTATAAAATCATACATATATTATGTACTTCAATTAAATTTTTTTTTTTCATTAATAAATTATTACTACTCGTAGTTTTGTCAAACAAAACATATATATAACTTTTTTAAGTATACAATTCGTTTTACAATTTCCCTTATAAAGTGGCCCACGAAAAAACGTAGAAATTTTCAGGACATGTTCTACTGATGAAAATAATGAAAAAAGTTCATAATAAACATAGGTCGAGAAACACTTTGTTTTCGTGTTAGGCTAGCAAAAAATTTCACCCGAATTTTAGCTCTTTCAATAAAAAAAAACCCTACTGAAATTTTTGGAACAGAATAACTCCATTAGATTTTAAGATATTCAACGTAAAATATAAAATTCGGTGTCGAAAAACAAGGATTTTTTTAGGTTTGTAGTACAACAGCTTTGTTAAATGACTAATAAATGCAGAAGATTTAGCAACAAAACTTTTAGAGAAATTAATTTGAGAAAATTAATGTTAATACAGCCAATAAAAAGTAGATACAAATGTTAAAAAGCCGTTTTTTATTGATGAAAACAGTCGAAAAATAAAAATAGACAGAAAATTGTATTATTCTTTTTGTACCTAAGAAATCTTTTTAAAGCATTCTTCGGTGTATCAGCATTTACGAACAAAAGAGTCATTTCCAAAGTGTTTGTTTTCTGTTGAACGCCAAGTAAATCATCGTGTTAATGATTAACATCGCGTGATTCAGCATATCCAGCGTAGCTCAGGCACTAGTGCAAGGCGAATCTTATGTCGCTCTGGTTTGCTGAAAAAAAAGTGTGGCGCATCCTACGGAAAGAAAATCTTTATCCTTTCCGCCTGCAGAAGGTTAAAAATTTGCGTCCAACAGATTACCCCCAGCAATTAAACTTGTGTCATTGGCTTTTATATAACGCTGATAAGGTAAATTCAATTTTGTTTGCTGATGAATCCGCTTTTACGAGGAACGGAGTCTTCAGTTCTAAACCTAGTCATTTATGGAACGAAGACAATCTTTGATAATGTATAAACTAGTTTCCAACATAAATTTCACATTAATGTTTGGTGTGTATTATTTATGACAAAACTCTGGGCCCATTTGTTTTCGATGAAAACCTTACGGAAGATGCATACGTTCATTTCGTGAAAAATAATTTGCCGGCTTTTTTGGAGGCTGTACCTATTCAAACTAGACTGAAAATGTTTTCCAGCACGATAGTTGAACGCCACATTTTCCTTTAGTAGCTAGAAATCACTTGGATGCTAATTTCTTAAACTGGATTGGACATGGATGGATCATTCGATTGGTCACCACGATTACCTGACTTAACGCCACTATGTTTTCTTCATTTGGGGCCGTATGGAAACTATAGTATACCAATAAGAGTTAATTATAAAAAAGAATTACTCATTAAAATATCAAATTTAATTAAAATTTATACGAAACGATTCTGAGATGATTCGGAAAGCCACCGAAAGTTTACGTCGGACAGAGTACATTGTGAAGGAGGGAATTTCCAACAATTACTGTAGCTGAGGTTTTTTATTTTGTTACTAATTATAATTTCACGTATTTTATCTTTTTGTTTTGCTATATTAAGAATAATGTTTTTTAGGTACAAAATAACAACAGGTTTTCTGTCTATTTTTCATCTGTTTTGCTTCAATAAGAAACCGATTTTTAAAAGTTTTTGTTGGCGTATTTACATTAATTTTCTTAAACTTCAATTCTCTATAAGTTTTGTTGCTAAATCTTCCGCATTTATTAATCATTTAACAAAACTATTGTATTACAAACCTAAAAAAATTTGTTTTTTCGAAATCGAATTTTGTGTTTTAAGTCGGTTATCTTAAAACTTACTGGAGTTACAGTTTTATCCTATTTTAAAGCTCAAATTAAATAACAAACACCAATTTTACGCCTTAATTCTAGTACCAAAAATTACATTAAGGCTTTTTTTTGTTAAAGAGCTAAAATCCGGACGAAATCTCTCGCTAGCCGTAACTTGAAACAAAACCTGTTTCCAGACCTATGCTTATTATGAACGTTTTTCATTATTTTCACAAGTAGAACATGTCCTGAAAAGTTTTAATTCGTGGGGCACTCTGTATATGTACTTTGGTTTATAAAAGGGAATCCTTGGGTAGAACTGAATGATTCTGTGATGTGGGATTGTACATTTTAGCGAGTATAGTGTGAACTATACTCGCTAAAAGCAGACAAATAAGTAGCATTTATAAAACAAATTAGTTATGTTCTTATACTGATGTTTTAATTATCGTAGATCCTAGTATGCAGTTTTTACACCCCAATGTAATTTTAAATATAGAAGTCAACTTTTAACCTTGGGATTAAATGAAAATGTTTTAATTTACTTTTTAGATTAATTTTATCAAATTTTTACGAGCAGGGATTTTTAAAAATATATGTATTTTTTTAAATTCGATATTATTACTTCCAGTAATATTTCTGATTTTATTTTCATACTCTAATAATAAGCACGCACGAATAAAATTTTCATGCAGCCCAATCCACCTTTTAATTAAAGAATTGTTTCAATTAAAATAAGAATCACAATAGAAACACATAATAAAAGTTTGCTTAAAATTTGACCTAAAGAAGAAATAATTTTTACAGTATATCTTTATAAATTACTAGCAGACCCGGCAATGCTTCGCTATTGCTAGCTTTGAGTGTATATTTATATATATTTATTAAATGAACACAATTGAAAATTTCATAAAACATTAAAAAAATGAACATTACAGAACATCAAAAAATTTAACCTCTCACTTATCTTTTTTTCCTCTTTGTCCCTATTTCCCTTTTTCCTTCTTTACTTTTCCCCTATTTCCGTTTTTCTCTTCTTTATTTTTCCCCTATTTACCTTTTTCCCTATTTCACTTTTCTGATTTTTTTCACTTTTTCCGTCATGTAAATCGGTCCAGCAGTTTTTAGTTTATAGCAGACATACATACGAACATTACCTTTTATATATATAGAAGAAGAAAGTCTGTTTGTATATTTGTTTGTTTCGTAAATATTTCAACACCGGCGTTACCTAGCGGTTATAGTTTTTTGAAAAAATTTGTGTTTTCACATAACTAATGTGTATTCTGAATATGAGCCAAATCGGACCATAAATACAATTTTTCCAAATATCTCAACCCCAGCGCCATCTAGCGGATCCAAACTAATTCAGAAACCTTCGCAGGCGTACCCACAACTCACCAAAGTTTCATCGCAATCGGATGAACAGTTTAGAAAGGCATAAGAGACATACAGACAGACAAACATTCATTTTTATATATATATATATATATATAGTTAATTTAATTATAAATCATAATATAATAAATAATATTATTAGTAGGAAATGAAAATAACTTGCCCAGCTATGTATGTAATCAAATTTATCCGGAGATGAGGACTTTTCTTGTCAATTTCGGTGTGTAAAGAAAATTGGATTATTCATTTTTGGTACGTCCAGAATGAGAGATAACAGTTTTAGCTACCTGCCTTCTTAATTATACAATCAGAAGCGAAAGATCTACACCCCCGTAAAAACTGGAATACGTATAAAAAGTTTAAATAAGAAATTAACTCGATAAAATAGTCTGCAAACATATTAGAACATATTGCAAACCTGTATATAGATAAAATTAAATAAGACTGATGCTAGTTATAATGGAGGCAGAATTATGCTATAAAATTAGTAAATTATGTAAGTTACAAAAATACACATAAAGTAAAATATATTTATATGTTAAAAAGAACCCTCTTGTAAAAGTAGATCTAAAAAATAAATAATTTTTTTTTAAATCAACAAAATAATGCTATTTTTATCTAACTAAAAATAAAAACAGGGGGTCCGCTCATTCTATTAAATGACCTTAATGTTTCAACAAACTTGAAGACCTTTTCAGTGTTTGTAATGGTTAACGCCGAAGAATTTTTTATCCTTAATTGTGCAAACCAAGATTATTTTGATTAAATAATCGGATTATCTTATTAAAATTATTTTCAACTTTTTAGTGCATTTAAAAAAGTATTTTTATATACTATATTTTCTAGTTTTTACTAACAAAAAATGTGAATTAATATTTTATATATATGTTGAAGTATAAACTTAGATCATTTTATCACTTCACATTTCCGGTTTTTACAATGTACTCCGTACTAAAATGTATTTTATTATCATTTCACTAATTATTAATAATTTTCATCAGTAATGACTCATATTGTTACCGGATGTTATGATTGTGTTACAATTATATTGTTACCGGATGCTTATGGAATGAAATCTGTAATTTTTTTTTGGTCCAAACTTTTATTTACAATCACTTTTATTTACAAAAACTATAAATAAATTAGATCAGTAAATTATTGGCTTGGTTTCACAATCACACTTGGTTACAGTTGATTCATAGTGGAACTTCTCAAAAAGAATCCACGTAAACAAAAGCGTATGTTACATTGAAAAATATGTAAGAAAAACGTAAAAAATAGTACTCTATTGAACCCAACAAAACATAACCAAAAATTCTGAAAATATAGTGATGAAACGAAAGACAACAATACTTGTGAGAAGAAATTCTTACATTAAACATCACAAATTATCTCTTAGATGTGTATGTATGTAATGTATTTCTTTTTCACTGAAAACAATTTTTAAAAGCTTTTATTTAACTTGCTTTAGGAATAATCAAATCTTGCAACTTCTATATCTTTTGATCTTTCGTATGAAAATCAATGAAATTTGGTACACGTATGTAACTTCGATGACAATACAGCACTACGGTGTCGGAATTTGATATGACCCACCCCCACGCCACCACGCACTACCCCTACGCTAAATTCATGCGTTTAGTTGAAAAACGCCATTTCTCATGAACTATCGTATGAAAATGATTGAAATTTGGTACACGTATGTAACTTCGATGTGTAAAAATAAATATTTTTACTTTTTTTTAGTCTTAAAAAAAATACCAAAAAACAAAAAAATTACAAAAATATATTTGATTACATATAAAAAATTATTTTTTAAGAAAGCTTTTATTTAACTAATATTAATATTAACATTAATAAAAAAATTAAAAAATAAGAAAAATCCTCTAAAAAGTAAAAATAAGAATTAAATCAAATTGAGAATTTTAAACACAAAAATATAATATATTAACAAATATAAAAATGCACTGCACTGCAAAGTAAAAAATAAATTATATAAATATCTAATAAGTAACCAATAAACAAAAAAATAAATAAATGTAATAATTATTAAATTTTAAAATTAAAAGTAATGAAAATATTTAGTTAAAGGAAAAAACTAGAAGATATATTATTTCCTTTTTTTTATTTAATATTAAAATATATGTATATTTTGTTTGTAAGAAAATTAAATTATTATACCGTAATTTGATGAAATAATTAAAAATAATGTGTAGACCCTAAACACAAGCATCAAGTTTAAATTCACTCACAACTGTGACATGCATAAGGACGTATGAAAAATACACGAATACAAATTTAGGTTATGTTGTTTGTTGTCGACCATAGATTAAGCGTATCTTAGGGACGACACAACCAATCTTCATAAAATTTGCACGTGCACAACTTCACACAAACTACTACAGAATATCTAAATTTCATTAATTAATTGATATAGTAACTTTGGAAATTTTCGAGCCACAAATTTTAAACATAGGCCTATATATATATATATATATATATATATATAAGGAAATTAAGTCTTAAATGAATTGTATTTTCGTACTCCTCATATCAAAAAATAAAGAAAATTCAATTTCACCCTACAGTCTCAGCGTGTGACCGAAAGTTAAAACGTATTTTTCTTCGAAAAGTCAGTAAAAAATATTAAGAAGAAAAAATATTCTAACTGAAATAGTGAGCATAAGGTAGAGATTACAGGTAGCACTGCTTCCTAAAGATAGGGCTTTAGTAAATCATATTTCTAATACGAAAAAACAATTAATTTCTTGACAAATTCACAATTTAAACCATAACATTTTAAGGTTTGAATTCCACATCAGTTAAATAAATTCCAAACAAAAAACTAGAAAATATTTACTTTTTTCAGCTATTAATTTTCTTTCTATTAGAATTTTTTCTAATGCAAATTGAACCTACATAAAATTTTGCATAATTTATATTATTTATACGTCCATAAATAAAGATTTTATTTCTATATATTTATAAATATTTTGTATATAAATGCTAGAAATTATAACCCAAAAATTTGTAGTAGACAGGAGACTAGGAGCACTGGAGCAATGCTAATTTGGATAAAAAGACGATTCAATCATCGGCAATCTACTTATTTCTTATTTTTCTTTCTACGCTGTTTATTACACTTTTATTGAGAAACAAAAATAAATTTAATAATAAAGATGTTCTCTTTTTTTCAATAGTTAAGTATAAAAAAATATGCCAATTTTGCTTGTGTATTATAAAATCACTCAAATAATGAACAACGAGGAATAGAATCCGTTAAGGCTTCTGCTCCTCGTCTAATAAAAATTAAGTGTTTTAAACTTTAAGTGTTAAATAAAATGTTTTAATAAACTTTAAGTGTTTTTAATGTCAGTAATAATCGACTTTTAAAAAATGTTTTTGAATCGACCTGAATATTTTATTAATTTACTAAATGCACCGATTTAGATAACTTTATTATATTCTGCAAAAGTCCTTTTAATAATACTTTATTATGTTTCTTCCTATTATCTTATAAAAAATTATAAAAGCTGCATTCAAACAAAAATCTTGGCTTGCATAAACTTAGAAATTTAATTATTTTTGTGTTTTTTTTTCTCATCAAATCTATGTACAAACTTTATACCACAAAGCTTTGTTGTGTATAATCTTTGGGACATAAATTGTACGAGACATTTTAGCGAAGACTTATTGCCAACTTGAAAGCCTTCTTTAAAAAGTTCTTCATTTACTCATCTCTTATATACAAAAATGAGGCTAAAAGAACGTTGCGCAATGTTTCCGTCTGTTATAGGCTTGATTGTTATACTGAACCGATTAACATCGTTCGTATCGCAAATTAAAACGAGCTAACGAACGGTAGTAATCTCTTTATGTTGTTTCTATACATCCTCTTTCTTATGTTTAAAAGATACAGCAGGTTTCTTGCCTCACAAGTTCTTTTTTCAAGAGAATTTTTGCTGGCTACGCATAGCTATAAATAAATCTTAGAAAAAGTCTACTTAAAAATGTTTTAAAATTAAAAAAAATATTGTTGGATAATGTTTTTAATTTCGATTCGACTTCAAAAAGTCAATATTTTCTAAATATTACATTTTTAGTTTTTAGTATTTTTTTAAAAGTCAATATCATCTACATTTATTAAATATATATAGAATCGCTATGTGTTTTTTTTTCTGTAAAAATATGGAAAAGAATTACTGCTGGGATTTTGAATACATTTTTTTGGTAATAAAATTACAGGTGATTCACAATTTTGGAAAGTGCTTATATTTAGAATAAAATAAAATAAATATCATAAAATATTATTCATAGCAAAACTAATATAAAGATTTTGACATGGATACGGTGTTTGTTAATTAACATTTCCATAGCAACAGCCTTATAATATTGAACAGTTAGGCAATTAATATTTTTTCATAACGCTAAACTGTTCACTTAAGTCATACGAACTTTTTACAAAAATGTGCGATGAAATTTATCCAGATAAGACTGTAAGTTTAAATGAAGAAATATCCATTGACCGGGATATCAAAAAAAATAATAATTTTTTTCTAAAATACATAGAAGATAGTTTGAATTCCGCGAAACTAAAAATTGATAATCTTGAAAATTTACAGAGAAAAAATAAAAGGTGTTTACAAAAAATTAAATTAAACATAATAAAAATGAATTATACTGAATGCAAGAGAAAAAGTATCTTTGTACGCGTGGAATCATCTAGAAGCGATAATATAACAAAGGCAAATGTTAATGTAGATACAAAATCAAACAATTTCCATTTTACATATTTAATTTTGATACTGATCAACATAATTATCCTTATTTTAATATTACACGTTACTTTTAATAAAATAAATACATGTATTTCTAGACTACAAACATTAGATTTAGTTCATAATAGAGTACTGTTAGGATATTCATAAATATAAGGAACAGTATTTTAAGAAAAAAATAAAAATAAAATCTAAAAATTTATAACGAAAAAATAAAATTTTAATATTATAATAAAAATTTCTATTGACCATTTGTAATTACATTTAAAGTATTTCACCAAAAAAATTTCAAATATCGAAAGTTGTGTGATTTTATCGGAAGTGTGAATACTGAAAGCAAGACCAACGTAAAACCTAATTGAAGATTAATATTTCCGAAAGTGAGTGTCCCGCAATAACGGACAATATTATAACGTTGTACTTGTACCGTTCTGACTTTGTACTTGCTGTCCTCTGTTTTATTACCTTAAAATGTGGCATACAGTATGCTAGATGTCATAGCATATATATTATATACCCCTCTGAGGTAGTAATAAAACCTCGATAGGAATAAATTTTACGTGATCCATTGATCTTGAAATTTATGGCAGCGTTAGCGTAACTACTGGTAAGTCCTCCCAAGCCAACCTAGAGAGTAGGGATGGGAAGGGCAGCCTTCTAGCGGAGGGGTGTAGTGGTCGTCCAGGAGGGAAGGCTACTGCACCTTGATGAAACTGGGAGGACCCCGACGGGAAGCCCTAGGAGAGGGTGAGATAGGGGGTAGACTACTGCCACGACACCCTGAAGTGATTGTGTTAAAGCTTAACACAAAACGAGGACCGGTCACTTTGGGGGTATTTAACAAGGTTAAAAAAAAGTCCTCCCAAGCCGTAATCACTAGGATTTAAAAGATATATCAAATTAACTAATATAATGAATATATTAATCATATATTGAATAAAACCTAAAAAATACAGGAATTGCCAGGAGCTGACATTATTGATAGGTCAGTTTAAAGTAGAAGTAAAAGTTAATAAATGGAATCTGAAGAGATATAAATAGAATAGATGTAGTAAGGAATAGAAAATACAGAATTCTACCGTAAAAGATGCTATAAAAAAGCGAAATCAAAGCTTCTTTTAAGAAAGAAGAGTTAAGAATTGTCGATCAATAGTCGTAGAGGCGAAAGATTGTGTTTACATTTCATTTTATCTTCTAGTGATAATTTTAATTCCTATAAACATGTTCTAAATTTAATTCTCTGTTTACAGTGTGTATTTTATTAGTATTGTGATGGAATGTATTAAATATAAACTTGAACTTTTAATTGCAAAAATGTTGTGCAAAGCCTGCAATAAATTGCTCATAAGTGCTCACAATCCAAAAATAATTTGTTGTGACTGCAACCTCAAGTTTCACAGTAACTGTGTAAACTTGAAAATACAGATGTCTCATTTAAAACGCAACCCACCAATCAGCTTTTTACGATATTGAATTGACTGCCCAACTCCTCTACGTTTTACTGGAGTCTTCCAACAAGAGAACATCGCGCCGACGCAGTGGACTGCTACTGATAGTAATAACAAAGCAATCATAACACTCTGCATTGTTAGAGAGAAGATAGTGTTTTCACAAGACGAACATGGTTTTATTCTTCAATCGTACTTTATTTAGCACACGATCATTGGTTTCAGTGCAACATTTTTTTGCCGTAAATACCGTGATAAACCAGCGCCTAGCAAGACATCAGTTTTGAGTTTATTAGCTAAATTTAGATAGACAGGCTTTGTTAATAACAAGGAACAAAAATATCGATGACTGTGTTGAATGCAGACACAGTTGCTGAAATCAAAGACCGATTAAAATTGCCTTTACAAATTGTTCCGTTCCATATTGAGCCGGTTGGTGCTGCATCCTAGCATCTACTAGCGATGGCCGGCGAGTTAGTCTCGTACCATCATTCGAGCGCCGGATCCCGCTCACTGCGGTCATGATTTGTTTAATGTAACATTTCATTCGTAGTCTAATGTGACTAGTTTTATTTAATAGTTTAAAGCCTAATGTGGCTTATAGTTTTTATTGATAATGTTCAGTGGTATTATTCTGACTAATGTGTCTTTTATTCATCAGTCTAATGCGACTTGTATTTCTCGATATTCAAAAAAATGTCTAATGTGACAGATTAAATTGAATTATTCAAGAAGAATATATTTTAGCTTATTTCATCATCTTAACCATCTTTACAAAATACAGTCCATACTCGCTCTACAACTTAACAGAAATAATAAATTAGACCTTGACAGCTGAAATTAATTTACCAAACTCAACCGTTCATCGGATGACAAAAAAATTAAACTTACAACGATATCGAATTCAAACAGTTCATAAACTTCTTGATCCAGATAAAGAAAAACTGCTAGAATATTATGATTGGTTTCGTCGATAAGTGCATCAAGGTATTCATGTTATAGACTCGATTTCTTTTACAGAGGAGGCATGGTTTCATCTGGACGACTACGTAAACAGCCCATAACAGTAGGATCTGGAGTGGTTAAAATTCCCACGCGTATCATGAAAATCAACTGTACTCGCAAAAGATGAGGGGCGTATGGTGTGCGATATCACGAAAAAAATATTGGTCCTCTTTTCTTCGAGTACACTATTACAGCAGAACTATAACTGAATATTTTATTGCATTTCATTGCACTCTTGGAAGAGGAAGATTTATACAGTAATATCGATCTTCCTTCCAGGATGACGATGCAACATCGCACTACCCACATTCAAATTCTATTTCATTTACCAATTATTTGTTAATCGTGTGGCTTATAGCCACCAAGATCTTCAGATTTGACTGAGCCGAACTTTTGAACAACTGAAAATCAATATCGAACAAGCTGTTTTAAATATCAACCCATAAACTCTGAAAACAGCTGCAAGAAACACAATGAAAAGGGTGGTAGCGTGTATTCATAAACATGGCGACCACTTCTAGAATTTACTCTAGAATTTAAGGTATTGGAAAGTTTGAAAATAAAATGTTTAATTAATAATTTGCAAATGCCTTTTTATTTTACTATACATACTGAAATAGATGGGTTACGTTTTTGATGAGACATCCTGATAGATGAAATCAATTCTCTCCTGAAAAATAAAAGTAAATGGAGGTGAGAACCATGCAGAAAAGAGAAGAGAAAAAGCTCGACTCTAGAAACGTCTCAATCAAAAGGTAAAATCTCGTTAAAACAGGTGATCCATATATTCAATGAAAACAGAGAAGACAACAGAATAATGGTACGAAAATTAGGAAAATATTTGGAAATTTGTCATATAGATGTTGAAGATATCCTTAAGAAAATTAATCTTCAAGAAAAACAATTATCCGTATGTCTTGAGAAGATCGAAACCAAATCTAGAAAAATTAATGATCTTAAGAAGGAAAACGAAGATTTCATCGCGCTGTTTCCGAATTACAACAATATTTTAAAGGTAACTTACTTGAATTGCATAAATACATCGTGGACAAAGACGAAGACCTTCTGTGTAGTTAAGACTTTGGAAATGCTCTAGAATAACATCACAGTTCAACAAATCAATAACTGTTATAATTTTCCTGGTCGCCAAGGTGATAAACCTCCGGTATTACTGATAAAATTTACAAGAAAAATAGACAGAGGAACTACTACTACTACGAAGAAGAATTAAACGTCCCAGTTTTCGATGCGTCACTTAAATGTTTCATTTGATATCCCTCTACATTTAAATGAAAGCTTGTCTCTGGAAAGAAGGAAAGTATTCTTTGACGAGAACAGCGAAAAGTGACAAAGGTCACTTTTTGCTATTTCGGGACCACAAATATTTGTGGTCCCGAAATAGCCAAATCTTGATGAGGAAAACAGAAACTCAGCCAATTACGTTACTAGAAGCAATAAAAGATTTGAATATGTCAAGTTAAATAAGTTTCAATATATAACATACTAGCAAAAGTGTGACATAAACACGTTAATTTTTTCTTTCTTTATTGCTACGCTACTACCTATGAACAATGATGTTCTATTATTTAGTTCAGTACAAAATATTTAAAGCATGAGAGAAAAAAATTTTTATCTATTTTTGCTTGAAATAAGTAAATTTGATGATAAACCTATATGTATTGTTATCTGAGACTTGGATTTATAGTAACGAAATGAAACTTATTCTGTTGATAAGTGTGACTGTTATTCTAATTGTAATGATGATTATAGATCTGGCGGTATTGCAAGTTATAAAAAAGAATAAGTTAAAAGTTCAATTTGAAAAAATATTGCTTGTTACTGAAAATTGTTTAAAAGTAAATTTTTTGATAACTGAATTGAATCTGTATTATCGCTATGAATAGATTTCATAACATGCCAGTAGATGAATTTCTAGAATAAGTTAAAGACTTCCTGCTATTATAAATGAATATAACGTTATCATTACAAGTGATATTAATATCGACCTTCTGAAATCAAAAACAGTCATAGACTACTCCTCATGTTACTAAACGGTATAGCAGATAAAAATATGAATTCAGCATGAATGAGTAATTTAGGCTGAATCATATGTCATCCCCACGTGTAAGTACAATTATTGTTTAATACGTATAATAATGTACTGAAAGTTACATCTTCTCTGTAGTCGTGGCATGCCGATGATAAGCAATTAAAAATTTTGTTGAGTTTTTGTTACTGAAGTTTAATAAAGGTAACATCATTTATAATGCTTCAACCGTTATTCAGTTCAGCAAAAGAAATTATTATAGTCTGTGTTATCGTATTACTCTATACAATACGGTACAGTTTTATAGTTCATCTTTATAGCAGTTTCATTCAGTGTTAGTAGTATAGAAACCTCATATTCAAGGCCAGGCCGACCAGTCCTGAGCACAAGCCACTGGCCCAGAACCTGAGGTTTTTTTCACGGAGAGCACCGCCACTTTTCAGTTAAATTCTCACCACGAAAGCGTGTATCTACCACAAAACACACCAAAACACGACTCTGTTTTCTTCAATAAATCAACGCATTAAAAAGTAAATTATTCAAATACATTAAAAACTGGCCCAGAACCTGAGGGTTTTTCACGGAGAGCACCGCCACTTTTCAGTTAAATTCTCACCACGAAAGCGTGTAAAAACTACAAAAAGCACACCTAAACAAGACTGTTTTTTCTTCAATAAATCAATACATTAAAAACTGTGCTTGGAGTTGAGTAAATTATTCAATACATTAAAAAGTTGTGGCAGTAGAAGATTGTACAATTATTCATTTACTAGAAAAGAATAAAAATAACACACGATGTCATGGGGAATTCCCGATGACATCTATTCTTTAACATTACCCGTGCCGTTTGTTATATATGCAGATTTCGAATCGTTTATAATTCTAAACCATATTGCAAACCCCGAACCGGGTACTAGTAATACTACAAAAACACATACCCATAAACCATCTGGATATTGCTGTGTAATTATCGATGAAAACGGTAGTATTGTCGATGCGAAATTATACAGGGCCACTGCAAATGATGACAAGGTAGCTGAAAAGTTTCTCGTTGATTTGTGTAATAAATACGAATATTTCAAAAAGGAATTGTCAACTAATGAAGAGTGTATGTGAGTAAAAAAGATCAAGAAAAATTTGAAAATGATACTAAAGGTGTTTGTTATATGTGGAGATGAGATTAATGTGAATCGTGTGACACCATTCACACACAAGTGGTAAATTTATTGGCCCAGCCCATGAACATTGCAATTTAAATTGTAAACACGCAACATTTATTCTAGTTGTATTTCATAATTTACGCGGTTACGATTCACATCATATTGTATTGGCGCTGAATGAATTGAAGGATAAATTTGAAATTTCTTGTATTGCAAACAACAGTGAAAAACTTGTACCTATAACATTCAAGAATGAAATATCATACCGATTTAAAGATTCGTACCAATTTCTATCTTATAGCTTAGACGATGTGGTGCAAAGTTTATTTGATTATTGTTGTTTATTTAGTAAGAATAGGAAAAGGTTTTATAAAACGACATATCCTCAAGTTACAGAAAAAATAGAAAGAAATTGTGAAAAAAAGAGTAAAAAATTCGAGCGATTTATTATGTTGATCCAACGGAAAGGTGTTTATCCCTATACATATATTACGTCGGTATCTGTTTTCAATGAAACGCAATTACCACCCATCGAAGCGTTTTATGATGATTTAAAGAGAGAAAACATCTCGAATATGATTACAGACATGCGCAAAACGTTTGGGATAGTTTTAAAATTGAGACCCTTGGTGAATATCACGATTTCTATATGAAATTGGACGTTATGCTGTTGGCCGATGTATTTGAAAATTTTTGTGAGAAAATGATTCGCACAAACAATTTGGGTCCTTCTCTATATATCGGCACCACATTTATCATGTTTTGCAGCACTCAAGGCGACAAAAGTACAATTGGAACTTGTTACAGACCCGGATATGTATTTGTATTTTGAAAAAGGCATTCGTGGCGGGATGTCGATGATTCCCAACCGTTATGCGCGGGCAAACGATCCCAATATAGACAACTATGATGAAAATAAACCGATGAAATTTATTAAATATTATGATGTCCGATCTCTTTATGGAAAATGTATGATGGAACCGCTGCCAGTAGATGGATTCAGTTGGTGTAATGAAAATGAACTCGAATATTTATTTACAAATGTGCAAAATGTAAAAGACAACGAGGAAATTGGTTATATATTGGAAGTTGATTTAACATACCCTCAATACTTGCACGAAACGCATAGAGATTATCCACTTGCGCCAGAGAGAAAATCCATTGACAATAATATGCTTTCTCCTTTTCTTACGGATAAAAAACGTACACCGTGTATAAAACTATTGTGCACTCTGGAAAATAAACTTAAATACGTCGTACATTATAGAACGTTAAAGTTGTATCTTCAACAGGGAATGGTGTTGACGAAAATACACAGAGCCATCAGTTTTAGTCAATCTCCGTGGTTGGAAAATTACATTTGGAAAAATTTCATTGCATGGCGCCGCGCAGATGATCCGATTGAAAAAAAGTCTATAAACTATTAATCAACAGTGTTTATGGTAAAACTATTGGAAATGTAAGAAAGCAAATCGATATGCGATTAATCAACAATAAATTAAAATTTAAGAAATTAAACGCCAGCCCAAGAGTAAAACATTATTACATTTATGGAAACAATGTGGTTGGAATAACATTGTTGAAAAAAATATATATTTAAATAAACCCATATATGTTGGTTTAACAGTGACGGATTTGGCAAAACTAATCATGTACGAATACCATTGTAACCACCTTTTACCTAAATATGTCATGAAAACATAAAACTGCTAATGACAGATGCAGATTCGTTATTATTATCAATAGTGCCAACAAAACAGAAACATTTTGATACACCAAAACGATTGAATCAAGATGATGGAAATATTTACAGTCATGATATAGGACTTTTAGAAGATGAAATGGGTGGGATGCCAATCTATGAACTTGTCGGGTTAAGAGCAAAAATGTATTCAATGCTTTGGAGATATAGACAGCGTGATTTAAAACAAAAAAAGACGGCCAAGGGAATTAAAATAGGTTCTTGTATATTTGACAAAGACTGCAATTTAAACGTTTTAAATCACGAGCTTTATAAAGACTGTTTATTCAATAGAACCATTTCATATTCCACCTCGAAATCATTTCGTAGTTTTAATCACCAAATATAATCTATTGATCAATGTAAAAAAGCTCTTTCTCCATATGACGACAGAAGATTCGTATTGGAAAACCTTATAGATACACTCCCATATGGGGATAAAAAAATTGATGAATATTTATTGAAAAAAAAAGAAACTAGTTTAATATGCAACATCAATGTCACATGTAAACTCTACATCATGGTAATTATGACCGTTATAAACGTCTTTAGAATTGTTTATTTTTATTTAAATCTGACATTGTAAGATCATTGAACCTTTGCGGTAAAAATATTTTTCCAAATCCTTCAATTGTAGCTATAATTGAATCACCATTTCTTGTTTCTATAAACTCTACTTTTTGAATTCGATAACGCCTATTTTGCATCATTTCATTATCTTTTTAATATTGTTGCAATAATTTAACTATTCAATTTGTTGAAAATATTAGACATTTTTACGGTTTATATAAAAAGTAAAATTATTTAAAATTAATATTTTATTGACTATGTAAAAATTTTTTTTTCTATTCAAGCCTCTAATTGAGTATTATGTCAATAAAAAGAGCAACACCAATAGTGAACGAATCGCCACTATAAAACATAACAAAACTACATCGCTCAAATCGATCCAAGAATTGTACGTTTTATCAAAACCCAACCATTTTACATAGGCTTTGTCGTCTTTTCGTAAAATTTTCTCAATTTGGTATACATCTTTATGTTTGGTTTTTTGTAGTTCATGATGTTAAAAATGCTCTTTTATGACTTCGTTTCGGGAATCAATTAGTTCATAGGCAACAGGATTGGATTCAGTATGAACAGTATGCATTTTAAATATTAAATTTTTCCAGTTTGGTAGATAGCCCTTTTCAAATACGTTTTTATGTTTACTTATACGAACACTGTCGCCTACATTAAATTTCATTTTTACAACTTTTTTCCTATCGTATTTTTCATTTAAATTTGCCAAAACTTGCGCTTCAATAATGTAGCTGAATGTATAGAATTATTATTGTATTCGTCTAAAAGTGTTTGCAAAATATCTATCCATTCTATCTATCCATATTTGCCATATTCGTTAAATTTAGTCCACATTTTTGTTTTCAACGTTCTATTGAAATGTTCAATAATGGCGGCCTTTTTATCTGAATGGATGAAATTTATGTTGAATTTTTTCAAGGCCTTCACATTGGATTATAAAATTCTTCTCCCTGATCTGTTTGAAAATGTTTCATTTTATGTCTTTTTAATATCGGTTCCAAAGCAAACGCGACCTCTTTACTCGTCTTATTCTTTAACGGTACACCGTATGCAAATTTAGTAAAACAATCAATTATAGTCAATAAATATTTATAACCTTTATTCGAACGCGAGTATGGAATCATTTCAACTATATCCGCTTGGACTAGGTCGTCTAGAGCGTTTAATTCCGTCTTTCTTGTAGAATAATTACGTCTAGCTGGCCTGTGCAACTCAATTGCCAAATCAGATTTAGACATCCCGAAAAAAAAGAAATGGAAACAATAATTTACTCATCTTGTAGTTTAATATTCAAAATATTGAATGCTTTTTCATACAACAATTCCATCTTTTCTATAAATTCATCAATTTCCATATTTATATTAAAATGATTACATTTTCTTTTAAATTTCAATTCTTTAAAAGCAAGATTAAAGAATCGTATACTATTTGGATTTTTTAATTTTTCATAGACAATTTCAAACTTGGGATACATCTTTTCAAGTTTATTCAACGTTTCTTCTAGATTTCTATATTGAACACGAACAACATAATATTTAAAATCTTCGTCATCCTTATTTTTATCTAAAATTACAAGACAATCGTCAGTTTCATCGCGCGGATAAAGTGAAGATAAATATGGGGTGGCCATAGTTTTAATTTTCTTTACATTACCATTCAATTCGTCAATTTGCAACTTGCGTTTTAAATTTACATCTTCAAGTCTATTATTTTCAATTTCCAATCGTTTTTGGCTATTTTCTATATATTCCAATTTTGAATGCAACTGAGCAATATCATCTTTATACGACTTGAAATCTTTAATAAAATACTCTTTTATGATTTAAAAAAATTTATTTTAAAAATCGTTTGATAACCAACATCCTAAATTCAAAATTAATTCTTCCCTTAAATAAGTACCAATAATTAATAAATCTAATGGATTTGTACCCTTTGGAGTCACTTTATACAGGATATTTAGTCGGCTCGAATCCGAGCTGACTAATTTTTGTGAATAATAATCAATTAATTCCTTTGTTTCTTTATTATGAAACCAATTTTTAAATTCTTTCCCACCATCTTTACATAATTTTGTTGAATTAAAACAACCCGTATTTATGTCGATAATTAGCTTAAAATCACCAAATATAGCATATGAAAAATTGTCTTTTATTTGTTTGTAATAAACATCAATTAAACTAGTCATTTTGATTTTATATAAAAATAAAATTTTTTCATCAATACCAATAGCCTATTTGAATTTAAAAAATTAGTTTTATATAGATACCAAAATGAAGCTTCGTATTAATAAAATTACATATCCATTTTAATATTCAACCTGTGTAGATATTGATAGATGTATTCGAAAGGAAATAGAATCTAAAATTGATTATATAATTGATTCGATTTGTTTTGAAGATGATTGCAAAACATTACATTTGAAAATAGAATATTATGAAGATTGTGTGAGACTATTTTTGAAAAATATTATGAATTGGATGATGTAGAGAAAGAATTTCCCATTGATTTGTCAAAAGTTAATTTTGACAGACAATATCAATTATGTGATGTCGGTTCATTTAGAAAGACACCAAGATAGGTATGAACAGAGTTTATTGGAACAAGATCCAGAAGAAGAAGAACATGTAGCCTATTATACATTATTATCCGAACAAACAACATTGCCACTAGAAGAACAACCTAGAATATATACAAAATATGCGCCTGTATTAGAAGAGAGTGACACTGAAATAAGTAAACCATACTTGGAAACGTTAAAAACTGGTGCAAAAATATTTCTAGACCGTGTATATGGTGTAAAGTAAGACAAAAATACAGATACTTATACTTTGGGCGACATTAAAATTGAATTTAAAGACGATAAAATTCATTTGGGGGATAACATTTATTAGGCCACGCCAGGTCTTTTAGAGTTGTTGGTTTATAAAACTCCAGACTTGAAAAAGGTTCACATAGAAGATATGAGGGTGTGTGGAGAAATGTTGAAATATACTGGTGCTCATTTGATGGAACGACACGATTCACATACAGTCAAATCGAATAAATCTTTTAAATATAATGACGTAATTAGAAAATTGTTTCCTATAAAAACCTGTTTACCCAATATTCCGATATAAAACACCATCCACGTCTTTCAGTGGTTCTGGGTTGTTGCATGCTCAATTCAATTATAATCCAGTATATTTATATTGGGACGATCCAAACGAATTGATTGATATTGTATACACTTGTGGTTGAATATGAAGCTGGAAACAAGACCGTTTCAAATGAAATCATATCCATAATTAAAGAATTGAAAGATGTTGAATAGGTTTTTGAATGTTGTATTTACATTTTCTTTTAGAGAAAATGTCGCGAATAACATTAGATAAAGGCCGTCGACGTGGAGAACGAGGTTTTTCACTCACACCAGAAGGAAATTTCAATGTAGAACATTATAGACTGTGTAATGTATCCGATCCTATTGATGAAAAGGATGCGTTGAATTTTAAACGGTGTAAACTTATGTTTGAAGACTTCGGTGAAAAGTTTGTGGGTTTAGAACGATTAAACGAAGAAATTACAAATCTTGATGTAAACATTAAAAACTATATAGAAGATGAAAAAATGAAACTTGCAGATGCAACTGTTGAATTTATGAAAGATTCCCTCGAACCTCTTAAAGAAAAAATTGCCCAGTATATATATGATGAATTAAACGGTCGCATTACAGAAGATCTCATCGCAAACCAACTTAAATCCATTGTCGGGGCAATGATTCGAGAAAATGAAATGACTAAATTAAAAGTACTCGATAAACCATGATGAATTTTGTCCGCTCGAATTCGAGCCGACTAAATGATTCGGTTTCTTCCTAGTTAAAAGCCGTAGTATCAATAGTTTATTTAAATTCATATAAATTTTTTTTATATATAGACATGAAGAAAAAACAGCAGACCAAGACTAAGAAAAAAGGTCGTGGCATTATTGGTTTTGTGGTGAATAAATCTGTAGATTTATTACCAGTTGAAGCGCATTTACCAGGTTACAATTATTGCGGTCCTAGAACGAAATTGGATAAAAGGTTAAAATGCGGGGATAAAAGCGTTAATAAGTTGGATGACGCTTGTAAATTGCACGATATTGCTTATTCGAAATATTCAGACACCAAAACCAGATCCCAAGCCGACAAAGCACTGGCTGAGCGAGCTTGGGAACGTGCAATTGCCTCGGATAGTAGTTTGACTGAAAGAACGGCCGCCTATGCTGTAACAAAGGCGATGAAATTAAAATATAAATTCGGCGGTCGATTAAAATTAAAGAAAAGTGGTGGGCGAGTAAAAAAAGGAAAAGTAAAAAAAAATAATTGATTCAATACCAAGACGTGCTTTATATGACGACGAATTGATTGAATATACAAAACAATTGAAAATTCCACATTTCAGAGGTGTTTTTATGTTGGACGCTTTACCAAAAAAGACTGGAAAAAATGAATGTGCTATAGTCAATTTGGACACTTCAAAAGGACGTGTACACATTGGGTTTGCTTTAGAAAAGTCGGTAAAAATGTAGACTATTTTAATGGTATAGGAAACGTACACCCGCCTCCAGAATTGATGAATTATTTTGAAAAATCTAATGTAAAGTACAATTACAACATGTATCAAGCTGATGATTATGTAATTTACGGCCGGTTGTGTTTGGAATTTTTATCTGAATGAATTGTTCATTTAAAATTTTTATTTTCTTATCAAAAAATGTCGTGTTTGTTGTCGATTGATGGAAGCGATTCGTTGATTAAAAAATATTTTTTCCTCCAATAGACCTTTCAAAGGGGCAATATGAACTGGGCTTAAAATGGTTGATGACGGCCAACACGATTCCAAATGTCGAAGAGAATAAAAATAATAAATTGTGTTTTGCGTTCGACAAGGACGTTAAAAAAGATGAAAATAACAATTATGAATTTACAAAGAAAAAATACATAACAATACCGACGGGTAGTTATGAAATTGAAGATGTTGGTGAATACAAAACGAAATGAAGAAAATTTAAAAAAAACCAATCGCTTTGCGAGCAAATACCAATACGTTACAATGTGAAATTAAAAGCACCGTGTGGATAGATTTTTCGGATGATTCAAGTATTGGCAGTCTATTGGGTTATGGGTCGAGAATTCTTAAACCAAATCAAACACACAATTCAGATCGAATAATAAGTATCGCTCCTGTAATGTAATACATGTAAAATCTTAACTGTCTGCCAGAAAGAATACAGTTGCTTACAAACATCAAGGAGTACAATTCCTTGAGGAAAAGTCAGATAGCTGGTGAAATATCTGTTTTATACTATGAATCATTTATTTAAAAAAAAACTGTAATTACATTTATCATGTAAATTAATATTTTCTATTATTAAAATCAAGTTTATTCATTTTTAACTTCTCATTAAAATTAATTACTTATTTTAATGTGAATACTGCTTAAGAGTAAAATATTTAATCTTTTTATAGATAAAAATTAACATTATTGTAAAAGCATTTATATGTACTTATTCTAATAAATGTATCTTTAGTTTTCTTATTTAAAAAATGAAGTACTATAAAGATAAGGTTTACAAAATGTGATAAAAAGTATTTTAAAAATAAATTAAGAAACTAATTCATTTTATAATTAGATGGATTTATGCTTATACAACCACAATAAGACAAGATCTTATTAAAGTTATTAATTTATTACAAAAACAATTATTTGTTTAGGTGTGCTAGTAATTTATATGTTATTAAATGATCTAATTTTTTTAGTATTTGTAGTAAAAGTAATCTTTTTTTTAGTACTGAAATAAAACTGATTACAAATAGTACTGATTAAATATTTTGGAAAAAGATAAGACTGTATAACAACTAAGTCATTTGATTTATAAAATTTCTGGTACCCATCAGGAAAATATGAATGATATTTATGCAATAATAATTTTTATAATTAATTATTTTTTCATACTATGAAAAAGTTGATGAATTGTCGATTATCTGAATTATAAATTATTCCAATAACACCTTTTTTAAATGTAAACCACATCCTTTACCACATTGTAAATCCATCTTTTACTTGGTAAAGATTGTAGTTTTATTACTTTTATCAGGTGTTTCATCTTTATCAACAATCAAATTTTTCTCACCCTTAGCTAAATAGTAGTATATTGTAGTTATTACTACAGTAACTATACATACAGAACCCCTTTTTTTACTAAGACCTCCCATACTTCAAACCATTGTTAACACCAGATTCTTCTGGTTCAGCATTTACAATAAATATTATATTTTAAAAGTAGATTCCAAAATCTTTCCTGAAGTCATATCCTTTTTAAAAAAACCTGCCCATGACTATCTCTACAAAGACTATTGATTGGCAATAAAAAATCTGATAAGTGAATTGTAAAACTAAAAATGATAAAAGCATGATGAAATTTGTTTGACTATTTTCATTTAAATTAAAAAATAACCTCTTTTCTAAAAATGTGGAACTGTTCTTGTACAAGATCTTCAGTGCAGTTCCTTCATCAGTTATGTTCTGCATGGACATTTTAAAGGAAATCTATTCAAATAGTTATAAAATGTTACTAACATGAGGTTGTGTAGTGTAATTTTAAACATATATGAGTCTAACATAATTAGCATAATCTACTAGCTGACAATTTTTCCCATTTAGAGGAAATTAAGAGTTATGATGCATACAATAATAAAAACCTAAAAACTATTTTCCATACTACACAGATTATTCTTAAAATTACCCAAATAAGCAGTAGATATTTTGTAAATTTTAACTTTTCTTAGAAAACAAAACCTATTTTTAAAGCTTCAGAATCAAACTATTAAAAATGATTGCCTTCTCTACAGCTCAGGAAGTGGAAGGAAAACAAATTAATTTCCAAAATTAAAATACTAGTATGTTTGTTTTAATTAGATACATAAAAAAATTGGATTTGGTAATTAAGAGAAACCATTCCACAACAAGGATGATGTAATTTTTTAGGTTATTTTAAAATAACTATTATCTTATGTGTTGCAAAGAGGAAAAGTTTAACAATGAGCATATCATAACTTGGCAAAAAATTTCAGGGATGTAGAATGCTGTTCATAAATAACAAGCCAAATAATAATTTTCTTTTAAGTCCATAATAATTAATTTTCTTATTACTTTCTTGTGCATACATCAACAGCACTGATATACAACATTTAATTCCATTTTTATTTACAAACATCAATTCATTCGTAACAAACAATGGTTGTTTTTAACTAAATTTTTTTACTAGTTCATTAAAATACCAGTATTTTTTTAAAATGTCCATTCATGACTGAAACAGCTATTACTTAGAAAATAACTTTAAAACCATTTGTAAAAAAACAGTGAAACTGTTTTCATTAGTTTTTATTCAATTTTTTTTATAATGAAATGATACTTCACAGATAATTAGAAAATTGATTGAGGAATAAAGTATGATTACCAACAATTTTTAAAATTATTATTAAATTTCAACTTCACTGGCAAAGGTATATCATAAATAGTAAAACTGAACATTTAATTCAACTAATCATGGAGGTACCACATATTGTTACAAGGAACAGCCATACTATTTTACAACTTAAAATTTTAAATTTTAGTAGCAGTACCTGATGATTTGTCTTTTGTTTTAAGGGTTGTAAATACAGTAAAAGCAAGTTGAATTAAATCACAGACTGTACACCTGTATCTTACCAGCTGCATCATTGTCCAGAACACCAACATATCTTCAGCATTTAAGAAATAGTTAGGTGTGTATTAGAGGAAATAATTTTTTATATATTGCATTTCGTTAAACATAAATTCTAGTTTTCTGTCTGAAAAATATATAATGTCAACTGAATAAGTATACCAAATAAAGTGGTAGTTGAGATTACTGTATGAATTATCTGAGCAATTGTTATGTTACAGGAAGTTTTTACCACAATAAATTATATAAAACTTTCCTTATATTTTTCCCTTAGAAATCATACATTACTATGTTTAAACTTTAACCATACTTCTATTTTATAATTTAGACAAAATATTGTAATAATTTTTCTTTATTATAATTATTATTTCTCAATGATAACTATACAGTAATACCATTATTATTACTATTACTAAATAAGTTACAGTATAGAAACAATAAAGTATAATAATAGTATTATTATCCCTTTTTTTATTAAACTTAACATTTATTTCAAAATTTAAAGAATTTTAATTACAGTGAACAAAATTTATAATTTTAAAATTTACTGAGAATATATGCTCGAGAGATTATGTGTGTTTGTATGTATGTATGTGTGTGTGTGTGTGTGTGTATTCTTAATAATTCATATATATATATAATATATATTAGTCTCTCGTTCAATCTCCAGGTGGAGACTGCCAAGGAAGGGGTCACCAGAAAATAAAAAAATAACATTCTAGTAATCTATAGTGATAGCGTGGAATATTAGAAGTCTAAGGAGAATGACAAGTTAGAAAATTTAAAGAGGGAAATTGGTAGGCTGAAGGTAGATGTGGTAGGAATTAGCAAGGTTGGTGGGAAGAGGAAAACGACTATGGCCAGGTGATTTTAGAATAATTAACTCAGCTGAAATAAAGGGTAGGCAGTTGTAGGTTTCGTAATGAATAAGACAGGGAAGAGAGTAGAGCATTTCAAATAGCTTAGCTATAGAATCATTGTAATCAGGATAAAATCAAAATCTAAATTGACAACAGTTGTTAACGTCTATATGCCTACAAGCGCCCATGATGATAATCAGGTAGGTGTGTATGCGAAGAAATTGATGAAACAATTAAATACATGAAAGGGAATGAAAATTTATTAATAGTTGGAGATTGGAATGCAAGCATCAGAAAAGAGAAGGAAGGAAATATTGTGGGAGAATATGGGCTGGACTAAAGAAATGAAAGAGGGAACCAACTTATTGAGTTTTGCATGAAGCATAATTTAGTAGTTGCCAACACGAAATTTTAAAATCATCACAGAAGAATATATTCTGGAAAAAGCCAGGTGATAATGCAAGATATCAGAGTGATTATACCATGGTTAAGTAAAGATTTAGAAATCAACTCGTCGACTGCAAAGCATATCCAGGAACAGACATTGATGACAAACATAATTTAATGACAATGGAATGTGGATTGGGGTTTAAAAACTTGAAGAAAAGGTATCAGATGAATTAGATGAATTTAGAGAAGCTTGAGGAAGAGGAGGTAAAGAAGATTTTTGAGGAGACATCGCAAGAGATCAGAGTAAAAAAGATAAGGTAGAAAATATAGAAAAAGAATGGGAGAATGTTAAAAAAGGAAATTCTTAAATCAGCAGAAGTGAAATTTGGTGGTAAAAAGAGAACTGGTAGAAAACCTTGGATATCAGAGGATATGTTGCAGTTGATGGATGAGTGTAGGAAGTATAAGAATGCTAGTGATGAAGAAGGTAAAAGGACCTACTGACAATTAAGAAATACTATAAACAGGAAGTGAGAATTAGTGAAAGAAGAGTGGATTAAAGAAAAGTGTTCAGAAGTGGAAAGAGAAATGATCATTGATAAAATAGACAAAGCTTACAGAAAAGGTATGGAGACTTTTGTGGTACGTAAGTAAAAATCTAATAATGTATTAAATAAAGATGGAACAATAATTTATAATACAATAGAAAAGGTTGACAGGTGGGTAGAATGTATTGAAGAGTTATACAGAGGAAATGGATTAGAAACTGGTGTTATAGAGGAAGAAGAGGAAGTCGGAGAGGATGAAAAGGGAGATACAATACTGAGATCTGAGATAAACTAGTGTGTAATATTTATGAAACAGGGGAATTTCTGTCAGACTTTAAAAAGAGTGTTATTGTCATGATACCAAAGAAAGCAGGATGAGATAAATGTGAAGAATACATAATAATTAGCTTAAATACTCTTGCACTGAAATTTTTAACTAGCATTTTATACAGAAGAATTGAGAGGAGAGTGGAAGAAGTGTTAGGAGAAGACCACTTTGGTTTCAGGAAAAGTATAGGAACAAGGGAAGCAGATGTAGCTCTCAGATTAATAGTAGAAAGAAGATTAAAGAAAAACAAACCAACATACGTTTATAGACCTAGAAAAGGCATTCGATAACGTAGACTGGAATAAAATGTTCAGCATTTAAAAAAAATTAGGGTTCAAATACAGAGATAAAAGAACAATTGCTAATATGTACAGGAACCAAACAGCAACAGTAACAATTGAAGAACATAGGAAAGAAGCTGTAATAAGAAAGGGAGTCCGACAAGGTTGTTCCCTATCTCCGTTTCTTTTTAATCTTTACATGGAACTAGCAGTTAATGATGTTAAAGGACTGTTTAGATAGAAGTAACAGTGCAAGGTGAAAAGATAAAGATGCTACGATTTGCTGATGATGAATTCTAGCTGAGAGTAAAAAAGATGTAGAAGAATCAATGAATGGCATTCAACAAGAATAAAATGAAAGTAATGAAATGTAGTAGAAATAAAGTAGATGGACAACTGAATATAAAAATATGAAGAAAAAAGACTATGGAGGCAGAAGAATTTTGTTATTTGGGAAGCAGAATTATTAAAGATGGACGAAGCAGGAGACATATAAAATGCCGAATATCTCAGGTGAAATGAGCTTTCAGCCAGAAATGTGATTTGCTTACATAAAAAATTAAGTATATGTTTGGACCGTAGCTTTATATGGAAGTGAAATTTGGATGATGAGAGTATCTGAGCAGAAAAGAGTAGAAGCTTTTGAAATGTGGTTCTACTGGAGAATATTAAAAATCAGATGGGTGGATAAAGTAATAAATGAAGAGGTGTTGCAACAAATTGATGAAGAAAGAAGCATTTGGAAATATATAGCTAAAAGAAGAGACAGAATTATAGGCCACATCTTAAGGCATTCTGGAATAGTCGCTTTGATATTGGAGGGACTGGTAGATGGGAAAAATTGTGCAGGCAAGAAACACTTGAAGTATGTAAAACAAATTGTTAGGGATGTAGGATGTAGGGGGTAAATGGAAATGAAACGACTGGCACTAGATAAGGTATCTTGGAGAATTGCATCAAACCAGTCAAATGACTGAAAACAAAAAGATAAAAAAAAAAAAAAAAAATAAAAAATATATAAAATGAGCCACTATATATATATATATATATATATATATATATATATATATATATATATATATATATATATAATTTTGTATAATAAATCAATTAAAAAGTTTTCAACAGATATAATAATTCCACTCTTCTCTGCTTAAACGATAATCTCAACTAATCATGAAATACCTAACATAAACTGATCATATGAATTTTGCTATATTTTATGTATAAGTAGGAAGTAAGTTGTTTTATGTTACTGAAAAATAAATAAATCAACAGTCTACAAAGAAAGTTTATTGTATAAAACTTTGCGAATAATTCAGTTTATGAAATGCTCATTTCTTACATCATTTGGTTTATAAAATTCCTTGTTATGCCATCTGATAAAAATGAATGATATTTATTTAAGTAAGAATTTCTATAGTTGATTATCTGTTCACACCATGAAATATCAGGAGTAATGTATTCATTACTCATTGTTTCAGTCATTAAATTTTCGTTTCTCAAAATTATTCCATCTTCACTTTTTCTGCTACAATTAATAAAATCTGTTATATTTTCATGGTGAAATCTTATTCCCAACACACTTTTTTCTAAAGTTTGCACGTGAAGATCACATCCACTTTTACCACCTTTTCCAGGTATTCCATCTATTCCATCTATTCCATTTTTCCCATCTTCAACCACAATAGAAATATTATGATCTTGATGTCCATAATTGTACAGTTTAACAGATCCCTTCATTCCACCAAAACCACCATTTCCTCCTATACCACTGTCACCACCAACTTCTCCAAGTTCAGCTTTTGCAATACACCAAGTGTGATTTCTTACATACACTATATCATCTTCTCCCTTATGATTAACTGTTACACAGTTCTCTTTTCGACCATTTTCTCCATCTTTTCCATTAAATCCATCACCACCATCTTGACCATCCTGACCATCACCTCCACATGCACTAATAATAAGATTTTCACTGTTAATGAATGTTTCCCCCCCACCAAAAAATGTACCACCAGGCATCCCATTTTTTCCATTACTTCCTGTTTTACTAAACTTGGCTTTTACCATTGGTGGACCACCATCACTACCATCTAGACTAATATGTCTCTTACCAACTATATACCATACAGGTGCAATAATTATTAGTGATTTTCCCTTTAAATAATCACTATTCAAATTATAATCAATGTATATTGTATTAATTGCATAAATCTTAATATTACTTGCATTAACACATTCTTCTGAGATTATATCTTTAATTTCACTTATGACAACATGGAAATTGATTAAAAATAATGAATTATTACTACAACTAATATTATATTGATGCTCCAGTAAACTGTAAACAACAGAATTAAATTTTTTTAAAAATATTTTGTCAGAAATGGAAGAACTATAATGCTTATTTAAGTTACTTTTTTCTAAAAATGAATATAAATTATTATCATTTATTAACAGTCCCTGTTCATTGCCTTCTAAAGCCCAATTCTGAATAAATTGCATTTTATATAAATTCCTGTTACTTTGAATTCTATACTGGGAGAAAAATTGAAACGTGTTTTTAAGTAAATTATATTGCTGCAATTTATTTTCAAGGAATTCTATTGCGATTTGCATACTAACATTCCAAGCGAGTGGTGTGTATTCAGTTATATTTGTTGCATCTTCTAATTTTATAAAATATTTATTCATCGTTTTCGTGTATTGAAATGATTTTAAATGTTCAAAGTATAAATTATTCTCTTGTGAAAAATTATTAATATTATCTATATACTGACTTGGATTTTTACTTTTTCCAATCTCCTTTGACAGAAATTGTGTATTTTCTTTAATATTAGTTAATTGTTCTATTACGTCATTCATATCATAATTTGATTCAATATCAGACTGATATTTATTCATAAGATAAAAAGTGATTATTCTTGTTAGTTCAGTCATGTGTGAATTAATTTTTTTAAACAAAATATTCAGATACATCAATGCAGATTCACTTAATGTTAGACCAAAATCACTTTCATTTACTGGCACCATATTTATTCCATCGAGCAGCATATTGCGAATTCTACTTTTTTCATTTTGTATTAATGGAAGATTTACTAATGGACCTTCTTCATCTGGTTTGCGAAGTATTCCTATTTTGACAGAGGAATTTTCATGGCTTTTCTCCAGTAAATAATCAATTGTTTTTAATGAATTTTCATAAATAATTTTTTTATTATCTGTAATATATGAAGTACAGATCTGATCATTCAAACTAAATTTGAGAGCAGTTAGGTAATATTCAATTCCTTGGATGTAACTTTTATCTGTAACCATTTTACCTCTTGCATATAAATTATCAGCTTTAGTTGCTATTAAATAAATACTTTTTCCATATTTATCTATATTTCTGATAAATTGTATTGTGTGTTGTAACACTACTAGAAAATCATTTCTGTACATACTTACTTTGAGTGATGAATGTGGTACAACGATCACAATTTTAATTTTATTTGTATTTTTGAGAACCTTTTTAAGAGAATACATTGCGATAATTTCATGAATAGGACTTCGTGTGTCTTTAAATCCTGGATTATCACACAGTACATAACCAGTTTCTGTATCAACCACAAAATCTGGGTAAAGAGTTTGTGAAGTTGTTATATCCATTCCTATTTTTGAATAATCTACAATAATAAAATCATCAGATCCTTCAAAGCTACTTTTTGAAAATATTTTTGAATTATTAGCGCTCAATATTTGTACTAATGTTGATTTTCCTGCCCCTGTGTTTCCTAAAAAAAATATAGCATCCATTCTTCCAGTTTTATTGGGAAAACGCAAAGATTCTATATCTTTTATGATCATTCCAAATTCAGTAACAAAATGGTTAATAAAATTACTGCTTGCATCAGTTTTATCATAATCATTAATTTTTTCACTCTGTATTGATTCAGGTACAAGAGCCTTCTGAAACATACACATTGATACTTATTTATTTTAATTTTGCAATAATTTTATGTCAATTAGTTTATTAAACTTAATAATTTTTACTAGATATTTTTGTAAAAATCTAAGTGATAAAAATTCTTTAATGATATTAATAATCCAATACTATCAGTTAATAATACATTTAAAAATAGATATAACTGGTGTAAATGACTTGATGGTCCTACATGTCATAAACTGGTTGTTGCCAACCAGTATATCTTGGTTTGAGATTCTGTTACACTGGTTTCTCACTTTGAGGCGTGTTTTTTGTTGTAATCAAGATATTGAATACAAGTATGAAATAATCGATCATTCATGAGTTTGCCGAGTTAAAGTGAATACATCTGTGAATGTCTATCTCCGTGGTGGAAAGTTTTAATGATTTTTTTTTTAATATGTAATTTTTTTAAAGAATAATACATAAAAATAAGATAAAAAATAAATATGTTTAAGATATTTCAGATAGCTTGAATTTAGCAAAAAGTACAAAGACAATTATGAATAAATTTTGTTTTAAAGAAATAATGCTTTAGCACAATATCTCAATGCTGAACAAATATTTATTTATTATCATACTAAACTAATAAATTAGCATTTAAACAAACATTAAGACACCTTCAATCTATGATTCACCTGTAAAATTGGGAATAATTAAACCATGGTTTTAAACAAAAGAATGTTTATTTTTTGTATTACTTATGTGGCAGAATTATGTCAAGTTGTAAAAACGGGCATCGCATTTTTGTTACATTCTTGTGTAGATACTTCTTAAACATATGAACTCTATCATAGCTCAACATATCTCGATGGATATCTTTGATTCAAATGATATATATATATCAACATGAATAAATTTTACTCTTAAGCATCTCATACAAAATAGTCTCAAAGAGATAGATAAATATCTGCTGATTATAGAAGGTTATCCTGTTAGAAAATATTCCGTTTCAAAGTATTATTCTAAGGAAGTATCTAGAAATATGTGCAGACACTTTGAAACAGTTTACAACAAGGAAATATATGGTTATTTAGACGGCACACCCTTGTTGGCCTAACCAACAAAACAAAAATACAGAACATGAATGAAGAGAGGTCTGGATCAAATCTTATGAGGCTATGTTCAAGACATGTCTTCTTCACTAAGACTTAGGTATTTGAGAATTCCTTGCTGTGTTTAATACTATCAGCTGTAGTCTCTGGAGACATCAAATCTGATAATACAATGTGAGGTATGATCTCAATAGGTCACAGGGAACCATTTTGTTGTATGTAAATCTCCGCAGGCTGTGGAGAAAAATTTAATGGTGTTTACCTATTTACAATTTCCATTTTCAAAGTCCAGTAAACACTAGCTTCCCATTGCAAGGGGTTATGGACCAATTAACAGTTTGTTCTGCAATGAGCAACAGATTTCTACTAGAAGCCAAACCTCGGTACAATCATCCACCTGCTACAGAATCACTGCAAGGTAGAACCAAAGTCAAACCTCGACTTTAGTTGTTCACGATGAACAACTAACCACTTCAACCTGGCTCAGCCTGTTTCTACCCGCTGTGGAATTTTAAAATCCCGTTACAGAGACAATATTATGCAGAGACCATAGTCTGCAAAAACAGGTGGCACATTTTTCATGTAGAATAAAATAATATATATATTTACTGAAAATGAAATATCCACTGCAGTGTTATAAAAAGCATAAGTTTATTATTGTGAGAAAACTTATTAAATGAAAACCTTATATCCCTGAAAAAACATCAACGACTGCTAATTAATATTTTAAATTTGCTTTTCCATGTAATCCACAACTTTAAATAAAAACAAATATTTTAGTTACAACAATATTACTTAGTGAAGGAAAAATATCATGCAGTATTATACATCTAACGTTACGTAATGGGTGATTATCAACTCCATTCCACAGCAAGCTACATGCCCCATTGTAAAATGCAACAATTAAAAAAGATGGCTTCCATGTAATCCACAACTTTAAATAAAAACAAATATTTTAGTTACAACAATATTACTTAGTGAAGGAAAAATATCATGCAGTATTATACATCTAACGTTACGTAATGGGTGATTATCAACTCCATTCCACAGCAAGCTACATGCCCCATTGTAAAATGCAACAATTAAAAAAGATGGCTTCCATGCACCGCTTGATGTTAGACCTAAATGCTTGCAACCTAGTTGCTTTGGGGTAGTGGTTCCATAACCCTATGAATTGAAATCATCATGGGTTAATACAGTGAACATTTTAACATTATCTGGATTAAGGGCTCTAACAGTTGCCTTAGATAGAAACATCTCTGGTCACATTTCACACAATCATTTACTCCTGGTCTTACAGCCGAGTCGTAGGCTGCTGAATTTAGTACCATGGTCCGCATTGGTATGAATGCTATTTGGTCAATAAGAAGTATCGAAGCATGTAGAACGAATTGTTACAGATGTTCCTTATTTATCTTCAAAAAAAGAACGGTCCTATTGTGCTATCAAATGTTATTACACTCCATACATAATCACTTGTTTACTACTAAGAGATCGTTTGTGCAATTGTGTTTGATTTATTGTTTATTACCAAAACCACTTATTTCAAAGTGTTCCTCAATGGATATTAACATGCGGTTGGCAAACTCTTGATCATTACAAAAATTTTTTGGGCAGTGATTATACTAATTTCTTGACCAAAAGGTTTTCACTGATTTAAAAATGTAGTCACTTCAAAATAAACAACAATGTTATTAATGCAATGATATTACATTGTACTGTATATTAATTACATTATTTCATCATCTGTTTTTCATAGGAGTAACAGGTTTGTTTCGTGCCTATTTCTCTAAATAATCCAATATAAAACAATATTTCAGAGAATTTTTTTGTAAATATATAAATCCCTGTAGTATAATTAATTGCGATATAATTTTTTTTTTTTAACTCATTTGTTAAAGAAATAGTTAAAGGTATACAATTTAAATCATTTTCTTATCAGACATACGATTTCTTATGCTATGTAGGCCAACAGGTTCCAAAAATAAATTTTATTAATTACTGAAAAAGAATTTAAAAAAACAACATAAAACATTGGTACTGTTAATGTAATCAAGAAAAAATACTGATAAGTCCTTAGATAAAAAACAAACTTGGTAATCTAACTTACGTCAATTTTTTTTATGCCACATTTGGGTCTACTGTTTTCCTGTTCATTATCACTACTGTAAAGAAAATAAAATGTCATTTTAATAACGTAACTGTGAGTAAAAAAAATAATAAAATAAACAGAACTGTAGAATTAAATAGAAGAAATTATAAATTTTAGTCGGTTTTTTATAAAAAATAAATTATTACATATGAAGTAGCAAGCTTCATCTCAATTTCTTAATCTTCATGTTTGAATACAGTACAAAAACTATCATAATTTTTTACTAATGTGTTTAATTTTTCAATTTAAAAAAGAAATATTTTATTTTTTACACGTCTGATTGCCGTACTTACATAATTTAGTAATAAATTTTGTACAATCATCAATAAACACGTTTCAAGATCTTGTATAACAGGTAGTTTGAAAAGTACAAATATACAGACGGAAAGATGTTCCAAACAGTAAAAATCTAAACAAAATCTTAATCTATCTGGCTCTGGTTATTCAAATATAGACCCTTATAAGGAAAAATTAAACATAATTAATTGTATATATTAAAATAAAATGTCAATTTGTATTTATTATCAATGTTCGTTTCAAATTTTAGAATACTCTGATCTGTCTGAATAATTCTTTTGTAATTTTTTTTTTAGAAACTTCAGATCTACTTTAAACATTAATTAATTCATCGGTATAACTCCATTATCAAATGAACAATAACGCTTAAAGAGAACGTACCTTATTATAAAGAATTAATTTTTTTTTTAATAATATTTTGGGTAACTGACTTAATCACCTTCTGTAAGAAGCAGTTATATGATGAAATTTAGAAAGAGCCTAATTTTAATTTCAAAATTTCATTTATCAGAATCGGATTAACTTTCTCATGATATTAATTTTTAAATAGAAATATATGTTTTACCATAATTATTTACATGGGAGATCAGCTTAATTTTTCCAAGCAAGAGGTATACGTGTAGTTTGGTTATAACCAGTTAATTGAAGCAAAAGACTTTCGCTGTAGTAATTTCACTTATTAGGTAATTTCATAAGAAAGCTACCTATTGTAATAGATACCATGATTCGACTTCCGGAAAATTTCGACATATCTTCGCGTTTACATCCTCCAGAACCCAAAACCAATGTCAATTCAAAAGTTTATATATATATAAATATAATATAGTGTCCAATTTCTTGTGGACACTATAACTGCCGTAATTTTGCGTCGATCACTTTCAAATTGTTTCCTAAAAATAACTTGACCCACAATCTCGGCCGAGTTCGTTAACGGCCAAAATCGGACCATGGAGGTGGAAATAGCGTGGCTTTTTCGAAAAAACAAAATATCGCTATAACTTTCTTATTAAATAAAACATCGAATTGGTTTTAAGTTCCTACTATTCTATGGATAAGGGCCTAAAACTTATCTAAGTAAACTTTTCTGATATCACCAACTATTGGCACAGGAGGTAGATAAAATGGGATTTTGAAGACAAAAAAATTATACCTTCCTTAATAGGCATAGTATCGAATCGGTTTAAAGTGGTCCTTAGTCCTCTAAACATTACCTAAAACTACTTTTGTCTGAAACAATTTTTGATATGACCAACCCTTACGGTAGGGGATGACCAAAACAAAAACCAAAAAAAAATCGCTATAAATTTCTAATTGTAAAATATTGAATTCGTTTAAAGTTCCTACTATTCTTTGGATAAGGAAATAAAAGTTATCTAAGTGAAGGTTTTGATATCACCAACCATTGGCCCAGGGGGTGGAAAAAATGGGGTTTCGAAGACAAAGAAAATCATACCGCCCTTAATAGGCACAGTATCGAATCGGTTTAAAGTGGTCGTTAGTCCTCTTAAACATTACATAAAATTTTTGTCTGAAACAATTTTTGATATAACATACCCTTACGCCACCAAAATGTTGCTGGAATTGTAAGAAGATGAGGCTTGTCATATGCTATCCATAGTCGTATTGAGTAAATTTGAAGTTTTTCTTAACTTAAAGGTGGACATTTTTTTTATCACCTACTTAGTACCGGAAATCTACCTCCGCCTTCCGGCGTGCCGAAAGGGATTTTTTCAATTTGTGATCTGAATTTAAGTTTATTTATTGTACTATTTTTACTGACTTATTCGTGAACGACATAATTTGTTTTAGCAAAACTTGTAAAAACCAACTTATTTTCGGAATAGTACACATAAATTTTGTCACAATTGAAATTTCAGTAATCTTGCTGTTTTTAAAATGAAATATTTACCATATATTTTACTTTTCCGTCTAGCACTATTGCACCGCTATAGCTTTAAAAAGAAAAGTATTGTAATCTGTCCAGTTTGGGTATATGCTATTTTCACTGGAGCTTGACGTTTTGACACCTAAGAAACCCCAAAAAACCGGATGGAAAATTTCCGGATATTCGTATGTACGCGCGCGCGCGCGCGCGCGCGCGTGTGTGTGTTCGCTCTCACACTCTAAATCATGTTATATCTCCAGAACTATGGGACCGATTTTGATCAAACTTGGTCAGATTACTTCTGTATATGAGGCATTGATACCATTAAATTTTAACTTAAAAGGTCATGGGGTGAGGCTGTAGAGCAAGGTCACCCTCAGTATCTTGAGATTTCGCCTAATTATTTTATTTTTCTTAGACATATTTGTTAACAATTAAAAAATAATAAAGTAATAATTTAATGTATGCAAAAAAATGTTTTTGTAGAATCGCACCCCCACCCAAAAACGCTCTAAATTAACTAGCAGCTAAGTGGGTATACTGCCTCAATAGTACCCCCTCTCATCACACGGAGCGCTAGTGTATTACTGACGTACAGCTGTTGTAGTCGTCTCCTATGTAGTGACGTCACAGTTGAGCGGTAGAATTAATTCAATGAATAATATTCAAAGTGTATAAATGCATTTAAAGTGGCCGTTAATACCGCCACACCCAATGAAAAATATGAAATACGGTATGCGCGCGCGCCTTAGTTATTATTGAATTAAATAAACAAAAAATATTATATTTAAATAAAATGAAAAATATTTTAAAATACTTGCTTAAGATGCATTTATTCTCTCTCCCCAAAAAAGAAACTAATAAAGAACTTAAAGTTCAGAAAATTAGACCTGTTTTCTATTGGTAAAACCTTTTTAAATACTATCAAAATGAATTTTAGCAAAAACTTTAAAGTGGTATTTCAACTCCAACTTTTGGAGAATTTTTTTTTTGCGATTTTTTGTAGTGAATGAGTATTTCTCGAATACTATGTTAATTCCTATTCAAAGGATAGGAATTAACATAAACAAGATTTAAAACAATTTTTGTATAAATATTGTTTATAATTTTGTTTGAGAGTTTCCTTCAGGATAATAAATAAGATCTGGTGCACAGAACAACATTGGATAACTTAGTTTCTTTTATATATATAGCCTTCTAGATCATAATACATGATGACAGAAACAATTGAGGTCTAAATTCCAAGAACAAAAACATTAATTAAACTTAAAATATTTATTAATATTAAATTTGTTCAGCATGTTGATGATGAAACCGTTCAAGTTATGTAATTTTATTCATCATCCATTTGGGATGTTTGTTTTGGTGATAGAGGTACACGGAATTAAGAATTGCAATGCTTATTCTAAAAATTACTAAAAATAAAAGAACAAGAAAAAATTAATCAGATGGGTGTTCTGTTAGGGATTATATACTAAAATTAAAAATGATAATAAAATTTTAATAGATATAGTGTTTGGTTCAAAACAATTGTACATATTTGTAACTTCTAAACAATCAATGGTCTAAAGTTCGAGTTCATGTTGTGCAGATCACAGTGAATCTTTCTTCACAAACTGTGTGAATACAACTCTTTTTGTAAAAGCAATGTCCACTAAAGGTAACTGAATTTATTCTTCAGTAACAATTCAGGGAAAATGTATAAAAAATTTATTAATTTGTTGCAATGTTCTTAACTTACATAATTAAAGCCTTCTTTAAATTGTTTGGAGTTATTAAAGTATTTGGCTGTAATTTTACAGTTACTGTAAAATTACAGTATAGAATAAAAGTTCTTTATTTTTATATTATATGAATGATATTATTTAATGTTGAATATTATTTTCATTGGTAAATTAGACTATTAGAGGATAAGAATTACTATTCTAAAGAATTGCAGTATAGTAATAAATAAATATAATAATGTCAAAAAGGTTTTGTACCTCTTTGTCCCCAAGCCATAACAACAACACTGTTAGTTCCTGTTTAATTAACTATAACTGAAATATTGTGTTATTGAAACTCTTATTTTTGCAAAAATGATACTTCTTTGTGTTACTTCTTGTATCTATATTTGAGAGACTACAAAAAACTTACTCTTTGTTGAAGTGATTCAGCCCCCCTTTCCCATTGCCCACCAAGTGAACTAGATGCCCAAATTCCCTTTGTTTATTAATTATTGAAATATTATCTATTTTAGCATTCTTTTGAAAAACATGTTTTACTTCCAGGGGCAAGTAAAAACTCTCAATCACCCTCTTTGATTACTGAAAATTTTATAAACCACTTGATTAACACAGTTATACATGTGGTAATAATATTTGTTAAAAATGTAATATCACTAGAAAACTAACAGCTTGTGTTAAGGCTAGTTGCTGAAATTATGCTAAAGGGTATATATATTCTTAAAATAGTTAACTGGAAAATGACTACGAATTCCATAATATGAACAACAAATGAACCATTCATTATTTATTTTATTTATAGTTATAATAAAATATGATCATCAGCTTGAAAGTTTTAAATTTTCTCCATGCTATTATGCAACCCTTCGGCAGCATTAAAGAAATATTATAGTATTCTAAGAATTCTACAGCAGCCAGTTTCTTATGACTCGGAAGTATACTATAAACTATTGGCTGATTCATTATGCAGTGAAAGATTTGCACAATAGAATTATTATTATCCCCTATGTTGTGACAACGTGGAAAGCAAGTTCTTAATTTGAGGGAATAAAATAATTTACATAATATTAATTACCTTGCTAAATTTGATGATATTCCAAATCCAAGAAACCAAAAAAAGTGAGATAATTTGAATAGATTCATTTGGAAATTATATAATGTAAACTGTTAGATTTTAATTTGCTTAAATGTTTTCTTTTATAAAATAGAAACAGCTATCAGTCCAATGATAACAGGAATAACAATAATAATAATCACAGTATCTCAGTCCCTCCTCTTTACCTTTTTATTGTCTTGATTCATCTAAATTACAGCAATATGTTATAGCAATAACACTTAAATTTATTATAATTTCCTTTAAGGAATTTATTGCAATTTTGATTAAACTTATATTATAGCTCTAACATTTTAAAATTTACAATAAATTAATTTAGCTTATAAATGTAGGAAAATCTTTATAACTAACATACATAATATGCAATAATTCAACTGAAAGTACTGTGCATTGTCTATCAGACAACATAATGAAATGTGTAGGTTGATGAAATCAGGTGATTTGACACAAGACATATCACTCCTGAAAATAGCATAATTATTTATAAACAAACCATGGCAAGGTTTTATATTTTTATAAGGAAGAAGACAGTGGAGCGAATTGTTTCCTATTCCTTCATTATAGAGCAGACTAATTCTTTTGTATATCAGCATTTTAGACCCGCTGAAATACACTGATAACTCAACAAGTGACTCCTTTACTCTCTTCACAAAGGAACTGGCTGTAATATAGTGAATAAATTATACTATAAATTCTGGGGAAAGTAATTGACCAGTAGTTCTTGTAAGTAAGAAACTTTATGTTCCTCACAGCCATTGAAAGACAGATAGTGTAAAGCATCAAATCTTTCAGCCAAGAAATAATGCTATTACATAAATATATATATATATAATTTTTTTTTAAATACGTCAGTAGACAGTACAGGAATATATGCACCAGTATTTCCCATAAGAAATAAAAATCTAATTAGACAGTTGGTTTAAGGAATTTAAAATTATATTTCTCATCGCCTATTGATTGCCCAATTTTATGACTGCATTAGACCTACGTTTAGATGAGAGCAGTTTTACAAATGGCTTTAGTTTGTTTCCCTTCAGAGTAAGATATGTTTCCGGAAGTTAAACCAAATGCTTCATAACCTCTTCCACAAGTGTGACAGAAATTGATTATGTAATTTATACTAGAATTGCTAATCAGGCAGAACGATTGACAAATCATTAGAGACGTAAAAAATTTATTTTTTAAGTTTGTAGATATCTGTTAAGGTCTCCTTATATGACCTCTCACAATAGTGTGATGATCAGTTGACAAGCATTTATATTCACATGTCTTATAAATATGAAGGCAAATTTGTGATGTAAATCTTTTTATTCTCCAATTATGCAATTGGAATGTAATGAATTGAAAAAACAGAAATTGCAAACAATGAATCCTGCTTTTAGACTGTTTTACTAAAAATTCTTTTAAAATAAAAAAGTAGCTTGTAAATAATATGGAAAAAACTAAATAAATAAATATGAATCTCAACTGTCACTATTCTTTACTTAGGAAGTTCCTACATCATGACATCTTTTTATTATTTATACTGTTGCTATATTAGATTCATGGAAAGACATTGATAATCTCTGAATTATATTGGGTTACATTATAATAAATTGATTTAGTGTAAATTGTTTTATTGTTTTATGAATACTCACTTTCTGAATTATATTGGGTGCACTATAATAAATTGATTTAGTGACAAGTACATTTTTGTATCTTCATTTTTTTTCTTTAACCTAGTAAATATTGTAAGCTTTTTCTTCTGCAATAATAAAAATAATAATAATAATATACGCACTCTTTGTGTAAAACTATGTGGATTGCTGTATAACACATACATCGTTACTACATGTAACTATGTAAATAAGTAACTGTGTATACCTACTGCTTTCAGAAAATTACTGTAAATGAAAATACTGAAACAAAAAAATTTAATTGAAAAATGGTTCAGCCAGTAATTGTACAAAGAATACATTTTGCCCTCTAATTATTTTTTTTCTATAATTACAGTTATATTCAAGTAACAAATTGAGGAAAAACCACTTCTGTCCCTGTCAGGGCATCATCCTCTCTCTGAATTTGTAAATGAAGACCAAAATTAAATCAACCACCAAATCTCATTGAAAATTAATTATCATTCAGGAACAATGCCTGAATAGGCAAATGTGATTAAAATTGTTAAATATATTTATTAGCTGTTTATTCAGCCTTACTTGGATCCATCAAAAATTTCAATGTGTATTTGACAAAAGTTTCCAGATTTTTCCATGTTTTCAAATTTAGCAAGGTTTTAATCTAGGTTTAAGTGCCCACCATCCAAAACTATTTGATACTCATCAAGTGTGATGTCAAATAAAAATGATTCAAAAGAGAAACTGAAAAATAGAATAAGGATTTTTAATGAAGTTATACATACAGAATAGTTATAAAATAAAAATACATTTTATTTAGTTAAAATAATCATAAAAATAGCTAGAAGAATAATTTAAATGACATGTTTGTATGTGTGTCCGCTAAAGACCAAAACTAATGGACCGATTTATGCGCGGGCAAAAGGGAGAAATGGACAATGGGGAAAAGATGGAAAGAGAAAAGGGAAAACAGCAAAGGGTAAAAAGGAAACTGGGAGAGGGGCGAGGGAGAAGGATGAAAGGGAGAAGTTGGAAAGGGAAAAGGGGAAGGAGAATAAGTGAAAGGTAAAATTTGTGAAGTTCAGTTTTTTAATTTTTTTATCAAATTTTCAATTGTGTTCATTTAAACTCTCTCTCTCTCTCTCTCTCTCTCTCTCTCTCTATATATATATATATATATATATATATATATATATATATATATAGCAATAGCAAAGCATTGCCGGGTCTGCTAGTTAAATATAAAATTAATATGAAGACATAATTTCAAGATAAGAGAGCAGAATCACACAGTTATTTAAAAATAAATAAAAGCTGTAGAACTGGTATGAGGAAAAGGTAAAATGGATTAAAATAAACAAATAATGTTACTGATAGAGAAAATTTTGATATTGTGAAACTTAAAATATATTGAATTTTCTTTCATTGAATAAGGTAACAAACCCTTTGACTCAAAAACTTTCGAAATATAGTTTAACCTCACTTATCTGTTGTAACAGTGAATAATGGAGAAGGAATTCTTAGGTAATAAACTTGAAAAAATCAACCATTATTTATTTTACAGAAACAAGGCAGAACATCATGAAAGCTTTGATATAGCCTGCGGTAAATAATTTTGGAATCATAAATGGTTAAGACATTGTAGATTCTAAAAATTACAAATACAACTATACATAAAATAATAGGATCAACAAAATACAAATAATGTAAATATCTTGATACACAAATAATTAAGACCTACATAAAAAAAAAAAAAAAAAAAAAAAAAAAAACAAGTAAGTAATAACTTACAATATTCTGATAATTAGATTATTAAAATATTCATAATCCAATATTACATACAACACCAGTTGCTTAACAGCACGGCAAAAAACTTGACAACGGCTCGAAAAAATCGAATTTTTCCAATATTTAACAGCAGAAATAGTAGATCTACCGAAAGACGAAATGAATTGATGCGAGGAAAAAAGAAACAAAGATTCCATCCTATATAATACAAGGTACCAGGAACAAAAGATTCATGAAGGTGTTTATAAAAAAATAATAGGTCAAAGAAATTACTTTAATAATATTATTACTGTAATTAATTATAGTAACTTATGATTATAATTATTAATTATAATAAGGCAATTATTTGAAATAACACTTAAAAAATATAATTCTTTTTTAAATGTTTACGTTTTTAAGCCGTTCTCAAATTACAATCAAAACCCTACCCAAATTTTCAATTTGGCTTTCCAAAAAGTGAAAACTTTAAAAAATTTACTTTTATATTTTAGTATTTGTGTAGATTTTATTTTATTATTATTTATTTAGATCTATTTTGTTCTAAATGTTTATAGTTTTATTTCTATTTAAAAAACGGTTTGCATTTAAAAACGCCATCCATATGAAAAGAAGTGGATTTCTAAAAATGCAAGAAATCTGCACTCAAAAAAATCAGAACAAGAATGCAGAAAAGGAAGTAACTTTGAGGGAGGGTGATAAAATATACATTAAAAAAAATTAATCTCCCCATTATAGTAATAAATAATTCACTTTCTCAATCTCAATACAGCATTCTAATTAAATTTCACTCTTTATATATGAATTCATTTAAGGTGCAATGTGATGTTCTGTCAACATAACCAACAACTCTTTACAGACTATTATTATACTTCATTACAGATACATGCATACTACACACAGGCATATACATATATAAGTAAACATACATAAACAATCAGGTATACATATACAAGTGGATTGTATTCATAATGTACTTCGATGATTTATTCATCAAGTCATGTGGTTAAGTTCCCATGACATTACTCATACACTTTTATATTCAATGACATCATGCTTAGTTTGGCCAATGAACACACTTTCATTCCAATGGAATCTCATGAAAAACACTTTTAAAAGATCATGAATCATGATTATTTATGCCATTGAATTCATCCTCACTCCAGTTGAGCCCCAGGAACAACACTTTTAAAGAAGTCTCAGATTTATGCATCCGTGGTGATGTTGGGCCAAAGTATCCATTGGTGTCACGCTTAATCTGGCCATCGAATGCACCACACGATATATATATTTATTATAAGATTATATCTATTTAGTCTTGGAATAGGTGCCCAAGACTTTAATCGTACATTCTGTATCCGTCATCATGCTTATTCTGGACATTAAATTCATCTTCACTCTAGTTGAGCTCCAGCAACAAAACTTTGAAGAAGTCCCTGATTTATGCATCCATGGCGATGTGCAAAAAATATCAAATGGCATTAGTAGTGTAGAAATAGCGGTTTGAGCGCAAATTCAAGGTCATCCGACGCTGCTGGGTGAGGTGCTGCATGTGTGAACCCCTGTGTGAGGCAAGGCGAACACTCCATGCGAGGCTTGACTAGCGTATTAAATCAGCACCCCATGCGTGGCTAGATGAGGTAAGCTGAGTACCCCGTTTGAGGCTGTGGAGACTGAAGCACATAAGGTTTTGAAATGAGCTGTACACTAAATGATTCAAATCAATTGAATGATTAATACAGTTTTCCCTTTAACTATCACGACCCCTCCCTCCCACTTTTACCACTTTCCTACACAGTAGTTGGAATGTGAGTCCCTTGCGTCAGTAGCTAATCAAAGCGCAGCATTTAGTCACGTGATCTAAAAAAAGTTCCAAAAATCTCGAAAACTGTGCGTCCTAGGGCATTTTTGATTGAATAATAATCCTATATTCCAGAACATCCCAATACGGCTAGGAATCATACGTGCCAAATTTTAAAAAGTTAGAAAACTACCCACACTTCGGACGGATCGTAAAATGTATAATTCTACATATATCGGAAACGGTATGTCCAATTTAGAAAATTCAATTATATTCTTAAACTGTACAAGCTAAGGAATGATATTGTTAAACTACTCATACCCATGGTCAGCTGTAGCAGAACATTACTTCTCGGTAGTCAAATGTAAAAATATGGCTTCCTTTAAAGTATATAGCACTTTCCAGCTTTTAGTGAATAAAACGAAGCCAACCGACGCTTCGGTCTCTGGTTAAAAAATGGATAATCTGATTACAGATATAGGCAATATCAATTACACGGAAAATTAGACACTGCTTATTAAGAAAAATTTAAATCTGCTTATTCCAATTATGGAGCCATTTTGTGACAACATTATAGCAGTTAAAATATATGATCAAGCAGACTACTAAAATAATTAGAGAAGCAAAGGTTTGTCATGCTGAAGAAAGAGATGTGTTACCCTTTTAACAGATACTTAAGTGGTAAATTCTGCAAGTTCATCTCTGCCAGACACGCTGTCAAGGCAAAACTACAATTTTCTCTATATGACAACGGAAGCACAAAGGCAATAGAAATTTTAAAACAGATTGGACAAGCCGAAATGTAAAAGATTACGAGGAGATATGAAAATCCAGTAGCTATACCGCATGTAGTCGATCTGGCTGACGTTAAAATGGACGTTCTGTTGGACGAGCTTCCTGGGATATTGCAACAGATACGTCTGGATGATTTTTACTTGATGGATTTGGATATAACACAATATTTTTTGTGGCATTTTTAACAACATAGAGAAGTGTAATTACCTAACATGAATCATAATTTTTGTGTTCTAGGAGAGGTCTTAGAAGACTGCAATGTGATTCTGAACAATGATAAAACTGTTGGGATAGATTACTTAACGTGGATAAACTCCAATTCAAAAATAAAGATATATAATAAATTATATGCCAAATCACAAGTCTAGGGGTAAACAAAGAAATTGTAAATAATATTACAGACTTTATCAAATGTCCAGATACGCGACTAAGAGAAACGTTTACGTCTTCTTTGGCTAAAGAAAATGGAATTACAAGACTGGAAGCAACAATATACAGTTACAAAATGGACAGTGCATTTGACAATCTCGAAGATTGTTTATGTGTACTAAGAGCTAACAAACAATATTTAAATGGTACGCCACTGTACTCTGTACCAATTGCTTCTATGTGGACTGAACTAACGGATAACTTACAGTACAGTTGTTGTGTCGTGTTTAACAGTGTTTTGCAGTTTGTCTACTGGGGTAATAAAAATACAAGATAGTTGACTGGTATACAAATCAAAACCAGATAATAAAGATCGAGAGAAGATTATAAACTACGTACTATCTACCTGTCAATTATGTCGAAATAGTTAACGATTCGAACAAAGACAATATATGTTTTATGCAAAAGTGCTACATTAAAGCTGTAAAAGCATACTTTTTTGAATCACATTGTTCCCTACGATACCGCCAAATACAAATATTGGTGAATTGGGATTGGTAGACACAAGTAACATTATTCTACAGGTTTTACGAAAAAGGACCTATGTATCAAATAAACTTAACCCATACTCAATTAAAGAAATTGTGCCATTAAATACAATTAATATGTTAAGTGTAAGAAAACGAAAGTTAGTGTTGGACGAAATGGAAATAAAAAAAATAAAAAACAAAAACAAAAGAAGAAAACAATTACCACAAAATAAAAGTACAAAATGCTGTTTGAGATAGAACGGATGATTGCAGATTTGAAAGCCAGGCTTACAATTTACTTTAAACAAAATCCATGGAAAATTTTGGATCTAACTGGGGATTATAAAATACCTGCATTTACTATTAATAATAATGGAAAGTATCCATACATAAGAGTACTCTTAGAAAACGAAAGATGCAAAGGTGTTTATTATTTAAGAGGATATTCAAAAAGTATACATTCCCAGTATATCTGCTTAAAAAGGGTGGCTATATTGTAACTACGTGTGCCGGCCTAAAAATCGTACATTTAATATCCGAAGCACTATTTGCAGAGTTTGAAACCGATGGACTAATTACATTTAATGGATAATCATTTACTAAAATCGAAAATATAGTTTTATAAAGAGAATCAACAAGAATATGGAAAAGAGTTGACAACGTACAAGCAAGAGGATGTGGAAAATGTAAATAGCATTACTACGCAGGAAATAAAAAGCAAAGTTAAACCAGAATGCTTTCGACAAGAAGAACTGCAACAAGGAACGGAACTAATTATTAAGGGAATAAAACAAGTAGTTCATAGAAAAAACTTAGATATGTATCGAGAATTTGGATTCTTTGTATTTATCAAATTACTGGCTGGAAAAAGAAATAAATTATTTAAATAAGATTTAAAATATAAAAATTAAGTTGGATACTGTAAAAGTTACTCCGAACAAAAATAAAGAGACTTGTATTCTGTGTATAAAAATCTGTACAAATATTTAGTACAAAAATGATTGTTTTATTACCCACCATAACTTATAAAAACAATCGGGTGTGTTCGATAATCTCCGTCTATCTTCGGGATAGCAGTTGAAAGCATCGCAACCCTATATGATTTGTGCGAAACGTGGTTATATTTTGAAGAGCATTATTCGTTAGGTTGTACAGTTTAAGAATCCGTTTGAATTTTCTAAATCGGACACACCGTTCCCGAGATATATAGAATTATATATTTTACGACCGGTGCGAAGTGTGGGTATAGTTTTCTAACTTTTCTGTTGTATTTGGCACATACGGTTCGGGCGCTGAAGTACATAGCACTATTTTTCAGTTAAAAATGCCCTAGGTCGCACCGTTTTCGAGATATTTGCAATTTTTTATTTTTTTAGGTCATGTGACTAAATTCTGCGCTTTGATTAGCTACTGACGCGAGGGACCAACATTTCAACTACTGATGGGGAAGAAAGGATAGTGGTAGTACAAAGAAAAAAATTCGTTAATAATTCAATTGATTCGTATCAGTTAGTTCACACTTCAATTCAAAAACGTTTGTGCTTCAGTCTCCATAGCTTAGCACGGGGTACTCACCTTACCTCATCTAGCCTTACATGGTATGCTCGCTCAATAACTAGTCTAGCCTCGCCTCACACAGATCTATGACTGTAAAAGGAATACAATACATTATAGTTTTTCAAAAAAACAATTTTTATTCAATTGAAAATTATTATTTAATATTAATATAATATTTTTATTTATGTTCATACAATATGTTATGTACTATATGTACTGCTGAATCCTAACTCAGTACAATATGTTATTATTGTATTTGGTTCTGGTTCACCTATAACAGAAACAACATGGCGGCCAAGACTAGTAATCTTTATTTTTCCAGATTCGGTTCATGCTCAACAATGCCTTCAGGCCCGTTGTTATTCGCCGTCGATTTCTGGGCTGCATCCACCATTTCGAGTTATCATGGATTCAAGAAAGATGTAATCATTAATGCAGCCGATGTCTTCATTATTATTCGTGACTGATGTTTTTGCCAGTAGTTGTCATGATTTTGGTCTTTTTGACATTGAGATGTAGGCTCATTTTTTCACTTTCTTCTTCAATCTTTTTATCAGTGCCTTCAGATCATGCTCTGATTCAGCTAGAAGCGTTGTGCCATCTGCGTAACTGAGATTATTGATGTTGCAACATCAAATTTTGACTCCGATCTTAGATTTTCCAAGTTAACTTATAAAAACTGCAACAGATAGCAGCACTCGTGTAATAAATTAATACGCAATTTTTATTTTAATGTTACATTAATATAACAAACATTATATCATGTACACAATTTATTTTAATATTTTTATTTTTTAAATTGCAATTTAATTAAATAATTCTATTGTGACCGAGGATGCAGGATCCAGCGAAAGTACTTTCGTGATAAAAGTAAGATGAAACAGCAGCCTCTTCTTCATCTTCACTCATATTATTAATATTTCAGTGCACAATTTTTATTATTATTATTTTTGTGGAAGTTAACTATTAATTTTTCTGTTTACAGTAACAAATTTATTGCTTGCAAGTGTCATTTGAGCTTGACAATTTTTATGATGGAAACAATATATAATGCTATATGAAAAAATTACTACTTTTTTGTCAGCAACTAGTTATATAATATTTTGGATAATTTTTTTTCAGGTAAACAAGTTAGCAGACACTAGGTTTTATTTATTTTTACTTAAATTGGCCACTATAGGTAGAAGAATTAAATAGGCTGGTATTGTAATCAAATAATTTTTTTGGGATGATATCAGTTTATAAGTAATGTAATTGTTTTTTAAACTTCCTGACTTAGAGAATTAAATATTCAAACACTATCTGGATCTTTCATTAAAAATAGTTTTTTTTATTAAAGTTTAAAATAGAAGTACCAGAAACACCACTGAGCAAAAATTAAGTCAAATCTTGTTAAATTAAAAGGATCATTCCTACGTTTCAGAATATGAGACATCTAATTAAAATTTTTTAACAAGAGAGGCCCACAGAACAGTGGGTACTTTTTTAATCAACTATTATAGAATTTTGTATAAATCTACTACCATCCAAAGTAATTCAAAAATATTGAAGAAATCAAAGATGTAATTATTTTACATAACTACACTTACCCATGCATTTTTCACTACTCATAGTACAAAAATTGGTGAGAATGTGATGAGAGCTGCATTGTTAGACCATGTGGGAGTTCCTTGATGTGGTTGCTTTGTTAAACCGACATCAGAAGTTTATCTATGGGAAAAGACTCCTACCGCACTGCTGTAGGAAACTAACCAAGAGGCAGATTGAAGCTCCAAGCGCTTTAATGGTGGACAGGTACTTGCTAGCATTCAGCGGCCTAGGTGTGGCACGAATTGCTGTCTTTGACAAGATAAATTTAATTATTGATAGTCATATGTGTTTTAGTAGTTGACCACCTACCCATTTTAGTGATATATGACAAGTGGGCAGTGGGACATGTAAGTGACTATTGTATGGTACCATGCTTATTCTGTTCATGCTTTTAGGATAGCTCTAGGAGCTAGTTAGGACACAGGTCGCTAAACTTTTTCAAGGCTCAGCAGCTGTTGTGACACAGACATTCAGTCTTATACATTAGGGTGACTGAATGGGGTGGTGGCGAGGGAAATGCCAAGCAAACCAAACTCACAGTACAACAAAAACTAACAATCTTCCAGCTTAAAGAACAGATTTTTTATCCAGCTTTATATCTATTTATTTCAAACTCTTGATCTGATGTTCTATTGAGAAAAATATTTAAAGTAAATAAGAAGGAAAACCTAGTGTCAAGATTAAATGTCAAAATATTATTTACAACTAAGGGATTTTCTAAAATGCTTAATTTTCAAGGCAATATTTAATTCCTTGTGTTATAAACTAGTTATTTTATTAATGTTTGTGTCTTTAATTATTGAATGGCCCTCAAATTTTTGCTATTGAAATAATAATGTGTATGCAAGTATGAAATATACCAGTGTACACAAATAAATATTTAAAAAAATATTTATTAAAAATTTGTTAATTTTCTTAAAATGTGACATATTTGTTTTAGTTATGGAAATATGTGTAAGAGACCCAGTTGTAATTTGCTCATTTTTTTCATTATTTAATCTTCTACTGATTGACTATAACAGATTTTTCATAAATGATTTAGTGTTAACTAAATATAAATAAGAGATTGGTAGTTCTGTGTTCTTATATGAAAGAGATGTCTCCCACAAGTTTTTGTATTTTAGTGGTTTAACTGTTTTACAATTATAAAACATTGTAAGTGTAGTATCAAATTACTGTAAAAATTCTAAATCAACTGAGTTGGCAAGGTGACAGCAATCTTGCTTGGCCAGAATTTGTAGAGGAATCACTTTTAAAAAAAATTGTCATACCTATTCTTAAAGCACAGCCAGTAGAGCTAATGATATCTTATTTCAAATCTATTTATGCTTGAAATTACCTTGATAATGCAAAGTTTATTGGATGAAAAGCTGGCAACCTTGGCTTTGAAGGATAACATCATATCAATTATCCAAAAGTTAGGAAAAAATCTCAAAAGAAGACCTATTTTTAAAACAAGATATATGGTAACTTAAAAATCAAAATTTTTATAGAAACAACTTAAATGTTGTTTCAGTAGTATGGAGAAGTGCTCCCACAGAAATAGTTTGATATTTAAAAATCCAAATTATAAAGATTAGACAGATTTAATTAAACTTGTTTGACACCTTTGTGTTAATTATCTCAACACCAAAGAGGACATATGAACAAATAGGTTACGAAAAAGCTGAATAACCTGAGAAATAAGAATATGAATCTGCAACAGGTAATAGGAATGGGTAAACAAAATAATGGCTAGGTATGAGCAATGGTATTTTTTCAATACTGATGTAAATTATTTTATATTTCTAATATTATTATTTTTATCAATAACAATGTAGTTTCTAATAAAACACTTTCTAAAATTTTGTAAAAATCATTCTGTTAATAAAATGTTTGGTAATTCCATCTAATAGAAGAGAATGATATACTTTAATATAACAGTTGTTAAAATCTCTAATGTATTCACAAGGAGGAGAATTGTCAGTAGCATGTAGTGTTGCTGGTACAATCAGACTTGTTCTATGAACTATACCATCTGCACTTTTTATTCCACAATTAATAAACTCTTTACTGTTATCAGAGTCACCAAAAAATAATAGACATTCCGATTCTCTGACTTCAAGTAAATCACATCCACTTTTACCACCCTTTTGAGGTTTTCCATCTTTACCATTAATTCCATTTTTTCCATTTGCTATTTTATAAGAGAGACATAATGTGGCTCACTTCCAATATTATATAGAGTAGCCTTTCCTTTTTTCCCATCTTTCCCTCCACCACCATTGTTTCCACCAACTTTTTCTGGAATAGCTTCAGCTTTGTAAATGTTCTTTTTCTTACTATATACTAATAAATTAAGGCCATCTCCATCAATTTTTCTCAAATTTTGTTCTTTACCATTTTCTTTCCATCCAGTCCATCTCCTCCATCTTGACCATTTTGGCCATTACCACCACTTGTACAGATTTCAACATTTTCACCATTAATAAATGTCGACCTATACCAAAAAAAGTTCCACCAGACATTCCATTATTTCCATTAAGTCCTATTTCATTAAAATTAGCCTTAGGCATGTTTTCTCCACTAGCTTTGCCTTCTACACTAATTTTTCTAGTTCCTATTGTGTGCCACGAAGGAGTCACAATTACCAAGGATTTTCCATTTAAGACATTATTATTCAAATCTTTATCAATGTAGGCATTGCGAAAATTATAATTTTGTTTCCATTACCACACTTTTGATACATAATATTTTCAATTTCACTGACTACTACAAATGTACCAAAGTAAGAGAGTTATTATAGCAAAGAGTACTGTATTGGTATTTTAAGGAAATATCAATAATAGGATTCAATTTCTTAATCAGCATGTCATCAATTATAGATGAAGTGTATTGCCCATGAAAATTAATTTGTTTTAAAAATTCACTAAAATTATTTTCACATTTTCAATCCTGGCTGCTTATTTTCAGTACCCTAGTGCTGGACATTTTTTACATTGTATAACTTTTTGTTCTTTTGGCTTTTATAACTTGATAGTAATTGAAACATTCAGAAATAAATTTATACTGTTGTAATTTATTATCAACAAAATCTATGACAGATTTCATTGTCATATTCCATGTAGAAGGTGTGTACTTTGAAGAAGAAATAAAATCTTCTAATTTTACTAAATAATCATTTAATGTTGTATTTTGAAGACCAGTTAAAAAACATTCCATGTGTAAATTATTCTCTTTTGAAAAATTGTTAATAATCTTTATGTATTCGGTCGGATGTTTACTTTCCCCAATTTGGAAGAAAACAATTTGATTTTCTCTTGCACATTTGTTAAATAGTTAATCACTTCCTTCACATCATTGTTTGATGTTATATGAACTTGATAATCATTTGACAGATATAAACTGATTAATTTTGTTAGTTCTGTCATATGTGAATTCATTTTTTCATATAAATCATTCAGATATATTAATGCACTGTCACTTAATGACAAGCCAAAATCATTTTCATCTACTTTAACCCAATTAATATCATTGAGCAATATATTCCTTATTTTAGCCCTTTCCACCTAAATTGAATGAAAAGTGATCAAAGGTCTCTCATCATCTGGCTTTCGAAGAATTTCTATTTTTCTGGAGAAGGTTCTCAATTTGATTTTATTTCAGTTTCATTTAAAATGTTAATTTTAGTGCTCAAACTTAATTTTACTGTTTCTAAATAATGTCTTATATCAGTAATAATGCTTTTGTCATTAACTAATTTTTGCCTTGCAAAATATACATTTTCAACTTTTGTTACTAACAAATAAACACTCTTATCATACTTATCTATGTTTTTAATTAAATCAGTTATATGTTTCAAAACATTAATTAAGTCTTCTCGATACATTGCCATTTTAAGGGATGCATGTGTAGATACAATAACAATCTTTATTCTATTTGTGTGTCTAATAACTTGTTTTATTGAATATAAGGCAACTATTTCATGAACTGAGCTTCTTGTATCTTTAAATCCAGGATTATCACAAAGGATGTGTACCCCGTTTCTTTGTCGACTAACAGATCAGGATATAAAGTTTCTGATGTTAACATATCTGTTCCTATTTTTGAATTGTCTATTATAACAAAATTACTTTCTCAAACAGCTCTTGAAAATATTTTTTGATTATCAGAACCTAGTATTTGCACAGTTATTAATTTTCCAGAACCTGTATTTCCAATAAAAAATATTGTGTCCATTTTACCATTTTTATTTGGAAAAATTAATGAATCAATACCTTTCATTAAAGATTTGAATTCTGTTCCAAAATAATTTATAAAGTTATAATTGTCATTTCCTTTGGAGAAAATCATTGAACAGTTTTACATGTCTGCTTCTGGTAAAATATTTTGAATACCCTGAAACATAAGACAACATTTTATCAGAGCTGCTAAAGTTTATTTTAACCTTAAAGAACTACAGAATAAATTTACATTAACATGTACCATGAATGAGTTTTATTTATTATTATTTTTTTTATTTCTTTTTCCTAGGGGTCCAGATTTAAGGCTGAAAGTACTTTTTCTTTTCCATTTTTCTATGGATCACAGGAGAAAAAGCATTTTTTATCTTAAGTTTGAAAATAATTTAAGACCACTTTTATTAAAGAACTCTTATTGTTTTATGAGATATAGTGTTTACTTATTTTGCAATTTAAAAAAAAAAAAAACAATTAGCTATTAAAATTAACCAGTAGAGATTTTTTAAACTATATAGCTATCAATAGCCACTAAAAAATGCATTGAAACTGAAAACCAGTGTTGTTTTCAATAGTCCACTGAAACTAGTCAACTCAGCAGTTGATTCTATTTACCCAAATACTTCAACTTCAAGGGTGCTATTTACTGAGAATTTTAGTAAAAATAATGTCTTATTATGTTCTTAATAATGTATCTGAAATTTGGGGTTGTAAAATGTTATTGTAAATGTGTAAATATTACTGTTATTTGATGTTTATATTAAAATCACTGCTCAGGAAGGTTAAAGGTTTTTGCTTTAATTTAATAAAGACCAGATAAAATTTTATTTTTAAAGGAAAATGATAATTAGTATCTCTATTTTGTTATTTATAAAAACCACATCTTTGATACATTTAATTTTTCTGCCCTTTATTAATTAAAACTAACATTATTAATTTTATTGAATATTGAAAAATATTTGTTGTTTTTTATTAGATGACTAAGCTCTTGAGGTTTAAGCTAGGAAATATGATACATCAGGTGTCTGAGAATTATCTGTACAACTTTGATATTGAGTAAATAATTTATTTATTTATTAAGATAAAAACAGGTTATATGAATTTAGAAATATTAAAACAAAAAGTTTTTTTTACCTGTAATCAAAGACATTCAATGTGTGCACCATTGAATGATGCATTATATTTGAATATTTCTAAAATATTAATTTGGTAATCACTTTCATTTCTTGTTCGTTGTAACATATCCACATCTGAGTTATAAGTCTAAAGTGATCTGTTTAACAATCCTCTTCTTAAGGTCATCGATATTAACTACAGGAGTTTTGTATAAAGAGCGTGTAAAGAGCCTCCTACATTTATCAATTGCAAGGGACAGCATTCATGTATATCCAGGAACTGTACTGTCTACAAAGACGAAGTAGCTGTACAGGAAGTAAAAACCCTGCAGAAAATCAGCTACTTTGAAGCTAAAAAGATAGTAAGCGCCCACAAATCTAGAGCAACAACAACCGATGATCAGGCTGTGGCTGCTGTTCCTGCTCCTGCTCCAGTAGCTGTTGATGAAGGTGAGATTATCAACAAACTTGCACCCATTTTGACTGGTTTGATTGAAAGGATTATCAAAAACAAAATAATGTCTTTCAGTAGTAAAGAACAGGTCAAGCCAAAGATATTAGTGCAGCCTGCTGAAGATACTTCTCCAAAACCGAAAGTTGCTCTTGTAGAGAAGAAAACAGATGAAAAACAATGCTAAGGTAAAATACAAATTACAACGAGCGATAATGCTCTAAATGAAGTTGCGAGGAATAATGGATTCCAATTTTCACCAGATAAAACGTGCTGTGTATACTTCTGTAGGAAGAGAATTCCTCACCAAAGTCCTATTTTGACAATCAACAATCCAAGGACAATGTAAGATTTTTAGGGCTGGTATTGGATAAATCCCTTACGTGGAGGTTACATATACATGACTTGAGTGATAGATGCAAAAAAGCCCTAAACATTATAAAATGTTTATCGAACATCAATTGGGGCTCCGATAAAGAAATATTATTGAGACTATATAAAGCACTGGTACAATCGAAACTAGACTATGGATGTATTGGTTAACTGGCATTTCTCCTGCCACCACCCCATTCGGTTGCCCTAGAGCATAGACCATATGTCAGTGCCAAGATACAACTACTGTGCCTCTAAAACAGTTTAGCAACCTCGTTACCTAAAAGCTCCTAGTGAGCTACCTATCAGCGTGAGCGGATTAAGCAGGGTGCTATTCACCACCTGCTTATGTGCCCAACTGCTCAATTGTCAAACTAAATCTAGATCGGGGAGGCGTACCCCTTGTTACTAATTACTAAAAGTCATTAACATTAATAAAATAAAAGACAGCAATTTAGGCTGTCACGCCTCGGTCGCTGTATGCGAGTTAGTGCCTGTCCACCATTTAAAGCGCTTGGAGCTTGTATCTGGCTGGTGGCCAGCCATTATTTCAGGAAAAACTTCCCACAGCAGCGCTATAGGAATCAATATAACACAGATTAATTAAAAAACTCTAGCGATGACGGTTTAACTTCGCAACCTCATCGAGGAACTCCCACACGGTCCGATAATGCAGCTCTCGCCACACTGACTCGCCGTTTATGAGCGGCTAGTTTTCCCCCTGACCACTAAATTCCAGGGTGTCCCGGTCTCTGGCCCCCCCCTTCAAGAGCAGGGCAGTCGAACATAATATACTCGTTCGACTGGACCTGCCCGCAGAAACACAACTCATCAGCCGCTAGGCGAAACCGAAACAGATATTGCTTCAAATCCACATTGTTGGTGAGCACTTGGGCACCCGCTGCCCTTAAAAATGAATTCGAGGCATACCATCCCCCAGATCCTGTATAAACCTATACAAGGATCTTCCCTTAGTCGTGGTGTGCCATTCAAGCTGCCATGCCTCCATGCGAGGCTCCATAGCCTCTTCCGCAGGCGCGAAATTGGCAACTTAACGAAATTTAGATCCGGTGCATTGTGATCGCCGTTCCGCTCCGGTTCTAGCCCGACTCGAAACCGCATCCCAAATGCCTCGGCTTCCCGATCTCTTCGCAACTTCCACATGGCTGCCCGAACTTTCACCACTAAATGGATTCCCAATACGATGGTAGGAGGTTGTTTTAAAAACACCAGTGCATACTGTCAAGGCTCTGAGCTGGGCACTCCTTAAATTTTGAAGCAGTGCTCTATTTCTATCCAACCTATGTGCCCAAATTGGCGCCGCGTAAGCGATCATGCTCTCGAAGACACCTCGGTACACCAAGTACATTTGACGGCCCGACAGCCCGTAATCCTTCCGAGCAATCCTTTAAGTTTGTGCATCACAGAGACGGCGTCGGCCGCAACTTGCTTAATGTGGTTACTAAAAAGGAACTTGTCATCAAACAAAACACCTAGGTACTTATGAACCCTTACTCGGCTGATTACACAGCCTTTATACTTAATGTGGGGATTACGACTGCTTGATAATTTGTCTGTACCCTTCAGAAGCATAAACTTCGTCTTGGGCACAGAAATCTTTAAATTTTGCATGTCCATCCAGCCCTCGGCGGTTGACAAAGCCGCCTGGGCCCTATTCTCTAGCTGCGGTCGTGAATTACCACGAACTAAAAGGAGACAGCCATCGTCAAAAGCCTGGGCCGTGACCCCTTCTGGGAATGTCAACCCCACAAATCCATCAAACACCAGGTATCACAGCAGGGGACCGAGAACGGAACCCTGTAGGCTTCCCCTGGTGACGGATTTTTCCACAACTAGGTGCGTATCCTTAAACAGAGCCGTGCGGTTAGACAAATAGTCTCTTACCACGGCCTGCAGGGCTTCGGGAACATTGCGGCATTCTAATTCGTTAGCGTCCAGAGCAACCAACACTCTGGTGCCCGGGAGACCGTCCAGAATCCTACCCAACTTCGCCAGCACGTCGTCTATACTCCATCCAAGCTGGAAGTATCCCAACACCAGTACGACATCGAGCGTACCCCTCGTGATCCGCACTACGGTGAATTGCTCGTCAGACCACTGGGGTATCCAGAAGACACCCAAAGAGTCAGAGCCCACTACGATCGCAGAGAGCGGCAGTCCCCCACAAGAATGAATCACTTTCGGCCCGTGGAAGCCGACCACCCTATCCGCGACCGCGTACGGCTCCTGGACCAAGAGGACCTCGAGGTCGTACTCCTCAAGAAGTTTCATGGCCGCCCGGGAATGGTGCAGATTTAGCTGTCCCAGGCGCAGGCGTTCGAATTGGTGAAAGCTGTCCCCAAGGGCTTCCTGGCGTTCAGGCGTCGCCATAGGCTGTGTTGTTTACAGCTCTAGTCCGAGCGATCTCGTACGCCTTACACTGCCTGCCTCCGACCCGGTGTCCAGCATTGCTACCTTTTGCCTGGGTACAGGCGGCGCACTTAGCTGGCGACGACTTGGCAGGGCAATTGGTTGTCCTGTGCCCCGGAGCGGCACAGTGGCCACATATCTCCTTCTGCGCACGGCATCGGAGAGAGGTGTGCCCAAAGCCCTGACACTTATAGCATCGGGCTACCTCTACATGGTCGACAACCCTACAAGCAGTCCATCCAAAGAACAATCTTCCACCGGCCACTAAGACCTGCCGGATCTTAGGCGAGGTCTCGAGAACCCAGTGGCTCTTCAGGGATTCCTTCCTCTCCAGCTGCCGAACCACCTTGGTTTCCCGAAGGAAGTCCTCGACCGCCATATCCAACACTGGATTTTGGCTGTGGATCCCCTTGAGGATTTCGGGCTCCTCTACCCTTGTTGCCCTTGACATATCGTAAACCAATATCTGCGGCTTACGCTCGGCTAACAGCTGAGCCTTCAGCCCGTTCTTCACCAGAACGTCGGCCTCCAGCAGTTGCTTGGCCTGTTGCTCACTTACGACCTCCAGGACTACTCCATGATCCCTGGTTTTAGTGACCCTGGAAACTTGGAACCTTTTCTCCCGCTGGTTCAGGATCTAATTCGTCATCGCAGACGAAGCCCCCTGACCAGGTTTTACAGGGATCACCTTAACAGTGGCCTGCTTACTTTTAGTTGCCGGCGCCTAGGCTGGTGGCGGCGGACCTGCCCGCTTAGGCGCAGGCGCGGCGGTTATCGAGGCGAAGGAGACAGACTTTTTTACCTTCTCCACCACTCCCTTAATGGACTTGTGGAGCTCGCCCAAGGCCTCACGTTACCGGCTTGAAGCCCCGAACTCCCTCCACAACTGAGTCTAGCGCAAGGTTCGCACCCTGGAGGCCTTCACATTTTAATGCCAGACCCGACACCATCAGTGAACATTCGCTCAGGTATGCGTCCACTAACTGACGAAACTCAAGAGCGACTCCTTTTTGGAGGAGATCTTGAACCATTCGGCCCACATCTCCTCAATCCGCCCTATGTTTCCAGCCCCAGAGGTCACCTGCTTTTCAACAGGCTTCCCTTCCGGGACCTTAGGCCCAGGAGCGGATTTAGCGCTTCCGCCTTTCCCGACTTCGATGGGAGGCGTACTTCGGACTTGGCGCCCCCCTCAGTGCCATGCCCTTGCTGCACGGATCCGGCTTTCGCCTTTACCGTGCCGCTCGAGGTTGAGGTATCTCGCAGGTTTTTCTGCGATGCCACTTCGCTCGGGCGCTCCACTACCCGAGGGGCTTCCGAGACTTTCTTTGCGGAAGACCGGGGGCGTGGCGGCGACCTGCCGATTGACCTTCGTGGCACGAAGGGGTCACCGGAGTCCAGTTCCTTGGCCAATCCGACCAAGTTCTCCAAACAACCTCCTCCCGGTTGCTCGATCGCTAAACTAGAAAAAACTACACCAGCTGTGTCACCAGGCACTACGATCACAGCTTGTTTGAAACTACCACCTGCCACAAGACCACGTGAGCGTCTAACTAGATCTTCCTCGACCGGACCGTCTGTTCCGCAGCCCACTCGAGGAGTCAAAAGTTGAAAGCTCCTATTGACCACCGGCGAAGTCGGAGCGAAATCGCTGCCCGAACCTGCCAGAGGATCCGAAACTTATCTGGCCTCACCAACTACGTAAAGGGGACACCAACAATGCAAAGGAAACGTCCTAATTAAGCCGACGGTGGCACTACTGCAACACACTACGCTGCTACTTTGTTAAAAACGCTGCAGCAACGTAGGTTGACTAACAGCCACCGATCGTTGTACAGCCCCGACGACGGGTACTTAGGACACTGTTATTGCAGAAATAT